>NW_027256896.1:14165750-14785383 GCF_029215685.1 Pituophis catenifer annectens | reverse complement strand
GGACTTCAAGAGGTTTACAGGTAATAATAACAAACATTAAAGCCACAGGTAGCACTAACATCAAAATAAACAGGGCCCATCATATTTTTCCCATCTGTTTTTAGTTTTCAGGCTTTCCGCTGCTTGCCAGGAGCCTGATTTGTTTAAACGTTGGGTCATTGCACTCATAACATTGCATTACTCACGCTTGTTCTGTTTCCCGTTTTAATCGAAGGCATAAACAGTTTTTAATTCCTCCTCGTGACGCCATCCTGGAATTTGGTTGCAAGGCTCTCCCCGGGGTCCCCCTCCCCCCCACGAGCCAGCCAACACTTCCTTGACTGGGATGGTTAGTCACCGCTCCCTGCTAACCAAACCCAAGCATCCTCATGGCGAGTCCCATTTTCCATGGTGGATTTTACACCTTGAAGAAGGCATAAGTTCTGTTTGTAAGTGTGCACGCTCCATTTATGAGATGTGCGCTGGCTTAACGGATGCTTGCTATTGGAGTGCTCGTGCAGGTCCCAAGCCGTGGCCGTTTTCTCTTCTCCAAATTAGATAATTGGCAAACCTTTGGAAGCCACCTCATTGTTCCAACATCCTGCAAACTTCAGAACGGGCTGGTTGAGATTTACGACGGTGGTCTAACGTGGACATTTGGGCTTCAGGGGTCTTTAGAAAACCCCCTATTTTATTTATTTATTTATTTATTTTTTGTCAATCATGTATTTTTTAACAGATATAAGTGTAAACATAATTATAAATACATGAAAAGGATACGAATAAAATAAAACATTAGGACAGGGACGGAAGGAACGCTGGTGTGCTTATGCACACCCCTTACATACCTCTTAGGAATGGGGTGAGGACTACAGTAGACAGTCTAAGGTTAACGTTTTGGGGATTTGGGGAAGAAACCACAGAGTCAGGTAGTGCGTTCCAGGCATTGACCACTCTGTTACTGAAGTTGTATTTTCTGCAATCAAATTTGCATCGGTTTACCATGAGTTTGTATCTATTGTGTGCTCTTGTGTTGTTGAGGTTGAAGCTGAAGTAGGACATTGTAGCAGATGATTTTATGTACTACGTTTAGGTCATACCGAATGAGGCTAAGTACACCTAGTTACTGGTTACCAGTTCTTAGTCACATACTCCCCCCGCACTTACGACGACAAGAAGCTCTCATTCGGGAGTATAGTAAGATCCTGTTAAATTCCTCTCTACCCATACATGGATACATTCCTGATCTCTTAAAATGCCGATTAAAGTCAAGAAACCCACCAATCTTGACAGCGCGTAAGTTGATGGCCGATCATCAGAACACCACACAAAAGTGGATGGAGGCGTGGAATAGCTGCTCCCCCCAAGATGTCTCCGAGCATATCAGTCCTAGTAGTATACCTCCAGGATTTAGCCTACCCCGACACATATGGGTGACATATAATAGAATTAGAACAACTCATGGGGTGTGTGCTGACTCCCTGTATAAATGGGGAAAGACACCTTCAGCACAATGTGATTGTGGGGCCCCTCGACAGACTATCCAGCACATAGTGAGGGAATGCCCTAACAGAAGGTATCCAGGAGATTCTAGGGATTTCCTCTGTATAACAATGGCAGCTACTGACTGGATCTCCAAACTCGACATTAAACTTTGAAATGTTATTTCTGTTTTCCTTTTAGGTTTTCTTACTGCTTTTTTTATTGTTTATATTGTTTTTAACCTGTAAAAATGAAGTGTTTTAATACTGTGTGTGACCAACCATACGCTAAATAAATAAATAAATAAGGTCATACCGAAGATGGCAAAGTTCTAAGTTGTCTAAACCCAAAATTTCGAGTCTGGTGGCATAAGGGATTTTGTTGCGAGCAGAGGAGTGGAGGACTCTTTTTGTGAAATATCTCTGGATTTGTTCGATTGTATTAATGTCCGATATGCGGTGCGGGTTCCAGACAGATGAGCTGTATTCGAGAATTGGTCTGGCAAATGTTTTGTATGCCCTAGTTTGCAGTTCAAGATTACCGGAGAAGAAGCTACACAAGATTAGGTTAACATCTATCTATCCTTCCTTTTATATTCTGGGAGTTTTGCCGTGGATTGAAATGGAGTTTTACGCAGTCAAATCCTGTTATGAATTCTGACAGGCCCGAAGAGAAGGCATCCGTATTCCGGAGCTTTGATGTTAAAACATGTTTCAAGGAACTGATGTTTCCTCCCACCTCCCTGTTTCTCCCTCCCTCCCCGCTTTGCATTGTAAGGATAGTTTAACAAAGGGCTGTGACTTTCTGGTGGGATGACACATGACAAAGGGGTTGTGGGTTGGGATGGAGAGCAGATTGACTTGGAAAGGTTCTTGATCTTCTTAGGTGGCAGCTTATGAATAACAGAAGAACAAAGAGCTGGCTAGTTTACTCCTAAAGTCCTAAGCTGTCCATGAAAGCTCAGTTATTTCTTTTTTAACTCTCAGTACTTCTGAGCCAGAATCTTGCCCTTGGGAAAAGTTGGGAAATTCTCTTTCTCTTGTAAAAAATCCATCGCATCCATCATAACTCCATAAAGCTACCTGGAGACGCTTGGGATAATGAGATGAATGGGATGTAAATTTAGTAACTAACTAACTAACTAACTAACTAACTAACTAACTAACTAACTAACTAACTAACTAACCAACCAACCATTTGTAGGGTTCTTGGTGCTCTGCGAGCTTGGCTTTTCACTACCCAACTAGGTAACAGCTTCAGTGCTAGCTAATGCATCGTCAGTGTTATGATGTTACCAGGGGTGGGTTTTACTTACCATTATTACTGGTTCGCAACGGGAGCGTGCACACTTCTGCACATGCACAGAAGCTTCTTGGCCAATAAAGAATTCTATCTATCTATCGTCTATCTATCGTCTATCTATCTATCAATCATCTATCTATCTATCATCTATCTATCTATCTATCTATCTATCTATCTATCTATCTATCTATCTATCTATCTATCTATCTATCTCTATCATCTATCTATATCTCTATCTATCTATCTATCTATCTATCTATCTATCTATCTATCTATCTATCATCTATCTATCATCTATCAATCAATCATCTATCTATCTATCTATTTATCTATCTATCTATCATCTATCAATCAATCATCTATCTATCTATCTATCTATCATCTATCTATCTATCTATCTATCTATCTATCTATCTATCTATCAATCAATCATCTACCTATCTATCATCTATCTATCTATCTATTTATCTATCTATCTATCATCTATCTATCATCTATCAATCAATCATCTATCTATCTATCTATCTATCTATCTATCTATCTATCATCTATCTATCTATCTATCTATCTATCTCTATCATCTATCTATCTCTATCTATCTCTATCTATCTATCTATCTATCTATCTATCTATCTATCTATCATCTATCTATCATCTATCAATCAATCATCTATCAATCAATCATCTATCTATCTATCTATCTATCTATCTATCTATCAATCTATCTATCTATCATCTATCAATCAATCATCTATCTATCTATCTATCTATCTATCTATCTATCTATCTATCTATCATCTATCTATCAATCATCTATCTCTATCATCTATCTATCTATCTATCTATCTATCTATCTATCTATCTATCTATCTATCTATCTATCTATCATCATCTATCTATCTCAGTGGAGCCTCCACTCCTTCCATCTATGAAGTTTGCTGCAGCTTATGAAAATATTTATAATAAAATTTGTTAGTTGGAGATGCTCTCCGTTCTGTTGGTGGCTCTGTGCTGGGCTTCAGACTTCACTTCTGGAGAAGACATTCTGGGAGGTTTTTTTTGGAGCCGTATTGTGTCCTGAACTCTCTTCCAGTTTCCTTCTCTTCCGCCAAAGCTCTTAACAATCTGATAATCCCTGTGAATGACTTTGGATAAAAAAGATTGAGTTTTTTTTTAATGTGGTCTAATTAATTTACAGCATTCCTTGGTGAGGGACACTGGCTTAGTCAGTTTTAGGAAAGGATTAGTTGACGCTACGGTGAATAAGTTTTATATTAGTGGTTCTTAGGGACTGCGGTGGGACGTGGTGGCTCAGTGGCTAAGACACTGAGCTTGTTGATCAAAAGGTCGGCAGTTCAGCAGTTTGAATCCCTAGTGCCGCGTAATGGAGTGAGCTCCCATTATTTGCCCCAGCTTCTGCCAATTAAAAATGCAAGTAGAAAAATAAGGACCACCTTTGGTGGGAAGGTAACAGTGTTCCGTGTGCCTTTGGCGCACTTTCCCGACTCTATGGGGAGGTGCTGATCTCTGTTTCAAAGCCGAAGAGGCAGCTCTATCCGAAGACGTCTCCGTGGTCATGTGGCCGGCATGACTAAACGCCAAAGGTGCACAGAACGCCGTTCCCTTCCCACCAAAGGTGGTCCCTATTTTTCTACTTGCATTTTTTACCTGCTTTCGAACTGCTAGGTTGGCAGAAGCTGGGGCAAGTCACGGGAGCTCACCCCGTTACGCGGCACTAGGGATTCGAACCCCTGAACTGCCGACCTTTCGATCGACAAGCTCAGGGTCTTAGCCACTGAGCCACTGCATCTGTTTTTACTAGTCTAGACATATCCATTCTTTGTTATATTTTAGCTTCCAGCCTCCTAATCATCTTCGTCACTCTTCTCTGCACTCTTTCCAGAGTCTCAACATCCTTTTCTTTTTATATGGCGGTGACCAGAATTGGAGGCGGTATTCCAAGTGTAGCCTTGGATCAGGATGCTTGAGAATCTCCACAGACTTACGGTGGAGAAAAACCAACTTGGTGGTGCAGTGGACTAAGTGCTGTTAAGTAGCACTTAGCTGCCAGCTGCCTGCAATTAGTGCAAGTTCAAATCTCACCAGGCTCAAGGTTGACTCAGCCTTCCATCCTTCGAGGTAGGTAAATTGAGGACCCGGATTGTGGGGGCAATAAGCTGACTTTGTAGAAACACCGCTTATGGGGGGGGCCCCAAAAGCCCTAATAAGCAGGTATATACAAAAGAATGAAGGCTATTGCTATAAGTGCATTGTAAGCCACCCTGAGTCTTCGGAAGAGGGCGGCATATAAATTGAACTAATAAATAAATAAACTTCTTGTATCGGGACCTCCTTAAAATGGATAGGAAGCCAAGCAGCCTCAGCCAGCCGTAAAACAAACAAGCCAGAGATTTAAAGACAAAACCTCGATTGACTCTTTTGTTTCAGGACATTGCATTGTGCAACTACAGACAGTCGGTGATGGTTTAGTGCGCTGAGCTAGCAAATTGTAAATAAAGGCTGTGGGTTTTTGGTCACCTTATTATAGGCATTCTGCATTTGGAGAACGCAAGTGGCCCAGCGCTAAAGTCTTTTTTTTTTTTTGACACGATGCAATTTTTTTTTCTGCAAATGTTCGCTGTGTCAGATCGTTCTATCTTACCCTTCTACCTCTCCCCCCCCCCCCACACACAATTGAGTCTCTGGAGTCCTTTTGGAATAGCTAAAGCACATAAGGCATCAGCTAAATGATTTTTAAAAAGATGACTACGCTAATTCATGCAAACGGGGTCGTTAGCAGTTAAGAGGCTTGGCGAGATGAACATTTAAAATAGGTCCCCATTTAGCTGGAAAATACAGCGGATAATGATGACCCAATCATTCTGTCCTAACCTCGGGGTTTGTTCATAAAATTAATTGAGGGGAGGCGGGAAGAAACTCCTGAATGCTTATATATATATATATATATATATATATATATATATATATATATATATATTTTCTTACTTCTTCGTAGGGTTTATGTGTGTTTTTCTTCTAGCCAGGTTTTCCCTACGTAACCAAGGTTTTTTTGTAGCTCCAGCTCAGTAGAATCACATCTCAAAGCCCAGAACCGAGTAGATGTGAATATATATATTTCTTACTTCTTCATAGAGTTTATGTCTAGACACATGAAATACAAACACAGGTAGCCCTCCACTTATGACCACAATTGAGCCCTCCACTTATGACCACAATTTCGGTTGTTAAGTGAGACAGTTGTTAAGTGAAGTCTGCCTCCTTTTACAACCTTTCTTGTTAAGTGAATTCTCTGCCGTTGTCAAGTCCGTCACACGGTTGTTAAGTGAATCTGGCTTCCCCGTTGACTTGGCTTCTCAGAAGGTCGCAAAAGGGGATCACGTGACTCTGGGGGGGGGGTGAGGGGGAAACGGACGATGCTGCAACCATCATAAGTACGAGTCAGTTGCCGGGCATCCGAATTTTGATCACGTGACCACGGGGATGCTGCGACGGGTTGTAAGTAAGTGTGAAAAAGGTCATAAGAGCCGAAGTGGCGCAGTGGTTAGAGTGCAGTACCGCAGCTACTTCAGCTGACTGCTAGTTCAGCAGATCAGCGGATCAAATCTCACCGGCTCAAGGTTGACTCAGCCTTCCATCCTTCCGAGGTGGGTAAAATGAGGACCCAGATTGTTGTGGGGGGCAATATGCTATTTAGTATACTGTCTTTGGTGTAAGCCGCCCAGAATCCTCGGAGAGTGGGCGGCATAGAAATACGACTAATAATAAATAATAATAAGTGACGTTGTAACTTTGAACGGTCCCTAAACGAACCGTTGTAAGTCGAGGACTACCTGTAATCTTTAACACGATGCGTCAGAGGCGGTAATTACACAGGAATGGAAGAAGAAGAAGGAGGAGAAGAAGAAAAAAAAAGATCACAGCCGTTTGAAAGCGGTATTTTTTTTTTCCGTTTTTCATTTTAATACGTTGACAATTGTCCAGAAAGAAAGAACATACAACAGCTAAAACTTCCAAACACAATCGTTATTTATTTATTTTATTTTATTTTATTTTTTTAAGGCCACGTTTAAAAAAAAAAACCAAACCAACCAACAATCACCACAATGGAGGACCTTAAGGCTTCTTTTTTAAAAAAGGAGCAACTCATTGGATGCCATGGCATGAAATACTGAGTTGGAAATAAGGATTCCCATAGGGAAATCTGTTCAACCCACAGCCTCCCAAGATCTCACAAACTTTTGAAAAACAAGCTTTTCCGCTGTTCTTAATGGCAACTGACGGACCAATGGAGCACGTATCCAGCATATCCAGCATACAGAATCTCTATATATTTTTTTTTGTGGTTTTCTTTTGTGTGTGTGTGTGTGTGTGTGTGTGTTTTAAACCCATCAAAGGTGATATATATATTTATATCTATATATATATTTCCTTAATCACAAACGGAATCAAAGAACGAGCCAGTATTATTATTATTATTTTTTATAATATACAAAGGCAGCACAACCAATTGCGCCAGATATGAAAGAGCTCTGCTATCAGAGACGACTGTACAGTATCTTGCTGTTTATTTGGCAAGGTTTTTTGTTGTTTTTTTTACAAATCTAATACTTAAGAGAAGTTTTTTCTTTCTTTCTTTCTTTCCCCACCTTCTACTTTTATTGATTACCAAAATAGAGAAAAAAGAGACGGAGAGAAAGACACAGAGAGAGAGAGAGAGAGAGAGAGAGAGAGACAGAGAGAGAGAAAGAGAGAGAATTTGCATAGATTGTACATTCAACTCAAAAGAGATTTTTTTTTTTAAAAAAACCCCGTTTTCCTCCCTCGTCCGGTTTTCTGTTTTTCCTCAAACGAACGTAATTTTTTTTAAAAAATTATCAGTGAGGTAGTACCTTTGGTAGCACCCGTGAGCAAAAGAAGAAGGCAAGAAACGATTAAAAACAAAACAAAAAAAACAGAAGGGACTGAAACGAGAGTTGGTCGGCATGGGAAATCGGCCTTCCTTTCTAAGATTGTACGTCCATAGTGGAAAGAACTATTCAAACCATTTGGAGGGGGGGGAGGGGTCTACAGGTAATCCTCGACTTACGACCACAACGGAGCCCCAAATTTCGGTGGTTAAGTGAGATGTTTAAGTGAGTTTCGCCCCATTTTGTGACCTTTCTTGCCGTGGTGGTTAAGTGAATCGCCGCGGCTGTTACGCTAGCAACCCACATCACCCCCGAGACACCCTAACCGTCATAAAGAGGAGACGGATGCCAAACGTCTGAATTTTGAATCACATGACCATGGGGGAATGCCCCGACGGTCGGAACTGTGAAAAAAAACAAACGGTCGTAAGTCACATTTTTCTGTGCCGCCGTAACTTTGAATGGTCGCTAAATGAACTGTTGTAAGTCAAGGACTGCCTGTAGTTGTCACTCCCCCACCCTTCCCGCCCCCTCCCCCCGCCCAATTCACAGCAACTGTTTTGGTCGAGAACTTTAGCTGCTCAAATTGCTTCCAATGGCTGGGTTTTTTTGGAGGAAAAAAATGCTTCTGAATCCCAGGATGAAAACAATGACTTCCTATTTCACGTGTCCTGCGATAATCGGATATTTTCCACTTGGCTGAATCTCAACCCTTTTGGCTCCCCTTGCGTTTGGGAACGGCAGGAAGTGAGATCAAAAGAGCTTCTGACTCGCAATTAAATGGGTCAAACTTTGGGTTTGTTCAGCCAAAGAAACCTTAAGGGACAAATAGCATCTGCCGGTGGGACTCCTGGCTTCTTGACAGGACCTTCACAAACCATCTAGGGCAGGGGCGCCCAAACTTAGTAATTTTGAGGACCTGTGGACTTCAACTCCCAGAATTCCTCAGCCAGCATGAAGTTGGAAGCCCCCCAAGTCTTAAAAATAATCAAAATTGAATATCCCGTATCTAGGGTTACTGGGTTTACACCATCAATTCCAAAAACCATGGAAGATAGGAAAGCAGAAAGTCAGCAGGAGCAAATCTGAAGGGATAGGTTCCTTTAAAATAAAATAAAATAAAATAAAAATAAAAGCTTGTGTAAGATGCAGAGGGGAAGCAGTTGGGGTGGGCTTCTGGGGGTTTGCAGGGATTCGGGAGAACCTCTAGCTAAGATTCTGTGCAGTTCGGAGAACCCCCCCAAATCCCACTCCTAGCTGGCCCTGCCCACCCCACCCCGCCCCTCCCGGGAGTCCCCACGCAGCCCGTTTTGGATGCAGGTTAAGTGCAGGGCGCACGCTGAGGTTTGGGGAGGGTGAAAAACGGGCCTACCGGAAGTTCGGGAAGGCTGGAAATGGAGCCTTTTCCGGCCTCCGGAGGGCCTACAGAGCCTGGGGAGGCTATTTTCGCCCTCCCAGAGACTCAAGAAAAGCCTTTGGAGCCCGGGGAGGGCAAAAACATGCCCCACCGCTGTGGTGCAAGAGGCTGACTAGGCCACGCCCACCATGGCCACGCCCACCCAGCAACCAGGCAGAGAACCCCTTGCTCAAATTTTGGAAGCCCACCCCCTGAAAGCAGTTTTGACCACTTGGTGTGTCCTCTGGATATTTAGGTCTGTGACCCCCCTCCCAGTTTTGACTGGAAGGCATATTTGGAAGGCACTGACTGGAGTAGAGTAGACCCATATTGTGTAGTAGAGTTTCTTAGATTTCAGGTCTGGAAAGGAATGTAAGATCCATGCAACCTTTCTTGGCTCATAATCTCAGGAGGAACCTTGTTGCAAGGCAGATTGTAGATGGTGGAGACACGAGGTGTACCTCTTCTTCACTGATTTCTGAAGCGGATCTTTCTTCTGAAAACAGTCCCAACAGCCCTACGCCACAGAACCTCCTGCACCCTCCAGATAGGTGGACGTCAACTCTCGTTCTCTTTCACCACACATGATGCGCCTCCTAAATTTGTGCTGCATTCAACTCGTTCTCCTGAGCTATCTCTCCGCCGCCGTATCACAAACAGGGTGCCTTTATCCTGAACTGTATATTTTGCTTCCTTCGACAAATACACCTTGCAACAGACCAAAATTGAAGATGATGGCATGATGGGAGTGTTGATCTGAAACTTATTGGTCCTTTAGAATGAGAACTTTGGGTCAGAAACAAAGGCCATCTGATCACCATCGTCTGATCTTCAGCAGAGACTTAGATGTTTCTCTGTTTGGGTCAGAGGAAAGTTCTCTATGGAAGAAACAAGGCAATGTCTCCTTGGACAGGTGTCTCCAACCTTAGCAACTTTAAGACTTGTGGACTTCAACTCCCAGCTGAGGGTTGAAGTCCACAAGTCTTAAAGTTGCTAAGGTTGGAGACACCTGTCCTAGGACACGTCTTGTGACAGATGTGGATGGCTGAATGGACAGATGGAGATACCACATGAAGGCCACAGAAAGCTCTTCATGATGGAGATGCCCGTATGGAATGATACTTTTGGTTGGATGGCTTGGGATGGAAGAGTTGTCTTCTCACTTGGAGCACCTTGAGTAAAATATCTCCCGGTCTTTAGGAGTCTCCCCCGAAGGCAAGGAGCGTAACTCCTAAAAGCTCCAACTGTACAGGTCCTCCTCGACTTACAACCCCAACCGAGCCCAACATTTCTGCGGCTAGGTGAAACAGTGGTTCAACGAGATTCGCCCCGTTTTACGACCTTGCTTTGCCACTGCCGTTAAATTGATCGCGGCAGTTGTGACGTTAGTATCGCGGTTGTTAAGTGAGTCTGGCTCGTGTGAAAAACGGCTCGTAAATCACATTTTCAAGTACCGTTGAAACTTTGAACGGTCCCTAAAGAAACTGTTGTAAATCGAGGACTACCTGTACATGCTTGGAGATGATGACATTCCTACATTGGGGGACCTCCGTTCTAGTGACTATTGTCAGTAATGGGGGGTGGGGAAGAAGTCGATCAAAAGCAAAAATGGAGGGAACGGAAAGGAGAGGAAATGAGTAAAAAACCCACCTATTTTTCTTTCGTTTTAAAGGCCTTTGCTGAACAGAGACAAGCACTAGTTCGCAAGGGAAGATCCCTCCCTTACACTGCGTGTAAGCAGTGCTCTAACCATTAGTCATTGACTTAAAAGAAGAAATAAACACGTAACATCCGTTGTCTCCTTTCTAACTCCGGCTAAATATTTAATGCTCTGCCTTTACGCCTCCCAGAGCTGACGCTGCCATTTCAAAAGTCCAAAAAGCAAACTCTCGTAGTTTTAAACGGGGGAGGAAAGGGGTAGAATTCATGAGCCGGTCTTCCCAATGTCAGGTTTAAATCTGAACTCGTTTTAAAAAGGGCAACCCGGTTTTGCTGTTGTTTGTTGTTCCTGGTTATCTTCTCAGCCCTTCTCGTGGTCTTTAAATGTGAGCTGGGTTCGAAATTAGAGGAAGGGTCCCCAAAAGGAGAAAGACCGCTTTTGTTAAAAAAACCGATCGATCGGATCCCAGAGGATCCCATCAGTGGATATATAAACTGAAGATCCAGAATAACAGAGTTGGAAGGGACCTTGGGAGGTCTTCTAGTCCAACCTCAAGTAGTGTATCTCCGCACAGAAACCTTCGTCGCTCTGTTGTCCGAGGGCAATTTAGGCTAAAGTAATTCACTAAAGATCAGTTAGGATGAGGTCATTTAATCAGGAATAAAATTTGGCTTTTTTTTTTGCACCCTTGACTTAATCTCAACAGCTCCCAAAGCTAAAATACGACTCGGACGGAGCCTGCAAAGAGTTAAAAAAATAAATAAATACAAAACTGGATTCAAACGGATACTCCTTGGTTTTAGCCTGAAAAAATGGCCTTTTCCATTTTTCTCCGTCAGATGGAATGCCGTGTTAAGAGGAGAAGGCAGCTAATTTCTTTCCAGCTAACCGTTCCCCGTCTGAACTTTTTTAAAAAGCGCTTTCTCCTTTCTTTACGAGGCACCGCACAACAGATAAAAAACGTAGCATTGGCGTTTGTGTGGGTATGTGTCTGTGGGTCAAAGGGATATATGTCTCTCCAGCCTGCCACTCTGCGGAGCATATGACAGCGTGAGTTTGGCTTATGCCGTCTCATCTAGCCTTGGTTTATCAGGGTTCACACAACAGAATTAACCTGCTTCTTGAATTGAGCCCTTTCTAGCTGTCGGCAAAAGATGGAACCACAAGCTAACGAAACAGATCGGACGCCTACCTACCATCCCTAAGCCACGATTAGCCAAGTTGAAAGCCGACAAGCTTAGCACGTTATTGAATTGAATCACTTGATCTAACCTGGTTAAAAAGATGCTGAACACAGCTCTTTGAACATGACCCATCACTCATGATTACTGGGACCGAGGGTGGGGGATAGTTATAGGTTGCTTTCTGAGCCGCCCCCCCCCGCCAAAAGAAAATACTGAGATTCAGATGATAACAGTCTAGTGTCTAACTAGACACACAGAAATCCCTAGACAAAAGGATTTTTTTTGGGGGGGGGCAGGGATTTCTGGAAAACTACTTTCCAATCTGAGCTGTGGATGTGAAAAATTCAACACTCCGGATTGACTTTCTCCTTTGAGCTGGCTCCCTCGGTAGCTGTATTTGGAAGAGCAGAAGTCTCCAAACCTGGCAACTTTTAAGACGTGTGGACTTCAACTCCCAGAATTCCTCAACCCGCTAAGGAATTCTGGGAGTTGAAGTCCACACGTCTTAAAAGTCGCCAAGTTTGGAGACCCCACCCCTTTAGTCTAGAGAAGATCTTGGGTGATCATTAGCTCCTCGGGAGGACCAAACTCTGAATCTCTGTTGGCAGGAGAGGGTGAGATTAACTCTCTATAATATTGTACCGTCTGTGGATTCAATATAATCAAACTTTGCAAGTTTGGCTATCTGGAGTCATGATGTCAATGCTTTTTGTGAGATGTCAAAGGGGGAGGTTTGAATAATGAGGACCACTGGGGGGGGGCGGGAAGAGGAATTTTAGCAAATGTGGCTAAGCTGCTTTGCTTTTGGGGAAATGAAAAAAAATAATAGGGGCCGGGATACAGCATATTAGTGTTTTGAGAAATAAATTAAGTCCGATCAGAGTTGAAAATATGTTGCCCCCACCTTTAGAAACTTCAGTCGTTTCCTACAATTGGTTTCGCCTTTCCTGCCTCTTCCCTGACTTCCAAAAACCTTTGAGATGGCAAAACTGGTCAGTAAGAGAGGCTGGGATTTTCAGCCCCGGCCGTCTTGAACATGGATTCGTAGGTTTTCTTAAAGACTCCCTCCATCAGCTCACCAGCAACCTGTACCAACCCCATCCGAAGGTGATCTCGAGAGCCAAACGCTCAGGTTCCTTTTTAAAGCCAGCGAAAGGGGTACCAGGTGCTACCTCAAGCGTCCATCCGGTCTCACGGGGCCCAACTCGGACTTTGGATCGGGGCTGAGGGAACTCCAGGATGTCTGGCTGCAGGCCTGCATGACAGGACAGGAAGTTGGGCCTGTAGTACAGATGTCAACCGCTGACCACACGCTTCCCACCAAACTGTCCACCCAGCTTTCCAGCTTGGTGCCCGTCAACATGGCGTTCTTCTTCAACTGTTCCAGTTGGCCAGTGCTGACTGGAATGTTGAGCACAGGATTCAGCCCTTGGAAGCTCTGCTCCATGTAGGAGTTCTTCGGAGGTCCACCATGCAGCTTTGTGGTTTCTTCTAAAGGCAAGAGAGAAGTATTTGGGTTAAAAAAATAAAATAAAAAAAAATCTACTTCCAGAATAACAATGCTAAGGAGTCGATTTAGACTGTCATCTGCACCTTCATAACTGTCTGGTTTGGTTCTGCAACCCAACAAGACAGACACAGACTTCAGAGGATAATTAGAACTGCAGAAAAAACAATGGCTACCAACCTGCCTTCCATGGAGGACCTGTCTACTGCACGAGTCAAAAAGAGGGCTGGGAAAATATCTACAGACCCCTCGCATCCTGGACATAAACTGTTTCAACTCCTACCCTCAAAATGACTCTATAGAGCACTGCACACCAGATCAATTAGACACAAGGACAGTTTTTTCCCGAACGCCATCACTCTCCTAAACAACTAATTCCCACAACACTATCAAATAATTTACTAAGACTAGTATTCTTCTCTTCCTTCCTAGTATCTATCTCTTCCCACTTATGAGTATAACCATGTTGCTTGTATCTTTCAATTTATATTGTTTTTGTTTCCTAATATGATTTGATATCTTATTAGTAACCTTGACTATCACTAAGTGTTGTATGTTTTTATTCTCGATGAATGTATTTTAGTCTCCTTATGTACCCTGAGAGCATATGCACCAAAGACAAATTCCTTGTGTGTCCAATCACACTTGGCCAATAAAGAATTCTATTCTATTCTATTCTATTCTATTCTATTCTATTCTATTCTATTCTATTCTATTCTATTCTATTCTATTCTATTCTATTCTATTCTATTCTATTCCTGATTGATCCCTTCCCAAGTTCCTAAACCAGAAGGAACCTCTTGGCAAAGAAGTCTACCTAGAGTTCGTGAAACCAGGTTAATTCTTGGCTTCAGCTCTTGAAAAAGTGCACTGAAGCTAAGTGAGATTCTGATTTAAGACGGGGCTCTCCAAATTTGGGAACTTGAAGGCTTGTGAAGTTCAAGGGCCAGCTATGAATTCTGGGAGTTGAAATCCACAGGTCTTCAAGTTGCCAAGTTTGGAGTTACCCTGACTTAAGACCTAGAGACCATCTCTAAGAGTAGAAGGCAGCTAATTTCTTTCCAGCTATCAGTTCCCCGTCTGAACGTTTTAAAAAAGCACTTTCTCCTTTCTTTATAGGACGCCACACAATAGATCAAAACTAAGTATTGGTATGTGTGCGTGAGTGTGAAAGGGATATTTCTCTTCAGCCTACCACTCTGTGGAGCATATGACGTGTTTTTCCTGTGCGCTGCAGAATGGAGAAACTGCTTGAGTTGACTTATGCCGTCTCATCTAGCCTTGGTTTGTCTAGGTTCACACACACAACAGAATTAACCTGCTTCTTGAATCAACCCCTTTCTAGCTGTTGGCAAAAGATGGAACCACAAGCTAACGGGACAGGTCGGATGCCCAACCATCCCTAAACCACGATTACCCAAGTTGGAAACCCACAAGCTTATTGCGTTATGAAGTTTGAAGAGATACCCTGACTTAAGACCTAGAGACCAGCTGTAGAAGAACATTCAAAGAAGCTTCCACTTCTGCTTTGAAAGCCAGGCTGTCATCCAGGGAAGGTTGCAGGCGAGGAATGACATCATGACTCGTCTACAATTCATGCCACGTTGCTTTTTTGACCCTCTAACAGCAAGCTCCAATTTTCCGGAAAGTCAACATTTCTGCATCCGCTGGAACTTACAAAGTCTCGCCTTGCTCAGCCTGTGAGCTCGTCCTGTTGAGCCGTCAAACTAAAGCTTGATTAAAGTTTCAAACACGGAGCACCCCCAATTATTTCAAGGTCATCATCTATTAAATATGTGCAGGGGGGGTGGTTTCTCCTCCCCTACCATTAATGACAGCTTCTGGCCTATAATTTGTCAAACCCTTCCTTGCTTGGCTTGAGGATAACTCTTCCCAGCGTGTCTCTCTATTTTTTATTTTTTATTTTTTTAAAAAAGGGCACTTGTTCTTGCGTGCAATTTCCTGTAAATTTTAACTTTGGTATGTAAGTCGTTTGTAAGCTCGAGTGGAAGTCCCAAGCCACAAGCTGAGCTGGAGAAACGGAGGTGGACAGTTTACTTGTCGGCTGAGCTTTTCTGAGTAGCAAAATCCGCTCCATTAATTCATAAAACCGAACCCAAAAAATAAGGGATCCTGCCGAGAAAAGATCACAACGGGGTCTGCAGGGGGAGGTCGAAAAAGTCAAGAAGTGCGACACACATCAAAAGTAAGTAGAACTTCAATCCCCGCCGCCACAGCTGCCTTCCTAACCTTTTGATCACACCCTGCAGACGCAGCTGGAAGAGCAAAAAAAGAGGGTTTTAAACGTGTGATTACAGGGGGAAAAAAAAAGAGATCTACCTTTCAGGTAAGTATATTAAAGGTAAAGGTTTCTCCTTTTCAGTTGGGTTTGACTCTAGGGAGCGATGCTCATCTCCATTTCTTAGCCGAGAGAGCCAGCGTTGTCCGAAGACGCTTCTGTGGTCATGTGACCATGTGATGAGCATTTATTTATTTATTTATTTATTTGATTTGATTTGATTTGATTTGTATACTGCCCTACTCCCGAAGGACTCAGGGCGGTGAATAGCCAACAATAAAATACATACATACAAAATTTAAAAAAAAACAGAAATAAAATCGAATTAAATAGTTTGGCCCAGACAGATTAAAACCCCAGTCAATTTAAAACAGATTTAAACTTTGAGGATTAAAAAATATTAAAAATATTAAAATATTAAAATTGTTTAAAAAGAGGGAGAAAGTTAGGCCAGGCCCGCCTGGTGAAATAAAAAGGTCTTTAGAGCGCAGCGGAAGGTGCGCAGATCTGGGATCCTCCATATCTCCGGGGGGAGCTCGTTCCAGATGGCGGGTGCCCCCACAGAGAAGGCTCTCCCCCTGGGGGCCACCAGTTGACATTGTTTGGCCGACGGCACCCGGAGGAGCCCCTCTCTATGAGAGCGTACTGGCCAGTGGGAGGCTATTGGTGGTAGTAGGCGGTCCCGCAAGTACCCAGGTCCTGAGCCATGGAGCGCTTTAAAGGTGGTAACCAAAACCTTGAAGTGCACCCGGAAGACCACCGGGAGCCAGTGCAGCTCGCGCAGGAGGGGTGTTACATGGGAGCGCCATGTCGCTCCCATTACCACCCGCGTGGCCACACTCTGCGCCAGTAGGAGCCTCCGGATGCCCTAATCACTTCCTGTCTCAACTATTGCAACGCGCTCTACATGGGGTTACCTTTGAAGAGCATCCAGGAGCTCCAGTGAGTGCAAAATGCAGCGGCCCGCATCATTTTGTGCAGATCCCGGTGTGCACGTGTATCACACCTCTTCTGCAGGAGCTGTGTTGGTTGCCGATTTGCTTCTGGGTGCAATTCAAGGTGCTGATTGCCACCTTTATGGCTTGGGACCAGGTTATCTGAGGGACCATCTCTTGCCGGTCACATCTGTCTGACCCATCAGAGCAGGGAGGCAAGGAATATTGCGGGTCCCTTCCTGAGGGAGATACACCTGGTGGGACCAGAAGAAGGGCCTTCTCTCTGGTGGCTCCCTCTCTCTCTGGAACATCATCCCCCCCAGAGATAAGATTGGCACCCACTCTAATACTCTTCTGGAAGGCACTGAAGACCTGGTTCTGCCAGCGGGCCTGGGGAACCCAGAGCGGGATGGAGCCCATTAAATGGCTTGTGTGAGGTGCTGTAGCCAGGACAGGGTGGGGTGGGGGGTTATTTTATTATATATGATTCTCTCTTTTATTAGTTTTATTGTTTTTATATGAGGTTTTATATTCTGTAAGGCGCCTTGAGTCGCCATGTGCGAACAGGCGGCAATATATATATCTCATAAATAAATAAATACTATAAGCCAAGGCACATGGAACGCTGTTACTTTTCCACCAAAGTGGTACCTATTTATCTACTCGCATTTGCATGCTTTCGAACTGCTTGGTAGGCAGGAGTTGGAGCAAGGAATGGGAGCTCACCCCGTCACATGGCGCTCGGGTCTTGAACCCAGTCTGTCAGCTTTCTGACTGATAAGCTCAGAAAGAAGAGTAAAACTAATGAGTCACGTCACTCATGTCTCTATCCAACCGCTGTTCTCCAAGCATCTCAAGCCAGAGAAAAGATTTCTGTTCTGAGACGCTGGAGAACAGTGGTTGGATAGAGAAGAATTCTCATGAGTTGTCTATTCTTTCTGAAAGCTGCAACATGGAACTTTCTAGGTGTCTTGGACTTTAACTTCCATAATGCCCCACTTATGCTGGAGGATTGATTTTATTGAAATGCCAGGGTGATTCTAGGAGGGGAGCTGTGTCAGTCTATGGTTTCTGAAGATGCAGCAGATGAAACTCAAGAACCATCTGCCCAGCCTTGAACAACAGCCCAACTGTCAAGCTTGCCAAACAGCTCCAAAGCCATTCCGTTGCTGGTTTTATCCATCCCGCTTGGCTATCATGTGGTCGGTTTTGGGTTTAGTCAGGGGCAGTCGGGAACCCAGCCAGGATGCTATGTTAAACCTCGATTGGTAGGCTTAGCAACTGACTTGGACCAAAGTCATCTCGTGGGTGAACTGCTCGGGAAGCGGGCACTGTCGTTGAAACAGTGAGTCCTCAAAGGACTGTTTCTACATTCAGAGTTGGAGACGCTCAAATTGAAGGCCAACAGTGTCAAATATCCTTGCCAGAATAACAAGAGTTGGGAGGGACCTTGGAAGTCTTCTAATCCAATTCCCTGATCAAACAGAAGACCCTATACGCCAGTGGTGGGTTACCCCCAGTTCGCACCGCTTCTATAGAACCGGTAGTAAAACTGGCAGGAGACTCCGCTCACTGACCCCGCCATCATCGAAACGCCCCAAATTTCTGTTGCTAAGTGAAACATTTGTCAAGTGAATTTTTCCCCCATCTTATGACCTTTCTTGGCACAGTTGTTAACTGCAGCTGTTCAGTTAGTAAAATGGTTGTTAAATTAATCTGGCTTCCCTGTTGATTTTGCTTGCCAGAAGGTCGCAAAGGAGGATCACGTGACTTGGGGGGACGCTGCATCCGTCATAAATGCGAGTCAGTTGCCAAGCGTCTGAATTCCGATCCTTTGACCATGGAGATGCTGCAATGGTCATAAGTGTGAAAAATCACTTTTCATAAGCCACTTCGAACAGTCACTAACATTTTTTTTTTTAATTTGATTTATATGCTGCCCTTCTCCGGAGACTCTGGACGGCTTACAATGCGTTAAGCAATAGCCTTCATACTTTTGTATATTTATACAAAGTTAGCTTATTGCCCCCACAAACTGGGTCCTCATTTCACCTACCTTAGAAAGGATGGAAGGCTGAGTCGACCTTGAGCCTTGGAGAGATTCGAACCAGCAGTAAATTGCAGGCAGCTGTGTTAATAACAGGGTGCGTAGACCACTGTACTATCAAGGCTTTTCTTTTAATGACCCCGTAATCCCTTACATCAGGGTGGAGTCAGGGCAACTGAATGGAGCTGAGTGTTTACTGATCGGATGTCCTTCCTGTCGCCAATGCAGAGTTTGGAGCAGATAATTACTCATTGTGCCCAGAGAAATATCCGCCGCTACCTAGGATCGAACTCACAGCCTCCTGGTTGTGAGGTGAGAGTTCCACCTCTAGGCCACTGCACCACTCCCGAACGGTCACTAAATGAACCGTTGTAATTCGAGGACTACCTGTATCTGTAAAGCTTTGCTTCATTGTTGTGACATGACCTCTGGAGATAAATAAACTGCTGTGATCATTATCCCAAGTCCTTGATATCTCCGCTCCTAAAGAGCGGAGAAGAAAATCCTACCTTTTCAAGTTGAGACAAAGTCAACTGAACTTCTGATTTTAGTAATATCTAGATTGAGTAGCCAAGAAGCAGATTCTGACAGAGATAGAGAGCCAAGAGAAGAATTTGGGAGCATTTTTTTTTTTTAAAAAAGCATAGCAATTAAAGTATTGAAACGGGCAAGAGATGATGGATAGATGATTTTTCTTTTCTGTTGTTGTTTTGATTTGCTTTTCCGTTTCTCTCTCTTATTATTATTATTTTTTTTAGGTAGGTGACATGACTAGAAGTTAGGTAGGATAGAAAGAAAATGGGTTTTTTTTAGTAAAAGGTGACATGATTAAATGTTAGAATAAGTGATAGAAATAAGAGAAGGGGGAATGTTAGTGTACACCCTTTTATATAATAAAACAAAAATAACAATAAGAGAAAACATGGAATAATTGAACAGTGACAGATTGCAACTTATTATAATTGTGTATCCTGATTAGAAATATATAAGTTGATTGAATTTTATAATTATGATTAATTTGACTAGTTTTATTTGTATTAGGATGTATGACACTCAGGTGCCACACTATTCACACACTGATTTGATATGTTTGTAAACAATAAAAAAAAAACTTATTTTTTTTAAAAAAGCAGTGGGTAGAATATACTTATTTTGCTCCGAACGGTTTCATTCGCTTTCTGATTTTGAAAAAAACAATAATAAAAGCTTACTTACCTTGTCGGATGGCTTGCTTGTTCAAAAATGTCAGAGGGGAGACCAGGAATTTGGTTTCTGCCACAGGGACCCAATGATGCAGGATTTTAATCGTCCAGACTCCGGGCCGGAGGGGTAAATTCAGAGGTGGCTTGTAATGGGTGAATTCGGCACTGGATTCGATCAGGATATCGTAGGTGGCAGCGATGACGTTGACGGGGTCCACCCAGATCACCGTCACGGTGACATTGGGACCTTTCGCCCATTTCTGCATGCCCACCGGCTCATCCGTTGGAGAAAGAAAGCCTCCAAAATTGCGGAATATTCTCTCTTTCGCATCCCAGTCTGTTCCAACCTAAAAGAACAGGAAGTGAAGGTGTCAGAAATAACTCTGTGATTTTATCTCTACCGTTTAGGAAAAGGTTGCATATCATGCATACCCTATGAGAAAATTTCAGCATTCATTGATACCTCCAGAATGTTTTTTAAAAAATTCTGGCTGGGAAATTCTGGGAGTTGAAGTCCATCCATCTTCCTGTTCTGACCTAGGCTTCGTGAGTCATTAAAACACACGCATAGTCCCAAAAACCTCTTTTATTGCAACAGCTGTGAATTCTGTTCATTCACAGATGAGTCCCAATTAGTTATAAAGAGTCCTTCAGGATAAGGCTGATAATTACCCACTTTTATCTCCCTTGACACACTGCCAAAGACCTAATTGGCAAAGCCACACGGAGTCCAGAATCAAACAGAGCTTCAGGCTTTAAACTGAACCGAATGAACAAACGTTTCTTCCTGCAAAGGCCCACATGCCTTTGCTCCTCTTTTAAGTCTTATGGGAGGGGCCAATCATCTCCCAGCCCTACTCCCGAGTCGTCCCTTTTGTTTTAACTGTTCTTGCTTTCTGGCAGTTTTGCACAGAACAGGCTCCCCCTGTTCCTCTGCCTCGCTAAGGTCCGACTCTGGAGGCTCCGGAGGCAGCACGTACCTCCCAGATGGCCCTTTCTCTGCCTCTGACGCAGAGCCCTCATCTGAGCCTTCCCCACACTCCAGGATTGGCCCACGATCCTCCCCAGCCTCCTCACTGTCCAACTCTGCTGTCAGTTCTGCAGGCTGTTGGCAGACCACAACACTTCCAGTTGTCAAGGTTGAGAAACACTGCGCTAGTGTGTAGCATATTGGGTTGATTTGAAAATAGTGTGATGACGACGACGAGGATGTTGTCATGGAAACTGTCACAAAAATAGCCCCAGAAGAAACTTACCATGTGGGATATTTGGTGCTCTCTGAGCTTAGTTGTTTTCTTGCAGACATTTCATGACCCAACTAGGTAATCACATCAAGTGATAGAAAGGAGACAGAGAACAAACCCTCACGCCCTCCTAGTTTTGAGGGCCTGAGCTTCCTGCACCACGGGTGGGTGGGTGGGGGAGTGGAGGTGTTTTTGCCCTCCCCAGAGTCCAGAGGTTTTCCTCAAGCCTCCAGGAGGGTGAAAATGGCCTCCCCCAGGCTCCGGAGGCCAGAAACGGGCCCGTTTTCGGATTTCTGGTACTTCTGGTATGCCCATTTTTTACCATCCCCAGGCTCCAAAGGCTTTCCTCGAGCCTCCGGGAGGGTGAAAATGGCCTCCTCCGGGCTCCGGAAACCCTCCGGAAGCCGGAAACGGGCCCATTTTTGTACTTCCAGTACTTCCAGTAGGCCCATTTTTTGCCCTCCCCAGGCTCCAAAGACTTTCCTTGAGCCTCTGGGAGGGTGAAAATGGCTTCCCCCAGGATCTGGAAATCCTCCAGAGGCCGAAAACGGGCCCATTTTCGGACTTCCTGTACTTCCAGTAGGCCCGTTTTTCGCCCTCCCAGAGCCGCCGTGTGGGCCCTGCACTTACCTGGCATTCAAAACAGGCCATGTGGAGACTCCTGGGAGGGGCAGGGCGGGGTGGGCGGGGTCAACTAGTCTTTGCAACAAGCGGTTTGGCGAACCAGACTAAAATTAACATCCGGTTACCCTGAACTGGTTTGGATTAAATATCCAAACTCAACAACAATAATGGCTGCTCATTCACCAACTGGTTGTTACAAAAATTCAAGGCAACATGCATAGAAATAGCTGTTTTCCCTACAACAGCTTTGTGAGGTTGTTGGGTTGTCCTAGAGTCGCCCAGGTAGAGCCCATGGGGGACTCTGGAACCTGGGGCTCCCCATTCCATAACTTCACAGCAACATAGTACCAGTTTAAATAACACATCAATAAATGATTTATTTATAGGTAGATGACAAATTATATATAAAAAGAGCAAATTCTACCCAAATTCATTAAACGTTGACCAGAGCTAAGTATTGATCTGGTTTAATCAACATGTATTAGATGACTTCAGCTCTCCTGAATATAAAAGCAAAGTGATATTTAAATATCGAACTTTCTAATACCAACTCCAGATTAATAATGCTGTTTCTTCTGGCCTTTTGCAATTGTTCCAGGAAGAAGCCAAACACTTTTTTCTTTTAATGGCTTCAATATACAATTTCAACCCTTTAAAGCATAATTCCAGAGGGGAAAAGGACAAATTTACTAATGCAGGAACTAAAGCACAGGCTTTCAAGATGCAAGTTAAGTGAAATGTTTCATGAATGATTACGGCTGTTACGCCTTGAGTTTTTAAAAGATCACCTTCAACTTTTGGACCACTCTAATACATTGCCTTCTCTTCTTTGCAATAGATGAATAATTTCCGTGATGCTATACACCCTAACAATACCATCTGAATTAATTAGCATCAAGCATTAGATGTTTCTTCCAATGACGGAGAGAGTTGAACAGGTCTCTTTGTTTCAACTAGCAAATATTAATCAGACAGAAGAAAAAGAACAGAATTTCTTTTTAGCTGAAGAAGGGAGGCGAAATAAGATTAATTTTGCCATCTCAAAATCATGTCTGGACAAAGGTCAAGAAAGTTAAGGTAGCTGTCAGGATTACATGATTAAAGCCCTGTCCTTGCATATTATGGGCACCATCTTACATATGATGGGTACCAGTGGTGAAATCTGAACTGGTTTGCTAGCTGTGCATGCTACCGGAGAACCGGTAGTAAAAATATGCTTTTAAAAAGTTTTAAAAAAGGTTCCCAAGCTCACACGCCACAGCTGTGAGCGTCACAACCTTTTTTTAAAAAACCTTTTTAAAGCATTTTTTACTACTGGTTCCGGCGAACCGGTAGTAAAAAATGCTTAAAAAAAAAAAGTCCCGAAGATCAGCTGAGTGACGCGTGACCATCGGAATTAAAAAAAAAAATACTTTTAAAGCATTTTTTTTAACTACCTTGTTTCCCAGAAAATAAGACATCCCCTGATAATAAGCCCAATTGGGCTTTTGAGCGCATGTGTTAAAATAAGCCTCCCTCCGAAAATAAGCCCTCCCCGAAAATCATCTGTAGAGAAAAATGTGTAGAGAATGTGTAATCAAAGAATGATGAATATCTGATTAAAGCCAAAACTTGGAAATTTTTCCAAAACTTAGGTAAAGGTTCCCCTCACACATATGTGTTAGTTGTTCCCGACTCTAGGGGGTGGTGCTCATCTCCGTTTCAAAGCCGAAGAGCCAGAACTGTCCGAAGACGTCTCCGTGGTCATGTGGCCAGCATGACTCAATGCCAAAGGCGCACGGAACACTGTTCCCTTCCCACCAAAGGTGGTCCCTATTTTTCTACTTGCATTTTTATGTGCTTTCGAACTGCTAGGTTGGCAGAAGCTGGGACAGGTAACGGGAGCTCACCCCATCACGTGGCACTAGGGATTCAAACCGCTGAACTGCCGACCTTTCAATCGACAAGCTCAGCGTCTTAGCCACTGATCCACTGTGTCCCTTTTCCAAAACCTAAGGATATATATATCTATTTTCAAATCCAACAACTCTCACAATCCAAAAACGTCGCTTAGCTGGGTCTTCAAAGCAAAAGATGGCTTCCTTTTAAAGCTAGAAAACTTTCTCCTACCCAACTGTGAGCTTTCTAATTGCAGGGAGTTATTTCTGGCTACGGACGCTAATTTTATCCCAAAAACATTTGGGAAGATGATCTTTCCCCCTATAATCTGGGCAAGGTTATTTTCCTGCTCCTTTTAAGAATACTCCCTCTGATTTCAATGAGAGAAAGTGCAAACCCATCCATCCCCCAAACAAACGCAACAACTTTTGCAAAAGAGACAAAGAGGCACTTTGCAAACGGGGCAAAAAGCTTTCAGCGGCCGCCCAGCTACCACAAGTTGCAACCTACCATCTAAACGGCCAACCCAAATTGCCGTTTAGCAAACACTCAAAGGACGTCAGGTTAGTAGAACAAGGGTGTCCATCCTACTTCGCCGACCTCAAGACCACAATGCATGGGATGACATGGGCCACCCCTGCCAAGGAGAGACCAATTTAGATGGCTTCTTTTTATATATCAAAAAGATGAGATACATTCAGAGGACCAGGAACTCAGTGGCTACTAATCTTGGTACTATTTTCTGCCTCCTAATCCACGGGGCAACCTATTTTAACTACCTGTTTGTTCTCGGGAATGTTTCACATTCTTTTTAGCTGGTCATCCTGGGACACAGTTTAGGCATTGGACAGGATGATGATTTAATACAACCAAGAGAATGTACTTATTCTACCCTGGTGGTTCTCTAGTATCATTATTTTTGTTTTAAAA
The DNA here is from genome assembly GCF_029215685.1 of Pituophis catenifer annectens. Classification (NCBI taxonomy): domain Eukaryota; kingdom Metazoa; phylum Chordata; class Lepidosauria; order Squamata; family Colubridae; genus Pituophis; species Pituophis catenifer. Next base: position 14,760,786 of record NW_027256896.1, on the reverse strand, counting down.
TTAATTGCAGGGCTGAGAAGGATTTTTCTCAACTGCAGGCAGCAGCAGCAGCCTGACCTCGGTTGATCTTGGAAAAGCTAAGCAGAGACAGGGTAGGTTAGTACTTAGCTGGGAGACATCCAAGGGCCATACCTTAGTCGGAGAAACTGAGAATATATCTTGGAAGAAAACTGTAGCTAAGTATTTTCATAGCGATGCCAAGAAAACAGCACGGGTGTATTCAGGAATTGGATCCTGGATACACGCCCTTGTATCCATCGAGACTTAAGTCTGTCTTCAAGGAGACCATGAAAAGGGACTAAATCAGAAATAACAGGAATAACAGAGTTGGAAGAGACCTTGGAGGTCCCTCGCACAGTACACAGCTACTCGTCAATGTGTACTGTGTACGTTTCCCTGTTTCGAATCGATAGGAATGCAAAACCAATTTGGTTTTGATTGATTTTGTGATTGTTCGTTGCCCAGGGTCACTTGTTGGAGATGGGCAGCCATATCAATTGAATAACAAACTAAGTAGCTAGCTAACTAAATAAAATGAAGGAAGGAAGGATGGACGGACGGACGGACGGACAGACGCAGGGCTACAGGTAGACTGATGTTCCTGCTGAAGTTCTTCATGTTACAGACGTTATTGTTATACCAACACAACTGAGAAATTCCTTTATTTGGGAAGGTTCAGCTTTCGCTTTGAGATCGATATCCCCCATTGCTATGGGGCTTGTTCCTCTTCTACAAACGATTCATATCTCAAATTGACGCTCAAGGAAATATTGGGATGGTTGCTTTTCAGGAGCGCATCACTTATGGAAATACGAAGTATCTTCAAAGGTGTTCAGGCCAATCATAGATATAGATATAGAATGAGACAGACAGAAAGAAAGACTGATAGGCAGCAATGTGTAGATATAGAATAAGATAGATAGACTATCACTGAAGATAGAGATTATACTGAAGATATAGAGATAGATAGATAAATAGATAAATAAATATAGATATAGATAGATAGATACATACAGATAGATAGATAGATAGATAGATAGATAGATAGATAGATAGATAGAGATAGAGATATACATACAGATAGATGATAGATAGATGATATAAATAGATGTAGATATAGATACATACATACAGATAGATAGATGATAGATAGATAGATAAATATAGATATAGATATATACTTACAGATTGATAGATGATAGATAAATAGATAAGACAGAAATAGATATAGATACATACAGATAGATAGATGATAGATAGATGATAATTACAGGTAGATAGATAGATGATAGATAGATGGTAGATACCAGTAGATAGATAGTTGATAGATACCGTACATAGACAGACAGACAGACAGACAGACAGGCAGGCAGGCAGGCAGGCAGGCAGGCAGGCAGGCAGGCAGGCAGGCAGGCAGGCAGACAGACAGACAGACATCCTTCCTGAGCAATCTGGTCTTCTCCTCAGTCCCATCTGCAGATCCCTTGGCTCCTGATTCAGTTTTTGCAGCTTGAAAACCCCATCTTTTTCGCTCCCCCTCCTAGGCTGATGCATCATTTGGCCAAGACAAATAATGTTTTGACTACTGGTTTGTCTCTAATTGTTCATCATAAACAGGGGCTGTTCAGTTCACACGGGGGAACACTAATTGCCTGCTGCCTAGTTAATTTTCCCCTCCATGATGAATGGCAACTGTTAAACAAGGCCAGAAACCAACTTTCTCCCTTCCCCTCCCCGGTTTTCCTGATTCGGTTTAGTGCAAAAGATTCTTGGACACTTTTAAGTTCAACCAAAGCCATCTTGTTTCCGCCTTCAAGAAGTGAGCAAGGAAGCCACTGGCTTCATTTAGGCAACATGCTGCTGAAGCAGACTGGATAAAGACTTGGAAACGTGTTCAAACAGCATGTTAACGTGTTGTGTGAACCAGCCAGCTTGGTTAATTAAGATTTCAATGTCTAAATGACTGGGCGTTTGGCCATGTTGAAGGCTCCTGTCAGCCAAGGAGTGTTGGCTGGTGGGAGCCAGATGTGCTTTCTCTGCCATAGCACCTGCCCTCCTGAATAGCAATATATACTGCTTCACAGTGCTTCACAGCCCTCTCTAAGCGGTTTACAGAGTCAGTGTCAACTTGCAAAGATCCCTGGCCTGCTCGCAAGTTGCCATAGGCAAGGGGGATGGGAAAGTGGCAAAGCAGCACGGCAAAAACAAAAGTACATTCCAAGCATATCTCTCTCAAGGCTATCTCCCAGGGTTACCCACATCGGCTGGAGGGGAGTGATCTCTACAACCCATGAAATTACTCCGTTGGTGAATGTGACTGATGACACACTGGGGGGAGGGGGAAACAGGGTCAAGCCAGGGCCATAAATTATGTGGGGTCAGAGTTGGCTTCACTTGGAACGTGAAGCTCAAGGCGTACATGAAGCTCCTAATAAATAACTGGATTTCTTTTGAAGCTTGACTCGAGGCTCATGATTTAATTAGGGCATCCATCGGAACTCTGACAGACAGTATATTGCCCCCAACAATCTGGGTCCTCATTTTACCCTCCTCGGAAGGACGGAAAGCTGAGTCAACCTTGAGCCTGGTGAGATTTGAACAGCCAAATTGCAGGCAGCTGGCAGCAGAAGTAGCCTGCAGTACTGCACTCTAACCACTGCACCACCGTGGCTCATAGTTTTCCTTTCAGTGATCAAGATGATTCCCAGTACCCTGTTGGTCATTTGTAATGCCAGGAAAATTTGGTTGTATGCCCATGCTTGGGGTGCCAAGTGGATGAAGGGTTCTGTTTCTTGGCTGTATTAGATCCATTGTAATAGTTTTACTTGGTGCCATATAATTTATTTTGTACCATTTTAATTGTTTTAATAGTTGTAATTGTTTTAAATTATATTTGTGTTCTATAATGTACGCTGCCAAGGATAATTTGTTTGGGCAGCTATAGAAATCAACGCAACCCAACCCAACCCAACTCAATTAAACTCATTCCAGCCCAACCCAACCCAACCCAACCCAACCCAACCCAACCCAACTCAACCAAACCCAACTCAACCCAACTCAACTCAACCAAACTCAATCCAACCTAACTCAATCCAACCCAACCCAACTATCAATAAAATCATCCATTTCAAAACTCCATTATGCCTCCAACCCACAACTAGCACTTCAACTAGGGATTCAAAGTATCTTCACTTCCAATTATATAGATGAGCAATGTGTACCTCCAAGAACTGTAGCCTTCCAAAATCACTCGGTGGGCTTGCAATCTTGAACACCTTCTTAGGTATAACCCATGTTTCTAAGGTCTCCAGTTTACTGGCAGCCAAATTGGTCGTGTGATGTTTGATGAGGAAGCCCTGAAAATGATCAGCAAGAAAGTAGAGGTGGACTGACACTGGATGCCCCATTGGGTAGTATCTGAAAAAAAACAAACAAAGGATCGAAGAAGAAAGAATAATGATATTCATTAAAACAATAATTGAGAAGCAAAGGATCAGCTGCAGAAAGAACTTTTAGAAGCAAAATTCCTGGGTTAATCTTTGGATTTAATGCAAGATAGAGAAGCAGAGGACACAGAAGATTGTTAGAGAGATGAAGGAGCAATAGAAGACCAGATATCTGGTGAACAAGAGAAACCAAGAATATCACAGATGATCATTAAATTTCAGGGAATCTCTCTTCTCTTCCTTTCAAAAGTTATTCTCTTTCATCTATCTGCCGGAGAATTGGGAAAGGAAACAAGTCCTCCAGCTGACCATTTTCTACCCAGCTCTAGCAAAAGCTACTCCCAATAAGTAGTTATGGAAAACATATATTCCTACAAATTGGGCCACAGACTTCAAAGGAGAGAAAAGTCAATGCCGCAAAAAAAATTCTACGCTGACACAAAATGTTGGAGTAGAATATAAGGACAGCTCAATTTTTATCTCTAGCACATTGGGCCATCTTCTAGAACAGGTCTGGCCTTCAAGAGTTGGTGAGGATCATGCTTATGAAGGAAGGATGTTAGGACTTGTAGTTCACCAACATCTAGAGATCCCCAGCTTCTCAATACTGTCTAAACAGAGATGCAACCTGTAGTTGGTGTGATGATTTGGAACTGCAGATGAAAGGAAGACTTGTTTGATCTTACCGGCAACTGTTGTCACCATCCGTATGGAAGGACGTTTCTGCTTTCTTCAGGCCCAAACGGGAAAAAGAGTGGTAGAGAGTCAATGCAACATCACTAATGCTGTGGATCCCATCTGGTTCATCGTAGACATTCTCCCAGTAGGATCGAAGGCCCGGGGGTACCAGAAGGATAGTTACCATAGAGGTAATAATCCAACTGAGAGATGACTTCCTGATTGACAACCGCCTCAAACTTGCGGGCAAAGAAGGTTGGTCTTGCCGTTTGCTGTGGGGGAGGAACAGGTTTCAGAAGGAAAAATTAGATCTGAGTGCTTGAATTCAAGGCTTTGATTTCTGAATGCAAATTCTTCACTGTTGGCCAAGCTTGCCTGGGAGCTGATGGAGACTAAAATCCCAAACATCTGGAGAACATCAAGTTGCTTAATCCTAAAATGTTCTTCCATGCTAGCAAATCAAGAAAGTTCTTAAAAACACTTCAGTGTTGGTATCTTATATGGCATCCATCCATCCATCCATCCATCCATCCATCCATCCATCCATCATCTATCTATCTGTATGTATATTAGAGGTGGAGACCCTTTGAGAGCTATATGCAACAAAATTTCATTTTAATGTAGCTGATTAGTGTACATTCAAAGTGACAATAAAGTTATTCTAAGTCTGGTCTATCTATATCTTTGTCTGTCTGTCTGTCTGTCTGTCTGTCTGTCTGTCTGTCTGTCACTCTCTCTCTCTCTCATCTATCTACCTATCATTTATCTTCTATCTATCTATCTATCTATCTATCTATCTATCTATCTATCTATCTATCTATCTATCTCTTATCTTCTATCTATCTACCTATCTACCTATCTATCTGTCTGTCTATCTACCTATCATTTATCTTCTGTCTGTCTGTCTGTCTGTCTGTCTGTCTGTCTGTCTGTCTATCTATCATTTATCATCTATCTATCTATCTATCTATCTATCTATCTATCTATCTATCTATCTATCTATCCTTATCTCTCTCTCTCTATCTATCCAGCTGTCTATCTCTGTCTGTCTCTGTGTCTGTGTCTGAATCTGTACAACTATTAAAACAATTAAAATTTACCAAAGAAAATTATTGACTCTTTCTAACCCTGGATTTCAAGGAGGGAGGGAGGGAAGGCAGGTAGGAAGGAAAGAAGGCAGGCAGGCAGGCAGATCTGGCCTTTTACTTCCGGGAAGAAGGACCCATTCAGGTCACAACTCACCTGGAACCGGTGAAAATCAGATGGCTTAAAATCATTGGGGGAACAGCCACACCAATCCACAATATTCTTGTACTGACATTTGCACCCCAGCTTTCTGTTCCAGTTTGTGATACGCAGGTTATTGTCCACCATGGTGTCACAATGAGGGCTGTTTTCCAAGACGGTGTGGAAGAAAGACTGCGGGGGAAAAACGACAAGAATTTAGACAGCGAGCAGGCATGGAAATTCAATAGGGAAGCCAGATTCACGTAACAACCATGCTACTAACTTCACAACTGCCGTGGTTCATTTAACTGTGGCAAGAAAGGTCGTAAAACAGGTCGAAACTCTTAACGACTGTCTTGTTTAGCAACAGAAAGCTTGTGGTTGTATGACGAGGATTACTCATAATACCCAAAGCACCTGAAGGCCAGATGAGGAATAATGGATGGAAACTGACCAAGGAGAGATTCAACCTGGAAATAAGGAGGAATTTTCCGACAGTGAGAACAATCAACCCATGGAACAGAAGTTGCCTTCAGAAGTTGTGGGAGCTTCATCACTGGAGGCTTTCAAGAAGAGACTGGATGGCCATTTGTCAGAAATGGTATAGGGTCTCCTGCTTGGGTGGGGGGTTGGACTAGATGACCTATAAGGTCCCTTCCAACTCTGTTCATCTGGTAATTGTGCAGGGAAGATGAGTAGCGAAGGCTAGACTAAGTTTTACAAACTTGTTTGGGTTTTAAAAACATTTGACTCCTCTCCAACGTTGTTTGTCTACTCCTCCGTCCCACCAGTCCTCACCTGGGGGTCCCCAACTCAAAAGATTGAGGACTCCTCTATTAAGGCTTTCACTGACGCAATGCCTTTGACAAAGAACTGGCTCTTGGATATCTCCCTTTCAGGGAGAAACTAAAGATTAAAAGGTTGTTGAGAAACTAAAGATTAAAAGGTTCTTCCTCTTCCCCTTCCCCTTCCCCTTCCTCCTCCTCCTCCTCCTCCTCCTCCTCCTCCTCCTCCTCCTCCTCCTCCTCCTCCTCTTCTTCTTCTTCTTCTTCTTCTTCTTCTTCTTCTTCTTCTTCTTTGTACACTGAGAGCGTATGCACTGAAGACAAATTCCTTGTGTGTACAATCACACTTGGCTAATAAAGAATTCTAATTCTATTCTATTCTATTCTATTCTATTCTATTCTATTCTATTCTATTCTATTCTATTCTATTCTATTCTAATTTTTTTTATTTCTTCTTCTTCTTCTTCTTCTTCTTCTTCTTCTTCCTCCTCCTCCTCCTCCTCCTCCTCCTCCTCCTCCTCCTCCTCCTCCTCCTCTTCTTTCTTCTTCTTCCACATCTGTCATCGGACATTGGCGATCATGTTGGCGATCCTATTTTTATCAACAGCCGCTCGAAAAAGTGCTGCTGAGTTTTGTCCAAACCAGATTTTGAAGCCATCATGTTCTTCTTCTTCTGCCTGGACTTCGTTTGCCTTCAATCTTTCCGGGTGTCGCATCACATGTCCAAAATAGTCTAACTTTGGCTTTTTTGTGGTTTAAAACCAAACATATTGAACCAAACTGTGGAACCCATATACTAAATAGAAAAAAAAATCCATTCTAGTTTAGGAGAGTTATGGCAGCGTTGAACTTTGAAGTGTGACATACGCTCTGCGACCTTAATAGAGGTAGTCCTCAACGTACGACCACAACGGAGCCCAAAATTTAGGTTGCTAAGTAAGAAATTTTGAGTTCTGTCCCATTTTACGACTTTCCTTGCGGCCTTTGTCAAGTGAATCATTGCCGTTCTTGAATTAGTAACACGGTTGTTAAGTGAATCTGGCTTCCCCGATGACTTGGCTTGTCAGAAGGTCGCAAAAGGGGATCCCGTGACCCCGGGAAACTGTGACCGTCATAAATATGAGTCTTTTGCCAACTTTGATCGCGTGATCGACCATGGGGACGCTGCAATTTATTTATTTATTTTATTGGATTTCTATACTGCCCTACTCCTGAAGGACTCAGGGCAGTGAACAGCCACAGAATAAAACACATAAATACAAAAATTTAAAATAGAATAAAAACGAATTAAATAATTTGGCTGAGACAAATTTAAAATACCCAATAATTTAAAAACAAATTAAAATTTACTTTTAAAAGGGGAGAAGATTTAGGCCAGGCCAGCTTGATGAAATAAGAAAGTCTTGAGCGCAATGGTGAAAAGTGTGAAAAAACGGTTCGTAAGCCGCATGTTTCAGCACCGTCGTAACTTTGAACCGTCAGTAAATGAACTGTTCGTAAGTGGAAGACTACTTGTATTAAAAAGGAGCAAAGGAAACAGAGGATGCGGCTTTGAACGCTTGGCTCATTTTCTCTCCACTCCAAGGTTTGTTTCTGGGGATAAATTTCCCAGGGCCTTCGCTGCAGGCCAGACGTGTGCGCGAACAAATCCATTTTCAAGAAATATTATCAAAACAAACCCCCGATTAAAAAAAAAAAAAAACCAACACCCTGAACTGCAAAATAAAACAAAATCAAAACATCGACAAACAACCTGGCTGCTTTACTTGGAAGCTCTAATATGTTTATAATGATCTCATGCTGAATTATGCCACTCGCCCCCTCCCCACACTTTCCAAGGACAAGCTGTCTCCTGCAATTATTTCCAAAACGCTTACGCCATGATTTGCTGTTTGAAGGCAGACCAGAACTCTGATCTAGAAGGGAAGCTGGGTTTTTTCCTCCCCCACCGCCTTTTCCTTTTCCTTTTTTTTAAAAAACAAAAAATCAGATCACTGCAATTTCAACGTTTAGAAGTCCCAGGCAATGAGACAGCCTCCCATTGGGTGGCCTTTGTACGTTGAGGAGAAGAGGGGAAGAGGAAAAGGAGGAGGAGGAGAGGAGAAGGAAGGAGAAAGGGAAAAGAAGAGGAGGAGGAGAAGGTAGAGAGGAGGAAGAGGAAAAGGAGGAGAAGAGGAGGAAGAGGAAAAGGAGGAGAAGAGGAAGAGAAAAAGAAGAGGAAGAGAAGGAGAAGAGGAGAAAAGGAGGAGGAGGAGAGGAGGAAGAAGAGAGGAAGAACAAGAGGCAGAGGATAAGCTAGAGAAGAAGAGGAAGAGGAGAAAGAAGAGGAAAAGGAAGAGAAGAAGAAGAGGAAGAGAAAAAGAAGAGGAAGAGAAGGAGAAGAGGAGAAGAGGAGGAGGAGGAAAAGGAGGAGAAGAGGATGAGAAAAAGAAGAGGAAGAGAAGGAGAAGAGGAGAAAAGGAGGAGGAGGAGGAGAGAAGGAGAAAGAAGAGGAAGAACAAGAGGCGGAGGAGAAGCTAAAGAGGAAGAGGAAGAGGAAGAGAAAAAGGAGATGAGAAGATAAAGAAGAGGAGGAGGAGGAGGAGGAAGAAAGAAGATGAGGAAGAAGAGGAAAAGGAGGAGGAAGAAGCACATCAGCACCCACTTTTCCAAAGACAAAGAGAACCATGGATTGTCAAAACAATAAAGGAGAAGATTTGTAGCTCAGGGTTGAATGGTGGGGTCCTTGGTGTTCTCTGAGCTTGGTAGTTTCCTCACAGACCTTTCATTACCCAAACTAGGTAACATCATCAGTACTAGCTGATGATGCTACCTAGTTTGGTCATGAAAGATCTGCTAGAAAACCATCAGGCTCAGAGAGCAACAAGGACCCCACAATTCAACCTCGAGCTACAAATATTCTCTTCTACGGATTGTTAACTCTATCATGTTTACAACATGTAAATGAAAGATCGGACAGCTTCAAAGAAGACTTAAAGCCACAATATCAGAAGACATGATTCAGGGTATGGAATCTCGCTTGGCTCTTCGAAGGTATTCTTGTTGAGAAGGCTATAGGTTGACTCCAGTGGTGGTATTCAGCTGGTTCTATCCGGTTCGGGCGAATCGGTAGCGGCGGCTGAGGGAGTCTCTGCCCACCCACTCAGACATCAGAACATTCCGTTTTTGACACTCTGCGCTTGCGTGGAAAGCCCTGTGCATGCGCAGAGGTGGTGTGTACGCCAGGGATGGGTTCTAATTTTTTTACTACTGGTTCTGTGATCATGGCTTACTTTGTGGGCGTGGTTTGATAGTCATATGACAAACAATTCTTTAGGATTTAGCAGAGGTACTGGTCTACCAGGCGTTTAACTGCTTGCAGAGCCGTACCGATTTACCCATTTGTTTTTGGAGCGCACTGGTCTACCACCACACTGCCTTTTACCGCTGATCAGCTGTAGGGCGGCCCTTTGAAGCACCAGGGCAAGAGTTTAAACAGTGTTTTGCCGCTTTGCCACCACCGAGAGCATCGGAAACCCCTTTCAGGCAGGTTGGCCTCAATTGCCAATCTACCACCACCGAGCGGTTTACAAGGAGCGGATCGGTTCTAGGTGATCAGTTGGGAGGCTTCTTGGCTTCTCAATTTAAAGCTACAGTATCGGATTTTTTTTCTCTTCTTTGTCAAGTGAGCCTGATTTTTTTCCTTCTAGCCGATCAGCTGGGACTCGGGAGGCAGTGAATAGATTGGGGGCAGGGCCAGGCAGAGGTGGTATTTATCGGTTCTCCGAACTACTCAAAATTTCCACTACCGGTTCGCAAGAACCGGGGAGAACCGGTAGCAACCCACCACTGGCGTGCGCTCACATTTGCGAACCGGTAGCGAAGGTAAGTGAATAACAGCCCTGGTTGACTCACCTCAGCAGGAAGCAGAGTAAAGGAATAGAACTGTTTCATCTTGGTCACCAGGTCATCCGTTGAAAATGTGATGTATTCGACAAACTTCCTGTTCAGTAGAAACCAATCGGAACCACCATCCACAGTGATTCCTTCTGGAATTTTCCGGTCTCCGAGTCTCCACATGTGGGTGTCACATTCCAGAAACAATCGATCAAGGCCTTGTTTTCTAATAAATCTGGACAACAGAAGGAGAATAGCAAAGGATTAAGAAGACGTTCCTTTTTGAGGTGTATCTTTACCATGAAAGGAAGATGAAGAAACTTGCAAAATAAGATAAATAGGGAATAAAGCCATCAGACCAAGGCCAACCAAAAACATTTTGCTTCCTTCAAAGGATAAGATGGCGCCCTTCCCATTTTTTTTTATTTTAAAAATATCTCATCTCCAAATGGTGCCAATCTCTGAGCAGTAGAATTTTGCTCTTATCTAGAGAATTATCTCTCTGCTTGAGAGCTATTGTGAATTAATTTTGTGCTGGTTAATGTTGGGTTAAGGCTTGTAACCTTCGTTTGTTAATTTGTTGCTATACAGTTGTGTTTTTTTAATGCGTGTACATCACCTGGACTCACCTTTGTGTGAGATAGGTGGCCGTGTAAATGGTTTAAATAAAAATAAATTGAAAAGACATGAATCAAAGAGTTCAACTAATGGAAAGTCTTCTAGCCTGCAGTTTCAATTCATTTTAAAACAGGTGGCAAACGAAGAGGATATAAGCTAGGAAAGATGGTTTACCAGCAACAAAAAGAAGAACATGAATGAATAGGCTGGGCTATGAAACAAAGATTTGATCAATAGTGAGATGGGTGGGATATAAGTTTAATAAACAATTTTAAAAAGAAAGGGCTACAGATTCATCTAATGTTCTCAATTCTTAAAAGCTTTAAGAAATAGAACGACTGTGGCAAAAGAAAGCAAAGATAGTACCAACTGGAATAGGCATCTTGACTTCAATCCCAAAACAACTGAAGCACCCCTTGAACCTTCCTGGCATTGACAAAATCCCCATCGGTCAATTGCAAAAAGTAGCTTTAAAACAGCTTACATCCTGCGATGATACCTTTAATGCCATCAAACAACAACATCTGTCCCGTGTCTGACCTAGGCTTCCTGAGTCAGTAAAACACACAAGAAGTCCCAAAAACCTCTTTTATTGCAACAGCTGTGAATTCTGTTCATTCACAGATGAGTCCCAAATAGTTGTAAAGAGTCCTTCGGGATAAGGCTGATAATCACCAACCTTTATCTCCCTTGACACACTGCCAAAGACCTAATTGGCAAAGCCACACGGAGTCCAGGATCAAACAGAGCTTCAGACTTTAAACTGCACAGAATTAACAAGGTTGCTTCCTGCAAAGGCCCACATGCCTTTGCTCCTCTTTTAAGTCTTATGGGAGGGGCCAATCATGTTCAAGCCCTACTCCCAAGTCGTCCCTTTTGTTTTAACTGTTATTGCCTTCTGGCAGCTCTGCGCATGCGCGCACTGGGAACAAGCTCATCCTGTTCCTCTGCCTTGCTGAGGTCCAACTCTTGAGGCTCCGGAGGCAACACGTACCTCCCAGATGGCCCTTTCTCCGCCTCCGATGCAGAGCCCTCGCCTGAGCCTTCCCCAGCCTCCAGGACTCCTCCCCAGCCTCCTCACTGTCCGACTCAGCTGCCAGCTCCGCAGGCTGCTGGTGGACCACAACATGCCCCTCCCAGATTCCTGGGAAGGATTGGACAGATTAAAAATGACAAATCCACTCTGAACATCTGGCTGAATGCGCCAACAAACAGTAATAATAATGCAGTATCGAACAACAGCATCTGCCTTGGGTAGGATTCGATGGGTTGATGAAAATGCCAGTTCCAGTCTAAACATCTGGCTGACTGCGCGATCATCCCTAGTAATAATTGTACAGATAGTAACAGAAGCCTTGGCGCATTCTCAAAACATCTGGAGCACCCTTTGGACATCATCAGCATTGACAAAATCATCATCGGTCAATTGCAAAAGGCAGCTTTACCCAGAACAGCTTACATCCTGTGACGAGACTTTTAACACCATCAGACAATACCTGAGATAGGATCTGCCTATCTCAGATCCTTGGAGCGGACTTAATAGGTGGATCAAAATGCCAAATCCAGTCTAAACATCTGGCTGACTGAGCGACGAATCACAATAATAACTTCTGAAACTCTGCCGTCGGAACAATTAACAACCTGATTGTTACGAACAGACTTTCTTTTACAACCAAAGCAAGTTAGATAATAAAAAGAACCACACCGTGGATCTAATTAAATCCAATTCAAGGTAGGCACTTCCAAATCTGTTGGCCCATTTTGAGGAGACAAAAGTGAGTTTAAAAGAGTGAGTTGTTTTTTTTTTAAAACAATCCATCAACAAGATTCTAATTTCCCTTTCAATGACAAAGGACGGTGAAAAAGCTTTGCAATTTTAATGCAAAGGTTCTAGATACATAATCGAGTCAATTCCACGCAGAATGAAATATTTATGGCGATGGGGGTTTATAGCATTGATTTTTATTTGAGGGTGGGGTGGGGTGGGAAGGAGGGAAAAAAAGGGAACCCATTAGGGGAGACGTTACTTTGAACACATTATGTCCATGCGTTATTTGAGAGAAATAGGACATTTCTGTAGCCCAAAAGAAAGAAAGGTTCACAGATTCACCGAATGTTCTCGTTCTTAAAATTAAAAGCTTTAGCAAAGTTTTAGGGTAAGAAGTGTTTAAAAATACATGGCATTGTGGATTCACACACAATTTAGAGAAACAGTTCAGTGATGTGAAAGGAAGGATCTTCTTATCTGATGCTTGCTTTAAGAGAGCCACAAAAAGAGTGGAGCCATTTCAGAAGGTTTGCTTGGTGTCCAATCATGGTGAATGAACTTCACCCAGATAGCCAATGACTTCTGATTGCAAAAAGGGGATGCGGGGGCTCGGTGGCTAAGACGCTGAGCTTGTTGATCAGAAGATTGGCAGTTCAGAGGTTTGAATCCCTAGCGCACCATAATGGAATGAGCTCCCGTTACTTGTTCCAGCTTCTGCCAACCTAGCAGTTCGAAAGCAGGTAAAAAATGCAAGTAGAAAACTAGGGACCACCTTTGGTGGGAAGGTAACAGCGTTCCGTGCGCCTTTGGCGTTGAGTCATGCCGGCCACATGACCACAGAGACGTCTTCGGACAGCGCTGGCTCTTTGGCTTTGAAACGGAGATGAGCACCGCCCCCTAGAGTCAGGAACGACTAGCACATATGTGCGACGGGAACCTTTACCTTTACTCTGATTGCAACTTGGAAAAAAAATCTGAAAAAGAATTTTTTTAAAAAAAAAGCTGAAGAAGAAAGAGATCTGCAGTAAGCAATTCAATCTGCAGTAAGCCCTTCTAGCAAAAGGAACAAAGAAATTACTGTCTCAGCTCTGACCACCAGCAATTAAAATATTCATCTTCTGACATTCATCAATAGAATTTGTTGCAATGACGTCTAAGCGACCGCGTTGCAAAGACTGAGTGACGGCTTCCTATCCTCTTCTTCGCTCTCCTTAACAACGAACAGATGCGATGGGAGCCTTTCCTAAACAAATGACTTGACACTGTTCCTTTTAACATATGTTTGCCGAGTCACCGGATCCACCCAGCAAAATTGTGCCAGGGCTACAAAATGTGCTGTTTTACTGTGGCTTTCCGAACTCTCTGATTTTCTTAAAAAAAAAAAAAAAAAAGAAGAAAAAGACGACGACTAGACCTCAATACCCAGATTTCTGCTCCCGGCCTAGGATGAAGGAATGGAAACTTCTGCTTCAGAATGGAGCCGATTGGCTTGTTCAAAAATTAGTCATCATTACTTAGCGTGTGTTGGAAGAAATGTCCATCTGTGGGAGGAAGACACTGGAAACTGCTGTGGCCCCACCCTCTGAGCCTATCTCATCGGAGGAAGAAAGCTCCGAACATGAGGAAGAGGAGTCAGCCAGGCCTCCCTCTCCAGGCCCCTCCCCTCTGGCACTGTCTCAGGTGCCGGCCGAGGGAGAGGAGATTAGCCAGGAGCCAGGTGTCTCGGATGAGAGCGAAGGAGAGCCGTCATTCCTGGATGCACGCCAACGAAGGCGTGATAAACGGTTGCAGCAGTTAAGGAGACGTGCTAGGGATTAGAACTGAGTCACTGGACCACACCCCAGAGACTATATAAGAGAGGGTGGTGGCTGGTAAAACTCCATGACGAACAAAAACGAACTTTGGCTAGTCACTTGAACGTCTGAAGCTGCCAAAAGGGATATTGTTTTGCTGGACTATTTGCAATGCGTATGTAATTTTATGTTATCTGTTGCAGTAAAAGCTCTTGGCAGACGGTGATTATATTGCTGCCAAGTTTGAGATAACGACCTGTGTGCGTGCCAAGTACTTTCTTAACCCTCGGTTGGCTGTGTTTGTGTGTGTGTGTGGACGGGGACAGATCAGACACATGGAGGCTGCTTGGAAAGATGGACAGGACCGCATGTGTTTTGAGGTCCTGGGCAGCTGAACACATGGAGTGGAGAGTGAGGGTTATTTATACCCTCTCTTGGGCCTTGCCCTTGAGCTTCCTGTTCCTGTGGCAAGGGCATGTATTTCTATTGGTTGCTGTAGTCAGACTCCCATGTGGTCCTGTGGGGTCAGTTTGAATCAAGTTTGAAGCCTGCTGGGTGATGCAATGAAGAGGCTTGTGTTCTGAAGGGGTGTTGGGCTATTCCTCTTGTGTCTGAATGGCTTTCCTGGTTTGGATCTTGAGTGAGGGCTGATCCTACCATTCTAACCTCACAACCTGGACATAAATTGTTTCAACTTCTACCCTCAAAACGACGCTATGGGGCTCTGCACACCAGAACAACAAGACACAAGGACAGTTTTTCCCCGAATGCCAGCACTCTGCTTAACAACTAATTCCCACAACACTGTCAAATTAACTACTAAGACTATATTACTATTCTTCTTCTTATCCTTACTAGTACTATCTATCTCTTCCCACTTATGGCTATATTCATGTTACTTGTATCTTTATAACTTATATAGTTTTTATTGTTTCCTAGTATGATTTGATTGCTTATTAGTATACTATGACTATCACTAAGTGTTGTATCTTAGGATTCTTGACGAATATATTTTATTTTTTCTTTATGTACACCGAGAGCATATGCACCAAAGACAAATTCATTGTGA
This sequence comes from Pituophis catenifer annectens, assembly GCF_029215685.1. Taxonomy (NCBI): domain Eukaryota; kingdom Metazoa; phylum Chordata; class Lepidosauria; order Squamata; family Colubridae; genus Pituophis; species Pituophis catenifer. The sequence goes on along the minus strand of NW_027256896.1, from coordinate 14,745,526 downwards.
GTCCAATCACACTTGGCCAATAAAGTATTCTATTCTATTCTATTCTATTCTATTCTATTCTATTCTATTCTATTCTATTCTATTCCATTCCATTCCATTCCATTCCATTCCATTCCATTCCATTCCATTCCATTCCATTCCATCCCATTCCATTCTGCTTTTGTTCAAAATATCTTGCCTTGAATGGATTACCAAATCTGCATTTCTGAAAGCTGGCCTGTGCTTAGTATTTTCTTGAGGGCAGGGAACTGTGGCTCTGAGTTTCTGTCTTCCTTAAGATTTCTATTTCTCTTTTAGGGGAAATATAATATTCTGCCTTTTTAAATATTTCCTAAAATATTTCACTAAAGTATTTTAGGAAATATTTCCTAAAATATTTCACTTCTTCTACTACTACTACTATTTCACTACTTCTTCTAGGAGAGGGGTGGGTGCTAACTTTCTACCGATGGAAGCAAGTCCTCTTTAAATACAGCTTCCAAAAAACCCTACCGACTATGAAAAATAAATAAAATTCCAGAATAGCATGGAGAGATCTCTTATTTAGCTTTAATTTTCCACCTACCAACAAGTTTCCAGTGGAGAATCATTTGTAAATTTCCAGATGTAAACACAACCACCCTTCTTTTCACAGAGCAATGAATTTTAAAACAGGTTCAGGGTGTCATGCCTTTCACAACAGATGTGTCATGTGTTTATTCAGAATATTTATAACTTCTCAAGTCAACATCAGGGCCCTTGAACCATTAAAAGTTGTTTTATCCTAAATGGATGCCAAGTTTAGAGTTCTACTATTCGGATAGGGGGTATTACTGGCAAACGGCAACCTGATTCAAAACCAGCTAACCAGGTTGGAGTCATACATCTCATTGAACTATAATATGACTTTACAGTTTGCATACTAGTGTAGTTTGTAAAATTGTAATTTTGGTTTAACATTTTGGGTTGGCTCAGCCAATGAAGACTTTAGTCAATACACAATAGAATAGAGTAGAATAACAGAGTTGGAAGGGACCTTGGGAGGTCTTCTAGTCCAACCCCCTGCCTAGGCAGGAAACCCTACACCACTTCAGACCAATGATTATCCAACCTCTTCTTTAAAACTTCCAGTGTTGGAGCATTCACAGCTTCTGGAGGCAAGTTGTTCCACTGATTAATTGTTCTAACTGTCAGGAAATTTCTCCTTAGTTCCAGGTTGCTTCTCTCCTTGATGAGTTTCCACCCATTGCTTCTTGTCCTGCCTTCAGGTGCTTTGGAGAATAGCTTGACTCCCTCTTCTTTGTGGAAGCCCCTGAGATATTGGAAGAACTGCTATCAATGATTTAGCATACTAGTTATATTTAGGTTTCAGAGAATATCCAGATAACAAAACAGGTAACATAATAACACAGTTGGAAGGGAACTTGGAGGTCTTCTAGTCCAACTCCCTGCTGGAGCAGGAGACACTATACCGTTTCTGACAAGTGGTTGTCCAGTCTCTTCTTAAAGCCTCCACTGATGATGCACCCACAACTTCTGGAGGCAGGCTGTTCCACAGATTGATTGTTCTCACTGTCAGGAAATTTCTCTTTAATTCTAGGTTGCTTCTCTCTTTGATTAGTTTCCATCCATTGTTTCTTGTCCTGCTTTCTGGTGTTTTGGAAAATAGGTTGAACCTTTTTGTGGCAACTCCTCAAATATTGGAACACTGTTATCATGTCTCCCCTAGTCCTTCTTTTCAGTAGATTAGCTATACCCAAATTCACATCAAGTCCATATCAAGGCATGTTGATTTTCATGACCAACATGTTTCCCATTAACAGTGGGTGGACAGCGCTAGCCAAAATGGGTCATGATTAGATATTCAAGGATGTGGTCTAAGGCAGGGGTCTCCAACCTTGGCAACTTTAAGACTTGTGGACTTCAACTCCCAGCTTTGCTGGCTGAGGAACTCTGGGAGTTGAAGTCCACAAGTCTTAAAGTTGCCAAGGTTGGAGACTCCTGGTCTAAGGTAGAAGCTTCATCTGGCATGGAAAGACCATAGTAAAACCGTATCTTAATATATGGCTGAAGCAGAACGTTGCAATTCTAACCCAGAATTCATTCAAAGGAGTCAAATGATAAATACATTCCATTATATCTAGAAGTTGGGGGAGGGTTCAAAGATGCTGAAACCAGCTCTTCTGTGAATTTTTCGGAATCTGAGTCCCTTCCAGATGTGGGGACTTCAACTCCCAGAATTCTCCAACCAGCTGAGGACACTCAATTGGAGAATGGCTGTTGTGACAGATCCAGACACGAGCTTCTGATCTTACATAAGACTCTTTTCCTGTGTTCCAAGAAGAACAATTTAGATTTTGAAACACAATACAACCTTGAATTGTTTTCCAAAAGGACAGCCAACGCATTCTGTTCCATTTTTCTTAGCAAGATCCCTTTTTTCCTCTTTTAACAGCAACTTCAAAAAACGCATTTGTTAAATTGTGTAGACTTTCAGAGAGCCAAGAAAGGCAGGGTGCAAAGTACAAGCAATAGAGGGGTTCATTGTTTCATTAATTTCAGGAGCCCTGGTGGCGCAGCAGACTAAAGCACTGTTATTAACATCAGCTGCCTGCAATTACTACAAGTTCAAATCCCGCCAGGCTCAAGGTTGACTCAGCCTTCCATCCTTTCTAAGGTAGGTAAAATGAGGACCCAGATTGTGGGGGCAATAAGCTGACTTTGTATAAATATACAAAAGTATGAAGGCTGTTGCTTAACGCATTGTAAGCCGCCCTGAGTCTCCGGAGAAGGGCGGCATATAAATCAAATTTAAAATAATAATAATAATAATAAAAAAAAAATAGAGCAAACCAGGTGCTTTTATACCAGGGAACTCAGGGTAATACAGAACACTCTCTGTAAAGTAGATACGTTTCTAAAGGCTGAAATAAGCACGAGGCCTACCACCAAATGCATCTCAAGGAACCACCGTACTCAATTCACTAAGACACGGGTAAGCAGGGTGACATTTCCAAGGTGGGAGAAGGTGTAATGCCAACAAACACACCCTGGAGACGATGTGAATGCTGGTAGGACCACACAAGGCTAAAAATACCAGGCGACAGAGATAATTGTGTCTGATGAAAACTTGCACATTGTAAGCCGCCCTGAGTCTTCGGAGAAGGGCGGCATATAAATCAAATTAAAAAAAAAAATTCCTGCTTATATGGAATTATAAAGGTAAAGGTTCCTCTCGCACATCTATGCTAGTCGTTCCCGACTCTAGGGGGCGGTGCTCATCTCCGTTTCAAAGCCAAAGAGCCAGTGCTGTCCGTAGACGTCTCCGTGGTCATGTGGCCGGCATGACTCAACACCAAAGGCGCACGGAACGCTGTTTCCTTCCCACCAAAGGTGGTCCCTATGTTTCTCCTTGCATTTTTTACCTGCTTTCGAACTGCTAGGTTGGCAGAAGCTGGGACAAGCTGGCTTACGGGAGCTCACGGGAGCTCACCCCATTACGTGGCTCTTAGGGATTTGAACCGCCGAACTGCCGACCTTTCGATCGACAAGCTCAGCGTCTTAGCCACTGAGCCACCGCGTCCCTTATATGGGATTATACATTTTGCCTATTGGCGCAGACTTCACGTTTTAGTTAAAGAAGACGGCTTGCTTGCGTGTTGGTTTGTCTTTTTCTTCGGCACATTTTTCTTTCACATATCCATTTCCCTTTCAAAAAAAAATAAATAGCAGGACGTGACACCTCCTGATACGGGTGAATATCTGGAGTTTCACAACTCCTGGTGGGCGCTTCTGCTTATAATGGCTCTGTTTCTGTTATTGCTTGCAATGAATCTTTTTTTTTAAAAAAACAACAACCCAAGAGTTCAAACCCCTTTAGGTCAAACATTTAAAGGCAAGAAAAAGTGATTCTGAATAATACATAAATCACTGCGGAAAGGCAGGGCAGGCTTCTATCTCAGCAACATCCCCAGGTGTAATTAACTCTTTATGTATTCTGGAGAGATCTATTAAAGCCACAAACGATCATTCTGCAAGAAGTGAGGCCAAATGGCGCATTAGTGCCTCTTATCACTAAATTAATCAGCAGATTTAATTCATCCCCATCGTTGTGGTCGCAAGCAGGGATAGCTTCGGAGGCCAAACTTTTATTTGCTGTTGCGATGTGGAATCTTCTTGTTATTCTTACATCGGTGGTAGAGATTGAGGCCAGAGATCAGATCTCTGTTGAAAACCTTTCGCATTCCCTTCCTAGAAGATTGGGTAATACAACGCAACTTCTTTGTGTGTATGTGTGTGTGTGTGTGTAGTTTCCTGAAGAATAAGGATAAAATTGTGTCCGACTCTAGGGAACGGTGCTCATCCCCATTTCTTGGCCAGTATTGAACAAAGACAATTTCTGTGGACTTGTAGTCAGCATGGCTATACGCATGGAATGCTGTTACCTTCCCACTGAAGTCATCATCCTCATTTCATGACCCTATAATCTCTTACAAGGTGGAATGTGGGCAACTGAATGGAGCTGAGTGTTTACTGGCTGGATGCCCTTCCTGTCACCAGTGCGGAGGTTTTTTTCCCCCAGCAGATATATTCCCAGTGTGCCCAGAGAGAGAGAAATATCTGCCTCTACCTAAGATCGAACTCACAGCCTCCTGATAGTGAGGTGAGAGCTCCGTCTCTAGGCTATGACACCACTCTGAAGTGGTACCTATTTATCTATTCGCATTTGCATGGTGGGCAGGAACTGAACCACATAAACCTGAAGAGTAACATCACTCTTATTTTCAATTATCTCATCAAAATGCAGAAGAGAGGTGCCATTTACCTTGCGTTGTCCCTCCCGTGGGATTTCAAGAAGTTCATGTTCCGGTATCTGGACAGGAATGCGACAAGCTGGTCGTTCGTCCTGTGAAACATTTGGGGTGGGGGAAAGAATATTTTTTTTAAAAAAGACCAACATTTGCCCTCATCATCACCAATGCATCAAAAGAAATGATGGTGTGGATTTGCCTATAACAAGGAGTCCTCGGCTTACAACCGTCTGTATAGTGCAGGGGTGTTGAACACAAGGCCTGCGGGCCGCATCCGGACCGCGATGTGATCAGATCTGGGCCGCAGGGCTGTCCTGGACAGGCTGTAAGGGGACGGCTTGTGTTGCTTCGGCCCAGTTTACCCAATGCGAAGAGGGAACATGCCAGCAGTTTGGGGGAGTGGCATCAAGCTGGCCATTCCCACTCAGTTGGCCACACCCACCCAGTCAGCCACGCCTGCCCGTTCCCCCGAGGTCAACCACAGCCCGATATCAGCACTTCAAGCTGCATTTACTCTAGTGCTGACATAAGAAGGAGAAGCGAAGACATCTGGAAAGGGACGATTGACTTTTTACCTACTTATTTTCCCTGGAGATAATATTCCCTAGGAGATGGGATGGGAGGGGGGAAATTCCTTTGAGCTGGAGTAGATTAGGGGTAGAATGACTTGGAAGATGGCTAATGAGTGCAGGGGAGCGGGGAACGGAAAGGGAGGGTTTTGGGGCTGGAAGTCAGTGTTGGCTTCGATGGAGTCATAGATAGAATGCCGTGCTTAATAAATAGGAGTTTTTCTTCAAAGACTTTGTGTGAAATGCAATTTATTTGAGACAACCTCGAAATTTGACACCCTGATGCGGCCCTCAATGAAATGGAGTTTGATACCTCTGGTATAACGGCACTGGAAAAAAGTGACTTTTGGTTGTTCTTCGCAGTGACAACCGTTGTGGGATCCTCACAGTCACGTAATCAAAATTCAGGCAGTGATTCACTCAACAATTATAGGAAAATAGGTCGTCAATTGGATGTGACTCACTCAACAACCGCCTTGCTTAGCCATGGAAATCCAGGTCTCTCAATTGTGGCTGTTAAGTCGAGGACTACCTATATCCATTAGCCCAGGGGTCTCCAAACTTGGTAAGTTTGTGAATTTCAAGTCCCAGAATTCCCCAACCATGGCTGGCTGAGGAATTCTGGGAGTTGAAGTCCACAAGTCTTAAAAGTTACCAAGTTTGGAGATCCTTGCATTAGCCTAATTACAAACTGCAAATAAAGATCATCCTAGGAGACCTTCACACTCTCACGGGACTGCTAAAATCATATTGATTTTAATATTCAATCCAATCTTTAAAAAACCACATCTTTTTGTCAAATGAAGGATTCCCGTGAATGAACTGGGAGAAATTCATTCAGGATTTAGACCAACAAATTTGCATATCATTTTTTCTATTTTTTTCCTCTTCGTGCCAACATTAATTTCGTATTTCAGATACGTTAAGGTAAAGGTAAAGGTTCCCCTCACACATATGTGCTAGTCGTTCCCAACTCTAGGGGGCGGTGCTCATCTCTGTTTCAAAGCCGAAGAGCCAGTGCTGTCCGAAGACGTCTCCGTGGTCATGTGGCCGGCATGACTCAACGCCAAAGGCTCACGGAAGGCTGTTACCTTCCCACCAAATGTGGTCCCTATTTTTCTACTTGCATTTTTTACATGCTTTCAAACTGCTAGGTTGGCAGAAGCTGGGACAAGGAACGGGAGCTCACCCCATTACGCGGTGCATAGGGATTTGAACTGCTGAACTGCCAACCTTTTGATCAACAAAAGGTCGATCTTAGTGTCTTAGCCACTGAGCCACCATGTCCATTAGGACAGCTTTATTATTTTCAGACACGAAACATTATTATTTTCAGACATGATTAGCCTCTGTCTAATCGGCCCCTGGCCTTTTTTTGCAAAGTTGAGAGACCCATGTGTGAAAGACACATCATGTGTGAAAGAAACCCATGTGTGAAATTCTTCCAGTTCCTTCTGAGCACTTGGAAGACGGGAGGAGGGGAAAAAAGCAGACTTTAAGGTTGTTTTAAACTCCGCGCACAAAGCAAATTCTTGGAGCTCATTACCAGGAGCGGATTTACTGTCACATCTCTGAAATTTTATGCCGTATAAATCTGTTACCCTTTAAGATGTCAGAAGCCTCCCCCTCTCTCCCCTTCTCCACCCACTGTTTGTGCTACCTTCTTAGAATTTCAAATCAAGTTTGCCTTTGCCCTGTCTTCATCAACCTTGCAAAGGGAGAAAAAACAACAGCGAAAAAGCTATAATGTCTTTCCTGCTAAAAGGGAGCTCATGTATATGCAGAAAGATGCCTTGCCAGGAAGGAGATTGCAAAATACTAAATTGGGGCGGTGGAAAGGTTTGGAGAAGTAACCTGCTTTATATATATATATATATATATAAAATTCTTTAGACAAGAAATATTTGTAGCTCAGGGTTGAGATTCTACCGGTTCGGACCACTTCGGGCGAACCGGTAGCTCCGACGATCAGCTGGGCCTGCCCACCCGCCCCTGTGCTTTACTTACCTATATCTTCGCAGCTGATTAGCATGGCAGAGCGGATTGCCATGCCTCAGCTGTTTTAATTCCCTAGCACGGGTGTCTGCAACCTGTGGCTCCGGAGCCACATGCGGCTCTTTTGTCTCCCTGTCGTGGCTCCCTCTCCGCTGAACCCACCACTGCCTGGCCATGCCCCTCGTCCTCCTCTCCCAGTCACTCCTCGCCTGGCCTGGGAAGGTAAGGGCGACGGCGGGGGATGGAGACTTGCTCCATATTCCAGAGCGGAAGCGAAGCACCCTTGTAATTGCCATATTTCACAGGCGCTTCTTCCGGCCCTTATTGGTGCTGCGCATACCTCAGTCACTCGGGGAGATGCGCGACTTGCTCTCTGCCTCGAGACACTGGCCCAGCCCGGCTGCGGCTGATGCTCTGCATCGTAATGGGCTCCAGGAAGAGGACGGGACATCGTCTCCCCCATTGTGAAGCACGCTAAATTTAACTGTGCTGCGCAAGGCGCTGTGAGAACAACGGGCAGGCTATGGAGGTGGCAACAGCAGCGGCATTGGCCGCAGCCAGACCGAGCCAGTGTCTCGGGGCAGACAGCAAGTTGCAGTTTCCCACAGAAAACACCAACAAAACCTGAGTAAGCGTGGCTGGGAGTGTGTGTCATGTGACTAGATGGGAGTGAGTGATGTCGAGTTGGCCACGCCCACCCAGGTTTTGTGACTCCTGGTGTTTTCTTTTCTGTGGGAAACGGGTCCAAATGGCTCTTTGAGTGTTTAAGGTTGCAGACCCCTGCCCTAGCACTAACACAGAAGGTGATTTTTCGTTCAATCGTGTACACGTGCGCAAAGCGCTCGATCACCGACCCGGTTGTTAAATCGGTAGGATCCCACCACTGGTTGAACTGTGGGATCCTCGGTGCTCTCTGAGCTTGGTTGTTTTCTTGGAGATGTTTCACGACCCAACTAGGTAACATTATCAGTGCTAGAAGGGTGTCGGGTTTGCAGAGTGGAGGAAGGAAAAGGGGACGAAGGGGAGGTGAAAGAGGAGAACAGTGAAGTCCTTGGTGGTCTCTGAGCTTGGTTCCTTTTTTGCAGATGTTTCATGGCTCAATCCAAGCCAACCAAGTAACATCAACAATGCACCCATGATGTTACCTAATCAGGTAATGAAACTTCCTCAAATCCACATAAACCGAACTCAAGACTCTATTACACCTGGTTGTGGTCCACCCACAGCCTGCAGAGCTGGCAGCGAAGTTGGACAGTGAGGAGGCTGGGGAGGACCATGTGCCAGTCCTGGAGTCTGGGAAAGGCCTGGATGAGGGCTCTGCATCCAAGGCAGAGATGGGGCCAGGGCCATCTGGGAGCGATGCACGGACTCTGGAGCTTCCAGAGGCGGACAGCAGAGAGGCAGAAGAACAGGAGGAGCCTGTTCCTAGTGCCCGCATGTGCAGAGCTGCCAGAAGGCAAGAGCAGCTAAAGCAAAAAGCTAAAGCAAAAAGGACGACTCAGGAGTAAGGCCAGAAGATGATTGGTCCCTCCCAGAAGGCTTAAAAGAGCAGCAAAAGCTCTTGGGCTCTTTGTAGGAAAGCAACGTTGTTACATTTGTTTATTGTTCGTGTCTCTTGTTTCTGAACTTTGTGGGGCTTTGCCAAGAAAAGCCTTTGGCAGGGTGCCAAAGAAGACAAAGGTTTGTGATAAGGCTGAAGGACTTTTTCTGAAGGACTTGTTTTGGAATTAATTTGGACTAAGATGAGAATGAAGTAACTGTTCTAATAAAATATGTTTGTTTAGGACTGATTGTGTCTGGAAATAACTACATGGGCCTAGGTCACAACCACCTGCTCCTCTCAGTGGCAGCCCCTCAAATATTGGAAGACTGCTATCATGTCTCCCCTGGTCCTTCTCTTCTCTTCACTAGACTACCCAGGCCCGTCACTCTTGGCCTCGCACTATTGTGACTTCATGTGTCCCCTGAAGTCAGAATTTGCATGTCCATTTGGCATTTTCAGTATAGACACACACCTACACGCACAGAGAGGCTCGCAAAGCCCTTGTTTGCCGCATGGTTGGCTCGCAGTCTTTGAGAGGACGAAGAGACGTTTAAGGAATTTACTTAGCGATCTTTCCACATGAAAAGCTCTCAATGCTCAACATCCGACGGTGCATTTCAAGACCAACACGAGCCTGGCTAAGAGAATCTTTTTTTGTTTTTCCCAGGTCTGATCTTGATGGGGTTTTTTTTTTCTGCTTCAGTTTGCTCGGAGAATCCATATAACATTTAACAAGTTTACTAGAGGGGAAAAAAGCAGATAGAGATAGAGATGACAGAGATAGAGACACAGAGATGGATGGATGGGATGGGATGGATGGACAGATATCATATAGAGATGACAGAGACACAGAGATGGGTGGGTGGATGGATGGATAGATGGACAGATACCATATAGAGATGACAGAGACCCAGAGATGAATGGATGGACAGATACCATATAGAGATAGAGATGACAGAGACAGAGATGGATGGATGGATGGATGGACAGATATCATATAGAGATGACAGAGATAGAGACACAGAGATGGATGGATGGACATATAGAGATAGAGGTGAATGGATGGATGGATGGACAGATAGATACAGTACATACAGGAGACAGAGGTGGATGGATGGATGGATGGATGGATGGACAGATAGATACATATAGGAGACAGAGGTGGATGGATGGATAGATGGATGGATGGATAGATACATATAGGAGATAGAGGTGGATAGATGGATGGGTGGATGGATGGATGGACGGATGGACAGATACATATAGACATGGATGGATGGATGGATGAATGGATAACATGGATGGGTGGATGGATTTCTTACTATGAGTCAAAAGAGAAGTTAGATGGTCTTCAAAGCCCTTTCCATGGATGGATTTTTTTTTACTGAGTGGAAAGATGAGCTGGATCGCCTTCAAAGTCCCTTCCATCTTCTGGACAGAAACAGAACTCAATGATGCAACCCCCTTTCCCAGAATGAATCTAACCACCATTCATATAGTTAGTCCCTTTTAGACTCTCTCTCCCACCGTTTTTGAATTCTGGAGTTGAGCTCCATACATCTTAAAGTATGGTAAAGTAAAGCTTCCAACTCAGGAAGCTCAAACTGCCCAAGGAGATGCTGATCCAGTTCTACAGAGGGATTATTGAGTCTGTCATCTGCACCTCCATAACTGTCTGGTTTGGCTCTGCAACCCAACAAGACAGAAACAGATTTCAGAGGATAATTAGAACTGCAGAAAAAACTATTGCTACCAACCTGCCTTCCATGGAGGACCTGTATACTGCACGAGTCAAAAAGAGGGCTCTGAAAATATTTACAGACCCCTCGCATCCTGGACATAAACTGTTTCAACTCCTCCCCTCAAAACGAGGCCATAGAGCACTGCACACCAGAACAACTAGACACAAGGACAGTTTTTTCCTGAATGCCATCACTCTGCTAAACAAATAATTCCCTCAACACTGTCAAACTATTTACTAAGTCTGCACTACTATTAATCTTCTCATCATTCCCATCACCAATCTCCTTCCACTTATAACTGTATGACTGTAATCTTATTGCTTGTATCCTTACAATTTATATTGTTTCCTAATATGATTTGATTGCTTATTTATACCCTATGACCATCATTAAGTGTTGCACCTTATGATTCTTGACGAATGTCTCTTTTCTTTTTATGTACACTGAGAGCTTATACACCAAAGACAAATACCTTGTGCGTCCAATCACACTTGGCCAATAAAGAATTCTGTTCTGTTCTGTTCTGTTCTGTTCTGTTCTGTTCTGTTCTGTTCGATTCGATTTGATTCGATTCTAAAGTAGCCAAGGTTGAAATACACTGCATGCAACGAATCAGGAGATTCTGGATTTCCGAGAAGAACCCAGAAAATAAGCAGGGAAGAGACGTTCAGCCGTTCCTCAGTTCTAAACCCCTTTGCAAAGTTTACACATTCCTACCGAGAGCTCGATAAACAAGACGTCCCAGCGGAACAAATTAAACGAAATCTGTGTTTTTCTAAACTTTTCATTTCTCAGATTGAGCCAATGGCAGCAGCTTTAAAAAAAATAAAATCAAAATAAAATAAAACTGGAAGCATTTTGAGAACGACATTAAGCAACATGAAAAGAACTAACAAGAAAAAAAGAAAAAGAAAAAGAAAAGAAGAAGCTGGAAGCATAAAATCCACAGCAGAGCCGAGAGATTTCCAGGAAAAGCAGAAAGAACAAAATGTGATTAAAACTATCTTCAATCTGGACTGGAGCCAAAAAGCTGCTAGCGATACTTGATAATCAAACACTCTTTTCCTTTTCTTTTTTTTTTCTTTTTTTAAAAAATGTGCGATATGCTACACAGAATAACGCAAATCCTACTTGGCAGATTTCTTCCCTTAATTAGAACAATTGGTTTTAGCCCAATTGGGAATTGCTTTTAAGTACGGGTTTAGAACTCCTCTTGCCCCCCCCTCTCCCCCGCAAACCTAACTCCCTTCTAGCACTGTTGATGTTCCCTAGTTGGGTCACAAAAAGAGCCTTGGTGGCGCAGCAGACTAAAGTGCTGTTAAGTAGCACTTAGCTGCCAGCTGCCTGCAATTACTGCAAGTTCAAATCTCACCAGGCTCAGGGTTGACTCAGCCTTCCATCCTTTTGAGGTAGATAAATTGAGGACCCGGATTGTGGGGGCAATAAGCTGAATTTGTATAAAAAAGAACACCGCTTAGGGGGGGCCCGAAAGCCCTACTAAGCAGGTATATACAAAAGTATGAAGGCTATTGCTTAACGCATTGTAAGCCGCCCTGAGTCTCCGGAGAAGGGTGGCATATAAATCGAACTAATAAATAAATAAATAAATAAATAAAACATCTGCAGGAAAACAACCAAGCTCAGAGAGCACCTAGGACCCCTCAGTCCTCCTCCTCCTCCTCCTCCTCCTCCTCCTCCTCCTCCTCCTCCTCCTCCTCCTCCTCCTCCTCCTCCTCCTCCTCCTCCTCCTCCTCCTCCTATTTCTTCTACTGCACCATCTTCCTTTCACAGCTTTGGTTGACATCCTTCCCCCACTCCCGGCTACCCACTTATCTCTCAACATCTTATTAAATAATGTCTGTCTCTCATCTCTCTCTTTTTTTAAAAAAAAAAAATGTTTTGCAAGGCATGGCAGTCCTTTGATGTAAATTACAGCCGCACACGACACTTTCCACCACCGATCAGCCAAGACAGAGAGTGGGAGGGCAATCTCTCCGTGACGGGTTCGAGAGACAAGGAGTTATTATGGAACTTCGGTTCTCCTTCTCAACATCAGCTTGATGTTGAGAATTCCGCGGCTGAATCCAAGCACGTTTTGAGAACACTCAGATCTGGAGGAGAGGTTCCCGGCAGAAGAGGCAGGCAAAACAGCGGGTTTTTTTGGTTTTCAATCAGCTGAACTGAAGAAGGTTCTTGGATGAGAAGTGAAATGTTTTCAAAGAAAAAAAAAACCCCTGAAGAAACTCCAGTTGTCTTTTGGGGTCTGGGGGAAGCACCTTTGGGACAACCATGACCTGGGAGATTGAGAATCTCTACAGAGGTGTAATGACATATTTACAAAAATGAACTGTGTAGCAGGAGATTAGGAGAACTCTTCCAATCTAGGAGACTCATCTACCATAGGTTTAAAAAGTAAAGGTAAAGGTTCCCCTTGCACATATGTGCTAGTTGTTCCCCACTCTAGGACGCGGTGCTCATCTCCTTTTCAAAGCCGGAGAGCCAGCGATGTCCGAAGACGTCTCCGTGGTCATGTGGCCGGCATGATTCAACGCCAAAGGCGCACGGAAACGCTGTTCCCTTCCCACCAAAGGTGGTCCCTATTTTTCTACTTGCATTTTTTTACCTGCTTTCGAACTGCTAGGTTGGCAGAAACTGGGACAAGGAACGTGGCATTAGGGATTCGAACCGCTGAACTGCCGACTTTTTGATTGACAAGCTCAGCGTCTTAGCTAATGAGCCACCGTGTCCCTTAATAGTTTAGTCGGTGCCAATTCTGGCATCTTTGCAAAAAAATGGTTGAAACAGGGTTCTTCTGTAGGACCTTTGGAAGTAGAATAACTCAATGGTTGGGTTGGCCCTCCTGACTTTGGCTTAAGTCTTCCTGATTTAATACAGGTAGTCCTCAAGTCACGATCACAATTGATAGGGCTCGCAACTTGGGTATCCTCCTGGATGCTCGGCTATCCCTAGAAGATCATCTAACGGCCGTGACCTGGGGGGCCTTCGCACAGGTTCGCCTGGTGCGCCAGTTGCGCCCTTTCCTGGACCGAGATGACCTTCGCACAGTCACTCATGCCCTGGTTACTTCCCACTTGGATTACTGCAATTCCCTCTACATGGGCCTGCCCCTGAGATGCACCCGGAGACTCCAGCTGATCCAGAATGCAGCTGCACGGGTTGTTATGGAAGCCCCTCGTTACTCCCATATAACACCCCTCCTGCGTGAGCTGCACTGGTTACCAGTGGTTCTCCGGGTCCGCTTCAAGGTGCTAGTCCTCACCTATAAGGCCCTTCATGACTTAGGTCCGGGATATTTGCATGACCTTCTCCTGCCTGCCTCTCACCGTCCTGTTCGCTCACATAGGGCCGCTCTCCTCAGGGTTCTGACGGCGAGCCAATGTCCCCTTGCTGTGCCCAGGGGTAGGGCGTTCTCTGTGGGCGCTCCCACCCTCTGGAATGAATTACTTACTGAGCTCCGGACGGCTCCTGATCTCCGCTCCTTCCGTCGGGACTTGAAGACTTGGCTTTTCAAACAAATAGGCTGAGACTGATTCCGGGCTTTATTATTTACTACTAATTAATTATTTGGATTAAATTATGATTTTATTGCACTTGTTTCTTAACTTGTGTTCGCCGCCCTGAGTCCTTCGGGAGAATGGCGGCATATAAATACGTGTAATAAATAAATAATAAATAAATAAATTGAGCCCAAAATCTTATGTTCCTAAGTGAAACGTTTGTTAAGTGAGTTTTACGACTTTCCTTGCCACAGTTTGTTAAGTGTGAATCGTTGTGTTTGTTAAGTGAGTAATGGGGTTGTTAAGTGAATCTGGCTTCCCCGTTGACTTGGCTTGTCGCAAAAGGGGATCGCAGGACCCTAGGACCGTCATAACTATGAACCAGTTGCCAAGCGGCTGAATTTTGACCGTGGGGGATGATGCAATGGCTGTCAGTGTGAAAAACGGTCGTTAAGGCGCTTTTTTTCAGTGCTGTTGTAACTTTGAACGGTCACTAAATGAACTGTCGTAAGTGGAGGACTACCTGTGTTTTTGATTCTTGCTTCGGACGGTGTTGCTTTTAATAGTGTGCTGTTTTCAATGGGTGTTTCATGAAAATAAATTACCAGGAGCTATATGTTGCTGGTGATAGTTCCATGAAATAATTAAAAAAATCGGCTTTATTATATTCTTGATTCCCCCCCCCCCTTATTTTGGGTTGGATAGCTTTGTTTTCCTTGTGTTTTGTTTCTTGTATGCCGACAAGATACAATTATTTAGAATTAAAAAGAAAAACAAGGCCCAGCATCAATATTGATGACATCAACTAACTCATTTGCACAATCCATTCAATCACTACTGACAGAACCCGTAGAAGATTCAGGATAAGAGGCCGTTTGTCTCGGCATACCTGTTGCTAGGAGACCAGAGAGGTTGCTAGGGAACCGTTGCTGAGGTTATCAAAGGATGGGCATCCTAAACTCCAGGTTGCTTGTGGCCCTTGAGAGTCCCATTTTTTTGCAACTGAATCCCCATCGGGGCAAGTTAATGGTAGAGCTAGCCAACATTTTGAGGCAGATGAACGTATGAAAACTCCAATTTAACTTCTAAAGATATTTTATATCATTAAATAGTGCCGATGTCCCAAACTTCTTTCAAATCCTTTTTGGGTTTTGGCCACCCTGGTCCCCTGAGGTCAAACACAACCCTGATGCGGTCCTCAATGACATCGAGTTTGATACCCCTGTTCTATAGGTATGGGGAGTGTAACTCAGTAGCATGTGAAGGACCAGAGATCGCCTACTACCCTGTTTCCCCGAAAATAAGACATCCCCTGATAATAAGCCCAATCAGGCTTTTGAGTGCATGTGCTAAAATAAGCCCCCCCTGAAAATAAGGGTCCCCCCCCAAAAATAAGCCCTCCCCGAAAGTATTTAAATGCATGTGCAGCCATTCCCCGCCATTTCCTCTGGTTAGGGTTAGGGTGACAGAGCTGGAAATCAGATAAGACGGCAAGAGGAGCCTCATCTTGCTCCACATGCCCCAAATTATTAAGACCTCCCCAAAAATAAGGCCAAGCACTTATTTCGGGGTGCAAAAAAATATAAGACAGGGTCTTATTTTCGGGGAAACATGGTAGGGAAATCAGAGAACTGCCCCGTGTCCTAGTTTTCCTATCCCAACAGGCAGCCTCATTCCTCCTTGCATCCTTGTTAGGTGGAGATGCTGAAGTTCAGCCAGCACTGGTCCCACGGACCTGAAGATGTCTCCATTTTTCTGCTTCTAAGGAAGCATTTCTCAGCGCCATCAGCTGAACACCTCCCTCTCTTCCTTCTTGTCTCCCCTCCTCCTTGTTTCGAGGGCATGGAAGAGCCGAAAGGATGAAAGCAACTTCGTTGACCTACATCTTAAGGACACTGTTGGGTCCTGTTTAAATTTCCTCCGGAACAAACAAGACGAATGGTCTTCCCGGCCAGCAGATTTACTGTGCCAAACAGAGAGCAGCCTGTTCTCTGGAGCATAACTAATACGTAGATGCATCTTATGATGGTCCTAAGCGACACCCATGACTTGCCTATTATGGGGCATGACCTTTCCTCGAAGATATACCATCCACAAGCTGGCCATCAGAGTCTATTAAGACCAAATGGAGGATGTCCAAGGTCTTCCTGTCCACCCCTCGGTAGTCTACGAACTGTTTTATGTCTCTGCTAGCTAATATGCTCTTGATGATCGTTAGATTGTGTTCTCTACACACCGCATTAAATAAGACGGTTTGTTCACCTAGCCCAAATGGTGGGGACAATCTGAGGGCATGCAGCTCCAGTTGGAAAGGGATACAAATAAGAAGCAAAATAGGTGACTTACCGTACTTTTTGGAGTATAAAACACACTTCCCCCTCCCCAAAAGAGGGTGGAAATGTTGGCGCACACTGGATAGCTCAACAGACTAAAAGCCTGTTATTAACATTCAGCTGTCTGCAATTATTGCATGTTCGAATCTCCCCAGGCTCAAGGTTGACTCAGCCTTCCATCCTTTCTAAGGTAGGTGAAATGAGGACCCAGTTTGTGGGGGCAATAAGCTGACTTTGTATAAAATATACAAAAGTATGAAGGCTATTGCTTAATGCATTGTAAGCCGCCCTGAGTCTCCGGAGAAGGGCGGCATATAAATCTATTTTTTTTTAAAAAAATACAGCCATTTTTGGCCTTCTGAAACCCTGCCCCGCGCATCCCGTTTTTGCCAAAAATGGGCCTGTTTTCTGCAAAAAACAGGATGCGCAGAGGGTTTGGGAGGCCTGCAGAGTGCTCCTGGGGGCTGGGGAGGGCAAAAAACGGACGTGCAAAGGCCAAAAACTATTTTTTTTCCTTGTTTTCCTCTTAGAAATCTTGGTGCATCTTATACTCCAGTGCGTCTTAAAGTCCGAAAAATACGGTAAGTCTCTGCCAAGTTTAAGATACCTAGTAGGCTCCCTCAATCTGAGAGCTTTCCTAATTGTTATTGTTTGAACCTGGTTTCCATGCCATTCTCACCAAAACCCATCTTGAGAGGCTTACGTTTCTTCATTCAAGTTACTACCGTGTTTCCTCCAAAATAAGACTGGGTCTTATATTAATTTTTGCTCCAAAAAACGCATTAGGGTTTATTTTCCAGTTAGGTCTTACTTTTGGGAAAATACGGTACTAAATGCGTCCATCTGGCTGATGATCTGAACTGGGGCTTATTTTTGGGGTAGGGCTTATATTACGAGCATCCTGAAAAATCATACTAGGGCTTATTTTCTGGTTGAGTCTTATTTTAGGGGAAACAGGGTATGTTAAACTGCATTTAAATTTACATTCTCAGTCAAGGATAAGGCAACCTCCTTATACGTTGATCATTCAATACTAAATCATCAGCTGGTGCGACATCTGTCCAAACTGTACAACATTCACCTATTTCCAATGTAGTCCAGAAAAGCCAAGCCTTAATTGATTTCTAACAGCAAAGTTGGGCCAGACTTTCTCTCCAATGAAAGGAGGGTGTACACCAAGGGTGAAATGCTCCTGGTTCGATCCGGTAGCAATGACGGCGGGTGGTTCGGAGAACCGGTAGCAAAAATTCCTGTCCCCCCCAGCCCATGTCCAGCTGAGCCGCGCGATCATCAGAGGCTTTTTTTTTTAAAAGCATTTTTTTCTACAACCTCTTCGGCCGAAAAAATGCTTTTAAAAGTAAAAAAAAAAAAAAAGCCTCTGATGATTGCGCGGCTTAGCTGGGATCGTCAGAGGCTTTTAAAAGTAAAAAAAAAAAAAAGAAAAGTTGGCCACGCCCACCCAGTCACATTACCCCCCCCCAAGCCACGCCCACAGAAACGGTAGTAACAAATTTTACATTTTACCACTGCCATAGTGTTGCACCAAATGGTTGCTTTGCTTATTTTGGATGTTCTCCAAAGGACCTGTTGCACAGAGCTTGAAGATCCAATTTCCTCTTCCTCTGCACACCCTAGCCCTTCACGGGTCGTCCTTGACTTACAACCATTTTTTTAGTGACCGGGTTTCACACATAAGACCGTTGTAGCATCCCCACAGCCACTTGATCAAAATTGGAGAGCTTGGCAGCCAACTTGTATTTATAACAGTTGTTTTTTTTTAATTTGATTTATATGCCGCCCTTCTCCGGAGACTCAGGGCGGCTTACAATGCGCTAAGCAATAGCCTTCATACTTTTGTATATTTTATACAAAGTCAGCTTATTGCCCCCACAAACTGGGTCCTCAATTTACCTACCTTAGAAAGGATGGAAGGCTGAGTCGACCTTGAGCCTTGGCGAGATTCGAACCTGCAGTAATTGCAGGCAGCTGGTCTTAATAACAGGGTGCTTTAGACCACTGTACTACCAAGGCTCTTGTGGTGTATTAAGGTCTTGCGATCACCACTTACAGTATAACCTTCCTGGCTGGCTTCTGACAAAGCAAGGCCAATGGGGGAAGCCGGATTCACTTAATGACCAGGTGATTCATTTAACAACTGCAGCAATTCGCTTAACAACGGTGGCAAAAAGGAGCAAAACTCCCTGAACGGCTTCCCTTGCTGAACAACAGAAATTTGGGGCTCAGTGGAAGTCGTAAGCCAAGGACAACCTGTATAGCTAAAAATCTGTAGAGATTCTCAGTCATCCAAGTCATGGTTGTCCCAAACCATGACTTGGATGACTGAGAATCTCTACAGACTTTTAAGTATACAATTTGGGATGAACACCCTTGGAATGGTGTGGAATTAGGAATGGATTTCTGGAGGAAAAAATTGCAGATTACAGTAACCAGGAGCACTAACTCAGTTGAGCCTGAGGACGCACACAAACCTCCAAGTGCTTCAACGACCCTCTAAAAAGGATGCAAATTGCAATGCTTCCTACATGGGGCTCCCCTTGAGGAGCACCCGGAGGCTTCAACTGGCGCAGAGTGCGGCCGCGCGGGTGGTAATGGGAGTGACATGGCGTTCCCATGTAACACCTCTCCTGTGCGAGCTGCACTGGCTCCCGGTGGTCTTCCGGGTGCGCTTCAAGGTTCTGGTTACCACCTTTAAAGCGCTCCATGGCTTAGGACCTGGGTACTTGCGGGACCACCTACTACCACCAAGAGCCTCCCACTGGCCGGTACGCTCCCATAGAGAGGGGCTCCTCCGGGTGCCGTTGGCCAAACAATGTCGACTGGCGGCCCCCAGGGGGAGAGCCTTCTCTGTGGGGGCACCTACGATCTGGAACGAGCTCCCCCCAGAGATACGGAGGATCCCGGATCTGCGCACCTTCCGCCGCGCTTTAAAGACCTTATTATTTCACCAGGCGGGCCTGGCCTAATTTTCTCCCTCTTTCATAAAAGATTTTTAATTTTTAAATATCTTTTAGTATTTTATACATTCAATTTTAAGATTGGTTTTAAATAGTTCGGGGTTTTAAATTTGTCGGAGCCAAAATTATTTAATTTGATTTTATTCTACTTTTCAATTTTGTATGGATGTGTTTTATTGTTTGGCTGTGCACCGCCCTGAGTCCTTCGGGAGTCGGGCGGTATAGAAACCGAATAAAATAAATAAATAAATAAATAAATAAATAAATAAATAAATAAATAAATAACCAGCTGTCTGCAAGGAATATCAACCCTTCCATTCCCCACCATCCTGTCAGAGCTGAAGAAGCTTCTTGGATGAGAAGCGAAACGTCTTCGAAAGAAAAAAACCCAGAAAATCCAGTTGCCTCCTGAAAAAAAAAAAAAGCACCTGTATTGTTTGCAATCGGTCTTGTTACCTGATAGGATAATCCGCAGCACTGAGGTTAATGAAGAAATCCCACGGCCAGTCCTTCATCTCCAAGAGATCCTGCATGCTCTGGAGGTAGGTGGACAGAAGACTGGCTCCGCCCCAGATGGTAGCCATGCGCCAGGAGGTGACTCTCACATTCGGATACTGGCTTGCGAACTGGAGCACTTGCCGGTGTAAATAGTTGGAACGCTGGAAGGGGACAAAAAAAACCAACCACAAACGTTCAGTGAGAGGCAGTGACATCTACACGCACGTAGCCCTGGCAGGGGTGGGGCAGCTTCTAGATCAGGGTGGCCCACAGCTTTCTTGCTTCAATTTTTATTTTATTCGAAAGATTAGAAAGAGCCTCGGTGGCGCAGTGGTTAGAATTCAGTACTGCAGGCTACTTCTGCTGCCTGCAATTTAGCAGTTCAAATCTCACCCGGTTCAAGGTTGGACTCAGCCTTCCATCCTTCCACAGTGGGTAAAATGAGGACCCAAATTGTTGGGGGCAATAGGTTGACTCTGAAAACTGCTTAGAGAGGGCTGTAAAGCACTGTAAAGCGGTATATAAATCTAAGTGCTATTGCTGTTTTCCTTCCTTCCTTCCTTCCTTCCTTCCTTCCTTCCTTCCTTCCTTCCTTCCTTCCTCTCTTATTCCCTTTCTCATTCTCTTTCCTGGTGGCGCAGTGGTTAGAGTGCAGTACTGCAGGCTATTTTTGCTGCCTGCCGGCTGCCTGTAATTTGGCAGTTCGAATCTCACCCAGTTCAAGGTTGGACTCAGCCTTCCATCCTTCCACGGTGGGTAAAATGAGGACTCAAATTGTTGGGGGCAATAGGTTGACTCTGAAAACTGCTTAGAGAGGGCTGTAAAGCACTGTAAAGCGGTATATAAATCTAAGTGCTATTGCTGTTGCCCTTCCTTCCTTCCTTCCTTCCTTCCTTCCTTCCTTCCTTCCTTCCTTCCTTCCTTCCTTCCTTCCTCTCTTATTCCCTTTCTCATTCTCTTTCCTGGTGGCGCAGTGGTTAGAGTGCAGTACTGCAGGCTCCTTCTGCTGACTGCCGGCTGCCTGCAATTTAGCAGTTCGAATCTCACCCTGTTCAAGGTTGGACTCAGCCTTCCATCCTTCCGAGGTGGGTAAAAATGAGGACCCAAATTGTTGGGGGAAAATAGGCTGACTCTGTAAACCACTTAGAGAGGGCTGTAAAAGCTCTGTGAAGCGGTATATAAGTCTAAGTGCTCCTGCTCTTGCTATTAAAACCCAAAAGGAAAAATAAAAGTTAACAGAGACAAAACTAGACCAGAACATTTTACAAAAATGTGAATTAATAAGGACAAAAAACAAAAACACACACATACTGATTGAACACTGACAAATCTATTGTAACCATCATACAGGTAGTCCTCGATTTACAACAGTTCGTTTCGAGACCGTTCGAAGCTACGACAGTGCTGAAAAAAGGGACGTATGAACAAATGTCTTGCTTAATAACGTCAATTTTGGGCTCAGTTGTGGTCATAAGTTGAGGACTACCTATAGCTGTCCCCCTCCACCTCCTGCAAAGCAGGTCCAGAGTTGGTCCTCAGCTTTCTGAACTGGAGATGGGACAATGAGACAGCCAGAATAAAAAAAAGCTGAGTCGTGAAAGAGAATCAGAGCTTAAGCCACTCTCTGTCCCTAGATATCTTGGGAGCGTAGACAGGGGTGGGCTGCTGGGGGTTTGGGAAAATCTCTAGCTAAGATTCTGTGCAGTTCGGAGACCCCCCCCAAATCCCACTCCTGGCTGGCCCCGCTCACCCCACCCACCCCTCCCAGGAGTCCCCACATCAGTGGTGGGTTGCCCCCGGTTCGGACCGGTTCGTACGAACCGGTAGTAAAACCGGCAGGAGGCCCCTCCCACCGCCCCAGATGTCGTCATCGGCGATCTGCACGATCCCGTTGCGAACCGGTGCTAGGTTACCTACCTTGTCAACGTGGATGTAATAAAAATGATCCTGATGATAGATAGCCTTGAACATGCGCATCAGCTGGCGAGAAGCTCTGCCATGGACGACCAAGACAAATGCGATCCTGACTGGGTCAGCTGGCATGTATTCTATAGAGTCCTCATCCCACTGGAGATTGTTATTGGCTTTCCCTGTTTGGAAAGAAAACATCATCAGGGCACACAGCATATCTTAAGGGAGGAGCGTAATCTACGTTTCGGCAGTTGGATAAGAGATGGAAGTTGGCGACAGGAGTTAGAACTTCTAAAACTACAAGGTAAATGTGAAGGTTCCCCTTGCACATATGTGCTAGTTGTTCCCGGCTCTAGGGGATGGTGCTCATCTCCCTTTCAAAGCCGAAGAGCCAGCGCTGTCCGAAGACGTCTCTGTGGTCATGTGGCTGGCATGACTCAACGCCAAAGGCTCACGGAACGCTGTTCCCTTCCCACCAAAGGTGGTCCCTATTTTTCTACCTGCATTTTTTACCTGCTTTCGAACTACTAGGTTGGCAGAAGCTGGGACAAGTAACGGGAGCTCACCCCGTTACGTGGCCCTAGGGATTCGAACCGCTGAACTGCCGACCTTTCAAACGACAAGCTCAGCGTCTTAGGCCCTGAGCCACCGCATCCCTTTAAAAAAAAAACTACAAGAGAAAGATTAATTTTATTATAAGGGTTGATTACTGTAACTTATTAATTTTGATTAATTCTGATTAGTGTTAACAATTAATATGCATTAATATTATGAGGGAAAAACGCTGTTATTATGATATTACTATTATTATCAGATATCATAGTATATTAGATATTATTAGATGTAATATTATTATTAGAGAACACTATTATTATTACTATGGTGAATATTACTCAAAAGAATTGTAAGCAGACTGTCTATATGGATTTTTGAGCATGTTGCTCTTTCTATTTATATTAATTTAAAAAAAAAAGGGGGGGAAGAGGTAGAAGTTGGTAGAAGAAGTGAGGTGCACCTAAAGCCCACATTTGGAGAACCCAACTCCCAGATTTTTTTTTTTACCCAATATGACTAAGAATGGGAAGTCTCAATTGATGGAAGATGCTAGAGAACCAATTCCAATTTAATTATCTTCCACTTATATCAGGTGTGGTGAGCTTGGTGGGTTTTCTTGCAGACGACAGTTTATTACCAAACTAGGTAACACCATCAGTGCTAGAAGGGAATGGGATGTGAGGAGTGGAAAGGAGGAGGAGGAGGAAGCAGCAGGACGACAACTATGGGGTCCTTGGTGCTCGCTGAGGTTGACTGTTTTCTTGCAGACAGTTTATTACCTAGCTGGGTAACCTCATCAATGCTAGAAGGGAGTGGAATTTATGGAGAGGAGTGTCAGCGTCCCAGCACTGACATATATAAGGAGAGGAGAAGCTTGAACTTTTGCCTACTTAATTCCTTTGAAGATTCTGTCTCCTCGGAGATGGGAGGAGGGAGACAGTCCTGTGATCTGACGGAAAAGGGATGAGGAAAGTGGCTTGGAAGATAGCCAATGAGATGCAGAGAATTGGGGATCGGAAAGGGAGGGATTGGGGGGCAAAGGTCAGTACTGACCGCGAAGGAGCCAGGGACAGATCACTATGCTCAATAAAGAGAAAATTTCCTCAAAGATCGGCAGTTTGGAAATTTATTTATTTTGAGATAGCATCGAAACCTGACAAGGAGGAGGAGAAGGAGGAGGAGAAGGAGGAGGAGAAGGAGGAGGAGGAAGAGGAAGAGGAGCAGTGGAGGGTTGCTCGCGGTTCAGTCCGGTTCTTGCGAACCGGTGGTAATGGCGGTGGGAGGCTCCGCGCACCCACCCCGATGTCATCACTGATGATCTGTGCATGCGCGCACACTCCCGTTACGAACTGGCAATAAAGTTAAGTGAAACCCACCCCTGAGGAGGAGGACAATGATGATGACTGTGGAGTCTCTGGTGCTCTCTTGAGTTTGGTGGGTTTTCTTGCAGACGTTTCATTAACCAAGTAGGTAACATCATCAGTGCCAGTAGGACGTGGGGTTTGCTGACAATGTTATCTAGTTGGGTAGTGAAACATCTGCAAGAAAACCCACCAAACTCAAGAGAGCACCAAAGACTCCACAGTTCAGTCCTGATCTACAAACATTCTCTTCTACAGATATATGGAGTCTCAACTCCCAGAGGTCATGCTGACCAAGAATTCTGAAAAGTAACTCTAGGACCCTGGAATGGGAAAGACCAAGCTCAATTGACCTTCTCAGGGGAAAAAAAAATATTTAGCTTAGAAGGACTGTACAAGATTTATCTGCAGAGGTTTCTTGACCTTGGATGCTTAAGAAAAATTAAATTGCGTAGAAGTGGAAGAATGGAGCAGAATGAACACGGGAAACCTAAAGTCCGGTGAAATTCTGCAGAGGCGAAAGACAGTTCTAGAAACAGAAAATAGAAAAAGGAAACGGGGCTGGGTCGAAATGCTAGCTTTCTGAGAAGGTAAATTATAAAATATTTTATATTAATGTCTACCACATACATACATATATACATACATACATACATACATACATACATACATACATACATACATATTCTTGCAATTTAGTCCTGTTGAAATCATGGAGTTATAATTTTTTTTAAAGCAAACACTGACCTCAGCCTTTTCTAACAAATAATTTATGACTCTGTATCTTTATAATTTAAGATTATACATGGAAAATTCCTTTCCCTCGAGTAACTCCTGCAGTTTCAGCAATGGCATATGGTGAAGGGGAAAAATATGTAATGAAAATGCCAGAGAATCTTAACTTCTGAAAGAGAAATACCGTATATATATTTACTGTAATGAATATTAAGTCCTATCATGGACAGCCATTCCAATTCTTCCATAAAAATTCATATCCCTGATTATCCCAATGCTGTTTTATTTTAATTTTTTTAAAGAAACCCAACGATACAATGACCTAAACGGATTTTTTTTCTTCCTAGCATTAAGCAATTCTTTGCTGATTTACTGTAAATAAATCAAGATCCTCGTCTCAAATCTACCTATCCACTGACCAACAGGATGTAAAGCTTTATGTCGAAT
This sequence comes from Pituophis catenifer annectens, assembly GCF_029215685.1. Lineage (NCBI taxonomy): Eukaryota > Metazoa > Chordata > Lepidosauria > Squamata > Colubridae > Pituophis > Pituophis catenifer. Next base: position 14,720,554 of record NW_027256896.1, on the reverse strand, counting down.
GTTGACTCATGAGCCGATTAACTATGCGTTGATGATGGGAAGAAGTTAAAAATAGGAGGAACAAAATCAAAGAAATTGCTGCTTCTCTCTCATAAATTATTCTTTTGGCTTTACATTTTTCCCCCTAATGCTTTTATACCAAACTCCCTAGAGGTTTACTCATACAGAGAGAATAAAAATGAAGGCTAATTTTTTCCCTCCTGCTCTTGTATAACATGTTCTGCTATCAATCCCAGCGGAGCTGTGATTTCAAATGATGGGCAAAATAATTGTCATTTTGTGTTTTTCTGACACAGAAGCAATACTTGTGCTCTATTTTCAGCTGTGCATATTTCTATCCCATATTCTCTTTAGATTTTCAAACACGATCCTGAAACCAAATTCCAACATTTGGACAGTGGTGAAATCCAATTATTTTTTACTACCGGTTCTGTGGGCGTGGGTTGGTGGGCGTGGTGTGACTTGGTGGGCGTGGTAGGGGAAGGATACTGCAAAATCTCCATTCCCTCCCCACTCCAGGGGAAGGATATTGCAAAATCTCCATTCCCTCCCCACTCTAGGGGAAGGATACTGCAAAATCCCCATTCCCACCCCACTCGGGGGCCAGCCAGAGGTGGTATTTGCCAGTTTTCCAAACTACTTAAAATTTCCGCTACCGGTTCTCCAGAACCTGTCAGAACCTGCTGGATTTCACCCTTTGGGCTACCGGAGAAGTTTTAGGAAAGGGCTTCCCATGGACAAATGAAAGTCCTATTATTTAATTATAGGCGGTCCTCGACCTACGACCACAATTGAGCCCCAAATTTCTGTTGCAAAGTCAGACATGTGTTACCTGAGCGTTGCCGCAGTCATGTAAGTGAATCACTGCAGTTCTTAAGTTAGTTAACCCCCTTGTTATGCGAATCTGGCTTTCCTATTGGCTTGTCAGAAGGATGCAAAAGGGAATCACGTGACCCCGGGACTCTGCAACCGTCATAAATACATGCCAGTTGCCAAGCCTCTGAATTTGGATCACGTGACTATAGGGATGCTGCAATGGTCATGTGAAAAATGGTTGTAAGTCCCTTTTTTTCAGTGCCATTGTAACTTTGACTGGTCACTAAATGAGCTGTCGTACGTCAAGAACTACCTGTATAAGCAGACCCATGTAAAAGGATGAGAAGATATTCAAGTAACTTTGAACGAAACAGAAAGCATGAAAATTATTGGGTAATTTCTGTTTGGCTAATGACTCGTTTTTTCCCCTAAAACTGAAGCACATTACGGACTTGAAGCAATCCATCACTGTTTACAGTTCCAATATTAGCTTATTATTCTTAGCAATCTGTTCCAAGGGAAACACTGGGGGGAAAAAATGACAGAATATAATATTTTCACATTAAAACAGGAAGGGGAGAAAATAGCTGCATATCATTCTGTCTGATTAAATAACTCTGAAGCACTCATAAGAGGCGAAAGGGGAATTACAGTATATATGCAATACAGATTTGTTTATCTTAAGTAGCAGCCTCCATACAACATCAATATTCCATAAGATGCTGTGAAGCTTGAGAATTCCAACTCCACCGTGTATTTCATCATCGAAAATACCAAACAAGTTGAAAACATTATATCTATCTATATCTATATCTATCTATATCTATCTATATCTATCTATCTATCTATCTATCTATCTATCTATCTATCTATCTATCTATCTATCTATCTATCTTTAAAAAAGATTCTGAAATCCAAGGACTTTTGTTGTACCATGCTCTACTGCGTGCTAATTATTTATTTATTTATTTATTTATTTAATTTATTTTGTCAGATTTATATGCCGCCCTTCTCCCGTAGGACTCAGGGCGGCTCACAACAATAAAACAACCCGACAATAAATAAAAATTAAATAATATTAAAAGCCAATTAAAATCCCCAATCCCCAAGTTAAAATCCACGGCAGATCAGGGAAGTTGCTGAAAGACCCATGTCTTTAGGTCTGCGCGGAAGGTGAGGAGGTCACCTTCACACACAAATCACACAAAACCCACTAAATTATACACATTAAGATTTGTTCTGGGTGCAAGATTTCACCAAGACGTTTGACAACCAAAAACATTAGAGGAAATTTTGAGTAGTTTGGAGAACCGGCAAATACCACCTCTGGCTGGCCCCAGAGTAGGGTGGGAATGGAGGTTTCGCAGTATCCTTCCCCCAGGAGTGGGGAGGGAATGTGGATTTTGCAGTATCCTTCCCCTGCCACGCCCACCAAGCCACACCATACCTACCAAGCCATGCCCACAGAATCGGGAGTAAACAAATTTGGATTTCACCACTGCCCTGGATGACTGAGAATCTCCCAGAGACTGAATTGTCACTGAAATAAGTCAGCAAAAAAGCTTTGATAAGATAATGGGAAGAGATTTAATCAGCCTTAAAATATCCCAGCGTTATCAATGGCTGCAATTAGTTTACATCCACTAGCTCACCAATTCCCTACTCAAAACTTCTTCTTTTCATCTTCCTGATCTTCACCAATGCCCAGATCAATTCTGTCTTTATTCCCATCCAACATCGTAAGATTTCAGCGGACGGCAGCTGTCATGACCGGGATGGACTCCACATGTACAAAATAAAATGCATTTGCAAGCAAGAGGCAAGGACAGATCTTTTCAAAATGCTCGTTGGGTTAATTTAAGCTTGATGCAATTGACCGAAATAAATCAATCTACTTGAATGCAACAAGGGCTATCGATGTGACCTCTGTATTCCTACCCCCCTCCAAACAGGATGGAGAACTAACAATATAATCGCACAAGGTTGGTGAAAATCAGCAGGGAAAATGATGGATTTAAGTAGGGTTTAATTTATTAGCACGTAGAAGCCTGAGAAGGCAGCCTGAATGTCTTTAAGACTTGCCCCAGCCTGCAAATTTACAGATGTGCCACGATTAAGTCTGTTCCAACTCTGCATTGCAATTTTTCCTTCCTCGATGAAAGGTTTCTTTTCTTTTCTTTTTTTTTGAAAAAGTTTTATTTTAGATTAAAAATAAAATAAAAAAAAGAAAAAAAGAAAACACAATAACATAAAAATATCATCCTTACAAACGATTATAGACAGCATCTCAATCGGTTAAAATCATTTCGTGCTTACAATTCTCCAAATCTCCTCATATAACAGTTATTCTTTACTTAAACTAAAAATACATATTTAAACATTTCATATATGCTATCTCATCTCCATACTTTTTTATCAAACCATTGATAAAATATCTCCCATATCAAATAGTATTGTTTATCTTCCTGTTCTCTTATTTCAAATGTCAATCTACTCATTTCAGCACAGTCCAACATTTTCATAATAATTTCTTCATCGGTAATTATCTTCTTCCTTTCCAGCAAAAACTGGAAAGAGGTTTCTGTTCTTCTACCAATCCTCAGGGTGTTAAGAATGGCAAAGGAAGGAAAAGCAATCATCCCTGGAATCTTCAGGAAGATCACACGAGAACCGACTATTTAATGCGCAAAATGCACAGGTACAGTATAGGTGGTACCTTGCTCAATAGTAGTAACTGTGAGAGGGATTTTGGAGTCCTAGTGGACAACCATTTAAATATGAGCCAGCCATGCCCAGCAGCTGCCAAAATAGCCAACACAGTTCTAGGCTGCATCAACAAAGGGATAGAATCAAGATCATGTGAAGTGTTAAGACCACTTTATAATGCCTTGGTAAGGCCACATTTGGAATCCTGCATTCAATTTTGGTCGCTAAGATGTAAAAAAGATGTGGAGACTCTAGAAAAAGTGCAGAGAAGAGCAACAAAGAGGATTAGGGGACTGGAGGCTAAAATATATGAAGAACCGTTGCAGGAGCGGGGTATGTCTAGTTTAACGAAAAGAAGGACTAGGGGAGACATGATAGCATCTTCCAATATCTCAGGGGCTCCCACAAAGAAGAGGGAGTCAAGCTATTCTCCAAAGCCCCTGAGGGTAGGACTAGAAGCAATGGGTGGAAACTAATCAAGGAGAGGAGCAACTTAGAACTAAGGAGAAAATTCCTGTCAGTGAGAACAATTAATCAGTGGAACAACTTGCCTCCAGAAGTTGTAAATGCTCCAACACTGGAGGTTTTTAAGAAGAGGTTGGACAACCATTTGTCTGAAGTGGTGTAGGGTTTCCTGCCTAAGCAGGGGGTTGGACTAGAAGACCTCCAAGGTCCCTTCCAACTCTGTGATTCTATTCTATTCTATAACAAAGGCGGACATTCATATGCAACTGTAGTACAAACAAGTCATTAACTGCCATGCATCATCCTTGAGGAAATAGCCAACTTTTTCTCATCTTCTGAAAATAATATTTTGAGTCAGTTTTTTTTTCATCCATGCCCAACCGAGCCAGCTAACCAAAAGCTCTTGAGATCTCTCCATCCTCAAAGGACACAGACGATGCTCAGAACCTCTTAATCAGCCACGTAGTTTAAAAACAGGGTAGAAGGATCCTGGGAATGAGCATCTTTTGTGTCTCTATGTGGAAACGACCTTGAGGAACCAGGGGAAGAGATGCTGCCTAAGAAATATTCAGATAAGAGAGAGAGGAGCCCTCAGTGGCTTAAAGGATCAGAGGAAGAAATGTTAGGGTGGGCTTGCCCCAATTGACTGGGTGATTAAAAGTGGCGGAGAAACAGTGCAACGTTACAATGAAGTAGCTAGTTCATCTGATGTTAGGCAGAAAAGATCAGGTCTAGGGGTGGACTGCTGGGGGTTCGCAGGGGTTCGAGAGAACCTCGAGCTAAGATTCTGTGCAGTTCGGAGAATGCGCAAATCCGACTCCTGACTGGCCCCACCCACCCCACCCCGTCCCTCCCTGGAATACTCACGTGGCCCGTTTTCAATGCAGGGCACACGGAGGTTCAGGGAGGGTGAAAAACAGGCCTACTGGAAGTTTGGGAAGGGTGGAAACGGGCCCATTTCCAGCCTCCAGAGGGCCTCCAGAGCTTGGGAAGGCCGTTTTTTGCCCTCCCGGAGACTCAAGAAAAGCCTCCAGAGCTCGGGGAGGGCAAAAATGCCTATCCCGTCGTGGTGGAGAAGGCCGACTAGGCCACGCCCACCATGGCCACGCCCACCCAACAACCAGGCAGAGAACCCCTTGCTAAAATTTTTGAAGCCCACCCCTGATCAGGTCCACACCTGAGGATCCAATTACCTGGCTTTTTACTCAAATTACCTGATCTGGTTGGGTTTTTTAGTTAACTGTGGGATTTTAAATTGGACTTTTAATGCTATTTAGTGATATTGTTTTTATTGTTATTTTATACTTGTGAGCCGCCCCGAGTCCTTTGTGAGAAGGGCGGCATATAAATTTTAATAAAATAAATAAAATTAATTAATTAATTAAACAGATTTATTCAGGAATTTTCTCAACTAATGGTTAACACCTGCTAGGAATTAGAGAAGGGTCCACGGGATTCAAGGGAAGTTGGAGATTGCTTATGGCTATGTAGAGATTTTAGGCTGATGCCTCTTTTAACTCTGACTCCATCTTCTGCCATTTCTTCCCCTCCATCTAGTCATCTTACCTGTCTGCTTTACCTGGGAGAGTTGACATCATCTTTGAAAGTCTGAAGGTTGCAAACTTCCTGATACCACTTTTAAGTGCCTGATCAATCAGGGCAGGTCTTTAGTTTCTTTCTCTGACCGTTAAGCCACTGGGGGCTCCTCCTTCTCTTAACTGGTTGTTTCCTAGGCAACATCTCTTCCCCTTGTCCCTCAAGGTCATTCTCACATACCATTACATCCTCTTCTAGGAGTTGGAGAGAGGCTGTGCAGAAGAAACTGATCATTATGCTCTTCTAGATTCCACATTGCTCAAGGAGAAGTAAGCTACCATGAGGATAGCTTTGCTCCTACTTCAAATGAAGGTATTTCAAATCATGGAACGAACAGAGTTCGTATGGCACGTTCTCTCGATTTTAATTGTATGTTGGACTGGAATATCTAAAGACTGTTAAAAATCTACAGTACTTTTCGGAGTATAAGACACACACACACACACCCCTTAAAAGAGGATGAAAAATTTGGGTGCCTCTTATACACTGAATGTAGCCCCGCCATCCGCTGGCCCTCATTCGCCCGCTGTTTTTGGCCTCCGTGCGTTGTGTTTTCGGCCTCCGCACGCTATTTTAGACCTGTTCCAGGCTGCAGGGATTGCCACAGCACATCGTCACCTCCATGCATTGAGTTTTTGGCCTCCACATGTCACATTTCTGGCCTCCGAATGCTCCATTTTAGGCTGCAGGGATCACCACAGCACATTGCTGCCGATCTCCACCTCCACGCATTGCGTTTTCAGCCTCCACGCATCACATTTTCGGCCTCCGCACGCCCCATTTTTGGCCTCCATGCTTCGCATTTTCAGGTGGTTCCAGACTGTGGGGAGTGGTGGCGGTGGCAGATGCCAAAAACAGAGCATTCAGAGGCCAAAAACGCAAGACACAGAGGCCAAAAACACGAGGCATGGAAGTGGCAATAGTCTGTGGCAATCTCTGCAGCCTGGAACAGCTGATTGGGGGTATTCCGGGAGGCCAATCCACCCGTCAATCAGCTGCTCGTGCTGAATCAGGCTGCGATAATGTGCTGAAGCTGACTAGTCTGTTTGCTATTTGCTGCAAGGACTCTAGCCAGATGAATACCGATGGATGCTGGTAGGCAGAGGCAGAATATTTTTTTTTCTTGTTTTCCTCCCCAAAAACTAATGTGCGTCTTATACTCCGGAGCATCTTATACTCCAAAAAATATGGTATTTGGGACCCATCATGATAAAATTGTGATAGGCTGGTGTTGCTTTTAATTTACTTACAACACCCACTGCCATGCCTTTTTTATTTCTTTTCCTCCCTTTTACGGAGGCTCAGTTTTGGAAAATTACATTTTCGCACAACCTGCAAGCGACAAATGCCGAAACCACAGATCTGGCTGGTGTGATGGAATGTTGCCTGGATTCCCAAGAGGGAGGGGTTGCACATTCCAGAGGAGCAAAAGGCAACACTGTTCAGAGAGTTTGCGTGAGAGAAAGAGGATGAAGAGGGCTCCTCCTTAATAGTTCCTAGACTCTGTTCTTTATGGGGATGTTAGCCTGCTTTAGTTTGGCAAGATTCTGTCTAAAGGTGAGGAACAATGAAGAAATCTACTTGGAAACTTCGCAATGCGTCTTTCTTGGTTTTGGGAGCCTGACACTCCCAAAATCCACCATTCCTTATTCTCTGTATCGGTCTCTTACTGTTATCCTTGGGAGAGATGGGCAGTCTTGAGATATGAAAAAAGAGCCTTGCTAGTACAGTGGTCTAAGGCACCCTGTTATTAAGCTGGTTATTAAGACCAAATGCCTGCAATTACTGCAGGTTCGAATCTCGCCAAGGCTCAAGGTTGACTCAGCCTTCCATCCTTTCTAAGGTAGGTAAATTGAGGACCCAGTTTGTGGGGGCAATAAGCTGACTTTGTATAAATATACAAAAGAATGAAGGCTATTGCTTAGCGCATTGTAAGCCGCCCTGAGTCTCCGGAGAAGGGCGGCATATAAATCAAATTAAAAAAAAATAATTATATATATATGTGTTCGCCACCGAGCTGAGCCAGTAACCCAGTCTCTATTTCTGCTTTATTTGCAAAACGCCACAGCTACACCTGGCACATCAGTTATCCTAATAAACGGTTCTGCGGACAAGAGAAGAATGCAGCTCCGTGGAACATTTATTTTGACCGTGCCAATAAGTGAAATTAAAAACAAAGAGAGAAACATTACAAATCGTTAGAGTTTCATCGAACAAAGCTGTGGATCCAGGCTGTGTGGTTTTTTTCTTTTTTTTTTTTAAAAAAAAACTTTTGGGGCATGGGCAGTTGTCAGTATTTTGAATGACCCTCATTCTTGCTATTAGCATAATTGATTTCAACGGTACAAAGAATTACCGAGAAACCAGCTTGCCACTGTCTACCCAGTCACTCACTTTCAATCCTAGCTGTCAATCTCCCCGGCAGCATCTTCTGAAGCAAACGAATATTTTAATTTTTTTTTTTTGGCTGGATTCAGAGATAATGCTTTTTTGGCAATTTACGACTGGATACATTTGTCATATATTCTTCCTCTCTCCACTCCACTTATATGCCTGATTATTATTCCACTTCCTAACTGAATCCGAGCTTTCTCCCGAGTTGTGTTAGAGTCCCAGGAGTCGGCAACCTTAAACACTCCAAGAGCCACAAAGGTCCTAACCGGAACCCCCCGTTCAATTCTGGAGCCAACCGGAAGTCCAGTTCCCCTAACATAGAGTCTCCTCCTAGCGCGGCGTCCTTTTTCCTCTACCTGTCCTAACCAAAAGCCCTATCAATTGTGGAGCTGACTAGCAACAGGGAGCTGCAGCAGAGGGATGAAAGAGCCACATGCGGTCCAGAGTCACAGGTTATTAACCTCTGTGTTAGACACACATATCTGATCCTGGCTTTAAAATCAAAGGCAAAGCTTCCATTCCAAGATGCTCACATTCCGATTTTGGCCGAGGGCCTAGGAAACCTGCAGATATTTCCAAATCTTCTGTTTTAATGTAGCCAAAGGGGAAAACTATGATCGATGTGCTCGGGAGGATAACTAGATTCCTTACATTTCATTTTAATTCCATTTATCTGTCCAGGGAAATAAAAAGCTCGATTCCCTTGGCACGTCGGACTACTTTCTGGAGAAGCTTGTTGGAAAGAAGAAGGAAGTAACTTATTCTCCAAAGCACCAGAAGTAATGGATGGAAGCTTGTTAAAGAGAGATCCAACTTAGAAGTAAGGAGAAACTCCTTCTCCTCCCCTCACTTCTGCAAACCTAACTCTCTTCTAGCACTGATGATGTTATCTAGTTTGGTAATGAAACGTCTGCAGGAAAACAACCAAGCACAGAGAGCACCAAAGATCCAATTTGAACTGAGCCAGCTGTTTTCCCAACTCTTTCTCATAATGGCTGCTTAGCTCCAGCAATTGCTTCCTGTTGGGGCTCTAAAGAGCCCGGGCGGGCAGGTGAGGAGTAGCGAGTAGAGGCTGGCAAGGTGCCCCTCGACGTGAGTGACATTGAGTTAGCCATGCCCACCTAGTCACATGACCACCTTGCCACGCCCACCCAGCCAGTCATTAGTCAGATCATATTAGTGATCCGCGGGATTTAAAATTATGAATTTAGTGAGGTCTGAAAGGTTGGCAACCCCGTTCTAGAGGGTCTTCTTACAATGAATATGCAATCTGATCAAACCGCCAGTCCTGTGTATAAATTACAGTAAGGAGTGAAATGTTGCCTAACCACATCTGGACGAATACGAGGCGTATCTGTCCTCCCCAGGACCCTCGCGACAAGCTCTCAATTTCTGGCCTGCAGGGTTTCCTATTTGAAATTCTAGAGTCACTCGCAATTACTGGAACCGTTCTCATGTTTTACAAATCAATGCCTAATAACTAGGAGATTGGTACCCGCCAGAAACAAAAAAACAAAACAAAAAATAAAATAAGCCTGCATCTCGCTGACGACAAAAAACTATTTTGCCAGACCAATAATCTTAATAGCAAACTCACGTTTTGACATTTCTAATTACCAAAATGCCATCGTTCCTCAGAGACAAAAAAGGGGGAATAAAAAAAAAACAACAACCCCCAATTATTTCTGTGCTTTGCTGGAGCATTCAAGCTCGGCGTGGTTCTCCCCATTGGCTCGTAGGCATCAACGGATAGCAGTCAGAAGTCGTCGGATGTTCCTTAAGGCAGAACGAGAACTGATTCCCCATTAAGACGACACCTGTCTCTACCACTTAACAGTTAATTATTTCGGCGCAACTGATCTGCTCAGGATGCATCGGAATGAGAACAAAAGATACGGCTGCATGCAAGTATTCGGCCTACAGGTAGTTGTTCTAACCCAGCTCCCCAAACATGACAAGCTCTCCATAGTTGAAGCAATGATTCCTTTATTAGAAATGCCAGCAGCCCTGGCAAAAAGTTTCTCTCTCACCTCAGGCTAACAAGTCCGCCGGCTGGAAGATGAATAGTTTTTTTTTTTAATTTGATTTATATGCCGCCCTTCTCCGGAGACTCAGGGCGGCTTACAACGCGCTAAGCAATAGCCTTCATACTTTTGTATATTTATACAAAGTCAGCTTATTGCCCCCACAACTGGGTCCTCAATTTACCTACCTTAGAAAGGATGGAAGGCTGAGTCAACCTTGAGCCTGGCGAGATTCGAACCTGCAGTAATTGCAGGCAGCTGGTCTTAATAACAGGGTGCCTTAGACCACTGTACTACAAAGGCTCTGGTTGTCTGCTACATCTATTCATCTCTGCCCCCTGCCTTTTATCCCCAGAGCTAGGGTGGGACTTTGCTAGCAGTGGTGGCTCTTCCATCCCGAGGATCGGCCCATAGATTTCCACTGCTCTCCTCTCCTCTCAGCACGTCAGGCACTGGATGCAGCTATTCCTCATCAGCCATCTCCAGACCTGGGGGCTGTTGACTCTCCATCTGAGGGTTGATGGAGGGCCCAGTCTCCGCCTTTGTCTCCCTCTCTCTCTGACAGCTCCATCCCTTCTTCCCCCTCGGAGCTCTCAGGTTGCCTTGAAGCTGGCCCTGACTCTCACACCTCCTCCTCCTCCTCTGATTTGGCTGCTGGAGGGGCCGGTGGCTGACAGGCTACAACAGTACTCTTATGACAGCAATTGGGACCAGAATTTCTGTCACAAAGCAAAGCGTTTGTTTAAGTAAGCTCCACCTAATTTTATGACCTTCTTTCCCACGTTAAGCAAATAAATGGAGTTATTAAGCAAATCGTGGTGGTTAAGCAAATTGTTAAGGGACTGACACAGAGAAGAGGGTATGTGTGTGTGTGTGTGTGTGTGTGTCAATCTATTCTCCAAAGAACCAGAAGGCAGAACAAGAAGCAGTGGATGGAAACTGATCCAAGGAGAGATGAAATCTAGAACTAAGGAGAAATTTCCTCCGAGTCAGAACAATTAATCAGTGGAAGAAGTTATGGTTGCTTCAACACTGGAGGCTTTTAAGAAGAGACTGGGCAGCCTGTTATTAACATTCAGCTGCCTGCAATTACTGCAAGTTGGAATCTCCCCAGGCTCAAGGTTGACTCAGCCTTCCATCCTTTCTAAGGTAGGTAAATTGAGGACCCAGTTTGTGGGGGCAATAAGCTGACTCTGTATAAATATACAAAAGAATGAAGGCTATTGCTTAACGCATTGTAAGCCGCCCTGGGTCTCCGGAGAAGGGCGGCATATAAATCAAATTAAAAAAAAAAATAGCATAGGGTTTCCTGCTTGAGTAGGGGGTTGGACTAGAAGATCTCCCAGATCCCTTCCAACTATGTTATTCTGCTATTCTCAGTCACCCTTTTGTTGTAGTTTCCAGAGGTCACTTGGTTTGTCCTTCTAAATTTTGGAGGCACTACCATACACTGCTATACTATTCCAGACAAATGGATGCCCAATCTCTTCTTAAAAACCTCCACTATTGGAGCGCCCACAGCTTCTGGGGACAAGCCGTTCCACTGATGAATTGTTCTAACTGTCTCCTTAGTCCTGGATTGCTTCTCTCCTTGATGAACACAAGTTCTAATCAAGTTGTCTTCATTTGCTGAACGAACAACAAACCCGTTGAGAACTTGTGTTCATACCTACTGGGTTAAGTCTAGTGGTGACTTTCCAGACCAGGCGTCGGCAACCTTAAACACTCAAAGAGCTACAAAGGTCCTAACCAGAAGCCCCCATTCAGTTCTGGAGCCAACCGGAAGTCCGGTTCCCCCACCATAGAGTCTCCTCCTAGCACAGCGTCCTTTTTCCTCTGCCAACCGGAAGTCCGGTTCCCCCCACCATAGACTCTCCTCCTAGCATGGCATCCTTTTTCCTCTGCTGCCTGGAAGTCCGGTTCCCCCACCATAGAGTCTCCTCCTAGCACAGCGTCCTTTTTCCTCTGCCAACCGGAAGTCCGGTTCCCCCCACCATAGACTCTTCTCCTAGCACAGCGTCCTTTTTCCTCTGCCAACCGGAAGTCCGGTTCCCCCCACCATAGACTCTCCTCCTAGCGTGGCATCCTTTTTCCTCTACCTGTCCTAACCTAAGCCCTATCAATTGTGGAGCCGACCAGCAACAGGAAATCGCAGCAGAGGGATGAAAGAGCCACATGTGGCTCCAGAGCCACAGGTTGCTGACCCCTGTTCCATCTATTTTAATATTTCTACTGCAAGGAACAGAATTTTTTCCATTTTCTGGAGCAGAATTATGTCCCGTAAGATATGACCATCTAAAGAATGAAAGTGAGAACTCCTATACAGAAAGCTGAAAGCTCTACTAGTAGGCTACAATCTGGGTCAGAGTCTCATTTTGATGATCTTTCTCCAGCATCACAATCATGCTTTGTTCCTTCTCTAGGCAGAAAAAAGGACATCGTGACAACCTCTGAAGAATGGAGGCTTAGATAGGCCACTTCTACTCTGCTTCCCTCTTCTTCTTTTCATCTCCTCTAATCTATTTTGGGTTCTTATATCCTTCCAATTGAGAGCAACCACAAAGTGTTAATCATAGCTTATAAAACACCCAGAAACAAATAAAATTAACAGAGAAAGCAACAATATTGATGCAGCAGGGTAACAAACCTTGGTCGACAATAAGTTAAAAAAAAGAGAGAAGGCAAATTTATTAAGGCAAATGCTACAACTTAAGAGACAGAGGAATAATCAATGGCGATTCCATCTCTCATTTTGGCTTTGTTTCAAGAGAAGTAATAGCCTGAGCCATCAATAATTAGGTTTTTTCCTTCGTTTTATCTTTCCCTACCCTGATGTCCTTCAGCTAGGAGGGGAACTTCCGTTCTCAGAAATCCTGCAGGACTTTTGTCAAAAGTTTTTGAAGATTCAAATCCACATATTTGCAAGATCGCGATACAGGTGGGCCTTCACTTATAAAAGTTCATTTAGTGACCATTTGAAATTACAATGGCACCAGAGGTGGGTTTCACATATTGTAGCAATTGGTCCATCCAGCACCGGAAATGTGGGCATGTGTGTACGCACACTCGTTTCACATGCCATTCACACGTGTGCAACGTCAAACAACACGGCAATTCGCTCGTGTGTGCCATCCGTGCATGTGTGCAGTATCAAAAACACAGCGATATAGGACGGGATTGAGCCTGGGTCGCCACTACCGATTCATCTGAACCGGTCCAAACCAGCTGAATACCATTTCTGAAAGGCACTGAAAAAAAAAAAGACTTATGGCCATTTTCCACACTTATAACCATTGCAACTTCCCCAGGGTCAGGTGATCAAAATTCAGATGCTTGGAAATCGACTCCTATTTATGACGGTTGCAGTGTCCTGGGTCATGTGATCTTTTTTTTTTTTTTGGCGACCTTCTGACAAGCCTAGTCAGTGGAAAAGCTTAACAACCGTGTTACTCACTTAACAACTGTGTTCTGGTCTGCCAGCAGCCTGCGGAGCTGGCAACGGAGTCGGACAGCAAGGAGGCTGAGGAAGAACATGGGCCAGTCCTGGAGGCTGGGGAAGGCCCGGATGAGGGCTCTGCGTCGGAGGCAGAGATGGGGCCAGGGCCATTGGGGAGTGATGTGCGGACTCCGGAGCTTCCAGAGGCAGACAGTAGAGAGGAAGAGAAACAGGAGGAGCCTGTTCCTAGTGCACGTATGAGAAGAGCTGCCAGAAGGCAAAAGCAGCTAAAGCAAAAAGGACGACTCAAGAGTAGGGCCAAGAGATGATTGGCCCCTCCCAAAAGGCTTAAAAGACCAGCAACGGCTCTTGGGCTCTTTGCCGGAAAACAACGGTTGAGAGATTTGCTTCCTGTTTGGATGTATTTCTTTCTTGTCAGTGTCTTCTGTTCCTGAACTGTTGCCAAGAAAAGCCTTTGGCAGTTTGCCTAATTATCCCAAGGTCAGAGATAAACTAAAGACTGGTGTTTTGAGGACTTTGCTTTCATTTCATTTAGAATACGCTGAGAATGAGTTAATTCTCAGCTGTTTTAATAAAATCTGTTTGTTTTTTGGAACTGTTTTGCATTTAATATCAACTATGTGGGCCTGGGTCACAACAAACTGCCTTCATTCACTTAACGACTGTAGCAAGAAAGGGGCAGTATTCATTTCACAACTGCCTCGCTTAGCAAAATTTTGGGCTCCATTGTGGTTGTAAGTCGAGGACTTAACTGTATTAGGGCAAGTTCCTTTAAGGCAAGGAGACACTAACAGAATAGTATTTAGGAGGACTTGCAGGGAGTGGTGTCAACACAGCTCTTGAAAATCAAAGATGTTGTAGGTCAAGTTAGATTATTAGTCCGAGATCCTTATTAATGGTATTATCTGCCTGCAGCTTTTATGGGCTCTAAGAGTGTTTTTCAGGCCTCGGTGGAAATGGTGACAATTAGGATCAAAAGCACTATTAGAAAGATGGCGAGAAGTTGGAGGAGGCTTTTATATGTTCAAAAATGGAAAGGTTTGGCGCTAACCACCATGGAGAAACGGCTATGAAGATGACGGAACTTGCAGAGATGTCTAAACCGATTCCTTTGATGAGAGAAAAGACAACATCTACATTTATGGCTGAGTAGAAACCCGCTATAGTGTTTCTCATGAAACTGGGAAAAAAAGAAAAAAGAAAAGAACTTTAGATCTGTGGTTTTGATAATGAAACAAGACTAGATCCGTGATGGCGAAACTGTGGCTGCTGGGGGTTCGCAGGGGTTCGGGAGAACCTCTAGCTAAGATTCTGTGCAGTTCGGAGAACCCCCAAATGCCACTCCTGGATGGGCCCCTCACCCCTCCCCTCTCCTCCCAGGAGTCCCCACGTGGCCCGTTTTGGATGAGGTGAGTGCTGGGTGCATGTGCGGAGGCTCAGGGAGGGTGAAAAACAGGCCTAGCAGAAGTTCGGGAAGGCCGGAAACAGCCCTTCCAGAGGGCCTCCGGAGCCTAGGGAGGCCGTTTTCACCCTCCCGGAGGCTCAAGAAAAGCCTCTGGAGCCTGGGGAGGGCAAAAACACCCCCCCCACCATGGTGCAGCAGGCTGACTAGGCCACACCCACCATGGCCACGCCCACCCAGCAACTGGGCAGAGAACCCCTTGCTAAATTTTTTAAAAATTTTTATTGAAAATTATTAAAAAAAATACAAAAGAAAAAAATATAGCAATATAGATAGGATTGCAGAGAGTACCCCAATAAAAATAGAGTTTAGAACATCAGCTTTCACCTGATAATAGCACAAACCTCCATTAATGCAAAATCATCAAAATAGAAGGCATGTCCAGAAGAAAGAATTCCCAACTACCATACAATATTCCTATAAATATTTACCCACAATCATATTGAGATTATTATTTTACATTCTTCTTAAGATTTCTTTCTTGCAGCCAAGCATACCACCGGTCCCAACTCATATACAGCCCAGATTCTTGTCTATCTCTCAAGAGACCGGTAAGTTTGTCTGCCTCTGCACAGTCCATGATCTTTGCGATTAACCTAGCCTCCGATGGTATATTTTTGGATTTCCATTCTTGAGCGAACGAGATCCTGGCTGCAATAATGATGTGGAGAGCAAGATACCAATTAAATTTATTTAAATTATCTGGTTTCATGCCTAATAAAAACGTTTCTGGGTTCAATTTTATCCTACACCCTATGATTTTAAAAATCCAAAAGGGCCTGGTGGCTCAGCAGACTGATAGCATTGTGATTAACACCATCTGTCTGCAATTACTGTAAGTTCGAATCTCAGCAGGCTCAAAGATGACTCAGCCTTCCATCCTTTCTAAGGCAGGTAAAATGAGGACTCAGTTTGTAGGGGGAAATAAGATGACTTTGTATAAATATACAAAAGTATGAAGGCTATTGCTTAACGCATTGTAAGCCGCCCTGAGTCTCCGGAAAAGGGCGGCATATAAATCATTTTTTTTTAAAAAAAAAAAATTCTATCCCAATATTCTCCTGCTCGGGGACAGCTCCACCAAATATGAAAATAAGTTCCCATAGCTGCCCTTGCTAAAATTTTTGAAGCCCACCCCTGCATGGTAAGCCTATGCAAGTTGTCCTCCCCTCTCAAAAGAACTCGCAATGCCTCTAACGTCAGAACGGGGAGGGGAGCTAAGAAGAGAAGAAACAGGATCCATTTACTTTTGGCATATTACCTGTCAGAGGAAGAAATGAAATATAATTTACGGTGTGGCATTTCCAGCAGCAAATACATTCAAGCGTAAGCAATTAACGCTGGCTGGTTTTTTTGGCAGGCTTGAGAAGATTACTCAGAGGGTGTGAGGATGTGTCCTGAGTTACAATAACACATGATTCTTTCTTCCCTCCCCCCCATCCTGCCACGTTCGACTTGCATGCTGTCTCCAACCCCCCGCCCCCCATCCCCTGCCCTCAAGCAAAAGGTTTAGGATGACAAAAATATCTGATGGGTGAGAGGGCCACTTTGATGTCTCTTGAGTGACTTTTTGGTGTGCAAAACACAAGGCTAATTGTGCCAATTTACTGATAGAAGAGAATATTGGTAGCTCAGGGTTGAACAATGGGTCCTTGCTGTTCTCTGAGCTTGGTGGTATTCTGTCAGACATTTCATGACCAAACTAGGTAACATTATCAGTGCTAGAAGGAGTGGGGTTTGCAGAGAGGAAGAGGAGGAGGAAAAGGAGGAAGAAGAGGAGGAGGAGGAGGAGAACTATGGGATGCTTGGTGTTCTCTGAGTTGTTGGTATTCTGGCAGACATTTCTAGGTAACATTATCAGTGCTAGAAGGAGTGGGGTTTGGAGAGAGGAGGGGGAGGAGGAGGAAGAGGAGGAGGACTATGGGATCTTTGGTATTCTCTGACTTGGTGGTATTCTTGCAGGCATTTCATGACTGAACTACGTAACATCATCAGTGCTAGAAGGAGTGGGGTTTGCAGAGAGGAAGAGGAGGAGGGGGAGGAGGAGGAAGAGGAGGAGGAGGAGGGCAACTATGGGATCCTTGGTGTTCTCTGACTTGGTGGTATTCTTGCAGGCATTTCATGACCGAACTAGGTAACATTATCAAGGGAGTAGGGTTTGCAGGAGTAGTAGAAGGGAGTAGGGTTTGCAGGGAGTAGTAGTAGAAGGGGGTAGGGAGTAGTAGAAGGGAGTAGGGTTTACAGGGAGGAGGAGGAGGAGTTGGAAGAGTAGGAGGAGTTCTATGAGATCCTTGGTGCTCTCTGAGTTTGGTGGGTTTGTTTTCCAATCGAGGAACAAACAAACAAACAGTAAACAGCAACCTAATCAAGGGACCACCAAGAACATACTCAACAACCCCAACAGGGCAAACTCACTTAGAGAGCAAGCCCCATTCCCTTCTAGCACTTGATGATGTTACTTAGTTGGGTAATGAAACGTCTACAAGAAAACCACCAAGCTCAGAGAGCACCAAGGACCCCCACTGTGAAAATTTCACATAGGTGCTAAATTACACCCATTTTTTGGCATATTTGACTTTCCTCCTATCTGTGAGCTAATCCTGTTTAGGGAGAAAATCCAAGGCGCAAAGCAACTTTTGCTAATTGTTGGGCTATATGGACAAATATTTCCAGTAGATTACAATAGGATTAAACGACACCATTGTTTACCCTACGCTTCCCTTCTCGCAAACGAGCCCTCCAAGGAATTGCACTTGCTGTATTTCTGCATTGTATAAAATTCAGAGAAACCCTGATTACAAAAGGCCCACAGATAAACGGACCCAATGCCTTTTGTCCATGTTTATAACTAACCCAGTGAAAAGTACCTAGGAAAGCGACAAGAGAATGGAGTAAGAACAAAATTTAGGAAGGCAACAATGTTCCATGCTGAGTCTAAGAAGTGGATGGAAAGACATTGATTTTTCTTGCACGAAGCGCAGCATTGTCGTTCTAACAGCTACCAAAACGGGTAAGAATAAATTCGTTTTGTCTGGCTGGATAGTGATGGCCTGTTGCTGGAATTGTGGTCTCAACCAAAGGCTTCGTAGAATAATAACGGAATAGAATCACAGCGTTGGAAGGGACCTTGGGAGGTCTTCTAATCCAACCCTCTGGTCATGAAGGAAACTCTACACCCTTCCCAACAAATGGTTGTCCAACCTCTTCTTAAAAACCACCAGTGTTGGAGCGTCCACAACTTCTGGAGGCAAGTTGTTCCACTGATTAATTGTTCTAACTCTCAGGAAATTTCTCCTTATTTCTAGGTTGCTTCTCTCCTTGATTAGTTTCCATCCATTGTTTCTTGACTTGCCTTCTGGTGCTTTGGACAATAGGTTGTCTCCCTCTTCTCTGTGGCAGCCCCTTAAGTCTTAGAAGACTGTTATCATGTCACCCCTAGTCCAGTGGTGGGTTGCTACCGGTTCGCCCCGGATCGGGCGAAGCGGTAGTGGTGGCGGTGGGAGGCTCTGCCCACCTGCCCGGATGCTTCTGTGCATGCGCAGAAGTGTTGCGTACACGAGTGAACCGGTACCAAACTAAATTGAAACCCACTACTGCCCTGGTCCTTTTTATTACACTAGACCAGTGGTGGGTTCCTCCCGGTTCAGTCCGGTTCGGCTGAGCCGGTAGCGGTGACGATATGATGTCACCGAACCGGTTCTCCCCCCCGCCCTCCCCCCCCACCCCCCACGTTATTCTTACCTTTTATTTGGTCCCACCCCCAATCTATTGCTACCTCCTGAGTCCCAGCTGATGGCTAGAGGGAAAAAAACTGTTTAAACTCTTGCCGCGGGGCTTCAAAGGGCCGTCCTACAGCTGATCAGTGTTAAAAGCAAACAAATGAGTTGGGTTGTAAGTGCGAGGACTGGTTGTAAGTGTGAGGACCTTCCAGAAATGACTCTGACCAGCTAGCCACGCATGACCTCCAAGCCACACCCACAAAATAAGCCACGCCCACAGAACTGGTAGTAAAAAATTTTAGAACCCACCCCTGCACTAGACAGACCCAATTCTTGCAACCGTTCTTCATATATTTTATCTCCAGCTTTAATCATCTTTGCTGCTCTTCTCTGCACTCTTTCCAGAGTCTCAATATCCTTTTTTATATCAAGGTGATCAAAACCGGATGTTAAGATTCCAAAAGTGGTTTTACCAAGGCATTATGGACCGGCCCTACCCTCCACCAGCTGCCCACTTTTCTGAAAATCTGGAGGGAGATGCTAGTTTCCTTAAAGCGACACAAGAAACTACAAGTAGACCTTGATAGACAACCATAAGAAAGCTGGCCTATTGTAGTTACATGCCGTGACTGTTGTAAATTGGGTGGCTCATATGACTGACCCAATGTCAGGGTTCCAAGTAACACCCCCAACGAAAGAAGACTCCGAGGCTTGAAGTTCCTTAAAGTTCCATTTTGTTAGAGATGTCATATTGGCACCTCTGGGGAAACCCAAATCTGAAAGCTCCCAGGTTTTCCCCACCCAAAGAAAAGTCCAAATCCCTGCCCAGCACCCACATATCCATCGCATGGTCCAATCAAAACGCCATCCCATCTGGAGATGCCTCCCAGTAACACCCCTCCAGATGCAGGGCAAGATGTCCTTGACTCTCTGAGAAAGGAATGTTATTATGGCTACATATCAACCATGCTCCATACAATCCCCCCTCCCAATTTCTCACAGTAGTAAATGGGGCAGGCCTGAAGGCCCAATGCAAAAGATGGCTTCCAGGCCTGACACCCAATTTCATGACTTTTGCAAAAGTCATTAAGGGAATGCGGTGGTCATAGAATGAATGGCACAGGTGTTGAGCAAACCTGTTGTGGCCTGTTGGCCGCTGGCCCCTCCATCAACTGAATCAAATGAGGAGGCGGCATGGGAGTCAGGGTCAGCATCAAAGCAACCTGAGAGCTCCAAGAGAGAGAGACAGAGGTGGCGCCTGGGCTGTCCGTCAGCCCTCAGAGGAGTCAACAGCCCGCAAGTCTGGAGGTGGCTGATGAGGAAGAGGAGGAACAGCTGGGTCAAGTGCCTGATGCGTGAATGTGCAGAAGGCAGAGGAGAGGAGAGCAGTGGAAATCTATGGGCTGATCCTCGAGATGGAAAAGCCACTGCTGCTAGCGAAGCCCTACCCTAGCTCTGGGGATAAAAGGCAGGGGACGGAGATGAATAGATGTGGCAGACAACTATTCATCTCCCCTGCTGGACGGACTTGTTCGCCTGTGGTGAGAGAGGCTGCTGGTGCTCCTAATAAAGGAATCATTGCTTCAACTACGGAGGGTTTGTCGTATTTGGGGAGCTGGGCCAGAATAAAACCCTACAGTGAATTTTTGCCGAAAACTGGACATAACTTCCAGGGTTTGGGCAACATTGTCATAAAACCTCATCATGTGACCATGTAAATGCATCCATGTTGCCGAGTGCCCAAAGCGTGGTCACATGACCATATTGTGGGGACAACCAACGGAACCAGTTCAAAATTCTCTTTTCATAGGGAAGTTGCGTCTTCCTATGATTGCTAAATGTCTGACCTTAAGTTGAGGACTACCTGTATTTAATGTGAAGTCATTATTTGCAGAGGTGGCACCCTTGCCTCTCCCCTCCCAGGAGTCCCCATGTGGCCCGTTTTGGATGCAGGTAAGAGCAGGATGTGCACAGAGGCTCCGGGAGGGCAAAAAATGGGTCTGCTGGAAGTTCGGGAAACTCCAGAGGACCTCCAGAGCCTGGGAAAGCTGTTTCATCCTCCCGGAGGCTCGAGTAAAGCCTACAGAGCCCGGGGAGGGCAAAAACAATCCTCCCATCATGGTGCAGGAGGCCAACTAGGCCCCGCCCACCATGGCCACGCCCACCCAGCAACCGAGCAGAGAACCCCTTGCTAAAATTTTTGAGGCCCACCCCTGATTATTTGTCTCTTTAATCCAGAGATGAACCTTAAAACTACCCATCAATAATAATGGAACTTTAAGCCGTGATGAGAAGTTTTAGCTGTCATTTCAATTCCTTACAAGGCTTCAGAATCGTGGAATTTCACGAGGCCCCATCTGGCTTGGAAATCCTCAGGATGCCGTCCCAACAGATGGGGAGAACCTGTGATTGAAGGACGCCTGCTCTAACCTGTGTATTACGATTGCTAGATCTTGCTACGCCATAAGGCAGGCAGCGCCTGAAAAGACCACGCCGTGAACTCTGTCGAAGCTGCTGATATTCATATGCAAATGTATTCCGATTTCATTAACACACTCAACGCAGACTTGGGATTTCTTCAACCAGATGGCAAATCCTTTTAAGGAAACCTTTCAAGGAAGTTCTCGCGTTGATTTACAAGGCCTGTAGATCCATCAGGACCAAGGGGTTGCATTTCAGGTCTGTGCAACCATCTGTCTTCTAGAATGTGTCAGTCCTTTGAGGAAGTCCAGACAGGAAACCAAAACTTGGAGCGCTAACGCTAAATTTATTGCAAGGTTACCAGTTACAGGCTTTTGCAAGTCGAGAAAGCCCCTTCCCCCACTTCCTCACGTTTACTTTCTAGGGAATTAGGGAGGGTCCCTTTCTGAGATTCTCTTTCTATTCTCATTCTTTCTGAAATATCTCCTGTTTGACTATTGCCTTAGCTGCAGCTCTTCCTCCTTCTCCCAAGGTTATTCTCACAATCCGTTAGGGTAAAGATGGACAATTTTGGTCCTCCAGATCTTTTAGATTTACAATTACAATTTGTACAATTACAATTTGCAACACAATGCTTGGCAGGGATCAAGCTGACCCAGGCTCCCTTAAAAAGCAGAAAGCAGGAATTGGTCCCGGCAAAACCTCTTTTATTTACACGACTGTAAATAAAATAGAGCCTTGGTAGTACAGGGGTTTAAGGCACCCTGTTATTAAGCTGGTTATTAAGACCAGCTGCCTGCAATTACTGCAGGGTTCGAATCTCGCCAAGGCTCAAGGTTGACTCAGCCTTCCATCCTTTCTAAGGTAGGTGAAATGAGGACCCAGTTTGTGGGGGCAATAAGCTGACTTTGTATAAATATACAAAAGGATGAAGGCTATTGCTTAACGCATTGTAAGCCGCCCTGAGTCTTCGGAGAAGGGCGGCATATAAATCAAATTAAAAAAAAAAATTACTTTCATTCACAGTCAGCAAGAGTTGTCCAAACAGTTTTTCAAAGGAATATTTATCAACACAAACCTTATCTCGTTTGGCAAGCTGCCACGTAACTTGTTGCCAAACGCAGAGTGGGAGGGCTTATTTTCGGGGGGGGGAGGGCTTATTTTATTGCATGTTGGGCTTATTATCAGGGGATGTCTTATTTTCGGGGTAACAGGGTAACAGGAACAAAACTGACACATCACTCCAAAGCTAGGCCAGAATCTGTCTTCCTATTTGCCAACGGTTTCCTGTGACTATGAAGTTCTATTTCACCAAACCTCCGCATCCCCAAATTTATCATCGCTTACGAACGGGAGAAGAAAGAAGAACTCCAACTAGAATATTGAGCCTTGGTGGCGCAGCAGACTAAAGCACTGTTAAGTAACACCAGCTGCCTGCAATTACTGCAAGTTCAAATCTCACCAGGCTCAAGGTTGACTCAGCCTTCCATCCTTCCGAGGTAGGTAAAATGAGGACCTGGATTGTGGGGGCAATAAGCTGATTTTGTATAAAAAAAGAACATCGCTTACGGGGGCCGAAAGCCCTACTAAGCAGGTATATACAAAAGTATGAAGGCTATTGCTTAACGCATTGTAAGCTGCCCTGAGTCTCCGGAGAAGGGTGGCATATAAATCGAACCAATAAATAAATAAACAATAAATAAATAGAATGGGAAGCTTTCATCCTTTTTTCTTCTTTTAACGCTCAGTACGAAAAGAGTTAACTTTGCTTCAGATTAGAAAATCATTTAAAAAAAAAAAAAACCCTACACGTATTTAGCCTTGCCATAATTACATTGCCCTGGTCTGCGTTCCCAAAGGAACATATGGACTTTTTACAGCTGGAAAAGCTTTGTGCTACTGTGAACTCCGCGCACATTCCTTTTAATTACATATGTGCCTGCTGAGGACATATGATGAAGTCTGGCAAACTAATTTGCTACCAGCATGAGACCAGGAATAAATACTAAATATTACACCCCAGTTGGTTTTTTTCCTCTACGCTATCCATTATCCCAAGAGACGGGACTAAATGAAAATTGCCCCAGCCGTTTAAATACGCCAAGGGAAAGGAAAAGCAACAGTAACGGGAACAAGGCAGAAAATGATTTTAAAAAAAATAAAAATGAAGGTCTCCAATTCTACTTTGATTTTTTCTTTCTTCTACCGTTCGTAAGCGATGAGAAATTTAGGAATGGAGGTTTGGTGAGATGGAACTTTAGAGCTGCAGAAAATCATTGGCAAATAGGAAGACAGATTCTGGCGTACCTTGAGTCTACTTGAAAGACCCTGATTCTTCAAAGTCAAGATTAGCCGAGGTCCTAACATGGAATTAAATGGGAAAGTTTTAATCCCTGTCAATTCAAAGTCCCTCAAGTTCTTCTTTTTATTTTTTTTGGTCCCTTCGAGTCAGTCTTGAGGCTGCCTGGACAGCTCCCTGCAGTTTGTTTGACAAGATTTGAAAGTAGATAGAATAACAGAGTTGGAAGGGACCTTGGAGGTCTTCTAGTCCAACCCCCTGCCTAGGCAGGAAACCCTACACCACTTCAGACAAATGGTTATCCAACATCTTCTTAAAAACTTCCAGTGTTGGAGCATTTACAACTTCTGGAGGCAAGTTGTTCCACTGATGAATTGTTCTGTTAGGAAATTTCTCCTTAGTTCTAAGTTGCTTCTCTCCTTGATGAGTTTCCACCCATTGCTTCTTGTCCTGCCCTCAAGTGCTTTAGAGAATAGCTTGACTCCCTCTTCTTTGTGGCAGCCCCTGAGATATTGGAAGACTGCTATCATGTCTCCCCTGGTCCTTCCTTTCATTAAACTAGACAAAGTGGTTTGCCATTACTTCCTTTCTAGTTTAGTTTAGTTTACTTTATTGTCAGCGCACCTCGTACAACGAAATTAAATGCCATCTTCAATGTACATTATACATAAAAAATAAAACACAAGCACACCTCCTTTATATTCTACACAATTGAATTGAAAACCCCTGATATTGCATTAATATTGCACTAAACAGTAGAATCCAATATAGTTACTGCTCTGGGATAGAAGCTGTTTTTCAGCCTATTTGTCCTTGTTTTGATTGTCCTGTACCGGCTGCCAGAGGGTAACAGTTCAAAAAAAAAAAAAAAAAAAAAGGAGGTGCCCAGGATGAGATGGATCTTTAAGAATGTTTTGAACTTTCTTAAGGCAGCGGGAGCCATAAAGCTCTTCCAAGGAGGGGAGAGGGCAACCCATGATCCTCTGGGCAATGACGTTGACCCTCTGGAGCGCTGTCCTACCTGCCACTGTGCAATTGGCAAACCATACACAGACGCAGTAAGTTAAAATACTCTCTATCAGTGGTGAAGTGTAAAATTTGTTACTACCAGTTCTGTGGGCATGGCTTGGTGGGAAGGGGGTAATGTGATAGGGTGGGCGTGGCCAACTTTAAAAAAAAAACTTTTAAAAGCACAACAACCGAAGAGGTTGTAGAAAAAATGCTTTTAAAAGCCTCTGACGATCCCAGCTGAGCCACGCGATCATCAGAGGCTTTTTTTTTAACTTTTAAAAGCATTTTTCGGCCAAAGAGGTTGTAGAAAAAAATGTTTTTAAAAGTAAAAAAAAAAGCCTCTGATGATCGCGTGACTCAGCTGGGCATGAGGGGAGGGGCATGCAGGGATTTTTGCTACCGGTTCTCCGAACCACCCGCTGCCATTGCTACCGGATCAGGCGATCTGGTCCGAACTGGGAGCATTTCACCCCTGCTCTCTATGGTGCAGCGGTAGAAGGTCACCAGCAATTTTTCATCCATTTTCTTGAGAAGTCTCAGGTAGTATAATCTCTGCTGGGCCCTTTTGACCAGTGCTGCAATGTGAATGCCCCAGGTCAGGTCCTATTTTAGGATAACACCCAGAAACTTAAAACTAGCCACTTGTCCACTTGGTCTCAATTGATAACCAAGGGCTGGATGTCTGATCTATTCCTTCTATAGTCCACTATAAGCTCTTTGGCAGTGGTGAAATCCTCTGTGGATTGCCACCAGTTCATTGCCTGTGCATGCACGGTGCACGCCAAACGCACGTTTCACATGGAAAAAGGAGGGTTAAGAAGGTAAGTAGAACAGCGAGGGGGAGGAACAGCTGTGCCACGTGATTTAGATTTGCTAGAAAGCAGCATTTCCTGCTTTCTAGCTAATATAAATTGCGTGGCACAGCTGATCGTCAGAAATACCGGTTTGCCCAAACAGGTAGCTTTTATCACTACCGGTTCGCCTGAACTGGTGCGAACCAGTAGCATACGGTTTAGCCTCCAGTCCCTTTATCATCTTAATTACTCTTCTTTACATTCTTTCTGGGACCTTGGCATCTTTTTTGTATCGTGGAGACCAGAATTGGATTTGATCGCCACCCTTCTTCCTCCTTCAACAAGCATAACAATGTCAGGATGTAGTAACTCCTCTAAGCAACTCTAACTGCAATGATTTTTGTTCAAGGCACAAACCTAAGGTAGAAATAGCAATGGCACTTAAGACTTATATCCTGCTATCCCTCTCTAAGTGGTTTACAGAGTCAGTCTCTTGCCCCCAACAATCTGGGTCCTCATTTTACCGACCTCAGAAGGATGGAAGGCTGAGTCAACCTTGTGCCAGTCAGGATCGAACTACTGGCAGTCGGCAGAGTTAGTCTGCAATGCTGCATTCTGACCACTGTGCCACCTCCGGCCATGTGAGCACAGTATGGAAGGCTGAGTCAACCTTGAGCCGGTGAGAATCGAACTGCTGGCAGTCGGCAGAGTTAGTCTGCAATGCTGCATTCTGACCACTGTGCCACCTCCGGCCATATGAGCCCAGTATGGAAGACTGAGTCAACCTTGAGCCGGTGAGAATCTAACTGCTGGCAGTCGGCAGAGTTAGCCTGCAATACTGCATTCTAAGCACTGCGCCACCATGGCTCTTTATAGACATGCTGTTAGAGACCCTTCTCCCTTTTCTCCTCCAGCTTACCTTCCAGCGGGCAGAAACGAGTCACCTGCTCGGGCATGAGCTTCCCTTGCTTGTGTTGACAGTACGTCTTGGCAATTTCTTGACGACACTGCTTGGATTTGGCCCTGGATAAAGCCGAGAGGGCTTCCTTGCCTGAAATGTCACATTTTGGCAGTTGATCGTATCCAAGCTCAGGAGAGCCATTCCCATTCCGTTTCATATGAGGCTGTCCGAGGGACCTTGGGGTGTCCTTCAAAGAGTTGCCATTGTTGTTGGGTTTAGGGGCAGAATTGTCCAACGGCAGCCGCTCACTGAAATTTTTCCCAAGGACGGAGTTCTCCTTGGCTTTCTCTTCCTGTTCTAGCTTTCTCCGTAGGCGTTCCTTCTGTGCACTGATGGGTTTTTTCACCAGTTCTGGGTGATGCTTCTGCTTCTGGGACCGGGGAGCAAAATTGCTATTGTCAATGTTTTCAAAGTCCTTGGGGACAGAGTTCTCATTGTTGCTGTCTGTTCGTGTCTTCTCCTTTGGCCGGTGGGAAAAATAGCCATCCTATAAGTAGGGGAAAAAGAAAGATTAGGACATGTTGCTACACCAACTGTACAGGCATATAAGAATAAAGGTAAAAGGATCCTTGGTGCTCTCAGAACTTGGTTGTTTACATGTAGATGTTTCATCACCCAACTAGTCAATATCATCAGTGCTAGAGGCAAGAGGGGTTTGGGGATTGGAGGAAATGGAAAAGGGAAGGAAGAGGAAGAGGGATCTACACATGATCTACCATCTAGTGATCCCTGATTCAGAGCCTCACTGCTTGCCACAGCTACGCTACATTAGTTCCAAATTGGCTTATCTCCCCTGGAGAAAGCAGAATGAGGACATTCTATAGAACTAACACTTGTTTAAAGCTCGCATTCATTTCTCGTTTAGCTACAGTTCTTTCTGGGTAGCATCTGCTTATCACCCTGCTATCATTTGCTTTCTCTAAACTATAATGGCGTCTTGAAAAGCAGATGCTGCCGCTACAGTTCACTGGACTAACTAGAACCATTCCATTAAAAAAAAAAAACCAAAAAAACAACCCTTATGAAACTCTCCAACAAAACAGAAAGAAGAACCGAAAAGGGTGAACTTTTATAAAATCCAAATTCAACACAAGTTATCGTCGTTCCGCCAATGTAGCTGCTTGATTTGCACGAGTCGGTTTCTTCTGACATTGGCAGGAGACAAAACCATCTTATGTCGGGGGGAACTGGTGATCGGAGGGTATTCCAAGGCTTCCAGGATTGAGGTTAAAGGTAAAGGTAAAGGTTCCCCTTGCACATATGTGCTAGTTGTTCCCTGCTCTAGGGGGCGGTGCTCATCTCTGTTTCAAAGCCGAAGAGCCAGCGCTGTCCGAAGACGTCTCTGTGGTCATGTGGCCAGCATGACTCAATGCCAAAGGTGCACAGAACGCTGTTACCTTCCCACCAAAGGTGGTCCCTATTTTTCTACTTGCATTTTTTACCTGCTTTCGAACTGCTAGGTTGACAGAAGCTGGGACAAGGAACGGGAGCTCACCCCATTACGCGGCACTAGGGATTCGAACTGCTGAACTGCCGACCTTTCAATCGACAAGCTCAGCATCTTAGCCACTGAGCCAGTGTGTCCCTTGGATTTATTTATTTATTTATTTATTTATTATATTTCTATACCGCCTTTCTCCCGTAGGACTCAAGGCGGTGTACAGTCAAGAAAAATATAGACACATAAACATCATAAAATTGCTAATTAAAATTGTTACTTAGTTTGGTCAATTAAATAAAACCCAGAATTAGATAACATTTAAAAAATCATTTGCATGTTTGTATGTTTAGCCCTGCCTGTTGGAACATCAGGGTCTTGAGGGCACGGCGGAAAGCACGGAGATCAGGGATATTCCGTATCTCCGGGGGCAGTTCATTCCAAAGGGTTGGAGCCCCCACAGAGAAGGCCCTCCCCCTGGGAGTCGCCAGTCGACATAATTTGACTGACGGTACCCTGAGTAGTCCCTCCCTGTGAGAACGAACTGGTCGGTGGGAGGCTATTGGTGGCAAAAGACGGTCTCGTAGGTACCCAGGTCCTAAGCCATGGAGCGCTTTAAAGGTGATAACTAACACCTTGAATCGCACCCGGAAGACCACCGGGAGCCAGTGCAGCTCGCGTAGGAGAGGTGTTACATGGGCGTAATGAGCTGCGCCCATAATCACCCGCGCGGCTACGTTCTGGACCAGTTGGAGCCTCCGGGTGCTTTTCAAGGGGAGCCCCATGTAGAGAGCATTACAGTAGTCCATACGGGAGGTAACTAGGGCATGAGTGACCGCGCGCAAGGCGTCCCGATCCAGAAAGGGACGCAACTGGTGGATCAGGCGAACCTGATAAAAGGCACCCCTGGCCACGGCCGTCAAATGATCTTCTAAAGATAACCGTGAATCCAGGAAGACACCCAAGTTGCGGGCCCTCTCTGTGGGGAGCAAGATCTCATCCCCTATTGTCAGTGATGGTACCAGCTGACTATACCGGGACGCCGGAAGCCACAGCCACTCGGTCTTGGAGGGGTTGAGTCTGAGCTTGTTTCTCCCCATCCAGATCCGCACGGCCTCCAGGCAACGGGACATCACAGCAAGGGCATCATTGGGGTGGTCTGGGGTGGAGATGTATAGCTGTGTGTCATCAGCATACTGATGAACACTCACCCCAAAACCACGGATGATCTCACCTAGCGGTTTTACATAAATGTTGAACAGAAGGGGTGAGAGGACTGACCCTTGCGGCACCCCACAAATAAGGTGCCTCGAGGTCGACCTCTGCCCCCCTGCCAACACAAACTGCGAACGGTCAGAGAGGAAGGAGGAGAACCACCGAAGAACAGTGCCCCCTATTCCTAACCCCTCCAGCCGGTGCAGTAAGATACCATGGTCGATGGTATCAAAAGCCGCTGAGAGATCTAATAGGACCAGGATAGAGGAGCAACCTCTGTCCCGAGCCCTCCAGAGATCATCCACCAATGCGACCAATGCCGTTTCTGTGCTGTATCGTGACCTGAAGCCCGACTGGAACGGATCCAGATAGACAACTTCATCCAGGTATCGGGGTAGTTGTCGCGCCACCACATTCTCAACAACCTTCGCAACAAAGCGAAGATTGGAGACTGGACGATAATTTGATAATATAGCCGGGTCCAGGGAAGGCTTCTTGAGGAGGGGCTTCACAACCGCCTCTTTCAAGGTGGCGGGAAAGACACCCTCACTCAGGGAAGCATTTATAATCCCCTGGAGCCAGCCTCGTGTAACCTCCCGGGAGGCCAGTACCAACCAGGAGGGACACGGGTCCAATAAACATGTGGCAGCGTTAAGCTTGCCCAGAATCATGTCCACGTCCTCAGAAGCCACAGAGTCAAACTCTTCCCAGATAACGCTCTCAAGACCTGCCCCCGTCTCCCCCCCTGGATCTACCCAATCGGAGTCCAGGCCTTCCCGAATCTGAGCGACTTTATCATGCAGGAATTGTACAAAATCCTCAGCTCGACCCTTTAAGGGATCTTCCCGTACCCCCACCTGAAGTAGGGAGCGGGTCACCCTAAACAGCGCAGCTGGGCGGTTCTCTGCAGATGCAATAAGAGCGGAGAAGTAGCTAGACTTCGCCGCTCTTATCGCCACTAGGTAGATCTTAATATAAGATCTCACCTGTGTTCGGTCAGATTCAGATCGGCTTGTCCTCCAATCACTCTCCAGGCGTCTTTTCCGACGCTTCATCTCTCTCAGCTCCTCGGAAAACCAAGGAGCTAGACGAGATCGGCATCGGGTCAGAGGCCACAAAGGCACGACGCGGTCCAAGGCCCCAGTAGCCACCCTGTCCCAGGCGACCACCAGGTCCTCAGTCGAGTCGTGAGCCAGAGTCTCGGGAAATGGCCCAAGCTCCATCAGGAACCTTTCGGGGTCCATCAGGCGCCTGGGACGGAACCATTTGGTTGGTTCCGTCTCCCTGCGGTGGGTGGAAGTGACTTGAAAGTCCATGTGAAGGAGAGAATGATCAGACCATGACAAGGGCTTGATGTCTATATCCCCTATTCTTAGATCATTCAGCCACTGATCAGAGATAAAAATCAAGTCCAGAGTGTGATTCCCCAAGTGGGTGGGGCCTTGAACTACCTGGGTCAGGCCCATGGCCGTCATGGAAGCCATGAACTCCCGAGCCGTCTCCGACATCTCACCAGCAGATGGCAGGTTAAAATCCCCCATAACAATAAGTCTGGGGGTTTCCACCGCCACCCCGGCTATAATGTCGAGCAGCTCAGGCAGGACCGCTGTTACGTGGCAGGGAGCCAGGTACGCAATCAGTAGGCCCATCTGAATCCCCTGACCCCACTTCACAAGGAGGGACTCACATCCGGCTATCTGAGGAACAGTGGCCTCCCTCGGGCAAAGACTTTCTCTAAAGATTGCTGCCACTCCCCCACCCCTTCCCTGAGCCCTTGGCTGATGGAATGCACGGAAACCTGGCGGGCACATTTCCACAAGGGGAACTCCTCCCTCCTGGCCTAACCAGGTCTCCGTAATCCCTGCCAGGTCAGCACCCCCCTCTGAAATAAGATCATGAATGAGGGGGGCTTTATTTACCACTGACCTGGCATTACATAACATCAGCCGTAGACCCAGGGTCTGAGACTCTGAACAACCCGGGAAACGAGCAGTGCTTTGGGGGTCGGAGTGGGCAATCACTCGTAAACATCGAGTGCGCACTCCCGAAACATAATATGGCCCCCTGCAGCCATCATATCTGCCCCTCCCACTTACTATACTAATGCCCATTGCTTCATCCCCCTGCATCCTTGTCAGATTTCTGTCCCCATCCTCCCCACCATGATTATTGAGGTTACAGTCCTTATTTTTAACCAAGATTACTATCTGATTGTGATATATCTCCACCCTTCATCTGAACCTTTCTTGAAAGACCATTCTCCACCAAAAACACACAACCCATGGACACACTTGCTTCAAAAGAACATGAGATAAGAGTTGTGATTGAAAAAGATTCAGAGGTTTGCTTTCCATCCACAATATGCATTGTGCTTCACAGAGTAAGAGTTTGCAATCCAGTATCTACAAACATGAAACGGTCCATATACGTGTCCCGAAGGTGCTTTTTTCAAGAGGCAACTGGACTTTCTTGTTTTTTCTTTGAAGACATTTTGCTTCTCATCCAAGAAGCTTCTTCAGCTCTGACTGGATGGTGGGTTTCTTCGATGAGAAGCGAAACATCTTGGAAGCTTCTTGGATGAGAAGCGAAACATGTCTTCAAAGAAAAACCAGAAAGTCCAGTTGCTTCTTGAAAAAGCACCTTTGGGACAACCATGACCTGGATGACTGAGAATCTCTATAGACGCCCATACATATCTATCATGAGAATCCTAAATGAGCTGAGATTTCGAGTGGCTGCAGCAAAATCTCATGAGTGACAGGATTTGAGGATGGTTTTATTGATATTTTGCAACACTCTTATCATTTCACTTTAGCAGTAAAAGGAAACCAGGTCACCAAAGAACGCGGTGGCTGGACACCATCAAAGCTGACCCCAGCCAGAGCTTAGAAAAACTCAAAGTAGTAGTCCAAGATTGGACGATATGGAGACATCTGGCCCATAGAGTTGGACATGACTGAATGGACCACTTCTACTTCTACTTCTACTTCTACTTCTACTTCTACTTCTACTTCTACTTCTACTTCTACTTCTTAAAAAGTTTTTTATTTTTATTTCTCATAAACATACTTAAATGTACAGTCTTTTATCCATTGTTAATCATACATGTTATCTTTTGACTTTCGTATTAGTTCATTCTTCATCCTAAAAAAAAATAGAGTATATTCGGGGTTACTTTTCTACCATTCCCTCTCCCTTATTTTACAACAATCTTTCCTCTCCTTCTTCCCTTCCCTTCCTTCTTCTATCCCTTCCTTCTTCTATCCTTCCTACTTTCTTCTTTCCTCCTCTCCTTCCCCTCCTCTCCTTCCCCTTCCCCCACTCCTCCCCTCTTCCTCCCCTTCTTCCTCCCCTTCTTCTTCTTCTTCTTCTTCTTCTTCTTCTTCTTCTTCTTCTTCTTCTTCTTCTTCTTCCTTCTTCCTTCTTCTTCCTCCTCCTCCTCCTCCTCTTCTTTCCTTCTTCACCACCAGATTACAGCCATTGACTGATTGACCAGTTAGTGCCCAAGCCATCTTGCAAGAAGTAAAACAGGAGAACCAGAGAGTTCAAAATATTTAGACCAAAGGGGGTCTGATTTAGTTCTTTGAAAGTGAGGAACCCTAAAGCCCATCTATGTCCATAACCAGGGTCAGGAATGAACATCATCTGGGCTCCATCTCTGCTGGCAAAGCCCAAACCTGTAGCCAAGCCAAGATCTTCTCCTGCCCCCTTGCCTCGAGTCACTTGAATCAAAGATTATTCTACTCTTCATGCATGATTGCCGGTTAGTCACAGAAACAATATTTCTCCTGCAAACATATGAGCAAAATCCTGGAAAATCTACCAAAAAATGTAAAAGCCAAGCATAACAGTTCTTGAGAATCAAATCCCCAAAGGTTCATAAATACAATCCATTTATACTCTTAATCTACGACGAGTAGAAACCGCTGCTTTTACGAGATTTCTCCAGCAGATCACAGGCAGTCCTCGACGTACGACCACAATTGAGCCCCAAAATTTTTTGTTGCTAAGTGAGACAGTTGTTGAGTGAGTTTTGCTCCCTCTCACAACCTTCCTTGCCACAATCGCTAAGTGAATCCACTGCAGTTGTTAAGTTACTAACACGATTATAAAGCGAATCTGGCTTCCCCGTTGACTTTGCTTGCTAGAAGGTCGCAAAAGGGGATCACATGACCCCCGGGATGCTACGACCATCATAAATAGGAGTCAGTTGCCAATCGTCTGAATTTTGATCATGTGACCACAGGGAGTCTGCAATGCAGAGGTGGGTTTCAGCAGGTTCTGACCGGTTCTGGAGAACCGGTAGCAGAAATTTTGAGTAGTTCGGAGAACCGGTAAATACCACCTCTGACTGGCCCCGCCCTATCTATTCTCTGCCTCCCGAGTCCCAGCTGATTGGGAGGAAATGGGGATTTTGCAGTAACCTTCCCCTGGAGTGGGGAGGGAATGGAAATTTTACAGTATCCTCCTCCTGCCACGCCCACCAAGCCACACCCACCAAGCCACACCCACAGAACCGGTAGTAAAAAAATTTGAAACCCACAATGCAATGGTCGTGTGAAAAATAGTCATAAGTCACTTTTTTCAGTATCGTTGAAACTTTGAATGGTCACTAAACGAATGGTTGAAAATCAACCATTCAATCAACCAATGGAACAGCTCAATCAACCAATGAACAACTCAATCAACCAATGAACAACTCAATCAACCAATGGAACAACTCAATCAACTAATGGAACAGCTCAATCAACCAATGGAACAGCTCAATCAACCAATGGAACAGCTCAATCAACCATTGAACAGCTCAATCAACCAATGGAACAGCTCAATCAACTAATGGAACAGCTCAATCAACCAATGGAACAACTCAATCAATCAATGAACAACTCAATCAACCAATGGAACAGCTCAATCAACTAATGAACAACACAATCAACCAATGGAACAGCTCAATCAATCAATGGAACAGCTCAATCAACCAATGAACAACTCAATCAACCAATGGAACAGCTCAATCAATCAATGGAACAGCTCAATCAACCAATGAACAACTCAATCAAGCAATGGAACAGCTCAATCAACCAATGGAACAGAAGTTGCCATCAGAAGTTGTGGGAGCTTCCTCACTGGAAGCTTTCAAGAAGAGACTGGACTGCCATCTGTCAGAAATGGTGTAGGGTCTCCTGCTTGGCTAGGGGGTTGGGCTAGATGACCTACAAGGCTCCTTCCAACTCTTGTTATTCTATTATTCAAACAAGCCATCCTTCTCAGCTTGTGGGCAACATTTAAAGCAAACCGCAAAAGGGGGTTTGTGGTTAATTTAATCATCCCTGCTAGCAAGGGACGAAAAGATAATTTGTAAGCAGCCCAGAGTTAAGACGGATGGCGAATAAATTTGATAAATAGATAAATAAATAAATAAATAAAAAATAAAGGTACATAGTTCTTTCAAACGTTTTCTTTCTTTCTTTCAATTTGTTGGTTTTTGCCTAGGCTTTTCCATTTTCTCATCCTCCATACGATGAGCCACTGCCTTGCATTTCCAGAAAGCTGGGGCCTGACACATTAAAATGTTTATTTGCAACAGATTTAGAGATAAACAAAACAGGATGGCTTGGAGCAGCAAACCCCAGCTTTTTTTTATTATTATTTATTTTTTGGAGCTTGGGAGGCTGATGGCTTCCAAGTTCTCAAAAAGCCGTTCTGCATCAGAGAGAAACGAGCTTCGCCTTCTCCAGTTCAACCACGGCCAATAGAATAGCAGAATGAACTCTGATCATCGTGAACTTCTTTGAAAACCTCCCCATTTTGGCAGGAGAGGACGAGAGCCAAGCCAAAGGGAGCAGATGGGAGAAGACGACAGATGCTTATGAAATTGGCTTTATCCATATGCTTCCCCTCGTTTAACTCTTTATTATTTATTTATTCCTCTCCTTCCTTCCTTCCTTCCTTCCTTCCTTCCTTTCTTTCTTTCTTTCTTTCTTCCTTTTCCTTTCTTTCTTTCTTTCTTTCTTTCTTTCTTTCTTTCTTTCTTTCTTTCTTTCTTTCTTTCTTTCTTTCTTTCTTTCTTCCTTCCTTCCTTCCTTCCTTTCTTTCTTTCTTTTCTTTCTTTATTTCTTTCTTTTCCTTCCTTCCTTCTTTTCTTCCTTCCTTCCTTCCTTCCTTCCTTCCTTCCTTCCTTCCTTTCTTCCTCTTTCTTTCTTTCTTTCTTTCTTTCTTTCTTTCTTTCTTTCTTTCTTTCTTTCTTTTCTTCCTCCTTCCTTTCCTTTCCTTTCCTTTCCTTTCCTTTCCTTTCCTTTCCTTTCCTTTCCTTTCTTTTTGTTTCTTTTCTTTTTTTTCTTTTTTTTCTTTTCTTTTCTTTTCTTTTCTTTTCTTTTCTTTTCTTTTCTTTTCTTTTCTTTCTTTTTCTTTCTCTTTAAACACGGAAAGTCAAATGGCATTTTCATAACTAATCCGAAAATGCAGAGTTTGTAGACACACTCCGAAACCCTAGTTCCCAAAAACGAATCGCGATGGAATGGTAGGTTTCGACTTACGACTGCAATGGAGCCCGATGTATCTGTTGCTAAGCAAGACAGCGGTTAAGTGAGCTTTGTACCACTTTAGAATAGAATAGAATTCTTTATTGGTCAAGTGTGATTGGATGCACAAGGAATTTGTCTTTGGTGTGTATGCTCTCAGTGTACATAAGGAGAATAAAATACGTTCATCAAGAATATAAAGATACAACACTTAGTGATAGTCAAGGTTACTAATAAGCTATCAAATCGTACTAGGAAACAAGTAAAAACAATATACATTGAAAGATACAAGCAACATGGTTATAGTTATAAGTGGGAAGAGATAGTTACTAGGAAGGAAGAGAAGAAGAATAGTAATACAATCTTAGTAAATTATTTGACAGTGTTGTGGGAATTATTTGTTAAGCAGAGTGATGGCATTCGGGAAAAAACTGTCCTTGTGTCTAGTTGTTCTGGTGTGCAGTGCTCTTTAGCGTCGTTTTGAGGGTAGGAGTTGAAACAATTTATGTTCAGGATGTGAGGGGTCTGTAAATATTTTCACAGCCTTCTTTTTGACTTGTGCAGTATACAGGTCCTCCATGGAAGGCAGGTTGGTAGCCATTGTTTTTTCTGCAGTTCTACTTATCCTGTCTGTCTTGTTGGGTTGCAGAACCAAACTAGACAGTTATGGAGGTGCAGATGACAGACTCAATAATTCCTCTGTAGAACTGGATCAGCAGCTCTACCTTGCTTGTCACAGCGAATCACTGCGGTTGATCAGTTAGTAACTGAACAAGTTACTGGGTTCTGC
Organism: Pituophis catenifer annectens; assembly: GCF_029215685.1. Classification (NCBI taxonomy): domain Eukaryota; kingdom Metazoa; phylum Chordata; class Lepidosauria; order Squamata; family Colubridae; genus Pituophis; species Pituophis catenifer. The sequence goes on along the minus strand of NW_027256896.1, from coordinate 14,684,465 downwards.
CCCGGTTTACGACTTTTTTTGCCGCAGTTGCTAAGTGAATCACCGTGGTTGTTAAATTAATAACATGGTTGTTAAGTGAATCTGGCTTCCCCATTGACTTTGCTTGTCAGAAGGTCACCAAAGTTGCTAAGTGAGAAATTTGCTAAGTGCGTTTTGTCCCATTTTACGACTTTTCTTGCCACATTTGTTAAGTGAATCACTGCAATTCTTTAAATTAGTAGCACTGTTGTTAAGTGAATCTGGTTTCCCCATTGACTTTGGTCGCAAAAAGGGGATCACATGATCCCCCAGGACACTGCAACCATCATAAATATGTGTCAGTTGCCAAGTCTCCGAATTTTGATCACGTGACCATGGGGATGCTGTAACGGTCGTAAGTGTGAAAAACGGTCATAAGTCACTTTTTTTCAGTGCTGTTATAACTTTGAATGATCACTAAACAAGAATTGAGGACCACCTGTAGCACAGACTCTCAGGAGGGAGGGGCTGCATTCCAGAGAAGCAAGAGAAAACTCAGAGTTCAGAGAGTTTGTGTGAGAGCAAGAGGATGAAGACAGTTCCTCCTCAATGGTTCCCAATTAAACTAACATTCACTTCGGCAAGATTCTGTCTAAGGGTGAAGAATAATAAAGAAAACCTGGAAGAATCACAACGCATCTGTCTTGGTTTTTGGAGCTGACTTTTAGCTTAATCCAGGGGTCGGCAACCTTAAACACTCAAAGAGCCACAAAGGTCCTAACCAGAAGCGCCCCATTCAATTCTGGAGCCGACCGGAAGTCCAGTTCCCCCACCATAGAGTCTCCTCCTAGAGTGGCATCCTTTTTCCTCTACCTGAACTAACTGAAAGCCCTATCAATTGTGGAGCCGACTAGCGACAGGGAGCCGCAGCGGAGGGATGAAAGAGCCACATGCGGCTCCCGAGCCGCAGGTTGCTGACTCCTGGCTTAACCTATGGCTTGAATGCAAGAATAAAAATCTATTAAGTGAAACTAGAAGGGAAAAAGCCCTTTCAATTTTTCAGCAAGACTTGTTGGAACATATTTAAATCTGGCAGTTATTCACATAATAACTTTCAATATCCTTGCACCCCCCCCTTTTTTTTCCCCTGCAAGTTCTCCAGGTGTAAATTCAATAACATTGAAGGTAATAAACGGAACTAATTCAGTAATATATCCAAGCAGCACCTTTCTGAAACAGCTTCTCTTCCCCCCCCTTCCTAAACCACTTTTTAACAAATTAAAATATGTCATGTGTTCTGTGCATTCACAGGCAAGGGGGATGCAATAAATATCAGTTCCTTCCCTCCTTTGCCTTTTCTTCAAGAAGGACATAAAAAAAAATAATTAAATGCTAAAAAATGCACCTGCTTGAAAACATCTAATCAGATGAATTATAATCCTCTTTAGACTTTGTGGAATTCCTTTTTACTTCAAACGCAACACCTTAATTGCTCTGTTTGCAACTGTATTTCCACCTTCGTAACCTGCAAAGATTTACGCTGTTTTTTTTCCCCCAAATTTCATTAAAAACCATCTTACTAATTTGGGGAGGAAAAAAGACGTTCTCCTTTTAAATGAAGAAATCCGTTGATGTGTATCCAGATCTGTTTATTGACTTGGCAAGGAAGGAAGTTAAGAGTCTCAATTTCTGTTGCCAATTTTCTGATTTCTTTCTTGGAAATGTCTTTGCATTTTTTTTTCTTTCTTTCTCACCCCATGTCTGCTTTCTTAACCCTTTCTGCCAACCATTTATTCTCTTTGACTACATTTGCTTTCAAAGCTTTTTCAAAACCAAGCATTTCTTTCTAAAAAATTAAGCTGTGGGGTCTTTGGTGCTCTGGCTATTTTTTTGCAGATATAATAGCTAAGTAGCACTGATGATATTACCTAGCTGGATCATGAAAATGTTTGCAAAAAAAAGCAACCAAGCTCAGAGAGCCACAAGAACCTCACAGTTCGATCCTGAACTACAGGAAGTCCTCGATTTATGACCACAATTGAGCCCAACATTTCTGTTGCTAAGGAAGACAGTTGTTAAGTGTGTTTTGCCCCATTTTACGACCTTTCTTGCCACGACTGTTGAGTGAATCACTGCCGTTGTTTGGTTGTTAAGTGAATCTGGCTTCTCCGTTAACTTTGCTTGTCAGAAGGTTGCAACAGGGGACTGCAACTGTGTTGTGGCCCATCAGCGGCCTGTGTGGATTGTAGCTGATTCTGACAGCGAGGAGGCTGGTGTGGTGCTGCGCCAGCAGCCTGTGCAGCTGGCACTCGAGTCGGACAATGAGGAGGCTGGAGAAGATGTGGTGCCAGAGGCGGGGATTCAGCCAGGGCCTTCAGAACCTCCAGAAGCTCCTTCAAATGAAGAGGACGAAGAGGAGGAGCCTCTTCTCGATGCACGGGCGCGCAGAGCTGCCAAAAGGCAGGAGTGGCTCCTCAGGAGGAGGTCTCCTTGAGAGTAAGGCTTGGGGCTAATTGGCCACTCCCTTAGCCTATTTAAGGAGGAACACCGACTGAAGCAATTTGTAGGGAACAACTTTAGTTCACTCTCCTTCGCGTCTGGATTCTCTGCAAATTGCTTCTGGGCTTTCTGCCAACCTTAGTAAGATTATGATTTTTTTATCTTTGGTTTCTTGTAGGCTGTTAAGAAAGTTTATTAACAGCCTTTGTTTTGAAAAAGACTGAGTTATTTTAGTAAATTAAGTTTTGGACAAATTTTGTGTCTGTTGTGTTCTTTGGGGTCCGTAGCGGGAGCAGAACAGCCCCCCTGCGCATGCAGTATTGGCGCATCCATAACTTCTGAATCATTCCACTAATTAATTGTTCTAACTGTCAAGAAATTCCTCTTTAGTTCAGATCCCTATTTCCATCCATTGTTTCCATCCATTGCTTCTCATCTTGCCTTTTGGTGCTCTGGAAAATAGTTTGACCCCCCTAGTCTTTGTAGGAGCCCCTCGAATATTGGAACACTGATATCATGTCACCCCTAGTCCTTCTTTTCATTTTCAATCGCTGACCCATTAGTGGATCTACTTTCATACCGTCCAGCTGTTTCTTTTTTAAAAAACATATTCCAAAAAGCTATACCCATTTATCAAAAAAAAACCCAAGCCCCATAAAGTGGTTTTTAGTTTATTCCAAAGAAGCAGATATAAAGGTATAGGGCTGCAGATTAATTGTACGATCCATCTATTCACTATCTTAATTCTAATAAACTTACTGCAGCTTATTTATTGCCTGTGTTCATTAACTCGGTTTCAATACAAATCCATATAGCTTTCTTTAATTAATTTCATTCCAAATTCGATTTTAATTCCGTTGGCTAATAGCTTCTGTAAGACTACCCAACATGCTTCAACATCCTGCGGTAGCCGGCCAGTGCGAATTCCAATAAATTGAGTAAATCTAGTTCATTAAATCCAGGCAGTTCGTTATATCTAATTCAACATGGATCGATCGAGTTCCATTTGGTACATTTCATTCCAAGTTTTAAATTAGTTCAGTTTGTTAGCGCCTCCTAATAAATCTTATCTTCCATGTTTATCTCTTCAAAGTTCAGCCCCTAAACTTTTTCCAACTTTGCCATTTGAAATATTTCAGCTAATGAGATTCTAGGCATTCCTCTATCTTTAGATTCCCCTCCCCCCAGTTGATATTAACCTAATACATTGACAAGTTCATATTTTCTTCCTTGAAAATATCATGCAGTTGGATCCATTCTTTTTTTTTTTTAACTTTATGGGCTGGATCTAGCTCACTCTTGAATTTGGTTATTCCTTTGCTGGTTTCTGTCCACATGTCAAATTAGTTCTCTTCTGTATATGATTAGACTGGTGAAGAGATGAACAGAATAGCAACTGGATAGATAGAGGAGATAGGTAGGTAGGTAGGTAGGTAGGTAGGTAGGTAGATACATAGATGGATGGATGGATGGATGGATGGATGGATGATAGGGAGAGAGAGAGAGAAAGAGAGAGGGAGGGAGGGAGAGAGAGAGAATGATAGATCCTATAGGATTTAAAAATACATAAAATTCCAGTAGGACTGAAAAATATATAAAAATATATATATTTATATTATCTATCATCCATCCATCATCCATCATCCATCATCCATCCATCCATCCGTCCGTCCATCTATCCATCCATCTCCAGAGGATCAGCTCTTTTTGGATCATGCCAGATGTTAGCATTAATCCTATGGATGGATCATTTTTAAATGAGAAACCTTGGCGACCCTCATATTACCACATGTGGTGGATATGTGTAGAAGCAAAAAAAATATTGGGCAAAAATTCGTATGTGGTTGGAGAAGCTGACACAACAACATATGGATCGCAAACCTGAATTATTCTTGTTGGGGATTTTACCAGAAACTTATAGTAAAGAAAATGTATATTTGATTATTCATGTAATCACTGCAGCTAGAATTATATTTGCACAAAATTGGGAAAGTGAAGAGATCCCTACGGATGAAAATGTGATTAAGAAAATATTAGAATGTGCGGAAATGAATAGATTAACACTTGCAATTAAAGGAAAAGAAGAATTGGACTATTATAGTATATGTGAGTTATTTTATCAATGGTTAGAGAATAAATATTAATAAATATAAAGATATAACAAGAGCCTTGATGGTACAGTGGTTAATGAACCCTGTTATTAACACAGCTGCCTGCAATTTCTGCTGGTTCGAATCTCTCCAAGGCTCAAGGTTGACTCAGCCTTCCATCCTTTCTAAGGTAGGTGAAATGAGGACCCAGTTTGTGGGGGCAATAAGCTGACTTTGTATAAAAAATATACAAAAGAATGAAGGCTATTGCTTAACGCATTGTAAGCCGCCCTGAGTCTCCGGAGAAGGGCGGCATATAAATCAAATTTAAAAAAAAATTTAAAAAAAAAAAATGAAAACTAGAAATAAAAGCAGAGGAGTGAAATATTGAAAATGTATTACAAAGTCAAATAAGCTAAGAAGAGAAATGTTACAATAGTAGATATATTATGTATTAGTATTAATCCAGGAATGGATAAATAATGAGCATGGTTGATTTTTAATGGTTAAATCAATGTTAATGGTTATTGCACAAAACATTTGTACCCAGACTGCACACTGTTTAATGAAAGAGGAAATGTTTGTATTAAAAGAAAATTATATATATATATATGTGTCTTTGGTTATTCGGGTTTTCTCCCCATAAAATTGGAAGTGTCTAACCCGAGCACAACCAAGCCCCCACCCAAACAGAACATACCCCCATCCAATCAGAGCACAGCCAACCCCCCCATCCAATCAGAGCACAGCCAAGCCCCCAACCAATCAGAACACACCTCCACCCAATCAGAACACAGCCAAGCTCCCACCCAATCAGTTCACACCCCCACTGGCAGTTAAAAGGAAGAAACAGCTGCGATCACACATTGCTCCTAGAAGCACGAAGCCGAGAACACCAGCCTGAAGATGACGAATGAGACTTTGTCGAAACATTGCCAAGACATCTCCAATTTTACGCGGGAGAAAACCCGAATAACCAAAGACCTACATATATATATATATATATATATATATATATATATATATATATATATATTTAATTTAATTTAATTTAATTTAATTTAATTTAATTTAATTTCGAATTTATATACCGCCCTTCTCCCTGAGGACTCAGGGCGGTGTACAGCCAAGATAAAAAACATAGAATACAAATATTAAAACATTTAAAAGTATATATAAAATTTGGCCCAAAAAATTAAAAATCGCAGACTAATTAAAAGAATTTAAAAATTTTAAAAATTTCTTCTTAAGCCAACCCGGCTTGCTGAAAAAGATAGGTTTTCAGGGAACGACGGAAGGCATTGAGGTCCTGGATTCTTCTTATCTCCGGGGGCAACTGATTCCAGAGGGTGGGAGCCCCCACAGAGAAAGCCCTCCCCCTGGGGGTCACCAGCCTACATTGTTTGGCTGATGGCACCCTGAGGAGGCCCTCTCTGTGGGAGCGCACGGATCGATGGGAGGTCATCGGTAGCAGCAGGCGGTCTCGGAGATAGCTAGGCCCTATGCCATGGAGCGCTTTAAAGGTGATAACCAACACCTTGAAGCGCACCCGGAAGACCACCGGGAGCCAGTGCAGCTCGCGCAGGAGTGGTGTTACATGGGAGCGCCATGTTGCTCCCATCACTACCCGCGCTGCTGCATTCTGGACCAGCTGGAGCCTCCGGGTGCTCTTCAAGGGGAGCCCCATGTAGAGAGCGTTACAGTAGTCAAGGCGAGAGGTGACGAGGGCGTGAGTGACTGTGCACAGGGAATCCCGATCAAGAAAGGGCCGCAACTGGCGAATCAGGCGAACCTGATAAAAGGTCCCCCTGGTAACAGCCGTCAGATGTTCCTCCAAAGACAGCTGTCTATCCAGGAGGACTCCCAGATTGCGAGCCCTTTCAGTGGGGGCCAAAGACTCTATGAATGAGAAACCTTGGCGACCCTTTCTGAAAAGCCGTTCCCTGAAACACAACCTCTTCCTGATGATTTTTTTTCTCCTCCTCCTAAATTACATTTTCTCAAGGCAGAAGAGAGAGAGAGGGTGGTTTAGTCCAGGCGGTTCTAAATATCCCTTAAAATGCTTTGAGATGCCTTCTCTAAATATCCATTTTTTTTCTAACTCTGCAACGGTGCTTGTAGTCTTCTCTCTCTCTCTCTCTCTCTCTCTCTCTCTCTCTCTCTCTCTCTCTCTCCTCTCTTCCAATCAGAACTGTCAGGCCATAATTTATCTTTTATCTTAACGGAGAGCAGGGTTCTTCCTGTGTTGGACTGCCAAAATTACCTCTATTATAACATTATTTGTACCGATATCTTCTCTCTGCCCCCTGTGTCTCTTTTCATTAAGAAGCTTTCCAGCATGTGCCATGTTGGCTCTGGTTTTAGAAGCAGCTGGGCTAAAAATATGAGTGTGACAGGCCTCAAGGAGAGCTTAATGTGAAAGCTAAATTTGCTGCTGAACAGGCGCTCCGATTGGAGACACCAGCTCCGAGATTTATTAAACCGAAGCTTGGCAAGATCCGTGCGCTTGTTTTACTGTCTTTCAAACACCGCAGCATCCACCCAACCTATTTAGAAATAGCACTTAGACCAGGGGTGAAATTCAGCAGGTTCTGACAGGTTCTGGAGAACCGGTAGTGGAGATTTTGAGTAGTTTTGGAAAACCGGCTAATACCACCTCTGGTTGGCCCCAGGAGTGGGGAGGGAATGGAGATTTTGCAGTATCCTTTCTCTGGAGTGGGGAAAGAATGGAGATTTTGCAGTAACCTTCCCCTGCCATGTCCACCAAGCCATGCCCACCAAGCCACACCAAGCCATGCCCACAGAACCAGTAGAAGAAAAATTTGAATTCCACCACGGACTTAAGACTTATATACTGCTTCACAGTGCTTTGCAGCCCTCTCTAAGCAGTTTACAGAGTCAGCCTCTTGTCCCTCAACAATCTGGGTCCTCATTTTATCCACCTCAGAAGGCTGGAAGGCTGAGTCAACCTTGAGCCAGTCAGGATTGAACTGCTGGCAGTCGGCAGAGTTAGCCTGCAATACTGCATTCTAACCACTGTGCACCATGGATGGATGGAAGGAAGGAAGGAAGGAAGGAAGGAAGGAAGGAAGGAATAGCAATAACACTTAGACTTATATACCACTCCATTGTTAGTGCTTTACAGCCCTCTCTAAGCGGTTTACAGAGTCAGCATATTGCCCCCAACAATCTGGCTCCTCCCTTTACCCACCTCGGAAGGATGGAAGGCTGAGTCAATCTTGAGCCTGGTGAGATTTGAACTGCCAAATTGCAGGCAGCCGGCAGTCAGCAGAAGTAGCCTGCAGTACTGCACTCTAACCACTGCGCCACCGCGGCTCATGATTCCCCACCCCCGGAGCCCCCTCAGAGGTGGGACCGGAAGTTGGCAAACAGGCCATTTTGGGCCTCCGGAAGGTTTCCAGGGGGGTGGGGGAGGCCGGTTTCGCCCTCCCCAGACTCCTAGAAAGGCTCTGGAGGCTGGGGAGAGCAAAAAACGGGCTTTCCTATCCCACTGGAAGTTGGCAAATGGGCTGTTTCCGGCCTCCGGAGGCCCTCCAGGGGGGTGGGGAAGGCCGTTTTTTACCCTCCCCAGACTCCTAGAAAGACTCTGGAGGCTGGAGAGAGCAAAAAATGGGCCTTTCCCATCACCCCAAGGTCCTCCGGAGGCAGGAAACAGCCTGTTTCCCTACTTCTGGTGGGCCCAGAAGGCCCGAAAATCAGCTGGCCGGCGTGTACATGTGCGCCGGAGCGGAGCTCGCATGCCCACCAATATGGCTACATGTGCCATCTGTGGCACCTGTGCCATATGTTTGCCATCACGGCCTTATACACCAGACATCACCAGACAAATGGTTGTCCAGTTTATTTTTGAGATGTTGCAGCCATGTTCAGCAGGAAGGAGAAAATTTGGACCAGTCCACCATAGAAAGCCTGAGTATTATTTGAGCGCAGCATGTTATCTGACCAAAAGGATTGTGGTGCTATTTTTAAAGACCAAGTTTAGGTCTTAAAAGGCTGTGTGAACCCATCTACAACTTAGCCTGATGTGTGAACTATCACCAACAATTCTCCAGGTTTTAACAGGCTGTGTGGACCCATCTACAGCTTAGCGTGATATGTGAACCACTAGCAACAGTTCTCCAGGTTTTTAACAGCTATGTTGACCCAACTAGAGTTTAGGGTAGTGTGTGAACCATTATCAACAATACTCCAGGTTTTTCACAGGCTGTGTGAACCCATCTACAGCTTAGCATGAAGGCAGTACCAATAATTCTTTCATGTTTCCAGCTTTTGCTCCAAGGGGCAAGGCATTGAGCCAACAACTTTCTGTAGGCAACGCAGATGTTCTTCTGTTGAGCTACATCGCTCCTTTTCTTGACCCTTTGGTAATTGGATTTGATATTCCCAAGATGCAAATTTCACACTAAGCTAAACAGGACAGTAATCAATTGCCCACAGCCTGTTTTTAATAATTATACTGGGTAATTATAGACTACTGATGATTACTGCTACGTATGAAGTAATCAAATCACTCAATGTTTTAATGTCAAAAGCTTCTATTTGGGCATTTTTCTGCTCCATCGCTTCTGCTTTAGGAGAAGAATTATGGACTTGGGGGAAAAAAAATAACAAAGAACTTCAGGATAAATGCACGGGGAACAAAACCTCTAAAGATACTGAACTGGGACCAATTATACTCGGATTTTCTGCTCTGTGAAAGAGCTGTCTCTTTTCATGACAAAGAAAGGCAAAATATAGTACCCACCGGGACAGTAAAACCAGACTAAATTAAAATATATTAATGGACTGGATTCCATTGTCCCAACATTGCTGCTTTTAGTTTATGTACTCTGCATTCAGGAGAGAGATACGGCTGCTTTTAAAGGAACACACGAGACACAGACTAGAAAGGGGTTTCCATTCCACCATTAATGGTGGACCAAAATCTACAGGTAGTCCTTGATTTACTGACCATTCAAAGTTGGAACGGTACTCAAAGAAGTGACTTATGACTGTTTTTCACACTTATGACCATCACAGCATCCCCATGGTCATGTGATCAAAATTCAGATGCTTGGCAACTGGGTCCTATTGTCCACAAGTCTTGACATTGCCAAGCTTGGACATCTCTGATGTAAAGCTACTATATTTTAGCAAGTTAGGATTCATGCTGCCCGGGGAATTTTGGGAGTCGAGGTCCACAGGTCTTAAGGTTGGACACCACTGGTTTAACAGATTAACAGAGTTGGAAGGGACCTTGTAGGTTCATCTAGTCCCAAGCAGGAGACCCTTCACCATTTCTGACAGATGGCAGTCCAGTCTCTTCTTGAATGATAAAGCTCCCACAACTTCCGAAGGCAACGTCTTTTCCATGGGTTGATGGCTCTCACTGTCAGAAAATTCCTCCTTATTTCTAGGTTGAATCTCTCCTTGATCAGTTTCCATCCATTACTCCTTGTCTGACCTTCAGGTGCCTTGGAAAATAACTTGACCCCTTCCTCTCTGTGGCAGCCCCTCAAATCCTGGAACACTATCACCATGTCTTCCCTGGTCCTTCTCTTCCCTAGATTTAAGTTTAGGGGCCAACACAACATTTGTTCACCAGGTCAAAGGAGCTCTTGTTGGACAACCACCAGACAACTGTGTGCAGGGGTGGGCTCCTGGGGATTTGGCAGGGTTCGGGCAATCCTCTAGCCAAGGGTTGCTGGGGTTCGGTGAACCTCCAAATGCCACCCCTGGCTGGCCATGCCCCTCCCGCCCCTCCCAAGAGTCTCCACGCAGCCTGTTCATCATTCCAGGTAAGTGAATTTCGAGCCTCCAGAGAGCCTCCGGACCCCGGGGGAAGCAGTTTTCGCCCTCCTGGAGGCTCAAGAAAAGCCTCTGGAGCCTGGGGAGGGTGAAAAACAACCCCCCCTGCAGTGGTGCAGGAGGCTGACTAGGCCACGCCCACCATGGCCACACTCACCCAGTAACGGGGCAGCGAACTCGTTGCTAAAGGATCTGAAGCCAATGGTGGGTTTGAAAATTTTTTACTACCGGTTCTGTGGGTGTGGCTTGGTGGGCGTGGCATGGCTTGGTGGGCGTGGCATGGGAAGGATACTGTAAAATCTCCATTCCCTCCCCACTCCAAGGGAAGGATACTGCAAAATCCCCATTTCCTCATTAGATGGGGACAGGGCCGGTCAGAATTTTTACTACCGGTTCTCCGAACTACTCAAAATGTCTGCTATCGGTTCTCCAGAACTAGTCAGAACCTGCTGAAACCCACCTCTGATCTGAAGCCCACCCCTGACTGTGTGTCAGACTACATCTCTACATCAGCCCTTGCAAAAAGATTTCTCTGGATGCCAGTCCAGTATACAAGGTGGCCCCCCAAAAAAACAATTTATGAAATATTACACTTCAGCTTTCAGGGCCCTGCATGTGGTTCCTCTCGAAGGAAGACAGAGCGCAGTTTTGTGATCAACAGGATGTTGTGACTTCTCTTCTTCTACTCCCTTCCTGGCTTCGAAACCTCTCTCTCTCTCTCAAAAAAAATGAGCTCACTGCCAAAACTTGGTGCACAAACCGAGCATTGTTGGAAAAAAAAAAAAAAGAAAAAAGAAAGAAAGAAAGAAACCCTTCTCTCTTTTTTTTGAAGAAATAAACCTTCCTCCCGCTGAAGTTATCTCAAAAGGCCTCGGGCAAAAAAAAACCCCGACAGACAAATGATTCTTTTTGACGGGCCCGTTCAACGTCCCCCTGAAGATCGTTTGCTAAAGTCAAATATCGGAATGCATTGGGGAGTTATTTTTTTTTATTTTTTATTTTGCAAAAGGTGGTTTGTTTGGGCACGATTGTGCAAAATCTCTGCCGGGCAAGAAACAGCGATGCGCAAACACACACTTACACGCTCACACATCACCGCTAAGGAGGAGTCCATGCTAAGCAGACACGGTTAGGAGAGAAGTCTTCGCGATAAATTGGAATGAAACGAGCTTACAAAATTCAGCAGCCTTTCATTGCGTTCCCCCCCATTTTTTTTAACCATTTCCCCTCCTGTGCTATTGATGCTCATACTTTAGACTTTACTTTATTGTCACTGCACCTCGTACAACGAAATTAAATGCCACCTTCAGGGTACGTTATACATAAAGAAACTATAAAAATAAAACACAAACGCACCTCCTTCCCATTCCATGCAATTGAATTGAAAACCCCTGATATTGCATTAATATTGCGCTACACGGTAGAATTCAATATAGTTACTGATCTGGGATAGAAGCTGTTTTTCAGCCTATTCGCCCTCATCGCTTGCCTGTCAAAAAAAAAAAAAAAAAGGAAGGCCACAAATTTGGATTGCGGGACCTCCACCTTTGTAAGTGCGAGTGGGTTGCCCGGGTGCCTAAATTGCATTCACATGAACATGGTGTGTAGAGGGGTGGGGTTCAAAAATTTTAGCAAGGGGTGCTCTGCCTGGTTGCTGGGTGGGCATGGCCATGGTGGGTGTGGCCTAGTCGGCCTCCTGCACCATGGGGTGTGGGGGTGGGCGTTTTTGCCCTCCCGGGGCTCCGGAGGTTTTCCTTGAGCCTCTAGGAGGACAAAAACGGCCTCCCCAGGCTCCGGAGGCCCTCTGGAGGCTGGAAACAGGCCTGTTTCTGGCCTTCCCGAACTTCCGGTAGGCCCGTTTTTCGCCCTCCCTGAGCCTCCGTGCACATCCTGCACTTACATGCATCCAAAACAGGCCATGTGGGGACTCCCGGGAGGGGTGGGGTGGGGTGGGTGGGGCCAGCCAGGAGTAGGATTTGGGGGTTCACCGAACTGCACAGAATCTTAGCTGGAGGTTCTCCCGAACCCCTACGAACCCCCAGCAGCCCGCCCTTGGGTGTGTGTCTGTGATTTGAAACTCATAACTTTGACGATGGGTTGCAAAGTCCTTTTTGTCTGAGGCCGGCGTAACTTTGAGCCACTGTTAAGCAAATAAATCCCCTGCACTGCAGAGATTTTGCTATTCCAGTCCAGTTTCTGATAGCGGCAATTGTGTAGCCATCTTCCCTATAGGACGGGTGCCCCTTCTCAAGCTCTCCCATCCGCACCCCGCAATTCCTCAAGCCAAACTAGCCAGGATCTAATTGATTGTATAGGATGCCCCTCAGGAGGCCGTGCTAAGAGGGCAGGTCTTTTCTTGAGGCGGTATTTAATGCCACCGCTAATCATGGAGATTACGCCGAAACAATTACAGCCGCTAATTAAAGAACAATGCCAGTTTTTGGCATCTTTTTGCAAACAGCCCAATTGGGAATTTCTTAACGGCAAGCAAAGCAAGGATAATTAAAAAGAAAGCTCCAATTTCCCCCCCTCCTTTACACACCGGTTGCTGGATCGGGCTGATTAAACGGCGAAATGCTCGGACCAAAATAAAGAAGAGATGTGTGTGAAACAAACACTTTGGGGGGGGGCGTGTGGGGTTTTAATCCAAACGCTCTTAAAGAGACTTTTGAAGGGATTCAGAAATGAGGCAACCCAATGGTGAAATCTAAAATTTGTTACTACTGGTTCTGTGGGCGTGGCTTGGTGGTGGTGGGGGGTAATGTGACTGGGTGGGCGTGGCCAATTTTTTTTAAAAAAACTTTTAAAACCATTTTTTCTACAACCTCTTCGGTGAAGAGGTTGTAAAAAAATGCTTTCAAAAGGCTCTGACGATCCCAGCTGAGTTGCCTGATTGTCAGAGGCTTTTTTTTTCTTTTAAATGCCTCTGACGATCAGGCAAGTCAGCTGGGATCATCAGAGGCATTTAAAAGAAAAAAAAAGCCTCTGATGATCGCACGGCTCAGCTGGGCATGCGGGGGGGGAGGCCGGGATTTTTGCTACCGCTTCTCCGAACCATCCGCCTACATCACTACCGGATTGGGTGATCCGGTCTGAACCGGGAGCATTTCACCCCTGCGACAACCAGAGAAAAGTGGAAGGTTGCAGAAGGAGAGAAAGAAGGGACTGAAACCAGACTCACTTCTCATCTTTTTTACATGGTGTGGAGACTCTAGAAAGAGTGCAGAGAAGAGCAACGAAGAGGATTAGGGGGCTGGAGGGTAAAACATATAAACGACAGTTGCTGGAACTCAGCCATTAGTTGCTACAACACATCGATCTTTCTTCATCTGACCCAACAAGAGTTCATCTTATCTTCCTTCCCATGCTGGGCTCTGCATTATGGGTCTCCGGGTCCCACCCTATGATGAATTTAGGAATCCTCCCCACACAAGGGAATCCTTTAAATCTGGATTTCCTAGCAGCCTCTCCTCCAAAGGGCAGCCCGTTAGAATTCCAGAGAAGAAGCTTCTACGTGTATCCTACTCTGACCTTTGAAGGATCTGCTCGGCCGGCTTGTATTTTTCCAAGGATAAAAACCACAGCTGACAGCATGTGAGGATTTGTGTGCCAGCGTGAGCGCATAGACACACGCAGGCTCGCGCACGGTCCGCTGCACTCGCAGGAACAATATCAGAGGTCATCATCGCGCTGCTCGGAGGCAAACAGGGGCAAAAGAATTCCCCGATGTACAGCTGCGCGGTGCTTCGGTTAAGATGATGGGGCCTTACAGTGGCCTTTGAAACTTGCACTTTTGGCAGGTCGAATAGGATAGATCAGCTGATGGCTAACCTTTTTCTCATCGTATGCTGAAAGCATGTGCGGATACACATGACAATGTGCATGTGCCGGCACCCATAATGCAATGCGGGGAGGCCTACGCATGTGCGCATGACCCCTCCACGTTCCCCATGACACCCACACATCCCCCACCCTCCCGTGCATGTGTGCGCGACCCCCTCCCCTTGTTTTGGGCCTAGTAGGCCTCCCTGCAGCCTCCTGGACCCCAAAACAGCCCAGGGAGGTGCCTCTCCCCTGCTCCCACACATGCGTGCGCGACCCCCCCCACCCCTCGTTTTGGGCCTAGTAAGCCTCCCTGCAGCCTCCTGGACCCAAAAACAGCCCGGGGGGGCGCCTCTCCCCTGCTCCCACACATGTGTGCGCGACCCCACACCCCACGTTTTGGGCCTAGTAGGCCAGGTGTGGGTTCTAAATTTTTTTACTATCGGTTCTGTGAGCGTGGCTTATTTTGTGGCGTGGCTTATTTTGTGGGCGTGGCTTGATGGTCATGTGACAATTATTTAGGATTTAGCAGAGGTACTGGTCTACCAGACTGTACCGATCTACCCATTTATTTTTGCAGGCACTGAGCTACTCATGTTTTTTTGCAGGCACCGGTCTACGCATTTGTTTTCTTTTAAAACTGATCAGCTGTTGGGCGGCCCTTTGAAGCCCCGCCGCAAGAGTTTAAACAGTTTTTTTTTCCCTCTAGCTGATCAGCTGGGACTCAGGAGGCAGCAATAGATTGGGGGTGGGGCCAAATAAAAGGTAAGAATAACGTGGGGGGGGGAGTGCGTTATTCTTATTCCCGTCTATTGATCCATTTTGTGACTGCATAAGAAAACCGTGTCCATATATATTGAGCTGGTCCCCCGCATCCCCCGCCATCTGTACTTTTATATTTATCCCCCTGTCAAAGGACCACATTAAGGGACATTTTCCAAAACCTATTTTCCAGTAAATCTACAACAGCTTTCAACCGATTATTAGTAAAGCTTATAATACACTCAAACTGAACATCGCTTTCCTAGAGGTGCAATTTAAGTGTAAAGCAGAGATTGCTAGTATCACAGGGCCCAAATGTACAAATATTTTGCTTTCTTAAAAAGACACAAGGCATTAAAAAAAAAAAAAAACCACCAGCTTCCCTGCTATTTTTAGCTTTGCTTGAAGTATCTGCTTAAGCACACACTGATTTATAGAACTGACTGTTGGATTTGCAGCCTGACTCATCTTCGAAAACTCAAGGCTTGTGATGGTACTTACGATGAATAAATAATTGTGCATCGTGAAAGAAATAAATGGAAAAGCTATTTTGTTAAAAAAAAAAAAACAGAACCGTCATTGTTTACAAATTCTTTTCCCAGATACATGCCTTCTCCTTTCTAATGTCTATTCAGGATTAATTGCATTTGGCTGGAAGTTAAAGACAAGTTCCTCATTCCCTTTGCTTCCTGCTCCCACCCCCCACCCCCAATTAAGAGAACGGTTCCTGAAATTTATTTCCAAAGTACTAAATTTAGGCAAACACTCAAATGTACACCTGGCTGGCTTTGTATTCTGCTACAGCTGGTATTGGGGGTATTGTAAAAGCAGTGGTAAAACTTGCAGGCAGGGTTAAAAGAGGGAGCAGCCTAGAATCTCTGCATAGCTGCAAGCAAGGGAAGTCCAACTCCCCTTGAATTACTTATCTAACTCCTAGTACATGCTAACTATTAGATGAGGCTCAACGTAATTCAAGGAGGGTTGGATTTAGTCTGCTTGTGGCTACGTAAGGATTGTAGGCTGATTCCTCTTTTAACTCCACCCCCATGTTCTGCCACTCCTTCCCCTACGAATATAGCTATATTACTAATGACAGCCAAGACCAACCCCCCCATCTCAATTCTCACCAGCAAGTAAGACAGTTATGGAGATTCTCAATCATTCAGGTCATGGTTGTCCCAAAGGTGCTTTTCTAAAAGGCAACTGGGCCTTTCTTGGACCTCAAGAAAGTCCAGTTGCCTTTTGGGACAGCAAGTAAGACCTGCTACAGTCCAAGTTGGACGACTTCCAGATGGCTAAAGATCAGCCCTCCCAGAAAGCTCAACTGTGGCCATGCTGCCAGCAGAATTCTGGGAGTTGAAGTTCACCCATGAAGGAGGCCTGCTGCTTTAAAGGAGGACCATAGAGTGAAAGGGACGTGGTGGCACAGTGGCTAAGACGCCGAGTTTGTCGATTGAAAGATCAGCAGTTCAGCGGTTCGAATCCCTACTGCTGCGTAACGGGGTGAGCTCCCGTTCCTTGTCCCAGCTTCTGCCAACTTAGCAGTTCGAAAGCACGTAAAAAAATGCAAGTAGAAAAATAGGTGGGAAGGTAATAGCGTTCCGTGCGCCTTTGGCGTTGAGTCATGCCAGCTACATGACCACGGAGACGTCTTCGGACAGCCCTGGCTCTTCGGCTTTGAAACGGAGATGAGCAACGCCCCTTAGAGTCGGGAACGACTAGCACATATGTGTGAGGGCAGAGGTGGATTTCAGCAGGTCTTGACCAGTTCTGGAGAACCGGTAGTGGAAATTTTGAGTAGTTGGGAGAACCAGTAGTAAAAATGCTGACTGGCTCTGCCTCCATCTATTCTCTGCCTCCCAAGTCCCAGCTGATCGGGAGGAAATGGGGATTTTACAGTATCCTTCCCCTGGATTGGAGAGGGAATGGAGATTTTACAATATCCTTCCCCTGGAGTGGGGTGGGAATGGAGATTTTGCAGTATCCTTCCCCTGGATTGGAGAGGGAATGGAGATTTTACAGTACCCTTCCCCTGGAGTGGGGAGGGAATGGAGATTTTACAGTATCCTTCCCCTCCCGCGCCCACCAAGCCACGCCCACCAAGCCATGCCACATCCACAAAGCCACGCACACAGAACCGGTAGTAAAAAAATTTGAAACCCACCAGTGTGTGAGGGGAACCATTACCTATAGTGAAAGACAGTGTGTTTCCACACACACACACATACACACACTTTGCCCACTTCATCACAAAACAAGCCCAAACATCTCATTCTCCATCCAGGAAAATGCAAACCAAATCCTCTACGTCCTCTTTTGAAGATACGTTTCAAATGCACTTCTCGTTCGTCCAACTGAAAAGAGAACGGGAAAGAAAATGGAAAGGCAGATATTTTTGGAAGTGGCTCTAGACTAGACCATCCCCCCTTTCCAGTCTGGAAAATCCCGAGTTTGGTTGCTCATGTAGACTGTTTGCTTTGGCCTTGGCAGGCCAACTCTGAGTCACCCATCTTGGCTGGGTGTTGCTTTCCCAAGTGCTCCCCACCCCCACCCCCGAGGTCACCATCCAAACTGGATTTCATCCATTCGGTCATTTTGCCTTCTGACTTGCAAGTCAAAAGAAGCGAACGTTCGTCGCTTTAATCTCATCCTGACAATTTTCAAAAGGTCAAAACTGTGAAGAAGACTCCCTTTGATTGGGAGAAATGTATTCAGAAAAGCGGTGGAGGTGGGGGGGAGCAAAAATCTATTCTGGTCATTACTTTGATGCCGATTTCTTTTTTTTTTAAAAAAGTGACAACTTCTATTCCCTCCAACTGTCAAAATCACACCTTCCCGGGTTTTTTTTTTTTTTTTTCAACGCCGTGTGGAAAATTCCGCTTTGAAAAGATTGCTTGCAAGACTGATCTGGATCAAATTTAACTGATTGCTTGCTGCTTATTTCTGGGATCAAGGCAGGGGTGAAATGTTCCCGGTTCGGACCGGATCGCCCGATCCGGCAAGGGAGGCGGGTGGAGAACCGGTAGCAAAAATCCCTGCCCCGCCCACCCCCCCCATGCCCAGCTGACCCACACAATCATCAGAGGCTTTTTTTAAAAAAAATTAATAGCATTTTTTCTACAACCTCTTCGGCTGAAAAAATGCTTTTAAAAGTAAAAAAAAGAAGCCTCTGATGATCGCGCGGCTCAGCTGGGATCTTCAAATGCTTTTAAAAGCCTCTGATGATCCAAGCTGAGTTGCCTGATCGGCAGAGGCTTTTTTTTGTTTTAAATGCCTCTGACAATCCCAGCTGAGTTGCCTGATCGTCAGAGGCTTTTAAAGAAAAAAAAGCCTCTGACGATCAGGCAACTCAGCTGGGATGGTCAGAGCCTTTTGAAAGCATTTTTTTACAACCTCTTTCCTGAAGAGGTTGTAGAAAAAATGTTTTTAAAAGTAAAAAAGAAAAAAAAATTGGCCACGCCCACCCGGTCACATTACGCCCCCAGCAAGCCACGCCCACAGAACCGGTAGTAACAAATTTTTGATTTGGATTAAGGATATTAGCTCCCCCGCACTCCCATCACTACAGAAGTCTGAGGTTTGAAGCAGAACCTCCCATGGTAGGGTTGGAGATGTGTCTATAGAAATTCACAGCTTCATTAGATAGATGGTACAAATGTAAATAAAAAATAAAACCAAAAGTACACATATAAACTGGGTAAAACCGGGCTTAACAGCAGCGACTGTGAGAGGGATCTTGGAGTCTTAGCGGACAACCAGCTAAATAGGAGCTAACAGTGTGCGGCGGCAGCCAAAAAAGTCAACACAATCCTAAACTGCATTAATAGAGGGATACAATCAAGATCACGGGAGGTACTAATACCACTCTATAAAGCCTTAGTAAGACCACACCTAGAATACTGCATCCAGTTTTAGTCACCACACTATAAAAAAGATGTTGAGACTCTAGAAAAAGTGCAGAGAAGTGGAGACTAAAACATATCAAACATTGCTGGAATTGGGTATGTCTAGTGAAGAGAAGGATCAGGGAAGACATGATAGCAGTCTTCCAATATTTGAGGGGCTGCCACAGAGAGGAGGGGGTCAAGCTATTTTCCGAAGCACCCGAAGGCCAAACAAGGAATAATGGATGGAAGGGAAGGGAGGGAGGGAGGGAAAGGGATGAGGAAGGGAAGAGAAGGAAGGGGAAGGAAACAAAAGGAGAAAGGAAAGGAGAAAAGAAAGGAGAGAGGAGAGGAAAGGAAAGGAAGGAATAAAGGGGAAAGGGAAGAGAAGAGAAGGAAAGGGAAGGGAGGAGGGGAAGGGAAGAGAGGAAGGGGAAAGGAAGGGAAGGGAAGGGAAGGGAAAGGAGAAAAGAAAGGAAAGAAGAAAGGAAAGGAAAGGAAAGGAGAAAGGAAAGGAAAGAAGAAAGGAAAGGAAAGGAAAGGAGAAAGGAAAGGAAAGGAAGAAGGAAAGGGAAGGGAAGGGAAGGAAGAAGAGATGAAGGAAAGGAAAGGAAAGGAAAAGGGATGAAGGGAAGGGAAGGAAATAAAAGGAAGAAGAGATGAAAGGAAAGGAAAGAAAGAAGGGAAGGAAAGGAAAGGAAGAAGAGATGAAGGAAAGGAAAGGAAAAAGAGATGAAGGGAAGGAAATAAAAGGAAGAAGAGATGAAAGGAAAGGAAAGGAAAGGAAAGAAGAAAGGGAAGGAAAGGAAGAAGAGATGAGGAAAGGAAAGGAAGGAAGGAAGGGAAAGGAAAGGAAAGGATTAAGACCATGTCATATAAATTACACATTTGGGACTACTTTGCTACAGTCACCAAGGAGCTGGTCTCCAGTTTCACCTTTGATGACCTTCCCTAACTGCCATTCCGCTATCATTCGAAATACCTTCCATTTGGGCTTCGATGATGCTAGTTGTAATCTTTGGGAGTATTTTTTTTTTCTCCTGTCCAAACATCCGTCAATAGCAATCCCTCGCTGCGTTCCAAATTGTGTTTCCCTTCTATTCCTTGCTTTACTTAAAGAGTAATCCCCTCCCACCTTTAATTTCTGACAAAGTAAAACCAGCCACCGTGGCTTCTGGGAAAGGAAACATGATTCTCAGTCATTAATTTTCCTGTTTTCCAATCAAGAATGTCTTAATTCAGCTTGTGCCCGAATCAATTATACCTGCAGTATACTGAATAATCGGAACAGCCCATGTATTTATGGCTTTAATTATGTTCCCTGCATTTAATTTGGTGTTCAAATTTTTTTTCAGATTCATTTTATATAACGAGATCAAGTTCTTTTTAACTTGCTCAAGGGGGAACCGGGCGTTTCCTTTAATCCTAAATATTTATGTCCTCCTTCTAATGTTCTAAAGCACGGCCATTTTTTTCACACTTACGACTGTCACAGCTTCCCCGTGGTCACACGGTCAAGATTCAGATGTTTGGCAATATATTTATGATGATTGGATATCCTCCAACCATCCTCCAACCATCCTCCAACTTCAGGAGTGGGCTTCAAAAATTTTAGCAAGGGGTTCTCTGCCCGGTTGCTGGGTGGGCATGGCCATAGTGGGCGTGGCCTAGTTGGCCTCCTGCACCACGGCAAGGCGGGGGGCATTTTTGCCCTCCCCGGGCTCTGGAGGCTTTCCTCAAGCCTCTAGGATGATGAAAACGGCCTCCCCAGGCTCCGGAGGCCCTCTGGAGGCTGGAAACAGGCCTGTTTCTGGTCTTCCCGAACTTCCGGTAGGCCCATTTTTCGCCCTCCCCCGAGCCTCCCCATGTGCCCTGCACTTATCTGCATCCAAAATGGGCCATGTTGGGACTCCGGGGAGGGGAGGGGCAGGGTGGGCGGGGCCAGCCAGGAGTGGGATTTGGGGATTCTCCAAACTGCACAGAATCTTAGCTAGAGGTTCTCCCGAATCCCCAACAGCCCATCCCTGGGTCATGTGATCATCTTTTGCAACCTTCTGACAAGCAAAGCCACTGGGGAAACCAGATTCACTTAACAATGATGTCAAGAAAAGTGAAACTCCGGCTGTGTCCATGACATGGCTTCAGTTTCCCTTTGCTTTTCCTGACCTGCGAAAGTTGTAAACGCAAAGATTGTTCATCAAGTGGCTTTTCCATCACCGCCGTCACTCCGCCAAACAGTCGCCAAAGGAGGCAGTCACTACACGAGGACTGCCCGTAATTCGAAACGAAAGAATTCCACAGGAATGAGAGGAGAAAATTGAGAAATTTGCAGCAAAAGCGTTGGTTTGTTTATCAGAAGCCAACATCCTTGGAGAATTTGGCTTCCAGCATCAAAGAACGCCCCCATTCTTAGACTAATTACAAGCTAAAACCTTGCTGTTATGAATTACCGTACTTTTCAATGAACCATTTTAATAGGTCTTCATGACTCAGCCTCTTGAAAGTTGTTGATTATTACTTAATTATAGACGCCTGCATGCTTTGTTCTACATATGGAGTTAGTAGCAGCCGAGCGTTAGCAGGAAATTTTTTTTTCTTTGCCATTGAATTTTGCCATTCCTTTTGCATTTCCCTATAAACTGACTTCAGCCCAGTGATGAAATCCAGCAGGTTCTGACAGGTTCTGGAGAACCGGTAGCGGAAATTTTGAGTAGTTCGGAGAATCGGCAAATACCACCTCTGGCTGGTCCCAGAGTGGGGTGGGAATGGGGATTTTGCAGTATCCTTCCCCTGGAGTGAGGTGGGAACGGAGATTTTGCAGTACCCTTCCCCTGGAGTGAGGTGGGAATGGAGATTTTGCAGTATCCTTCCCTTGCCATGCCCATGCAGCCCTCAATGAAATCGAGTTTGACATCCCTGCCTTAGAAGAAGAAGAAGAAAAAAAAAACCCAATATTGTAGGACGTCTAACTTCCATCCATGGTGTGGATGGGACCTTCATTTTCGACATCCTGAAGTCTTCACCAAAACATCCTGTCATCTGAACCATATTTTTCACCCTTTTGTATGAAATGAAAAATCCAACACTCACCTGAGCTTCAAAGCTTTTATCAGGGTTCAGAGGTTGATCCTGTAAAAAGAACATCAAAAGTTGATTAGTTTCATAAAGCCTGACTGGTCAACAGAGACTGAACTACAGTTAATGAATACACACAGATATTAGGATTGCCAGGTCTGCTTCCAAAAAATAGCGGACAAGCGGGGGTGGATGGGTGGGTTAAGTAGTAAAAAAATAAAAATAAAAATTTACAATTAAATTATATATTTTCTTACAAACATTTTAACACGTATTAAAATAATCACTTCAAAACTTTACTTAAAATTCAAAACATCAAATATATTATAATAATATGTAAAATATTAAATTACATTTTACTTTGCGGTCGTGTGTATTTTTTATTTGACCGCGCAGCTTTGATCAATTCTTTTGTGTTTAAGGAATAATTCTTTCATTTCAGTACAACGTTGAGAAATATTAAAAAAATATACAAAGTTCACTTCGAACTGATGGTACAAGCAGTCGGTTATGTTCGTCAGTCCACAAATTTCCCATGACACTGAAAATTCGTTCAATGTTTGCATTTGATACCGGAATTGATGCACAATATTGGAACAGTTTCAGTAAACTCGGAGCTGGCTCTTTCTTAAAAAAGTACGTCCACTTATCAAGGGATGAATCGCCCTGCAGATGAACATAACCTTCTTCTCCTATCCTTATTCTCTTAGACTGTACAGCTTTAGATTACGTACCATTTCATCATAAAGCTTTTGAATAAAAAAAAAATGTCCACTATTTTGTGAAAAAAAAATAGTGAACATAATGTGAAAAAAACGGACTGCCCGCTCAAATAGTGGACACCTGGCAAGGGTAGCTCCGACACCTGCGAAGACCAGCGGCATGCCGGAAACCAGCTGGTGACGGCACCCATGCCCACAGAGAGGGCTCTGCATGTGACCTCTGGCCCACATGCCATAGGTTCGCCATCACAAGGATAAGCATTCAATTGGAAGGAGATTTCGGAGAAAGAACTCCAGTGACGTTTTTTGGGTATTCCTAAATCAATCTGAATAGCGTTTTGGCCTCCTAGCAGAGATTTTTTTTTTTTAAATGTTGCAAGGTCCCATAAAATGCTAAATGAATTCATGCAGCCCTCATAAATCAAACCAACCATTTAACTGGGGGTCAGGGAGAAGCAAGACTCAAAATATACAACTGAGTTTCATTTGTAAGCAGGAGACCTTAAACTCTGCAGGACCGTAACTGCTCCAACTGAATCCTAGCTTGAGTTTTGATAACATTCCCACTTTGACTGTTAGGCTTTTCAAAAACCACACTACCCCTTTCCTTCCTCCCCCCCGCTCTTCCGTTCTGCCCCACGGCTCCTGCAATATAGCTAAAAACTAGCATTTTTTTTTTTAAAAAAAATTGTTTGTGAAAATAAGCGTACTTCTTCCTGGCTATTCCCAGTTCACTGTCCAAGCAATTCACTTTTCAATTATCTGAAACGTTTGGGGGCTATTTTTAAAGGCCACCCCTAGATGGAACACGCTGCAATCATTCGAGCTGCCAGTTATCAGAAGGGGAATAATTGTTTCAAAACAGTTTGCCGAGAAAAGAGGAGAGTTTTCTCTACCAGGCCAAGACAAAGGATTCTTGAACCCCCTCGGACTCCTTACGCAGAACAAAATAGAACATCGGAGGATTCTTAAGCGACAAGGAATTGCTTCTTAAGAGCCACCAACACTGAAAAAGTTTACCCATTCTGAAAAGTGAATTGGGGCATTCTACTTCCCAGGATGTACTGTGTTTTCCCGAAAATAAGACCCTGTCTTGTATTTTTTTGAACCCCGAAATAAGCGCTTGGCCTTATTTTTGGGGAGGTCTTATTATTTTGGGGTGCATGGAGGAAACCAGAGGAAGTGGCAGGGACCGCCTATGCATGTGTTTAAATATTTCCGGGGAGGGCTTATTTTAAGGGGAGGGCTTATTTTAATGCATGTGCTCAAAAGCCCGATTGGGCTTATTATCAGGGGATGTCTTATTTTAGGGGAAACAGGGTGTGGCTGTGAAAGTTGGACCATAAGAAAGGCTGAGCGCCAAAGAATTGAGGCCTTTGAACTCTGGTGCTGGAGAAGACTCCTGCGAGTCCCTTGGACTTCAAGGTGATCAAACCGGTCGGTCCTAAAGGAGGTCAACCCTGACTGCTCTAGAAGGCCAGATCCTGAAAAGGAAACTCAAATATTTTGGCCACCTAATGAGGAGGAAGGACTCCCTGGAGTAGAGCCTAATGCTGGGAAAGACTGAGGTTAAAAGAAGAAAGGGACGGCAGAGAATGAAGTGGCTGGATGGAGTCACTGAAGCAGTTGGCGTGAACTTAAATGGACTCTAGAGGATGGTGGAGGACAGGAAGGCCTGGAGGAACATTGTCCATGGGGTCACGATGGGTCAGACACAACTTCGCAACTAATAACAACAATAAAGGAAGGCTGAGCGCCAAAGAATTGAGGCCTTTGAACTCTGATGCTGGAGAAGACTCCTGAGAGTCCCTTGGACTGCAAGGCTATCCAATCAGTCAGTCCTAGAGGAGATCAACCCTGACTGCTCTTTAGAAGGCCAGATCCTGAAGAGGAAACTCAGATACTTTGGCCACCTAATGAGAAGGAAGGACTCACTGGAGAAGAGCCTAATGCTGAGAAAGATTGAGGGCAAAAGAAGAACGGGACGGCAGAGAACGAGGTGGCTGGATGGAGTCACTGAAGCAGTTGGCGTGAGCTTCAATGGACTCCAGAGGATGGTAGAGGACAGGAAGGCTGGAGGAACGTTGTCCATGGGGTCGCGATGGGTCAGACACGACTTCACAACTAGTTGTTGACTACCTGTAGTATCGTTCTTTCCTTGATCCCAATTCTGCCAAATAGATCACACAAAGGTACACAACAATTTATAAAAGCCAACAAATATTGACCGAAGGAAAAACTGGCCCATCAACCACACACCCTGTTCGTATCCGTTCCATTGGAGCACTAAGCACAATTTGCTTTAATTCTGCATCACGCCTACACAGGTACACATACTAATATACAAGTAGATACAGGGAGTCCTTGACTTACGACGGTTCGTTTAGTGACCGTTCAAAGTTTCAACGACACTGAAAAAAGTGACTTGGGACCGTTTTTTCACATTTACGACCAGTGCAGCATCCCTAGGGTCACGTGGTCAAAATTCAGACGTTTGGCAACCGGTTCACATTTTGTTGTGGCCCGTCAGCGGCCTGTGCAGTTAGTAGCTGATTCTGACAGCGAGGAGGCTGGTGTGGTGCTGCGCCAGCAGCCTGTGCAGCTGCCACTCGAGTCAGACAATGAGGAGGATGGAGAAGATGTGGTGCCAGAGGCAGGGATTCAGCCGGGCCTTCAGAACCTCCAGAAGCTCCCTTAAGTGAAGAGGACGAAGAGGAAGAGCCTCTTCTCAATGCACGGGCACGCAGAGCTGCCAAAAGGCAGGAGTGGCTCCTCAGGAGGAGGTCTCCTTGAGAGTAAAGCTTTGGGCTAATTGGCCACTCCCTTAGCCTATTTAAGGAAGGACGACAACTGAGGCAATTTGCAGGGAACAACTTCGTTCATTCTCCTTTGCATCTTGATCTTAGTTCTCTTATCAGTTTCCTGCAAATTGCTTCTGGGCTTTCTGCCAACCATAGTAAGATTACTATTATTTATTCTTTGGATTCTTGTAGGCTGTTAAGAAAGTTAATTAACAGCCTTTGTTTGAAAAAGACTGATTTAATTTAGTAAACTAAGGTTTGTACAGACTTTGTGTGTGCTGCATTCTTTGGGGTCCGTAGCTGAGGCAGAACACATTTATGACGGTTGCAGTGTCCCCAGGGGTGGGGGGGTGGGGTCACGTGATCTGCTTTTGCAAACCTTCTGACCTTCACAACCATGTGACTAACTGAACAGTTGCAGTGATTCACTTAGCAACAGTGGCAAGCCAAGTCATAAAATGGGGCAAAAGTCACTCAACAAAAGGCAAGACTAGAAGACCTCCAAGGTCCCTTCCAACTCTATTATTCTATGTTTGTTAGGAAATGGCTATTGTCTAACTAGTTGGTCAGGCAATATATAAACTATCAATACATGTTTGCCAAAAGATATTATATTGCTTTAAGACTGTATTGCATCATCCTGTATCCTGATTGGCTAAGCTCTGTAGCCAATGTACTTAAGGGGAAGCCTGAATCATGGCTTGTGGACACTACACCATTTTATCTGCTTATTTGCTGTTACTCTCTACCTGTTCTCTCTGTATGAACACTGTTTGATCATTGCTACTTGTTGCTTTCTACTATTTATTGAATGTTTTAATACTAAACGTGTTCCTGTTTGAAACTCAAGAAGAACTGTTTTATTATGTAATGACAACAACTGGTAAGAAGACTTTGTACTTGGAATATCCCTGAATTGATATTTTAACTATCGCCTTATCTGTGTATGACTTGGATTGTTATTGGACTTTGCTTTACTTTTTTCTAAAAAGTAAAAGACTACCACAACTCAGTGTGTCAGTATATTAACTGTGGTTATTCACTCTCAGCTGCTTTCATGTGCATACTCAAGGGGTACTCTGCTCAATAACCCATAACATCGGTTATGAGCCAAGAATATCCTTAAAAATGTTCTACCTTCTCTATATCCATAAGAAGCTACCTTATGCAGCCTGGATCATTTTCCCTCTTCTTTTATGCCCGAGCTGGGATTTGGATGAAAAAAATGCATTTATTTTAATTCTGTATTAAAATCTTAAAAAAGCCATTGAAAAAGAGCTGACACTGAATATTGAACATGGCTTTTGGCAGCAAACTCGCCCTGCTAGAAGAGAAATAATTTAATCATTTGCTAGACCAGGTATCACCGCTACATTAGAAAGATCAACTTCGTTAGGAACTATTCACTGTTAATTTGAAGCTGGGCACTTGGAGCCAAGAAAATGATTTGTACAATCTGTTGCAACGCTCCACTGCGGAAGCTTCCCAAGCTGGTGAAAAGAAGAGGATGCAAAACCGAACAATTCAAAACCCAAGTGGTTCTCGGCTTAACACCCACACTTGTGACAGGAAACTTTGTGGTTAAGCGAGGTGCTTGTTAAGTGACTCGAAACCCATTTTGTAACCTTTATCAGTGGTGGGATTCAAATAATTTAACAACTGGGTCTCCGCCCTAATGATGGGCTGGGTGGGCGTGGCCATGGTGGGGGTGTGACAGGAAGCACTTGGTCTCTTGCACCCCCCTGGGAGGAAAAATGGGCCATGGGGGTGGACATGCTGCCCTCCCACACCCCATTTTGGGCCTAGTAGGCCTCCCTGCAGCCTCCTGAGAATGAAAACGGTCCACAGGGGAGTGCGCCACACCCCCTCCCCCCGTGCCCCACTTTGGGCCTAGTAGGCCTCCCTGAGGCCTCCTGGGAGCAAAAACGGGCCTGGGAGCGAAAGTGGAAGGGGCAGGGAGGCGGTGGAGCCAGCCAGTAATTTAACTACCGGTTCGCCTGAACTGTCTCGAACTGGCTGAATCCCACCACAGACCCACAGGGTCGGGTGGGGTGGAGGAAGAGGAGGATAGAAGAAGGAGAAGGGGGAGGAGTAAGAAGAGGAGATGAGGAGGAGGAGGAAAAGGAGAAGGAGAAGGAGGGGGCGGTGAAGGAAGAGGAGGAGGAGGAGGAGGAGAAGGAAGAGTAAGTTCATATGAAAGACATTTCCCTACACAATTTTTTCTATCCTCCTTCTCCTTCTCCTTTTCCTTCTCCTCTTCCTCCTCTTCTTCTTCCCCTTTTCTTTCCCCTCCTTCTCTTCTTCTCCTTCTCCTCCTCTCCTCCTCCTCCTCCTTCTTCTTCCCCCTCCTTTTCTCCTCCTCCTCCTCCTCCTCCTCCTCCTCCTCCTCCTCCTCCTCCTCCTCCTCCTCCTCCTCCTCCTCCTCCTCCTCCTCCTCCTCCTCCTCCTCTTCTTCTTCTTCTTCTTCTTCTTCTTCTTCTTCTTCTTCTTCTTCTTCTTCTTCTTCTTCTTCTTCTTCTTCTTCTTCTTCTTCTTCTTCTTCTTGCCCCTCCTTTTCTTCCCTTCTCCTCCACGTCTCCTTCTCCACCTCCAGAGCCCTTCCCCTCAATGAAAGGCAGATGGCCAACCCTTGGCAGGAGCATTGCCCTCTCTTCCATACAAAACCCGCTCTATTTAAAAAAATCACTGGCATGCCCACCGCAGCTCCCAGGTCCATTAAAGCCTCCTGTTTGCCAGTCGACAAAAGCTAAGAATATAATTCCACCACTTCTTTAAAAAGCAAATCAGGTCCCTCTCGCTCTCTCTCTGCCCACCCTCAACGAAGCCTCCCACAAACACTGAGAATAGCTCCTTGTTTCCTACTTCCTCAGACGTCCTCCTGTCGTCTTGCGGCAGAGGAAAACTCACAAAAGCCTGGCCTTGCCAGCTAGCACCCGTATGCAACTTCCTGTCCAACATGCTCCATGCTCCTAGGCTGAGAAATCGACCTTGTTGAAAAGCTCCTGAGCTTTCAGATTTGCTCCCTTAAAACAGGACGGGGATTCAGCCGAGCCTCAGCATCTTGGATTACCATTTAGCCCTGCCTTGGAAATAAAAAGAGGTTTTTATCCCTGCCAGGAGTAACAAGGTTGAAATGAAAAGAGGGAGGGGAGAAAAAAAAAAGAGAGGAGGTTTTGGAATACAGTTTACTGTGGCAGAGAACAAATGCTTGACCCATACAATGGGGGCCTTTCAGGAATTGGCAGCCAGGCTTAGTGGGGAGGGCCATTTGGGGTTTAAAAGGCACCTCCGCTACATTGATGGCAACCCTGATTTCCAAAAATTTCCCAGACTATGAAATGAGTTCCAACCAGGGGTGTAAATCCAGCAGGTTCTGACAGGTTCTGGAGAACCGGTAACGGAAATTTTGAGTAGTTCAGAGAACTGGCAAATACCACCTTTGGCTGGCCCCAGAGTGGGGTGGGAATGGGGATTTTGCAATATCCTTCCCCCACAGTGGAGTGGGAATGGGGATTTTGCAGTATCCTTCCCCTGGAGTGGGGTGGGAATGGAGATTTTGCAGTATCCTTCCCCTGCCATGCCCAGCAAGCCCACACCACGCCCACCAAGCCACGCCCACAGAACCAGTAGTAAAAAAAAATTGAATTCCATCACTGGTTCCAATCCTATTTCGCAATTCCAAATCACGTTTTGCTAAAGTTTTTTCTTTTAAAACAAACTAAAAAAAAAAAAAGCAATCAATCCTAAAAAAAATCTGCCAAGGTCTTGACACAGCATTTTAATCAGGTTAACAAAAACGATGTATAAATTTTCAAGCTTTCGAGTTACTTTTCATCAGGCAAGACGGTGAAAAATTCAGCAATCTCTTCCCTGGCCCTGGAGGTGTAGTGGCGGGGGAGTGGAGGTTTGCGTGTGGTTTTTTTTTCCTTGCACGTTTTAAAATTTACTTTGACTTATCTTCCCTGTTACAAAATTCTTGGAAATGCGAGAACTTGTAAAACCGTCCTTGCCAAGGACAGAGATTGCACTGATTTCAATATTAGACGTGAAAACTCTTCTGTGCAAATTTGGTTATTGCACCACTTGGCCTATAAAAATGTATCAGCAGAGACCACTTGTTGCATTATTTAAGAGAGAAAAACCTCCTTTAAAATCCTATAACAATTCTATCAGCCCATCTCGCTATCTGCGAAACACCAGATTAACAATCGGAATCTCAAACAACAAGGAATTTCAAATAACAATCGCTATCTTGAAAAAAAGTTGAATGGCTCCGTTGTTTAGCCAGTGTAACTTATTTACCTAGGATACTGATCAAGAGAAAGAAAGAAAGAAAGAAAGAAAGAAAGAAAGAAAGAAAGAAAGAAAGAAAAGAAAGAAAGAAAGAAAGAAAGACGGAGGGAGGGAGGGAGGAGGGACAGAAAGAAGGAAGGATGGAAGGAAGGAAGGAAGGAAGGAAGGAAGGGAGGAAGAAGGGAGGGAGGGAGAGGGAGGGCAGAAGGCACAGAAAGAAAAAAAGAAGGAAGGAAACGAAGGAAGGAGGGAAGGAGGGAGGGAGGGAGGGAGGAAGGGAGGAAGGAAGAAGGGAGGAAGGGCAGAAAGAAGGGAGGGACAGAAAGAAAAAAGAAGGGAGGAGGAAGGGACGGAAAGAAAAAAGGAAGGAAGGAAGGAAGGACAGAAAGAAGGAAGGAAGGGCGAGGGAGGGTTAGGGTTAGGGTTAGGTGTCATGTTAGGTGTGACCGCAGCCCGCTTTCCAAGTTCCGGATCTTCCCACTTGTCACTAAATGAGGACTACCACTAACGTCAAAAAGCTTCCCCGTGTTAAAAAAAAAAAAGGCAACGGAAGTGATGAAAGACAATACAGAAACACAGAAGTCCCAACAGG
Organism: Pituophis catenifer annectens; assembly: GCF_029215685.1. Lineage (NCBI taxonomy): Eukaryota > Metazoa > Chordata > Lepidosauria > Squamata > Colubridae > Pituophis > Pituophis catenifer. Next base: position 14,654,159 of record NW_027256896.1, on the reverse strand, counting down.
CTGAAATAACCTGGAATAAGAATTCGCACCCGTTCCTAAGCTAAGTCGAGACGTCGATTTATTTGCGCTGGGCTTATGTGGTTGTGCAACCCCAACATTGTGGATTGTTCCAAGAAAACAACAGGCCTAAGAAAGCAAACAACAGTCATTGTGGCGCAAGAAGGATTTCCTCTTTTTTGCTACCTTCTTCTGGCAAACATCTCTGTTTTATTTGGTTGTACAGACAACGGAACTTACAGGACAAAGCTAGCTTTTGTTTCTAATTCCCCACAGGAGGTGACAGAAGTCCTGTTTTATTTTTAGTTTTTCCACCTTCGGCCCTCCCCCTCCTTCACAGCTGGATTCTGCTCTCATTTCAACTTCTAGCCTGCATCCCAGCCCAGCTGCCAGCAGCTTCTTGTTCTAGAAATGGCTGATGTTCGTTAGGGTTGGCAAAGTAGAAAAGTTGAGGCTGTGATTTTATTTTTCCTGTGCTGAAAAACGCAGAAAACAATGCGGGTTTTCTTTCTTTCTTTCTTTCTTTCTTTCTTTCTTTCTTTCTTTCTTTCTTTCTTTCTTTCTTTCTTTCTTTCTTTCTTTCTTTCTCTCTGTACCCACACCTTTCTTCCCTCTTTCTCATTTTTCTATCGCCTTTTTTTTATTTGCATTTTGTGTTGTGATCGTTTAAATAACATTCTTCATTTAAACAAACAAACAAACAAACAAACAAACAAACAAACAAACCCATCAGACAGGCTTTCCTAGACTGTGAAATCAGGATGAATGTTTCAGTGCAGAAAATTATTTGGACAGGCTGGAGCCCTGAAGGGGGAAGCTTCACCAAAAAAATTGCTTTGAAGCAAAGCTCCAAACCAGGAGGTGTTTGGTGCCCTCCCTCCCTCCCTCCCTTCCTTCCTCCCTCCCTCCCTCCCTCCCTCCCTCCATCTCCTTCCTTCCTTCCTCTCCCTCCCTCTTTCCTTCCTTCTTTCCTCCCTCCCTCTTGCCTCCTTCCATCCTCCCTCCTTCCTTTCTCCCTCCCACTCTCCATCCTCTCTCCTTCCTTCCTTCCTTCCTTCCTTCCTTCCTTCCTTCCTTCCTTCCTTCCTCCCTCCCTCCCTCCCTCTCCTTCCTTCCTCTCCCTCCCTCTTTCCTTCCTTCTTTCCTCCCTCCCTCTTGCCTCCTTCCATCCTCTCTCCTTCCTTTCTCCCTCCCACTCTCCGTCCTCTCTTCTTCCTTCCTTCCTTTCCTTCCTTCCTTCCTTCCTTCCTTCCTTCCTTCCTTCCTTCCTTCCTTCCTTCCTTCCTCCCTCCCTCTCCTTCCTTCCTCTCCCTCCCTCTTTCCTTCCTTCTTTCCTCCCTCCCTCTTGCCTCCTTCCATCCTCTCTCCTTCCTTCCTCCCTCCCACTCTCCATCCTCTCTCCTTCCTTCCTTCCTTCCTTCCTTCCTTCCTTCCTTCCTTCCTTCCTTCCTTCCTTCCTTCCTTCCTTTCTTCTTTCCTTCCTCCCTCCCTCCTTTTCTTCTCTTCCTGTGAACTGGGTACATCAGTATGACTTTCCCATGTGGATTTCAATACTTCTGCACATGTGCAGAGGTCTGTTTCCCCACCAGTTTGACATGATCGGTCGAATCAAAATGAGCTGACTTTGTGTTTTTGTCGAATTGCAGAACTTGGGAGCATATTCACTAGAAGAAAGCTAGTGCTGGATGGGTCCTTTCTATGTCAATTGTACAGCCAGTTTGGTGAAATTGTGAAGGCATCAGGCCAGAAACCAGGTGACTGTGAGTTTTAGTCCTGCCCTGGGCACAAAAAGCCAACTGGATGACATTGGGCCAGTCCCTCTCTCTCAGCCCTACGAAGGAGGCAATGGCCAACCACTTCTGGAAAAACCTTGCCAAGAAAACTGCAGGGACTTTTCCAGGCAGCCTCTGAGAATCAGACACAATTAAATGAAAAAACAAAAACAAAAGAAGTTTTACACAAAACTGTTTCTCAACCTGTTTCTTCTACAGAGGAATTATTGAGTCTGTCATCTGCACCTCTATAACTGTCTGGTTTGGTTCTGCAACCCAACAAGACTTCAGTGGCTACCAACCTGCCTTCCATTGAGTATCTGTATACTGCACGAGTCAAAAAGAGGGCTGTGAAAATATCTACAGACCCCTCGCATCCTGGACATAAACTGTTTCAACTTCTACCCTCAAAACGACGCTATAGAGCACTGCACACCAGAACAACTAAACACAAGGACAGTTTTTTCCCGAACGCCATCACTCCGCTAAACAAATAATTCCCTCAACACTATCAAACTATTCACTAAGCCTGCATTACTATTACTATTAATCTTCTCATCGTTCGACAACCATTTGTCTGAAGTGGTGTAGGGTTTCCTGCCTAGGCAGGGGGTTGGACTAGAAGACCTCCAAGGTCCCTTCCAACTCTGTTATTCTATTCTATTCTATTCCTATCACCCATCTCCTCCCACTTATGACTGCATGACTGTAACTTTGTTGCTTGTATCCTTACGATTTATATTGATTGTTTCCTAGTATGATTCGATTGCTTATTTGTACCCTATGACCATCATTAAGTGTTGTACCTTATGATTCTTGACGAATGTATCTTGTCTTTTTATGTACACTGAGAGCATATGCGCCAAAGACAAATTCCTTGTGTGTCCAATCACACTTGGCCAATAAAGAATTCTAATCTTATCTAATAAACAGCAACCATATCTCATTTGTCCAGATACAATACATAATTATAAGCACCTCGTTCCTAAATTGTATATAACTTAGCAAGTGTGACCAAAAAAAGTGCTTCTTTTCAATGTTGAAGGACTCTTAGTAAAGAAAAGGGATAAGGCAGGGGTGAAATCCAGCAGGTTCTGACAGGTTCTGGAGAACTGGTAGTGGAAATTATGAGTAGTTCAGAGAACCTGTAGCAAAAATGTTGAGTATTTCGGAAAACCAGAAAATACCATCTCTGGCTGGCCCCAGAGTGGAGTGGGAATGGAGATTTTGCAATATCCTTTCCCCAGGAGTGGGGTGGGAATGGGGATTTGGCAGTATCCTTCCCCTGGAGTGGGGTGGGAATGGAGATTTGGCAGTATCCTTCCCCTGCCACACCCACCAAGCCATACCACACGCACTAAGCCACACCCACAGAACCAGTAGTAAAAAAATTTGGATTTCACCACTGGGCTAAGAGTCTTGAAACAATCCTTCTTATGGCTATTGGCTGACACTGCATTGAAATTAATTTTTTTTAATATTTTTTTTTTACAGTTAAAGCCTTTTTTTTTTGTTTTGTTTTATTCTCCATTAAAAAAAAAAACCCACCATCCAGGAAGTTCTGCTATGCAAAAATCTGCCTTTTAAAAACTCTGAATTCCCGCAGAAAGGTATCTGGAGCGCGCCTCGCCTTTTCTTAGCTAATTATCCTGCCAGTAAAGTAATAACTTGTTTATAGATATGTCAATTCAGCTTTTCTTCCCGCTGAACTCCTCGAGAATGTAAAATATCATTCTCGCAAGCAAGCGCCAGGCATTTTAATCAATGCTGCCCAATCCTACCTCAGGGGAGAATTATTTTTAAGCCCATTAGCATGATATATTCTCTCGATGGTTTAAATGGTTTTTTTTCCACCCACGTTAAAAAAAGAAAAGAAAAGGCAAGAAAATGGCGTGACTTTAGAAAGAAGATGCGGTGGGTGGAAAAAAACCAATATAGGTGGAAGAATTAATAACGATAATAATTTATTAAAGTTGCATGCCGCCAGACTCTCAATTAACTCTGGGCTAGAATAAACATTGAAATGGAAAATATAATCAAACTGAGCCAAGGAAATGGTCATTCACGCCACAGGAAAGCCTCGTCCAATCAACAACGGGGAGATCAAAGATGCCCCGCCTCCCATAGGAACTCCTCCCACTCGGGAGGCTTCTGCTAACTGTGTGTCCAAACAAAAACAAATTTTTTATCTGCATTGGTCACTATGGGAGATCTGGCTACAAGTAGTCCTCAATTTACGACCGACCTTTGTTTAATGACTACTCAAAGTTATGATTGTGCTGAAGTGACTTATGACCGGTCTTCAGCTTTACTACTATGGCAGTGTCTCCATGGTAGTTCTCAATTTATGACCACAACTGAGCCCCAAATTTCCATGGGTAAGCCATTATTAAGAGAATCATGATTCTGACAAGCAAAGTGAATGGGGAAGCCAGATTCACTTAACAACCGGGTTAACAGCTGCAGTAATTCACCGAATGATTGTGGCGAGTAAGGTCGTAAAATGGGGCAAAACTCACTTATAAGCTGTCTCGCTTCGTAACAGAAATTTTGGACTCATTTATGGCCGTAAGTTGAGGATGACCTGTACAGCTAATGATTCTCTTTCCTCTTCTGCATCTCTTTATCCCTGCAACAGCTGTCCTTGGCTGTCCTCCTTTCTCTATTGAAGATCCTAGATCTGTTATGGCCCGTCAGCGGCCGGTGCGGATTGTAGCTGATTCCGACAGCGAGGAGGCTGGTGTGGTGCTGCGCCAGCAGCCTGTGCAGCTGGCACTTGAGTCAGACAATGAGGAGGCTGGAGAAGATGTGGTGCCAGAGGCAGGGATTCAGCCAGGGCCTTCAGAACCTCCAGAAGCTTCCATAAGTGAAGAGGATGAAGAGGAGGAGCTGGGTGTGCAGAGCTGCCAAAAGGCAGGAGTGGCTCCTCAGGAGGAGGTCTCCTCAAGAGTAAGGCTTGGGGCTAATTGGCCACTCCCTTAGCCTATTTAAGGACGGACGACGACTGAGACAATTTGCAGGGAACAACTTCGTTCACTCTCCTTCGCGTCCTGATCTTAGTTCTCTTATCAGTGTCCTGCAAATTGCTTCTGGGCCTTTTGCCAATCCTTGTAAGATTACGATTATTTATTCTTTGGATTCTTGTAGGCTGTTAAGAAAGTTAATTAACAGCCTTTGTTTGAAAAAGACTGATTTAATTTAGTAAACTAAGGTTTGTACAGACTTTGTGTGTGCTGCGTTCTTTGGGGTCCGTAGCTGGGGCAGAACAAGATCAGGGGCGTCAAACACAAGGCCCATGGGCTGGATCCGACCACATCAGGGCCCATTCTGGAAAATGTAAGGGGCCGGCCTGTGTCACTTCGGCCAGGACTGCCCAATGTGAAGAGGAAACATCGGGGCAACATGGCTTCGGCCATGTCTACCCAATGAGAAGAGGAAACATGCCAGCAGTTTGGGGAGTGGTCTTCAAGCTGACCATGCCCACTCAGTCATCCATGTCCAGTGAGTGGCGTCAAGATGGCCACGCCCACCCAGTTGGCCACACCCACCCAGTTGGCCACACACCCCAGCCCCCCAAGGTCAACCACAGCCCTAATGCGGCCCTCAATGAAATTGAATTTGACACCGGTGTCCTAGATTAGGAGTCTCCAACCTTGGCAACTTTCAAGATTTGTGGACTTCAACTCCCAGAGTTCCTCTCCCAGGAATTCTAGGACTTGAAGTCCACAAGTCTTAAAAGTTGCCAAGGTTGGAGACCCCTGTCCTAGATGGTCTCTCCTGAGATCTACAGAAATCATTCTTCCCTCTTGGACTACAGGCCCTGCGGGTTGGAGCCCGACAACTAAACCAGTTGGGATTTTGCTCAGCTCTGGCTCAAATGCAATGTGTGACTCCAGCGATTGTGGTTTGTAAATTACAGTCAATGGCTTAGTGTGTGACCGTAAGCCTCAGCCAGTTCTGGCCCGTTGAGCCAACGTGGCTTGGCTTGATAAGGGATCCAAGGCAGGCATTCTGAATACGAAAAAATCTCTTCGTCTCAACCTGGTCCCCTTTTCCAAATTCTTCGGTATCTTTACTCGATTGTAAGTCCTTTAAACTGTAGGGCATTTATTTCCAGTTAGAAAAGTACTGTAAACCCCTGTCTGCTCTCAAAGCACAAAAAAACTCCAATTCATATTGTGTAGCAGTGATAATTCTGCAACGAAATGGGTTTAAATCAGAGAGTAAGGGACGACTCTCACCCTGGTCATCACTTCTTTACCCTCCTACCATCGGGAAGGAGATATAGAAGCGTAGCCAGCTACACAAACAGGCTGAAGAACAGTTTTTATCCGTGGGCTGTCAGATTTCCTGAATGCGAAATAACATCATAAATAAAATAGAATAGAATAGAATAGAATAGAATAGAATAGAATAGAATAGAATAGAATAGAATAGGAGTTAGAGTGTAGTGTAGTGTAGTGTAGTGTAGTGTAGTGTAGTGTAGTGTAGTGTAGTGTAGGGTAGGGTAGGGTAGGGTAGAGTAGGATAGGATAGGATAGGATAGGAGTTAGAGTTTTGGGTAGGGTAGGGTAGGGTAGGGTAGGGAGAGTAGGATAGGATAGGATAGGATATAGAATAGAATAGGAGTTAGAGGGTAGGGTAGGGTAGGGTAGGGTAGGGTAGGGTAGGGTAGGGTAGGGTAGGGTAGAGTAGAATAGAATAGAATAGAATAGAATAGAATAGAATAGAATAGAATAGAATAGAATAGAATAGAATAGAATAGAATTCTTTATTGGCCAAGTGTGATTGGACACATAAGGAATTTGTCTTGGTGCATATACTCTCAGTGTATATAAAAGAAACGTCCATCAAGGATCATAAGGTACAACACTTAATGATAGTCATAGGGTGCAAATCAGGAAACAGTATCATTATAAATCGTAAGGATACAAGCAACTATGTAGTATGATAGACTGCAGGGCCGGCGCAACGTGTAACATGTTCACACAGCTGCAATAGGAATGGGGGTTCTGTTAATAGGATTTATTGTGTTAGGGATTTTCTGTCTTCACTGTGAGTTGTGTTGTGTTTGGGGGGGGGCATTCACTGAGGGAGCTCAACCAAACTCATTGTACATATATTGTGCACTGAGAATAAAGATTTGAATTGAATTTTTGAATTAAGGGGAAGAATCCGACAGGGGAAATGTAGGGATTATTATTTTATTTTATTTTTTTAGTTCCCGATTTTATTTTGAACATTTGCAGAATGTTGGGTTATCTAAAGTCATGTGCTCTGGGCTATTTTGGGGACGAGTGTATGAAGACACATTCAGGTTGAGTCAAACTTTGCTGCAGTGAGATATCGGTAGTTCTTCTCGACATACAACCCCAATACAGAAGCTCCAAATTTCTGTTGCTAAGGAAGACCGTTGTTGAGTTTTGCCTGATTTTACGAACTTTTTTTTTTTGCCACATTGGTTATTGACTCACCGCAATTGTTAAGCGAATCATGCAGCTGTTAAACCAAATCTGGCTTGCCCCGCTGACTTTGCTTGTCGGAAGCTGCTTGGGAAGGTCCCCAAATGGTGATGACGTGACCCTGGGACACTGCAACCATCATAAATATGAGTCGGTTGCCAAGCGACCGGATGTGGATCACCTGACCATGGGGAGGCTGCAAGAGTCTGTGAAAAACAGTCATAATAGTCCTTTTTTTCAGTCCCGTTCGAATGGTCACTAAGCGGACAATTGTATGTCGGGGTTCTGCCCCAGCTACGGACCCCAAAGAACGCAGCACACACAAAGTCTGTACAAACCTTAGTTTACTAAATTAAATCACTCTTTTTCAAACAAAGGCTGTTAATTAACTTTATTAACAGCCTACAAGAATCCAAAGAATAAATAATCTTAATCTTACTATGGTTGGCAGAAAGCCCAGAAGCAATTTGCAGAGAATCAAGATCAAGGCACGAAGGAGAGTGAACGGTTGTTCCCTGCAAATTGCTTCAGTCAGCGTTCCTCCTTAAATAGGCTGAGAGAGTGGCCAATTAGCCCCAAGCCTTACTCTCGAGGAGACCTCCTCCTGAGGAGCCACTCCTGCCTTTTGGCAGCTCTGCGTGCCCGTGCATTGAGAAGAGGTTCCTCCTCTTCTTCCTCTTCACCCATGGAAGCTTCTGGAGGTTCTGAAGGCCCTGGCTGAATCTCCGCCTCTGGCACCACATCTTCTCCAGCCTCCTCACTGTCCGACTCGAGTGCCAGCTGCACAGGCTGCTGGCGCAACACCACACCAGCCTCCTCACTGTCCGAATCAGCTACCAGCCGCACAGGCCGCGTACGGGCCACAACAGTCGAGGACTACCCGAAGCAAGGCAAGAGTAAAGCCGAAAGCAAAAACGTTTATGTCCATCTGGAATAAACTCCTCCGTTGTGACACCAGGTGTTCAAATGGCTGTTTTTGCAGTGTGCGTTTGTGTATGTACATACACACACACACACACACACACACGGGGAGGGGAGAATGAGGGGGAATTGTAGCATTCTTCCTCTCTCTGGCACATTTTTGCTTCGGTTTCATTTCTTGCACTTCTCTTTTCTCTGGGCCAGACACCCCCCCCCCCCAAAATTGTTCTCTTTTTGAGTTTTCAGCAAGCTCTTTTGTAAATCGGGAAGAGAGAACGGTATTGAGAAATGACGAAAGAACCAAAAGCTACTATATTTGCTGTGGGGAAATTCTCAAAGAAGGGGCACTTTCTGGGAAGATCCAGCCAAAGGGATCGGGTGACGTAGAGGAACCGGCTTGCAAAATCTGATGATTCTCTAAGCTCCTTATTTCTCCAACTTGGCAATTTTAAAACCTTTGGACTTTCATTCCCCCAAAATCCCCCCCTGTCTGGAATAAGATTCTGGGTGAATCTGAGATGTTCTTTGAGGGCGAGATTCATGGCTCCGTCCTGCACAATCCATGTCTTGTTAAAACAGGAAAGGAAGACCAGAACTGACGCAGGAAATTCTGAATGAACTACTGTCCCAGCACCCGCCAGGCGAAACCTTCTCAAACTGGACAGACAGCACAGGTTTTGCAATTTTTATGAAAGGTATATCTATTAAGGCAGCAGCCAGTCAACATTTTCTTCTGTGGTCTCCAAGAGACAAGAGTCCGATTCTTCTCCATTGGAAAATTAACTTGTGGTGCCTAAAAGCAAGATGTTGGCTCAAGAGGAAAAAACCCAAATTAGCTGGCCTAATCAATTGGGGCGGGGGGGAAGACCGAACCAGAGAAGGCCAAAAAAAAAAAAAAAAAAAAAAAGAGCCTTGGTAGTACAGTGGTCTAAGGCACCCTGTTATTAAGCTGGTTATTAAGACCAGATGCCTGCAATTACTGCAGGTTCGAATCTCGCCAAGGCTCAAGGTTGACTCAGCCTTCCATCCTTTCTAAGGTAGGTAAATTGAGGACCCAGTTGTGGGGGCAATAAGCTGACTTTGTATAAATATACAAAAGAATGAAGGCTATTGCTTAACGCATTGTAAGCCGCCCTGAGTCTCTGGAGAAGGGCGGCATATAAATCAATTTTTTTTTTTAAAAAAAACTCTTTCCAGTCCATCACTTAGATCAGGAGTGTCCAACCTTGGTAACTTTAAGCCTTGTGGACTTCAACTCCCAGAATTTCCAACTATGGAAATTAGAAGTCCATAGATCTTAAAAGTTGCGAAGTTTGGACGCCTCTGATTTAGATGATGGTAGAATAAGACAGATGATGGAGAAAATAACCCAAAGTAATTGGTCGCTCAAACTGAGATCACCAGGTGTCCTTTTTCCAGGCTTGGTTTCACACCGCTTAGCAAAGATGCTAAACAATTTAAAAAGGAGGTGTCAGAATTAAATTCCAATGATTTTAAAAATGGTACTTTGTAGAAGAAATCTATGCAGAGTAAATAAAAATGACCCTGATGGAGATATACTGACTGGCTGGGGAATTCTGGGAGTTGAAGTAGGTCTTAAAAGTTGCCAAGGTGAGACATCCCTGGTCTATATTATTCAGAATTGTCTACACCAGGGGTCTCCCACCTTGGCAACTTTAAGACTTGTGGACTTCAATTCCCAGAATTCCTCAGTCAGCTGGCTGAGGAACTCTGGGAGTTGAAGTCCACAAGTCTTAAAGTTGCCAAGGTGGGAGACCCCTGGTCTACACAGGCTGGAGAGGCAGTTTCCACATGAAGCGTTCCACACCGAAATGAAAAATGGACAACCTTGTTTTCTGCCATTTGGGGAAAAGAATCACCCAATTTACTGTATACTCTAAAGTAAGATTAGTAAAACTTTAAATAACAACTCAATTCATTCCTCAAATCTCCCAAAAGTTAAGTCTTGGTGGAAACCACCAAGAGATTGTCCCAACCATGGACCAAGTCATATCATGACCAGTTTAATTCTGGTTGTGTGTGTGTTCCATGATCCTAATCAAATCCATGATTTTTAAACCGTAGATTGTGCTTGCGTAACACACCTAACAAGAGTTAGGTGAAGAGCTAATGGCTGCATTCTCAATAGAATTTATCTTGATTTGTCTGTTCATGGCTTACTGTATTGGGTGTATTCTGTATTTTTGGTTAATTTGGGTTCAGCGATTGATGCAAACCCAGAAATGGGTTATATCAGCTATGAAGTTCTAGCATGGCCGTAAATATGTCATCACATGGTATGAATCCAACCAGTTTTGAATTTTTTCATAAATCAACATCGGGCATTTGAACAAACCATCATAAAGCACAGTTCAGCATGAGGTAAACCAATCGGTAATTCCAGCCAGTTTCACACCACTGCTTGGAAGTTTAGAAGGCATAAGAGTGTTTCAAGTTTAGTACCTCAGCTTGTTTCAATAAACCATCATAACCCACAGCTCAACATGACGTAAACTAGTCAGTAAATCCAGCCATTTTCACGCTACTATGGAAGATTAGAAGGCAAGAGGGTGTTTTCAAGTGTTGTCAGCTTGTTTCAATAAACTAACGTAAAATATAGCTCAGCGTGAGGTAAGCCAGTCAGTTTCACACCACTACTTGAAGATTAGAAGGCCTAAGAGTGTTTCAAGTGTTGTTCCAATAAACCATCATAAAGTACAGCTCAGCACGATAAAAAAACAGTCGGTAACTCAAGTCAGTTTCGCACCACTATTGAAGATTAGAAGACAGAAAATGTGTTTCAAGTGTTGTATCTCAGCTTGTTTCAATAAACCACCATAAAACACAGCTCTGTGTGATGTCAAGCAGTCAGGAAGACCAATTTCAGACCACGGCTGAACATTAGAAGGCAGAAATGTATTTCAAGTGTTGAATCCCAGCTGCCCTTCACAGTTGAGTAGCGTTTCCAACCTGACTGCCCTCCAGATCTGTAGACTTCAACTTCCAGAATTCTCTCCCATGGCCGTGCTGACTGGAGAATTCTGGGAGTTGAAGTTCACTCACGATTTAATCCAGGTTGGGAAAACCCTGCTTGAGTAATTTAGCTCAATAAAGACTGACCCTTGCTCAGTTTTATCAGGGAAATTCACCGACACCCGACTGTAACCGTGAAATGATGAATCTTTCCTTTCACATCTCCTCACCAGCTTCCCTGCCGTCACCTTTGAAGTCCATGAATATGCGCTCAGCATGATGCACGCTAATGGAGTCAGGCAGATGACAGCTATGTTTATATTGGTTTTTAAACTCTATCTCTGGAGGGCAAAGACTGTGTCGTGTGTTTACAAAAGGATGATAAATGCACACTTCCAAGATGGTTAACGCATAAATAACTCACACCTCAGCTCGGGTGCCGTTAAGTGCACCGACACTACTAACATTTGATGGGTGTCTGGGACAACCGAGTGAGGAGGGAGGGTTGGGTTTCAACCAAGAAATGTGGTTTCTTTAACCACCGTTCGTGGAATTGACAAGAGTTTGTTGAATTAACCACAGGTTATGGAGCTAGCCATCATTTACTGAGCAAACCACTGTTTATTGAATTAACCACAGTGTATTGAATTAACCAGAATGTATCGAATTAACCACCGTTCATTGAATTAGTGGAGGCAATGTCCATGTGAAGTTTTCCACACCCAAGTGAAAATGGATAAGCCTGTTTTCTGCACTTTGGGGGAAAGAATCTCACAAGTTAGTGTAAACCCTAAGGTCGGAATAATAAAGCTTTAAGCAACAGCAACAAACAGCTGAATTAGTATTAAACCAAAAGCGTTTAATAAATAAATGAAATAACAGGATAGACTAAACCATAATGGCTGAATTCACATTGTACATTGCAATAATAATAATAATAATAATAATAATAATAATAATAATAATAATAATAATATTACATTATGGCTTAGTGAAAACCTGGCTAGATTTTCACAGACATTGACTCAGCTAAAACTAAGCCAAAATAAGCTTGGATCATTTGTAGTTCCCACCCTTATGAGATCCCGTCAAGGATCAGCCACGGTTAGCTGTATTAGCATTACATATAAAAGCTTAATAAATAAATTAATATGTTCAGCATTTCTCAATCTTGGCTGTTTGAAGATGGGTGGACTTCAGCTCTTAGAATTCCCCAGCCAGCATCCTGGTTGGGAAATTCTGGGAATAAAGTCCACCCATCTTAAAGTTGCCAAATTTGAAAACCAGGACTACGTAAACCTTTTAAAGAAGTATAACACAATTGGAAGGGGCTTCAGAGGTCTTCTAGTCCAACCCCCTGCACAAGCAGGAAACTTTATACCCGTGACGGCGAACCTATGGCACACGTTACACAGGTGGCACGTGGAGCCATATCTGTGGGCACACGAGCATTGCCCTAGCTCAGCTCTAGCTGATTTTTGGGCCTTCCGGAAGTCAGGAAATGGGCTGTTTCTGGCCTCCAGAGGGCCTCCGAGGGGGGGTAAGGTCGTTTTCACCCTCCCCAGGCTCCTACAAAGCCTCTGGAACCTGGGGAGGGCGAAAAATGGGCCTACTTGGCAGGGGTGGGTTCTAAATTTTTTTTATTACTGGTTCTGTGGGCGTGGCTTATTTTGTGGTGGTGGCTTGGTGTGGTGGGTAATGTGACTGGGTGGGCGTGGGCAACTTTTTTTTTTTTTTACTTTTGAAAGCATTTTTTTCTACAATCTTAAAAGGTTGCAGAAAAAAATGCTTTTAGAAGCCTCTGACAATCAGGCAACTCAGCTGGGATCGCTAGAGGCTTTTAAAGGCTTTTTTTTCCCCTCGGCTGAAGCGGTTGTAGAAAAAATGCTTCTAAAAGTAAAAAAAAAAAGGCTCTAATGAGGTGGGCGGGGTAAACAAGTGGTGACCGGGCCACGAACTGGTTCAGGGGCGTGGCCAGCCAATGTTATTACCGGTTCTCTGAACTACTACACATTTTTACTACCGGTTCTTGAGAACCGGTGCGAACTGGTAGCAACCCACCACTGCTACCTGGCCTACCGTGCCATCACGTGCCAAAAGCAGGGGCAGCGGGGGGAGGTCGCACGGGAATGCACGGGGGGGGGAGGTCACGCATTGAATTATGGGTGTGGGTATGCGCGCACAAGACCCCTCCGCGCTCCCCCCTCTTTTGGCACATGACGGCAAAAAGATTAGCCAACACTGCCCTATATCATTTCAGAGAAACGATTGTCCAATTTCTACCGTTCCATGATGCTCCAACCTAGATTGCAGAAGAATACTAAATAACGGTGGGAATATCTGAACCCAACCTCCACATCTCCCATGGGACGGCTGATTGGGTTGCACGACGAGGTCATTTACCAAAGACCTTGGCTTTCTCCTAGAGAGGCCTGCATGAGGACTAGCAGGCTGAGCCAAAGAATCGATGAAAGAGGCAGCTCTTGAGTTAGCCTTAGGCTGATACCCTGCAAGAACAACTCTGAGCCAGACGCAACAGAAGAAAGCTTTTAAGAGAAGGCCAGGATGCCGATCCTTCGCCTAGGAAAGGGCAGGCCTCAAAAGAACAAAGGCCGTAACGAGAGATAAAAAAAGCCAGTTTAATTCTCCCGCAATCCCCTCTTCCTTCATATCTACCGCCTCTTTGAATCCCCAAGCAGCATTCTTTAAATAGCAGCTGCGGGATGTCAGCATTGAAAAGAATCCCTCCTTGCCTCTGCTTGCAAGTTTTCCGGATGCAAGGCGTGGACCGCAAAGCGGCAGAGAATCATTTCAACGTTATTGTTATTCAGGTGGTTTTTGAAAAGAAACCAGCAAAAACCACAGAGGACCCAGCCGGCTTGTCGGAGGTTACGAAATCTTGCTGGCTGCATTTCAGCACCTAAACCAGGGATGGGTTGCTACCGGTTCGTCCCGGATCAGGCAAACTGGTAGCGGCGGCAGTGAGAGTCTCCGCCCACCTGCTCGGATGCCACCCAGGAGCAAACCGGTAGCGACGGGAGTTTAATCCCACTACTGGCCCAAATCTCAAGGAACTGGGTAGGAACAGGGTGATTGTCTTGTCCAAGATTTTTAAGAAGAGACTGGGCAGTCTCAAATTGTACAGGTAGTCCTCGATTTACGACAGTTCATTTAGGGACCATTTCAAAGTTACGACAACACTAGGAGGAAAAAAGTGACGTACGACCTTTCCCCCCCCCACTTATGACCATTGCAGCATGGCCACATGATCAAAATTAGAATGGTTGGCAACCGACTCACGTTTATGACGATTGCAGGGTCGTGTGTGTGTGTGCGTGTGTGTGTGTGTGTGTGTGTGTGAGAGAGAGAGAGAGACGTGATCCACTTTTTGCGAGCTTCTAAGAAGCAAAGTCAACGGGGAAGCCAGATTCATTTAACCCCTCTAGTTAGTAATCTATCAACTGCGGCGATTCACTTAACAACGATGGCCAGGAAAAGTTGTAAAATGGGTCCAAACGTACTTCACATGTGTCTCACTTAACGACAGAAATTTCGGGCTCAATTGTGGTCGTAACCCTAACCCTAACCCTAACAACCATGTTAATTTAACTATGGCGATGATTTGCTGAAGAAGACACGGCGAGAAAAGTTGTTAACATGGGGCAAAACTCCCTTAACAAATGTCTCACTAGGCCACATACGGTAAATTTGGGGCTCAATTGGGGTCCTAAATCAAGGACTACCTATGTTGGGTTAGACTAGAAGATCTCCAAGGTTCCTTCCAGCTCTTTTTTCCGATTGAGATTTAAGCCCCCTGAGCTCTCCGGTTGCAGAAAGTTCGAGTTGAGGGGCCCTGGAGTTGAGCCCAGCCTAGGGGCTTTCAGGCTTTTGACAGCTCCCCCTCCTCCTTGCAACCCCGTGGCCAATGCGATGGACGGGCCCCTTTTAATCCCCTTCCCCGCCAGCGGCATCTTCCCTGGGAATTCCATCCGGCCTCAGCAGGTCCCCTCTTGTGCCCAGCTGTGATGGATGGCGGGCAAGGCTGCCTCCTGACCCCGATCGAGCGCCGTGTTCGGCGCTCGGGGCCGTAATTCATGAGGACCGGCCTTGGCTGCCTTTCGTCGTCCAACAATGGTTGGCAGGCAAGCTCATTCAGGGCCCATTATGAGCGCTTCCACTTTTCTTTGCCTTCCCCAAAGTGAGGTGGCCGTGGATGGAATATTAAGGAGACTGCTGGGCTCGCACACAATGAAGTGGCCTCTCTGCCAAGGGTTTATGCAGGAGCCCCTCACTCCCACCCCCCAGGCTGGCAAGCCAGCATTGATAGGCCTGGGGGAGAGGGTGCTGCTGATTTTTTGACAAAAAAGGAGGGAGGGAGGGAAGGAAGGAAGGAAGGAAGGAAGGAAGGAAGGAAGGAAGGAAGGAAGGAAGGAAGGAATTTAGTTATATGTATTCAAGGAAGGAGGAAGGAAGAAATTTAGTTATATATATTCAAGGAAGGAAGGAATTTAGCTAGAAAGAAGGGAGGGAGGGAGGAAGCAAGCAAGCAAGCAAGCAATTTTGTTATATGTATTCAAGGAAGGAAGGAATTTAGCTATAAAGAAGGAAGGAAGGAAGGAAGGAAGAAAGAGAAAGCAATTTTGTTATATGTATTCAAGGAAGGAAGGTATTTAGCTAGAAGGGAAGGAGGGAGGGAGGAATTTAGCTGTAAAGAAGGAAGGAAGGAAGGAATTTAGCTAGAAGGGAGGGAGGGAGGAATTTAGCTATAAAGAAAGAAGGAAGGAAGGAATTTAGCAGGAAGGAAGGAAAGAAGGAAATTAATTATATGTATATGGAAGGAAGGAAGGAAGGAAGGAAGGAAGGAAGGAAGGAAGGAAGGAAGGAAGGAAGGAAGGAAGGAATTTAGCTAGAAGGAGGGAGGGAGGGAGGAATTTAGCTATAAAGAAAGAAGGAAGGAAGGAATTTAGCAGGAAGGAAGGAAAGAAGGAAATTAATTATATGTATATGGAAGGAAGGAAGGAAGGAAGGAGGGAGGGAGGGAGGGAGGGATCTAGCTATATGTATTCAAGAACCAAGAAAAGAAATATTACTCTCTTATTTTTTCTCCCTTTTTCAAAGTTTCAATAAAAAGCTCTGTATAAAACAACTGGATGCGAATATGAAAGCCACCTCGAAGTTCCTTGACAATTTAAAAGTCTGAAGGACACAGGAGTAAGTGTGTAGTAGGGGGTTGTGTGTACGGAGGGGGACGTAAGGACAAAGGACTCAGGGCGCTCAAAAGCTTCTAAAAATCCCCATCCCTTCTCAGAAAGACCTAATTTACTCCTCCTTTACAAGTTACCGTTGTGCCTATCAAGCAGCCAGGGCCGGCTGGATATTTTTCTAAAAGGGGAAAAAAAATCCTTTGAAATTCTATCATCTTCTAAGCTGGTTGAAGATTTAAGGTACTAATTCAAGATAAAGCAGAGCACGTACCATGTACAGGATGTTTGGCAGTATCTTCCTTTTAAAAAAAAAAAGCTGCTTCTTTTGTGAGTTTCTTTTTTTAAAAAAAAAACACACAAAGCCTACACACACCCAAAGGGTTGCACAAGCCTTGAATACACACACACACACACACACACACACACACACACACACACACAAACTCCAATTATGCCCTCTTTCATCTCTCATTCAGAAATTTTCATATGACCACAGAGGGATTGTCAAGGAAACAATACTTAAGACAAAAAAGTCAATGCCACTGATTCAAATTCCCCCACGAACACTTAAGCCACCATTAAGAACACAGCACTTCCTCTGTAATGTTGGGGGGCTGGAGGGGGGGGGGGGACAGGTGTCCAGCCCCTACAGCAGAGGGAAGCAAGATCTGCATGGAATTTCCCTAAAATACAGAATATTCCCTAAAATACAGAATATTCCCTGAAATACAGAATACAGCGAAGAGGTTGTAAAAAAAATGCTTTCAAAAGGCTCTGACGATCCCAGCTGAGTTGCCTGATCGGCAGAGGCTTTTTTAAAACGCCTCTGCCGATCAGGCAACTCAGCTGGGATCGTCAGAGGCATTTAAAAGGGTTTTTTTTCTTTTAAATGCCTCTGACGATCCAAGCTGAGTTTTTTTAAAAAGCCTCTGCCGATCAGGCAACTCAGCTGGGATCGTCAGAGGCATTTAAAAGAAAAAAACCCTATTTTTTTTAAATGGCGGGGGAGGGGGTTTTTGCCCACCCTAGGCTCCGGAGGCTTTCCTCGAGCCTCTGAGAGGGCAAAAACGGCCTCCCCAGGCTCCGGAGGCCCTCTGGAGGCCGGAAACTTCCAGTTGGAAGTTCCAGTTGGCCCGTTTTTTGCCCTCCCCGAGCCTCCGTGTGCATCCTGCACTTACCTGCATCCAAAATGGGCCGCGTGGGGACCCCCTAAGAGGGGCAGGGTGGGGCGGAGTGGGCGGGGCCAGCCAGGAGTGGGATTTGGGGGTTCTCCGAACTGCACAGAATCTTAGCTAGAGGTTCTCCCGAATCCCTGAGAACCCCCAGCAGCCCCACCCCTGGTTTTTATTGCCGGGAAATTTTCTCGTTCGTTCTGATAAATCCCTTCATTGGGTTCATTCAAAGCTATGAGTTGTCTG
Source organism: Pituophis catenifer annectens (assembly GCF_029215685.1). Lineage (NCBI taxonomy): Eukaryota > Metazoa > Chordata > Lepidosauria > Squamata > Colubridae > Pituophis > Pituophis catenifer. Next base: position 14,636,412 of record NW_027256896.1, on the reverse strand, counting down.
AGTTTCTTTTTCCCAAAATGCGAAACTGAAGAGCCAGCAGTTCTTTTCCCAGACAACTGATCCTGAATCATCAACATCGTCAGGTTCTGCATTTATTTTATTTATTTTTTCATTCTCAAAGAGGGTTTTTTTTTTTTTTTGCACCAAGAGAAAATAGAAGAGGAGATGCAACAGAGTTACCCTCCGTGGCCATTTCTTGGGAGTAGCAACCTGCTTAACTTCATAGCTGCGGTATGTACATGTGGTCCTTGGCGTACGACCACGACTGCGAGTGGAAAAACTTCTCATTATAAGTGGTGTGTTCATTAAGTGAGGCGTCTCAGGAACAGCATCTGACTATACGACTTTTTCCGTTGTGGTCGTTCACTGAGTCATTGCAGTCATTAAGTGAGGCATCACAACTTGGGACCGTCCCTGCCGGCTCTCCCATCGACTTCCCCACATATCAAACTAGCATTAAACAAGCATAGGTTTTTCTCCTGGTCCCACCCACTTCTTTCTCTTTGCCCCTCCCCTTCTTTCTCCTGGCCCTGCCCAGTTTTCTTTTCACCCCACCCACTTCCTTCTCTTCATCCCACCCACTTTTTTCTCTTTGCCCCGCCCCTTCTTTCTCCTGGCCCTGCCCACTTTTCTCTTCACCCTACCCACTTCTTTCTCTTCACCCCACCCACTTCTTTTTCTTTCTCCTGGCCCCACCCATTTTTTCTCTTCACCCCGCCCTCTTTCTCCTGGCTCCACCCATTTCTTTCTCTTCACCCCGCCCACTTCTTTCTCCTGGCCCCGCCCACTTCTTTCTCCTGGCCCCACCCACTTTTTTTTTGAAGTCGATCCCCAACAAGAGTGAGCGCTCCAGGTTATGCATTTTCGGTTGCAAAAAAATAAGACTGTTCCTATATTCTTCCCATCTTCCGAAATGAAGCTCACTCTTTTCTTCTCGAGTTGGTGATTCTTAAGCATTTTAAGTCATTTTAGAAATCCGTGTCACTGCTTCTATGCTTCTGCGTGCATATAAAAGCCAAGTCTGCCGTTTAATCTTTTACAATCTGGCCCAGAGGCAGATAAGACACAACCATCTGGTTCCCAACTTCTAAATCTCCAACTTTTACACCCAAAATCATTAACATTTGCTTAGTTCACTAAGACAAAAGCTGCCATGGGCATCAACCTTTCTTGCCACTAATTAACTCATGGTTTGGCAATCTTTCCAGGAGGCTTATTCAATTCGCAAAAAGAAAAAGAAAAAACAAAACAGAATACGGCATCCTTTTAATTATTCTACTAAAGATACATGTCAAACTGGGAAAAGGAATCCGGATTTTGTTTCTCCCATCAGCAAGGTTTCCTAAATTCCTTTTTTTAAAAAAATAATAATAATAATTTTTTTTTTGGTCATATCCCAGGTTGACTTAAATCATGGGTGTCAAACTCGAATTCATTGAGGGTTGTGTTTGAACTTGGGATGCTGGGGTGGGGGTGGCCAGGGTGGGCGTGGCCTCGTGTCAGGGGCGCATGTGGTGGCCCGAGAATTCTGCCAGTGAAAATGGGCTCCCAAGCTCCGTTTTCAGCTGCGACAGCCTCCTGCAACCCTCAGCCAGCGAAAACGGAGCTCGGGAGGGCTGCCGGCAGTCCTCGCGAGCTCCGTTTTTGCTGGCAGAGGCACCACGGGCTGGTTCTTCGCTGTTTTCAGGGTAGTCCCACAGGCCCAATTTAAGCACCCCCGGGCCTTGAGTTTGACACCCCTGACTCAGGGGTGAAATCCAGCAGGTTCTGACAGGTTCTGGAGAACCTGTAGCGGAAATTTTGAGCAGTTCGGAGAACCGGCAAATACCACCTTTGGCTGGCCCCAGAGTGGGGCTGGGAATGGAGATTTTACAATATCCTTCCCCCAGGAGTGGGGTGGGAATGGGGACTTTGCAGTAACCTTCCCCTGCCACGCCCACCAAGCCACGCCCACCAAGCCACACCCACAGAACCGGTAGTAAAAAAAATTTAGATTTCACCACTGCTCTGACTTAAATCAAGATGGGTCAACTTTGGGTTAATCCCCAGAGAAATTTCCACACCAACCACGGTTTGATGGGGCTTTGTGCATCTACAAAAAGCAAATTTGAGCAGAGTTAATGCCATGCTGTCAGGCAGGCAGGTGCCTCATCAACTTTAAAAAAATGCTCTTTTCCTTAAGGCAATCACAGGAGCAGCGTTTGCCAAAATAATTTAAAGCAGCTGCAGGGTGGAGACAGTAAAAAAAAAAAAAAAAAAAAAAAACTCAGAATCCTGAGTCGACCAACAAAATCAAAATGCTGAACCATGCAATAAATACATATATATCCCGTTTCCCTGAAAATAAGACCCTGTCTTATATTTTTTTGAACCCTGAAATAAGCGCTTGGCCATATTGCCATGCGCTCAAAAGCCCAATTGGGCTTATGATCAGGGGATGTCTTATTTTATTTATTTATTTATTTATTAGATTTTTATACCGCCCCCTCTCCCGAAGGACTCGGGGCGGTGAACAGCCAAAATTAAAAAACATACAATATAAACATTAAAATACGTTTAAAACAGAATTAAATCCAAAATGGCTCCCCAATTTAAAACGCCTTACTCATGACCCTATAAATAAGACGAATTTAAAATTTTAAAATTTTGGGGGAAAGAGGGTATATATATCCCAGAATTTGCTCAGCTTCAAAATTTGGAGGTGTCTTGATGATCTGCTCAACCTTAAGAATGTAAGACATGTCCTGGTGGATTGGATTCCTGATAGACTGATCCAGCAGTCCAGTAGACCAGCAATGGCCACTCAACTGCACAAGGAAGCCTGCTAGCCTTCCAGCAGATGACCTCCAGAGATAATCTTATCACTCCATGGGCGAAATTCAGTAGGTTCTGGAGAACCGGTAGCAGAAATTTCGAGTAGTTCGGGAACCGGCAAATACCACCTCTGGCTGGCCCCAGAGTGGGGTGGGAATGGAGATTTTGCAATATCCTTCCCCCGGGAGTGGGGAGGGAATGGGGACTTTGCAGTATCCTTCTGCTGCCACGCCCACCAAGTCACACCACGCCCACCAAGCCACGCCCCCAGAACCGGTAGTAAAAAAAATGGAATTCCACCACTGCATCACTCTCAAGACTAAGAGTGTTGAATGCCATAACTTTCACGAATTGGTCCGGCCCTTTTTTGGAAGCTAAGCAAGCTGGTAGCCAACACCACATCTTGGGGGGGGGGGGACGACAGAAAGTTGCTTTTTTTCAAGAGGCAACTAGACTTTCTGGTTTTCCCTTGAAGACATTTCGCTTCTCCTCCAAGAAGCTCCGACTGGATGGTGGGAAATGGAAGGAGCTTCAGTCAGAGCTGAAGAAGCTTTTTGGAGGAGAAGCAAAACGCCGTCAAGGAAAAACCAGAAAGTCCAGTTGTGGGAAAAAAGCACTTTTAGGACAACCCATGACTTGGTCCTGGAGGACTGAGAATCTCCATAGACATCTGGGGAGGGGGAACAAACAGAAGGACAGCCATGGACGTCATCTGACATCAGAAGTGGAAGTTGAATAAAATGAAAGTGCTCAATATGAATCTTCTATGAAGCCAATTGTTTGGAAAATGAAGTACAGAGCTTGTAGAAGTAGCTATTGGGTCAGGTCTCTTAATTAAGTTTCCATCCATTATTCTTTGTCTGGCCTTCAGGTGCTTTGGAAAATAGCTTGACCCCCTCCTCTCTGTGGCAGCCCCTCAAATATTGGAAGACTGCTATCCTGTCTCCCCTGGTCCTTCTCTTCACTAGACTAACTGTCAGCATTCTGATGCTGCCATAAAAAGACGAGGCTTGACTTTTCACCTACTTATTTTCTCTGTAGATAATATCCCCTAGGAGATGGGATGGGAGGGGGGAACATTCCTGTGGGGTGAGGTCAGAAGCTGGGGAGACTGTCTTGGAAGATGGCCAATGAGAAGATGAGAATTGGGGAACGGAAAGGGAAGGGTTTGCGGGTCAGAGGGTTAAGTATCGGCTACGATGAAGTCGGGGCCAGATCTGTCGTACTCAGTAAATGGAATATTTCAGCAAAGATTAATTGTTTGGGAGTGCAATTTATTTGAGAGGACATCGAAACCTGACACTAACCATGCCCAGTTCTTGCAACCGTTCTTCGTATGTTTTAGTCTCCAGTCCCCTAATCATCCTTGTTGCTCTTCTCTGCACTTTTTCTGGAATCTCAACATCTTTTTTATAGTGTGGGGACCAAAACTGGATTCAGTATTCTAAGTGTGGTCTTACTAAGGCTTTATAGAATGGTATCAGGGGTGGGCTGCTGGGGGTTTGCAGGAGTTCGCGAGAACCTCTAGCTAAGATACTCTGCAGTTTGTAGAACCCCCAAATCCCACTCCTGGCTGGCCTACCCCACCCCACCCCTCCCAGGAGTCCCCATGCGGCCCGTTTTGGATGCAGGTAAGTGCAGGGTGCGTGTGGAGGCTCGGGGAGGGCGAAAAACAGGCCTATCGGAAGTTCGGGAAGGCCCTCCAGAGGGCCTCCGGAGCCTGGGGAGGCTGTTTTTGCCCTCCCAGAAGCTCGAGGACAGCCTCTGGAGCTCAGGGAGGGCAAAAACACCTCCCCTTGCTATGGTGCAGGAGGCTGACTAGGCCACGCCCACCCTGGCCACGCCCACCCAGCAACAAAGTCGAGAACCCCTTTTTAAAATTTTTGAAGCCCACCCCTGAGTGGTATTTTTTTTTTTTAATTTGATTTATATGCCGCCCTTCTCCGGAGACTCAGGGCGGCTTACAGTGCGTTAAGCAATAGCCTTCATACTTTTGTATATTTATACAAAGTCAGCTTATTGCCCCCACAAACTGGGTCCTCATTTCACCTACCTTAGAAAGGATGGAAGGCTGACTCAACCTTGAGCCTGGCGAGATTCGAACCTGCAGTAATTGCAGGCAGCTGTGTTAATAACAGGGTGCTTTAGACCACTGTACTACCAAGGCTCTTCCCAAGGTATTATCCCAAACAGCCACATATCACCCTTGGAAATTTCAACCAAATTCTTTTCTCCCTTTTAATGAAATGGGAAAAGCAAACTTCTACAGGTCAAAGGTTAGGGTTAGGGGTTAGGGTTATTGAAGACCAATAAGGAAAATGCAGGAGAATTTTTTTTTTTTTTTGTCCAGACTTGTGTTCCTAGGGGGGAAAAATAAATAAATAAAGCTGCCGATTATCTTTCTGCACCCTGAGTGTTGAAGAAGAGAAGATCAAAGGATAATGGATGGAAAACAAAGTAGACAGCTCTTCCCTTCTTCTAAAGGAAGAGCCTGGAACTAAATTGCCAAAGAAAGGTTTCCGCTAAACATTAGGAGAATCCATAAAGCAGGTACAACGGTTGTCCCATTCTCCTTCACTGGCGATGCCAGTCAGAGCTAGGTGACTCCGACGTCCGGCAGAAAATCTCTCCTCCAAGTGACGATTCTACATTCAAGCTTCCAATTAACGAGGCACTCGATAAACATAATTGAGAGGAGTGGTGGGCAATTTGTGACCCGCCGATGATCTGATACTTCCAGGCACACCAAGATCACTCTGCCAACATTTATCAGCGATTGGGTTTCTCCAAAAGAAAAGGCAGAAGTTGAAGTAGGAAGCTAAAACCATTCCTATTTCTTCCTTGGAAGACAACTCCGCCCTACCAAAATTAACCACTTTGCCAGAAAACTCTAGGTCGCTTGCAAGAAGTGGTATTCATGGGCTTTCCCTACCGGTTTGCAAATGTGAGCGTGTACACGCGTGTTTTGCTCACATGCACCACCATCGTGCACACACGTGGCCTTCCGAACATGCACTTTGCTCATGGGTGTGGCGTGCACACATGCACGCAGCTTCAAAATGTGCCTAAATAGGACAGCATATTGCCATAGTGATTTCTGCTACCGGTTTGGGCGAACCGATCTGAACTGGCTTGAATACTACCTATAGTCCCTTGGAATCGGAGGGCTTTTAAGGGAGGAACACACACTCTTGATTTCTTCCTGCACATCGTATTTGGCCTTCCAGCTGCTTGAAGAATCAAGTGATGGCCCTCTGACCCTGAGATGGCCAATCTCTTAATTAATAGATTAAGAGCCTGTTGGCGTAGCAGACTAATAGCCTGTTATTAACATTCAGCTGCCTGCAATTACTGCAAGTTCGAATCTCCCCAGGCTCAAGGTTGACTCAGCCTTCCATCCTTTCTAAGGTAGGTAAATTGAGGATCCAGTTTGTGGGGGCAATAAGCTGACTTTGTATAAATATACAAAAGGATGAAGGCTATTGCTTAACGCATTGTAAGCCACCCTGAGTCTCCGGAGAAGGGCGGCATATAAATCAAATTAAAAAAAAACAAAAAACTCTCATGTCTGTCTGAATGTTTGTAACCTTCACTTGGGCAAAACGATGCATGGTAGGGCAACCATTTTTGAACCAGCATAACTCAAATAGACCAACTTAAAGAGTACGGGGAATCCTCGACTTACAACCATTTGAAGTCACTGGAAAAAAAAGTGACTTATGACTTATGATCTTGACTCCCAAGACAATATTTTTCTTGGGCTGCGTTAAAAGAAGAAAAGCAATTCAGCAGCCCCACGCTCTGTTTTGCTTGTAGCCTTCCGAAAAGAAAGAAAACCACAAGTATGCATAAGGTACGCTGACAGCTCGCAGCACCTGCAAACCGCAATTAAGCCTCAGTGCAATCCATCACACTGCAAAATTTCAATGCTAATTACCCTCCCCGCGAACATCTTTAGAACAGCGATGTGTTGGACTCCATAAAAACAATGCGATTTCAAAAGGCGTTTAACGGTGTCAGCAGGAATAACAGATTCTATATGAAATATGCTCAGGTGCCTATAAATAACATCATAACTTCCCGAAAATCGGCATCTCTTTAACCCTGTTCATTTGGTGTAGAACTCTAAACGGTGACTTGGATAGAATAGATAGAATAACGAGAGCTGGGAGGCACCTGGTAGGTCATCTAGTCCAACCCCCCTGCCCAATTTTTATTGGAAAGTTCAAATAAGCAACGGTTGGTGCAAATCATGGTTTGTCTTGATCTTGAGGAACTGGACTGATAAGCTATAAGTAAGGCTGGTTTGGTTAACCCTAGCTGTTTTACAAATGTGGCCAGCTGTGATTTAGTCAATAAATCATGATTTATTCAATAAACCATGGTTAAGCAAACATTGATAGATGGGCATTTTCAAATACAGGTCATCCTTGACTTACAACCACAACGGAGCCCCACATTTCAGTGGCTTAAGTGAGACATTTATTGCGTCGGTTTTGCCCTGTTTTACGACCTTTCTTGTCACTGTCGTTAAGCAAATCCATGCAGTTGTTAAGCAAGTAACAAAGTTGTTAAGTGAACCCGGCTTCTCCGAGTGATTTTGCTTCTCAGGAGGTCGCAAAAGGAGATCACCTGACCCCCTTTCCCCCCCCCCCGGGAACACTGCAACCGTCATAAATAGGAATCAGTTGCTAAGCATCTGAATTTTGATCTCGTGACCACGGGGACACTGCAACGGTCGTAAGGGTGAAAGACAGCCATAAGTCACTTTTTTCAGTGAGTTCAAATGGTTGTAAGTCGAGGATTCCCCGTTGTAACTTGAAACGGTCACTAAATGAACCGTTGCAAGTCGAGGACTAACTGGGTTTGCAAGGCCGAAAGAAACCCCCCACGCCCCCCAAATGGTTCAGACAGCAAATACCAGCAAAGGTTTTCAACTGTTGTGGACCGAAAAGGCATGTAGAAACCCTCGGCAAATCAGACGGTAAAAATTCCACTTAATGACTGTTCATTAATGAGAGAGGAATACCAAGGGAAAAAAGTCATTAAGCGCATCTGGCAAAATTTGACGGAGAATCTGATTCCTCCTTAATGAGGAAATTGTTCTTCAATCAATTATACGAATCCAGCACAAATCGTCCCTTTTGGTTTCTAGCGAACTCAAGACTGTAATTTGCTCAAGATTATTTATTGCATCGCTTTAGCACACCCAAATGACCACAATCCTAAAAAGGGGGCCTTACGACCGGGTCCTCGCGCTTTTGACCATCACAGCATCCCAGTGGTGGGATTCAAATTTTTTTACTACTGGTTCTGTGGGCGTGGTTGGTAGGTGTGGCATGGCTTGGTGGGCGTGGTTTGGTGGGCATGGCAGGGGAAGGATACTGTAAAATCCCCATTTCCTCCCCACCCCATTCCAGAGGAAGGATACTGTAAAATCTCCATTCCCTCCCTACTCTAGGGGATGGATACTGCAAAATCCCCATTCCCTCCCTTCTCTAGGGGATGGATACTGCAAAATCCCCATTCCTTCCCTACTCTAGGGGAAAGATACTGCAAAATCCCCATTTCCTCCCGATCAGCTGGGACTCGGAAGGCAGAGAATAGATGGGGGCGGGGCCAGTCAGAGGCGGTATTTACCAGTTCTCTGAACTACTCAAAATTTCCACTACCGGTTCTCCAGAACTGGTCAGAACCTGCTGAATACCACCTCTGAAGGAATCATAATTTCTGATGGATCAGAGATTTGTTTGCAACTTGATCATCTGTCCAGAAAGCTCCAGAGCTCGGGTAGATTATAAATCAGTCAAACCATTAATAGCAATAATACTTAGACTTATATACCGCTTCACAGTGCTTTACAGCCCGTTCTAAGCAGTTTACAGAGTCAGCCTATTTTCCCCCAACAATCTGGCTTCTCATTTTACCCACCTTGGAAGGATGGAAGGCTGAGTCGACCTTGAGCTGGTGAGAATCGAACTGCTGGCAGTCGGCAGATTTAGCATGCAATATTGCATTCTAATCACTATGCTACCATGGGAGGAAGGAAGGAAGGGAAGGGAAGGGAAGGGAAGGGAGGAAGGAAGGAAGGAAGGAAGGAAGGAAGGAAGGAAGGAAGGAAGGAAGGAAGGAAGGAAGGAAAGAAGGAAGGAGAAAAGGAAAAGCAATAGCCCTTAGACTTATATGCCGCTTCACAGTGCTTTCCAGCCCTCTCTAAGCGGTTTTACAGAGTCAGCCTCTTGCCCCCAACCATCTGGGTCCTCATTTTACCCACCTTGGAAGGATGGAAGGCTGAGTCAACCTTGAGCCAGTCAGGATCGAACTGCTGGCAGTCGGTAGAATTAGTTTGCAATACTGCATTCTAACCACTGCGCACCATGGAAGGAAGGAAAGAAGGAAAGAAGGAAGGAAGGAAGGAAGGAAGGAAGGAAGGAAGGAAGGAAAAGAAAAGAAAAGAGCAAGAGCAAGAGCACTTATATACTGCTTCATAGTGCTTTTACAGCCCTCTCTAAGCGGTTTACAGAGTCAGCCTCTTGCCCCCAACAATCTGGGTCCTCATTTTACCCACCTCGGAAGGATGGAAGGCTGAGTCCAATCTTGAGCCCGGTTAGATTCAGTCAGCCGGCAGTCAGCAGAAGGAGCCTGCAGTACTGCACTCTAACCACTGCGTCACCGCGGCTCAAACTAAACATAAATAGTTAGCCGGATTGGACTGGCGGGAAAAAAAATGACTTGGAGAAGAAAGCAACATATTTGTCTCCTTAACAAATTGTCGGAGGAGGCCAGCCGGGAGTTGCTCTCGATAAAGGATTTGAAATCGGCAAATGATTTCCAAGGAAGTTTAAACAGTGTCGGGGACATTACAAAGCTGCCACGCCAGCTGCTGTCGACGGGACACCACCCGGGAAAACCTAACCAAGAGGAAACAATCCAGATGTTTCCAGATGTTTGTGCAATTCCCTGGAAATACCGCGAGGAAATAAACTGCGCTGGTTAATTTTCTAAGAGAGTGGCTTCTCAGAGGGAGAGCTATGAACTCTGCCAAGGAGAAAAGACGCCCCTAAGAAATACAGGCAGTCCTCGACTTACGACCACAACGGAGCCCCAGATTTCCGCTCTTAAGTGAGACAATGGTGAAGCGAGTTTGGCCCTGTTTGACAACTTTTCTTGCCTGAGTTATTAAGTGAATCATCGCAGTTCGGTGAGTAAACATGGTTGTTAAGTGAGTCGGGTTTCCCTGCAGACTTTGCTTGTCAGAAGGTCGCAAAAGGGAATCATGTGACCCCGGGACGCTGGAACCGTCATAAATATGAGTCAGTTGCCAAGCGTCTGAAATTTGATCACGTGACCATGGGGGGGAATGCTGCAATGGCCGTAACTGTGAGAAACGGTCATAACCAGGGGTGGGCTTCAAAAATTTTAGCAAAGGGTTCTCTGCCCGGGTGCTGGGTGGGTGTGGCCATGGTGGGCTTGGCCTAGTTGGCCTCCTGCACCATTGGGGTGGAGGTGGGGTGTTTTTCCCCTCCCTGGGCTCCGGAGACTTTTTTTGAACCTCCGGGAGGGCGAAAATGGCCTCCCCAGGCTCCAGAGGCCCTCTGGAGGCCGGAAACAAGCCCATTTCCAGCCTTTCTGAACTTCCAATAGGCCCATTTTTCCTCCTCCCCGAGCCTCCGTGCACGTCCTGCACTTACCTCCATTCAAAACGGGCTGCGTGGGGGCTCCTGGGAGAGGCGGGGCAGGGTGGGCAGGGCCAGCCAGAAGTGGGATTTGGGGGTTCTCCAAACTGCACAGAATCTTAGCTAGAGGTTCTCCCGAACCCCCAGCAGCCCACTCCTGGTCATAAGCCAGAGATAAGGAGAATCCAAGACCTTAGTGCCTTCCGCCGTGCCCTTAAAACCCACTTTTTCCAGCAAGTCGGGCTGGCTTAAGAAGAAATTTTTTAAATGTTTTAATTGGTTTGTATTTTTAATTTTGGGCCAAATTTATATATATATATTAATTGTTTTTAATATTTGTATTTCATGTTTTTAATTCTGGCTGTACACCGCCCTGAGTCCTCAGGGAGAAGGGCGGTATATAAATTTAAAATAAAATAAATAAAAATAAATAAAATAAGTCACTTTTTTCAGTGCCGTTGTGACTTCCAACGGGTCACTCAATGAAGTATTGTTAAGTCGAGGGCTACCTGTATGTGTTATTTCTGTCAAAACAGCCACGTCCCTAGTCATATTTACTTAGATATCACATTGGCTCCAACAGGCTCAACCATTCATGGATGCTTTGGGCAATTTTCTATGTAAAACGGGTAGTTTTTGTGTGTGTGTGTTTTTTTAAAGTGTTCTTTTTTAAAATGAAGGAGATCTTTTTTCCTTTGGATGCCCCAAATATGTTGACAGAAGATGACTGTAATTTTTTTTTTTTTTTTTAAAGTCAACTTCTGGTTCCTTGCACCAGAAAGTGACAAATTTCAACAGAAACCACACAGGACGAGGGAAATGGGGGTGGGGAAGCAGAAATGAAGTCACATGGTGGTGCCACGTCGGATATTGCTCATACTAAACTAATAGGGAACGGCTTGGTCTTCTGATGCTACATCTGAGGAAACGCAACCAACTGGGTTAGAAAGCCAAAGTACTTTCTCTTGTACGCGTCCGTGCTTCTCCAGAAGACAGAATAGAATAGAATAGAATAGAATAGAATAGAATAGAGTAGAGTAGAGTAGAGTAGAGTAGAGTAGAGTAGAGTAGAGTAGAATACAATAGAATACAGTAGAGTAGAGTAGAGTAGAGTAGAGTAGAGTAGAATAGAGTAGAGTAGAGTAGAATAGGAGTAGAGTAGAGTAGAGTAGAGTAGAGTAGAGTAGAGTAGAGTAGAGTAGAGTAGAGTAGAGTAGAGTAGAATAGGAGTAGAGTAGAGTAGGGTAGAGTAGAATACAATAGAATAGAATAGAGTAGAGTAGAGTAGAGTAGAGTAGAATACAATAGAATACAATAGAATACAATAGAATAGAGTAGAGTAGAGTAGAATAGAATAGAATAGAATAGAATAGAATAGAATAGAATAGAATAGAATAGAATAGAATAGAATAGAATAGAATAGAATAGAATAGAATAACAGAGTTTGATGTTGAGAGGAAGACAATGAAAAAGGGCTGGTCCAAAAGATTCCAGGTAGTTCCTGACTTACGGCCACAACTGAACCCAAAATTTCTGTTGCTAAGCGAGACATTTGTTAAGTGAGTTCGGTCCTCTTTTACAATATTTCTTGCCTCAGTTGTTGAGTGAATCAGTGCAGTTGATAAGTTTAGTAACCCGGTTGTTAAGTGAATCTGGGTTCCCTCTTGACTTTGCTTGTCCGAAGGTCGCAAAAGGATGGGGTGGGGTCACATGAGCTCGGGATGCTGCAATCGTCATAAATACGAACCGGCTGCCAAGCACCTGAATTTTGATCACATGATCACAGGGACGCTGCAAAGGTCGTAAATGTGAAAAATGGTCATAAGTCACTTTTTTTCAGTGCCGGTCACTAAATGAACTGTTGTAAATCGAGGACTACCTGTATTGGAATATTCTTGGATGAATTACAGGTTATTGGTGGCGCAGTGGTTAGAGTGCAGTACTGCAGGCTCCTTCTGCTGACTGCCGGCTGCCTGCAATTTGGCAGTTCGAGTCTCACCAGGCTCAAAGTTGACTCAGCCTTCCATCCTTCCGAGGTGGGTAAAATGAGGACCCAAATTGTTGGGGGTGCAAGAGGCTGACTCTCTAAACCGCTTAGAGAGGGCTGTAAAAGCTCTGTGAAGCGGTATGTAAATCTAAGTGCTCTTGCTATTAGGAGCCCTGGTGGCGCAGTGGTTAGAATGCAGTATTGCAGGCTAACTCTGCCCACTGCCAGCAGTTTGATCCTGATAGGCTCAAAGGTTGACTCAGCCTTCTATCCTTCCGAGGTGGGTAAAATGAGGACCCCAGATTGTTGGGGGCAAGAGGCTGACTCTGTAAACCGTTTAGAGATCTTTAAAAGCACTTGTTCTGTCCCTGTCTCACACACGCACACAAACAGACAGCCGGGGGTTAAATAAACTGGCAGACAACCAATTCTTCCGATAAGAAGCTTGGCAGCAACCGAGTAGCTGCTTGCCAAGAACTTTACTCAATAAACAAAATACACACAGTCAAGAATTGTCCAGTTCGTAAAATAAATCCAAGGCCGATAATGTTGTTTCCAAAGATGCAATGTGACTCGATAGTAGTTAGTTTTGTCCATCACAGAGTCTGAATGGCCACCTCACCCCCTTTTATACCCTGTGGGGTGTGGTCCAGTGACTCAGCTTAATCTCTGGCACGCCTTTTCTTCTGTTGCACGCGCTTATCTCTGCGACGCTGCCGAGGATCCAGCCAAGACTCATTTCCCTCATCGCTGTCCACCTGTGGCTGGGTGGACGTGCTTGGCTCTGGCCCTATCTCTTGCCCTTCGGCGGACACCGAAGGCATTGCCAGAGAGGAGGGTCCCGGAGAGGGAGGCCTTGCCAACTCCTCTTCTTCACTCTCAGAGTCCTCTCCTGCCCATGACACAGGCTCAGGTAACGGAGCCACAACAGCGCTATGCTTTTTAGCATAGTGTAAAGCACTATATAAGTGCTACTGCTATTGGAAACAGGTTAGGGAGGCAGAGATGTTCTCCACTCTGGTGATTCAATTGTTATCGCCACAGCAGACTTGAACCCCCCCAAAATCCCTCCTGCTCATGTTATCCTCAGCAATAAAACCCTAGTCTTGGAGCCAAGAGAGGAGAGATATATAGAAATTACACATACAGGATTTACAGAACTGTTCAGGCACGATCACATCGGGAGTGCACCAAAAAAATCCCTGCTCACCCAGATCAGCCACATACTCACACAAAGGGCAACCACTCGGCATCTAAGTACTTTTAGCCAAGAGGAAGAAGGGATCTGATCTCTCTATCTGAGCAGCTTAAGACTAACCAGCTGGCAGCTGTGATCATTAAAGCCATTATGTTTTTAATCTGAATATGTGACTGTATTTTTTGGGCGGGGGACCAAAAGAAATCACAGCATGCTTAGATACCTGTCATACTAGCTGGGGGTCAGGAGGCCACCCGGTGTCACAGATGATATATAAAACGCTTCCATGATACGCTGCCACACTGCTCAACTCCGGCGAGGCGAGCCGCCAAGACCTGAGCAAATTGAAACCTGGCAAGGTATTATTATTATTCTCGTGGTGTCCACGGCCAACAGCTTTGTTTACTTCATTTACACAAGAACATTGTGAGAATGGAAAAAGAAAAAAAGAAAGAGAGAAAGGAAGGAAGGAAGAGCCAACTGCTCTCAGGAGGCAGCTCGCAGAAATAAAATTACAAGATGGTTGACCGGCCTTGATAGAACAGCGGGAAGAAGAAGAAGAAGAAGTCCTTCAGCCCAGGAGAAGCCATCAAGCAGGTCACTCAATGACCTCAAGAAGGGATGAAAGGTCACCACCAGAGGTGGGTTTCAGCAGGTTCTGACCAGTTCTGCAGAACCGGTAGCAGAAATTTTGAGTAGTTTGGAGAACTGGTAAATACCACCTCTGGCTGGCCCCAGAGTGGGGAGGGAATGGGGATTTTGCAGTATCCTTTCCCCAGGAGTGGGGAGGGAATGGAGATTTTACAGTATCCTTCTCCAGTATCCACGCCCACCAAGCCACACCACGTCCTCAAGCCATGCCCACAGAACCGGTAGTAAAAAAATTTGGATTTCACTACTGGTTGTACCTTATGCTTTTTGATGAATGTATCTTGTCTTTTAATGTACACTCAGAGTGTATGCGCCAAAGACAAATTCCTTGTGTGTCCAATCACACTTGGCCAATAAAGACTTTCTCTTCTCTTCTCTTCTCTTCTCTTCTCTTCTCTTCTCTTCTCTTCTCTTCTCTTCTCTTCTCTTCTCTTCTATTCTATTCTATTCTATTCTATTCTATTCTATTCTATTCTATTTTCTCTTCTACTCTACTCTACTCTACTCTACTCTACTCTACTCTACTCTACTCTACTCTATTCTATTCTATTTCCAGAAGCTCTGAAGCTGCCAGAACCAGTAAAGTTGGATACTGGGAAAACTGGGGTTTAACCACATCCTAGAAGACAATGGCTTCTCCAACTAGGATGGACCATGTCACACAACCCACCCTTCACAAGACCTTCAATTTGAAGTTAAAACAGAGGTCCATTCTTGGCTTTTATTTAGTAGGGGGAAGGGAGGCTTAACTAAAACAAGTCACCATTGATGAGAAAGGAACTGGTCCGAGTTGACATTTCAATGATTATTTACAACTTTAAGACGCAAGCTTAGCTTTAAATTAAATTGACTCTACAATGTCAATCCTCCCTTTCCCTATGAGCGTCTCTCTTTAAGAACAAGCATCCCATTCAGCAGAATATTTCACAGACATAATGGGCTATCGTTGCAGTAGTAATGTGACTGTGGCATTATTGTGTATTAAGTGCAGCTTGCCCATTCTGGACCAAGCCTCTTTATTGAATTTCTCCTTATAATTTCGCCCTGCAAACCTATCATCACTCCAGCCACGTAAAAAAAAAAAAAAAAAAAGCAGGACAACGGAACGTTTCGACGATTGAAACTTCAGAAGATTCCCTCCATCGAGTCTAATAATAGAGAGGAAGCTTGGGAAATATTCCACGTTAAAGCTTTTCCCCCCAAAACAAATGCAAACACACTGCTTAGACCAGGTGTCTCCAAACTTGGCAACTTTAAGACTTGTGGACTTCAATTCCCAGAATTCCGGCTGGGGAATTCTGGGAATTGAGGTCCACAAGTCTTAAAGTTGCCAAGTTTGGAGACCCCTGGCTTAGACATTCAAGCATTTCAGTTTAGGATCTGACACTCGTTGCTGCAAAAATAATAAGGTTTTTCTTGTTCACAGGAGAAAGGAAATCCATTGGCAGAAGAATGATGACTAGGGGTAAGAAAAGAAGAGAGAGAGAGAGAGCCAGGGGTCGGAGTTAAGAGAGTAATGAGCCTGGAATCCTTACAGTGTCACAAGTATCCAAGCCCAGCTTCTGTTGGCCCTTATCTATCACCAATTTACTATTGACCGTTAGTTGACTAGGTAGTCTTCGATTTATGACAATTGAGCCCAGAATGTCCGTTGTTAAGCAAGACAGTTATTAGGTGAGCTTTGCCCCATCTTACCTTTGCCTCATTTTAACAACTTTCTTGCCTCAGTTGTTAAGCGAATCAATGCAGCTATTATATTAATAACAACATGGCTGTTAAGTGAATCTGGCTTCCCCATCGACTTGGCTTCTCAGAAGGTCGCAAAAGGGGATCCCATCACATGACCTCGGGACACAACAACGGTCATAAATATGAACCAGTCACCAAGCGTCTGAATTTTGATCCCAGGATCATGGGGCTGTTGCAAAGGTGTTGTAAGTGCGAAACATGATCCTATGGTGCTTTTCTCAGTGCTGTTGTAATGTTGGAAGGACCACTGAATGAACTGTTGTAAATTGAGGACTACCTGTAATTGATACAGATCCTTGTCATTCTGAAGACCATCAGGTTCAGGAGCCATTCGTATTTGATATTTCAGGAATATCAGAGCAGAGACATCACCCTGCCAACAAAAGTGCGTATAGTCAAGGCGATGGTTTTCCCAGTTGCAATGTATGGCTGTGAAAGTTGGACCATAAGGAAGGCTGAGCGCCAAAGAATGGAGGCCTTTGAACTCTGGTGCTGGAGAAGACTCCTGCGAGTCCCTTGGACTGCAAGGCGATCAAACCGATCAGTCCTAGAGGAGATCAACCCTGACTGCTCTTTAGAAGGCCAGATCCTGAAGAGGAAACTCAAATACTTTGGCCACCTAATGAGAAGGAAGGACTCACTGGAGAAGAGCCTAATGCTGGGAATGATGGAGGGCAAAAGAAGAAGGGAACGACAGGAAATGAGGTGGCTGGATGGAGTCACTGAAGCAGTCGGTGTGAGCTTAAATGGACTCCAGAGGTTGGTAGAGGACAGGAAGGCCTGGAGGAACGTTGTCCGTGGGGTCACGATGGGTCGGACGTGACTTCGCAACTAACAACAACAACAATTTCAGGAATGGAACAAACTATCTTCAGATCTGAGCACTGTAGAAGCTAGGATGGACAGGAAGGGGGTGACTCCTAGGAAATCAGATCCCAAGGCTTAGATCCCACCACAGAGGAGATCCCATTCCATTCAATTTGAAGAAGAGGTGCATGGAACAAACTTTTTTAAATGCCAGAATTTCCAACTTCCAAGATACGGGTAGAAACTATCATTTAAAATAAAAGGTGTACAGCAGAGATTCCTTGATTGTAGCCACGGTTTTTTTTCCCCTGCTAATTTTCTGGAATAGGCAATTAGCTTTACACCTCCTTGGGACATGAACATACCCAATAATTATTGCATCTTCTTCCCCATATGTACTTCCTCTTAGTAATTTCCTTCCTCTGCATACTCAATGCTGCTTTAACTTAGGTTTTTTTTCCCCTGGTATTCACACCTGGACACTGGAAAGAGACCGAAATTCTCCCCACGTTGGTTTTCAGCGTGCTATTAATATTGTGATTTAGATGGCAACACTTCCAGAGTGAGGATCACAGAGAGAGAATATTACCAATTAATAATAGCAATTATTATCCCAAAGCTGTTATTGGCCCTTAGCAAAACACAATGCCTAACAACGTTTGCACTGATCCGAGAAGAAAATTGTGTGCTTGCTACAAAATAAGAACAAACTGAAAAACATTCATTACTAGTTGGATGTTATTACAGCAACAGTAATTATGCTTTGAAAGTCTTCAGCTGGTGAGGGAGGGAGGGAGGAAGGGAGGGAGGGAGGGAGAGAGGAAGGAAGGAAGGAAGGAAGGAAGGAAGGAAGGAAGGAAGGAAGGAAGGAAGGAAGGTAGGTAGGTGGGAGGGGAAGGAGGGAGGGAAGAAAGGAAGGAGGGTGGGAGGGAGGGAAGGAAGGAAGGGAGGGAGGGAGGGAAGGAAGGGAGGGAGGAGGGAGGGGGAAGGAAGGAAGGAAGGTGGGAGGAGAGGGAGGGAGAGAAGAAGGAAGGAGGGAGGGAGGGAGGGAGGAAGGAAGGAAGGAAGGAAGGTAGGTGGGAGGGGAAGGAGGGAGGGAAGAAAGGAAGGAGGGTGGGAGGGAGGGAGGGAGGGAAGGAAGGAAGGGAGGGAGGGAGGAGGAAGGAAGGAAGGAAGGTGGGAGGGGAGGGAGGGAGAGAAGAAGGAAGGAGGGAGGGAGGGAGGGAGGGAGAGAAGGTAGGAAGGAAGGAGGGAGGGAGGGAGGGAGGCGGGAGGGATGGAAGGAAGGAAGGAAGGTGGGAGTGAGAGAAGGAAGGAAGGAAGGAGGGAGAAAAGAGATAAAGAAAAGAGAGAGAGAAAGGGAGGTGGGGATGGAGGTATAATAAAGGAGAATATTCATAGTTCAGGATTGAAATGAGGAGTCCTTGGTGCTCTCTGAGCTTGCAGACATTTCATTACCAAGCTAGGTAACATCATCAATGCCAATGGGAGGAGGATATGGGGAGGAGGAGGAGGAGGAGGAGGAGGAGGAGAAGAAGAAGAAAAAGAAGGAGAAGGAGGAGGAGGAGGAGGAGGAGGAGGAGAAGAAGAAGAAAAAGAAAAAGAAAAAGGAGAAGGAGAAGGAGAAGGAGAAGGAGAAGAAGAAGAAGAAGAAGAAGAAGAAGAAGAAGAAGAAGAAGAAGAAGAAGAAGAAGGAGGAGGAGGAGGAGGAGGAGGAGGAGGAGGAGGAGGAGGAGGAGGAGGAGGAGAAGAAGAAGAAAAAGAAGGAGAAGGAGGAGGAGGAGGAGGAGGAGGAGGAGGAGGAGGAGGAGAAGAAGAAGAAAAAGAAAAAGGAGAAGGAGAAGGAGAAGGAGAAGGAGAAGGAGAAGGAGAAGAAGAAGAAGAAGAAGAAGAAGAAGAAGAAGAAGAAGAAGAAGAAGAAGAAGAAGAAGAAGAAGAATCTCTGAGTTTTATTGTTTTCTTGCAGATGTTTCATTATCCAAACTCAAGGTGGCAAACAGAACTAATCCTCCTCTGGAGATCATTTTTTTTCCAAAGCGAAAGAAAATAAATACCTCGATGGGGAAAGAAACCAACATTTATTGAGTGAGTCGGCAGAGAAAATAATTGAGAAAATTCATCTGCATCCTCTTCTAAATGAAAGTACGGAGGAAAAAAAAAACCTGTGTGTGTGCGCGTTGTGCATACGTGTGTGTGTGTGTGTGCGTGTGGGGAGGGAAGTGTGTGACTCTCAGATTCACAACCTATTCTAAGCCTTTCTACTACCACAGCGAACCGAACCTTGGCTGTCGATTTTTTTTTTTTTTTAAAAATCACACGTCTGTTAGCATGTTTCGACTTTGTAGCGCTCATTTTCACTTCTACTCCGCAACTAAGCTAGTGGGAATTAAGAGTACATTGATTGCTGTCCGGGTACATACTTAATTCACACACTCTTTCCTTTTGGAATAAGACGTGTGAGGCACAAGAAAGGAGTAAACATTGCAGGTAGTCCTCGACTTAAGACCACAATATTGAGCCTAACATTTCTGTGGCTAAGTGAGACGTCCGTTGAGTGAATTTTGCCCCATTTTGCAACGATCCTTGCCACGGTGGTTAAGAAGTGAATCTGGCCACTGCGGCTGTTAAGTCAGTAATTGTTGTGGCCCGCCAGCAGCCTGTGCGGATTGTGGCTGATCCCGACGACGAGGAAGCTGGTGTGGTGTCATGCCAGCAGCCTGTGCAACCGGCACTCGAGTCGGACAGCGAGGAGGCTGAAGAGGATGTGGTGCCAGAGGCAGAGACTCAGCCAGGGCCTTCAGAACCTCCAGAGGCTCCTTCAAGTGGAGAGAGTGAAGTGGAGGAGCCTCTCCTCAATGCTCGAGCACGCAGGGCTGCCAAAAGGCAGGAGTGGCTACTCAGGAGGAGGAGGTCTCCTTGAGAGTAAGGTTTGAGGATAATTGGCCACTCCCTTAGTCTATTTAAGTCACACGCAGTTAGTAATTTCTTGCTGGAAACAACGTGTAATTATTACAAAGCATTTTTGAAGAGTGAGTGTCTTATCGTATCTTGTTTTCTGGGCTGGTTGCCAACCTTTGCCGGACTTTGTTTATTCTCGGTACATTATAACTTTGATAAGGACCGTTGGTGTGTGTCACAATCCTTGGGAATCCGGAGCTGGGGCAGAACAGTAACCTGGTTGTGAAGTGAATCTGGCTTTCCCGTTGACTTGGTTTTGTCAGAAGTCATCAAAAGGGGATCACGTGACCCGGGGTACTGCAACAGTCATAAGTACATGCCAGTTGCCAAGCGTTTGAATTTTGATCACGGGATCCTGGGGTTGCTGCAACGGTCGTAAGTGTGAAAAACAGTCAGAAGTCACTTTTTCAGTGCTGTCGCAATTTCAAATGATCACTAAACAAACTGTTATAAGTTGAGGACTGCCTATACACTAATTAATTGCTAAAAACTAAAGCTAGGAAAAAGAGAAAAAGAATCAAGTTGTTCTCAAAGGCACACATTCTACCACTCCATATATTTATATTCTTAGAAACTTCTTTTTTTTTTCCATTTGGATCCCAGATTTCTTTTTCTTCCATTCATTCAATCAATCACGCCTAATTCTCAGAGTCTGCCTGCAGTTTTCTTGGCAAGATTTGTTTTAGAAGCAGTTTGCCATTGCCTCCTTTATAGGGCTGAGAGAGAGGGACTGGCCCAAGGTGTCTCAGCTGGCATTATGCCTAGGTGGGATTAAAACTCACCTGTCTCCTGGTGATTGGCCCAAATTCACCCAGCTGACTTTAGTGCCTAGGCTGGGTCTAGAACTCACCATCTCCTGGTGATTGGCCCAAAGTCACCCAGCCGGCTTTCATGCCTAAGGCAAGACTAGAACTCCCAGTCTCCTGGTGATTTACCCAAAGTCACCCAGCTGGCTTTAATGCATAAGCTAGCACTAGAACTCACCATCTCCTGGTGATCGGGCCAAAGTCGCCCAGCTGGCTCTAATGCATAAGCTGGCACTAGAACTCACCATCTCCTGGTGATCGGGCCAAAGTCACCCAGCTGGCTTTAATGCATAAACTGGCACTAGAACTCACCATCTCCTGGTGATCGGGCCAAAGTCACCCAACTGGCTTTCATGCCTAAGGCAGAACTAGAACTCACCGCTTCCTGGTGATTGACCCAAAGTCACCCAGTCAGCTTTCATGCTTAAGGTGGGACTAGAACTCACGATCTCCTGGTTTCTAAGCCGGTATATTTCGGTCTGTTTGGATCTATTTGTCTGAAGGCAATGCAATTAGCCTTACCATAGGAACAGGATTCATTTGAAAAACGAGGGAGACACACAAAGCATTTTACTGATCGGTGGAATCAAAGGGAACCCGATTGCAAAAAGAACAATTAGGAAGTGCCAGCATAAGACAAAGCATATAATGCCCCCCAGCTCCGTTCAAATCGTGTTTCCCTCCCTCCCAGTTACTATGCCAGCTTCCATCCCATCCCATCAAGGTAAATTTAGCCATACTTTCCACCTCCAGCATTCACCTTATTCTCCCTGTCCTCCTCCTTCAGCGATCACGGGAATTTATTACATTTGTAAAAAAAAAATAAAAAAAAAATACTATGATTACAGGGGCCCTGAGAAATTTAATGGCAGGGGAGAAAAGTCTTTTGAAGATAAAACTACCAGTGTAATCTCTCAGTTCCCCGAACGGAGGTGACATGTATACAAATTCCCGCTCCTTCGGCAGAAACTTCCTGGCAGGATCTTGATGAACAAATGCCCAGTTCATTAAATTGGGGGATTTTTTTTTTATTTTAAAAAGAGGAAAGAAAAAAAACCCCATGGTTTCACAGCAATCAAGAGGCTGCCTTTTAAACACTTCCCCATCTCATTACAGTGGAGCCAAGAATCTTGTTTGCTCTGAATCCTCAAATGAATTTATAAACGTAGAATGATTTCGGTTTCACACAACATCCCCTTGTCTCCAAATTGTGCCTGCCCCAAGAAGGTTGGGGGCTAACAAGCTGCAGAGGATATATATGAGAATCAGACAAATGCACGGAGATGCTCAGCTTCCAGTAACAATATGCTGGCTGTGGGATTGAGCGGTTTTTTTTATGATGCATGTGGTTCCAGAATTCCTGGTTGTGTGGAATATAAGGCTGAATTAGCAATAGCAATCGCCTTTAGACTTACATACCGCTTCACAGTGCTTCACAGCCCTTTCTAATTGGTTTATAGAGTCAGCCTCTTGCCCCCAACAATCTGGGTCCTCATTTTACCGACCCAGGAAGGATGGAAGGCTGAGTCACGGGCAATAGCGATAGACTTAGACTTATATAAAGGTAAAGGTTCCCCTCGCACATATGTGCTAGTCGTTCCCGACTCTAGGGGGCGGTGCTCATCTCCGTTTCAAAGCCCAAGAGCCAGCGCTGTCCGAAGACGTCTCCATGGTCATGTGGCCGGCATGACTCAATGCCAAAGGTGCACAGAACGCTGTTCCCTTCCCACCAAAGGTGGTCCCTATTTTTCTACTTGCATTTTTTACCTGCTTTCAAACTGCTAGGTTGGCAGAAGCTGGGACAAGTAACGGGAGCTCACTCCGTTACGTGGCACTAGGGATTTGAACCACTTAACTGCCAACTTTTCGATCGACAGGCTCAGCGTCTTAGCCACTGAGCCACTGCATCCCTTATTAGATTTATATACTGCTTCACAGTGCTTCCCAGCCCTCTCTAAGCGGTTTACAGAGTCAGCCTATGGCCCCCAACAATTTGGCTCCTCATTTTACCAAACTTGGAAGGATGGAAGGGTATCTTTGGGCCAATCACCAGGAGATTCTCAGTTCTAGTTCCGCCTTAGGCATGAACATCAACTGGATGACTTTAGGCCAATCGCCAGGAGACACTCAGTTCTAGTCCCGCCTTAGGCATGAAAGCCAACTGGATGACTTTGGGCCAATCACCGGAAGGCTCTCAGTTCTAGTCCCGCCTTAGTCATGAAAGCCAACTGGATGACTTTGGGCCAATCGCCAGGAGACTCTCAGTTCCAGTCCCGCCTTAGTCATGAAAGCCAACCGAATGACTTTGGGCCAATCACCAGGAGACTCTCAGTTCTAGTCCCGCCTTAGGCATGAACATCAACTGGATGACTTTGGGCCAATCACCAGGAGACTCTCAGTTCTAGTCCCGCCTTAGGCATGAAAGCCAACTGAATCACTTTGGGCCAATCACCAGGAGACTCTCAGTTCTAGTCCTGCCTTAGTCATGAAAGCCAACTGAATCACTTTGGGCCAATCACCAGGAGACTCTCAGTTCTAGTCCCACCTTAGGCATGAAAGCCAACCGGATGACTTTGAGCCAATCGCCAGGAGACTCTCAGTTCTAGTCCCGCTTTAGGCATGAAAGCCAACTAGGATACTTTAGGCCAGTTCCCTTCTCTCAGCCCAAACCACCTCACAAGATTGTTGTTCTGCAGAAAATAGAAGGAGGAAGGCGCGTTATAGATGCATATGCTACCTCGACTCATTAATACGCATAATAAAGGTGGGGATCAAATAAATTAAATAAAAATTGCACCACTAGGCTAATCTCCCCTGCATCGAAAGCTGCTTCCCTATCAGATCCAGCTGAATTAAAACCCTAAGCACAAGGGCTGCTCCCCCAACCCCGACAGTTGTCAATCCCCCCCACTCCCACCCACCGCTGATATGCAAAGCCTTTATGCAAACACCCAACAGGACCGGAAATATATATATATATATAAATCGCAAGTGATGAGTGGGAAAAAATCTGGATGTCTCCGCCACAAATAACATCCCAAAATAATGAAGTCTCCAAAGAGGGCTTCTAATAATAGAGAGAGAGCTCTATTATAAAGCGTTTCCTTCCATCATCGCTTCTTAACTAGGCTCTCCGCAACTGGACTCCAGGGATCCCTAGGCTGCCTTCGGGGAGCCATCGCCTAACAAACCTCGAAGGAAACTGCAGCCTCGCCGAGCACAACTCTATCACACTATCTCACACAGGCACTCCAAGAGACAATTTCCCCAGGCTCCCCCAAGCTGTGCTGGGCTGCCTATTTCTAGAACAAGGAGTAGAGAGAGGGCAGGATAAATACAGATCTTCGTCATCCTGGAAGGCCATCAGGGTCAGGAGCCATTCGCATGTGGGATGTTTCAGGAATGGAAGGAACTACCTTCAGATCTGAAGGTAATGTTCCAGGATTGCTGAAGCGGAGGTGGAAGAAAAGGAAGCGACTCCGAGGAAATCCAGTCCCATGGCTTAGGTCCCACCAGGGCTGGGCTACCGGGCAGGGGTGGGTTCTACTTACCTTTACTACCGGTTCACAATGGGAGCGCGTGCTTGTGCTCACTTTGCTCACACGCACACTTCTGCACATGGCGCAGATCATCAATTATGACATCCGGGTGGGTGGGAAGGTGCTTCGTAGAATAATTTGACCCCTTCTTCTTTGTGGTAGCCCCTCAAATACCAGAATACTGCTTTCATGTCACCCCTAATTCTTCTTTTCTTTAGACTAGCTAGCCAAAGCCAAACCTGTAGCCATTTCTTCATATGGTTTAGTCCCAAGGCCTTTAGGACCTTCCAAGCAAGGTGGCCAAACCTTCTACAGCAGGGATGTCCAACCTTGGCAACTTAAAGAACCGTAGACTTCAACTCTGCTGGCTGGGGAATTCTAGGAGTTGATGTCCACAAGCAGGGGTGGGCTGCTGGGGGTTCGCAGGGGTTCGTGAGAACCTCTAGCTAAGATTCTTTGCAGTTTGGAGAACCCCCAAATCTCACTCCTGGCTGGCCCCGCTCACCCCTCCCCTCCCCTCCCAGGAGTCTCCACGCGGCCCGTTTTGGATGCAGTTAAGTGCAGGGTGTGTGCGGAAGCTCAGGGAGGGCGAAAAACAGGGCTACCAGAAATTTCAGAAGGCTGGAAACGGGCCTCCAGAGCCTGGGGAGGCCATTTTTGCCCTCCCTGAAGTTCGAGGAAAGCCTCCGGAGCCTGGGAAGGGCAACCACCCCCACCCCCGCGGTGCAGGAGGCTGACTAGGCTACGCTCACCCAGCAACCAGGCAGAGAACCCCTTACTAAAATTTTTGAAGCCCATCCCTGGGTCCCACCACAACAGGAGAGCCTGTTCCATACAATTTAACCCCAGATGGAGAGGGGCATGGAGCAAACCTTTTAAAATGCCAGAGCCACCCACAGGTAGCATCATTGAGCACAACCCTATCACACGATCACGCAGAGACGCACAATTTCCCCCAGCTTCTCCAAAAAAGCTGTGCTTTTGCCTGCCCATTTCTAGCACAAAGAGCAGAGGGCAGAAATGTAAGACGATGACTAACAGCAGCTCAGAAAACCAGGATGCTCTTATGGATGACAGAAAAACAAGAGCTGGGAGGGACCTTGGAGGTCTTCTAGTCCAGCCCCCTCCTGCTCAAGCAGGGTGTCAGCATTCTGATGCTGCCATAAAAAGGGGGAGACGAGGCTTGACTTTTCACCTACTTATTTTCTCTGTAGATAATATCCCCTAGGAGATGGGATGGGAGGGGGACATTCCTGTGGGTTGAGGTCAGAAGCTGGGGGGACTGACTTGGAAGATGGCCAATGAGAAGATGAGAATTGGGGAACGGAAAGGGAAGGGTTTGGGGGTCAGAGGGTTAGTATCGGCTACGATGAAGTCAGGGCCAGATCTGTCGTACTCAATAAATGGAATATTTCAGCAAAGATTAATTGTTTGGGAGTGCAATTTATTTGAGATGACATCGAAACCTGACACAGGGAAGCCTAGACCATTTCAGACAAATGGTTGTCCAATCAATTCTTACATGCGATTCTGTTCTCATCACAAGCTGAGCCAGGGTGGGTGTAATCGTTAAAGTCTTGGACTGGGACTAGGGAGGTCTGGGTTCTATTGATGCTCAGCCTCAGAAGCTCATTGGCTGACTTTGGGTCGGTCCTTCCCTCTCTCAACCCAAGAGCCAATCAGGTGCAGCAAGGAAGGGACTGGAGTAGAAGTGGGGAGACCTCCATTCTAGTCCTCTCTTAGCCCTTAAAGCTCCCCAGAGGCAGAAAACTTTGGGCCAATCCCTTCCTTTCGGTTCAAACTACCTTGCAGGGTTGTTGTTTTGGGGGGGGAATAGAAGGAGGAGCTAAATTTGTTGCCATGGACTTCTGAATGAAAGGCAAGAGAACAAATCAGTCAGTTATCCAACCACCAAAAAAACAAACAAACACCTCAGGATCAGTGGTAGAGGACTGAAACCGAGAAGGCAATGGGGTTCTTGAAAGATAACGACAATTTAAGACAATGGAGAGGTTGGCCTGTGGTCTAGCAATGGAGTTGGGGTGCCTCCTGAGGTCATCAAGACCAACCCCTGCTCAGTGCTGGAATCCAGATTAAAACATCTCCTAAATGGCTATTTAACGTCCAGTTTCTTTACTGTACATCGTAGTCACGATTCTGTACGTTGAGAAGATTCTGATCTTCTCAATCGTCTTGTAACCCTCAAAGCGGAAGGATCTTCCAGAAGAAGGATGACTTCCTGTAGTTTCTTTATGGCCATTCCTCTATCTCAGTATTTCTCCAAACGTGGCCACTTTAAGACCCCGTGGACTTCAACTCCCAGAATTCCCCAGCCAGCTGGCTGAGGAATTCTGGGAGTTGAAGTCCACGGGGTCTTAAAGTGGCCACGTTTTTATTTTTTTTATATTTTATTTTATTTTATTTTTTAATTTGATTTTTATGCCGCCCTTCTCCGGAGACTCAGGGCGGCTTACAATGCGTTAAGCAATAGCCTTCATACTTTTGTATATTTATATAAACTCAGCTTATTGCCCCCACAAACTGGGTCCTCAATTTACCTACCTTAGAAAGGATGGAAGGCTGAGTCAGCCTTGAGCCTGGCAAGAGTCGAACTTACTAATTGCAGACAGCTGGAGTTAAATTACAATGCATTAGTCTGCTGAGCTATCCAGGCTCTATCCAGGTTTTGAGAAATATCACTCTATCTGCCATTCCAACTGGGCCAGACCGCAGTTCCCATCATCCCCAACTCCCAGAAAGCCCCACTGCCGCTCCCATCCACTGCCAGAAAGCCATTAGACAGAGCAATTAGAGCCCAAGGGAACCATCAAAGACAAGCTGTACGTTTCCTCTTAAATAACTTCTAAGAGAGAGGAAAGGGAAAAAAAATGGGAAAGCCACTTTAATGCTTCCCACCGTCATCGCCTCTCTTCCTTGTTCCTTTTCAGCTGGCCTAATGCATGCCCATTCTGCAACGGACGGTCGATAGCAAGGTTTCCATCGCTGGGTTGGTTGCCAGGAAAAACAATTGTGGAAAACAGGTAGTAGGTCGGCTGGCTTTTTCGGAGATCAAAAATGAGCCTTGCCAGATTACTCAGCAGTCTGAATGGCAGACCAGGTTCCTAAAACACGAGAAAGCCGTTAAGAGCAATTACGATTAACAGACGCTGTTTCCGTACAGAATGGGTAAAGTCTTTTTTTTTTTCTTCTTTTTTTAACCTGAACACACACACACACACACAAAGCAAATTAAAAATATGTTCCAGACGAGCTTGGGACTCTATAGCAATAGTCACCAACTGCTGGTCCGTGGACCACTGATGGTCCTTGAGAAAATTTTGGTGGTCCGCAGACAATTATTTGCATTTTTTAATATTGCACTAAATCAGGGGTCCTCAAACTACGGCCCCTGGGACAGATACGTGCAATGAACGCTTGTGTTGCTGCAGAGAGTCTCCCCCTTCGGGGTCTTTTTGTGGGGGTCGGAGGGGGGCAGAAATTCTGACTTGGGGTCTGCTTCAGCCTCCTGGTGAGGGGCTTTGGGCTAAGGTTAGAGGGAAGCACCGCTGGTGGCAAAGAGCCGGAGAGCCTTGTTCCAGTGGGACTGCATCATGGCCTGGAACTGGCTGACCATCTCAGCCCGCTGAGCCTCCAGGTGCCGGTCCCTGGCCTTGCACTCCCGCAGGTCTTCCCTTTGCTTGGAAAGCCTATGCTCCTAGTCCTCAGTGAGGTGCTTCTGCTGAGCCTCTTTCTCAGCCAGATCCAATTTGAACTTGAGCTGTTTTGCCAACTCTTTCTCATGGTGGCTGCTTAGCTCCAACCACTGCTTCCTGTTGGGGCTCTAAGAAGCCCGGGCGGGGAGATGAGGAGTGGCTGGGAGGAGAGGGGCGAGTAGAGGCTGGTGAGGCGCCCCTCGATGTGAGTGACATGAGTTGGCCACACCCACCCAATCACGTGACCACCTAGCCACACCCACCCACCCAGCCGGTCATTAGGCAGATCATATTAGTGGTCCGCGGGATTTGAATTTATGAATTTAACCTCCTCACTGTCTGAATCTGCTGCCAGATCCGCTGACTGCTGGCGGGCCACAACAGGGATAGACCTATTCTCCAAAACCACCACAGGGCGGGACAAGAAACAACAGGTGGAAGTTTGTCAAAGAGAGATGCAACCTAGGAGGAGACAGTTTCTGACCATGAGAACAATTACTCAATGGAATAGCTCGCCTGCTGGGGTGGTGGATGCTCCATCACTGAAGGTCTTCAGAAATAGACCGGACAACCATTTGCCTGGGATTGTACAAAGTCTCCTGCCGTGAGCAGAAGGGGGTTGGACTAGAAGACCTCTGAGGTTCCTTCAAGCCCTATGATTCTATGAGGATTCCGGGAACTAGTTTGCAATACGGCAAGGCTAGGGATGGGAATGAGATCCGATCATGGGACCACCGCAAAAATGCGCCTCTGTTATTTATCATAAATATGGTTTTGTTTCCGGCGTCTTTAACTCCCTCTTCCAGACAAGCTGGAAATGCTTTCTTGACAAGGCAGCCCAAGCTTGCAGCCATCATACGCTATCTCGGAAAATTTAGAACAGTTTCTGCGATTACAGGAAACCGAAGTCAACTGGAAAGGATTAAGTGCTTCCTATCTTTCTTTAAAAAAAAAAAATACGATAATGAGAGCAAGACAGATGGGGTTCCTGAGAAATGATTTTGGGAATGGTGGGGGGGGGAGGAAAGAGGTTTTCAGCGTGTTTTCTAAAAGCAGGACTATCTGCAACCAAAAATTTTTTGGGCTCAATTGTGGTTATAAGTCAAGGACTATCTCTGCCTTCCTCTGCATGGCAGCCTTGTCCTAGTAAACTCCTTCTCCTTTCTGGCAATGTTCCTCTCCGTTAGAGCCACCCAAATAATCCAGACGATATAAGGTTTTCTGCTGGAGCAGTGGGTTGGACTAGATGGCCTCCAAGGTGCCTTCTAACCCTGCTATTTTATGATTCTGTAAGGGACATGGATTCCAGCAAGAGAAACGTTCCCAGCATTGTCTTCCATGAGCAATAGAAGAGAAGACAGCTTATGGTCAACTTCTGCATTCAAGTCACTGGATGAACCGTCTGGATGAGCCAATCTTCAGCTCGGCCTGCTCAGCTCAACCTGAGAAGCTAGATTTCTCTTTCAGGTGAGCCAAAAGCCTTCACCGAAGGCTGAGGAAGCTTTGTACAGTGTGCAGTTCAGAAGCATCCGATGCGATGACCTCACTAAGTCTAGGACAGTGTAACCCAAACTGGGAATCTTGAAGATGCGTGGACTTCAGCTCCCAGAATTCTCCAGCCAGCATGCTGGCTGGGGAATTCTGGGAGCTGAAGTCCACACGTTGAAGATTGTTCCACGCATTGAATTCTGGGAACTGAAGTCCACGCTTTGCCCAGATCGGGAAACTCTGTTCTAGGTGCCCAAAGGAATTGGTCTATCGTGCCATTCCTTTCTCCAGAAAAGGAGAATCACAAGAGGTTCAATGTGGGGGGGGGGGAACATACTGGCTGAGGAATTCTGGGA
The DNA here is from genome assembly GCF_029215685.1 of Pituophis catenifer annectens. Lineage (NCBI taxonomy): Eukaryota > Metazoa > Chordata > Lepidosauria > Squamata > Colubridae > Pituophis > Pituophis catenifer. Next base: position 14,606,670 of record NW_027256896.1, on the reverse strand, counting down.
GTTGAAGTCCACACATCTTCAAGCTGCACTGGTCTAGGATCTGGCGTAGAAATTCACAAAAGGATCCAGATGAAATCCACTGGAAGCTTTTAAGAAGATGTTGGATAAGAACTTGTCTGAAGTGGTGTAGGGTTTCCTGCCTAAGCAGAGGGTTGGACTAGAAGACCTCGAAGATCCCTTCTACCTCTGTTATTCTATTCTATTCTATTCTATTCTATTCTATTCTATTCTATTCTATTCTATTCTATTCTATTCTATTCTATTCTATTCTATTCTATTCTCTTCTATTCTATTCTATTCTATTCTATTCTATTCCACACCTGCTTTCCACCTCCTCAAACCTACCCCGCAGGCAGACAAATTTTAAGAAGGTCCTCAGACGTCAATCCTGACAACAAAACGATGTAAAAGGGAGTCATTAACACTCTACGTCGAACGCCCACATTTCCGCAACATGGTGCCAAAACTAGACGTAAACCAACATCAAGCTCAATTCTCAATGCTCCCCGACGTCTGACCAACAAACAACCCGTCGCCAAATTCTCTAGTTTGCCTCCAGATTTAAACCAGGATCTATTCCAGGGGAAAAAAAAAAAAACATCCACTTTTTTTTTTGCTATATTTCGGTCCTTGGCATTGCAATGGCATCGAGACAAATTTAGGGCGGCCAAATAATAATCACGGATGCATGGAAGTGCCACCAAAGTACTTGGTGAAGTAGCTGGCATCTCTCTCGCGCTCTCTCTACAGAGGGGAGGAAATGCAAGTTGCATTTCCAGAAAGCAGAGTAGCCCTTGAGTTAAGAAGAGCAGCGTTCAAGCCAAACCGACATGTAGCAGACAAATCAGCTAGCCTACAACCAAGAGGTTATAGCCTGGGTTAGGTCCGGAGTAGGGTGCCAATCCAGAACACTAGTTTAGCTCGGGAAATAAACGTTCTTACGGAGATAAGAACCATCCCGAGTTACAAGTATTTTTGCCTGATTTGCAGAGGAGAAAGTGAAAGAACACAGATCATTTTTCTTTCCTTGCCTTAGTAAGATCCCAGCGAGCTCCGGACTTAACTACTGGGAGCAGTTTCGTCCTCTTCCTTTTTCTCCCCCCCCCACCCGCTAGTAGGCTGGTTTGCTAACATTTTAAGAAAGCCTGAGCAGCAAGTAGGTAGGTAAGGAGGCAGAGCTCATCCAGCCACCCCCCACCCGCCGACCCCCAGCCCCCCCCCAAAAAAATAAGCGCTTCGCTACCAACTAAGCATCTCTCAGGAATCTCCGGCTTTGCATTGTCGCCTCCTTGGACCAGCCCAGACCCCCCCCCCAAAGGGGCTTTAGGGGAGATTTTTGGAAGTCTACGTCTGGGGGACGAAGCTCTCTCTAAGCGGTCGAGCCATCCCCCTCCCACCCTCGGTTCTGCACCGTCCAACGCAGCGGGCCCAAGGTGGGGGGTGAGGATGGGGGAGAGAGAGAGAGAGAGAGCCAAGGTCGCCAAGCCGGAGCCCGCCCCCCCTTCCCCTTTCCCCCCATCACTATCCTGACTAGGTGGCTCAGTGGCTAAGACCCTGAGCTTGTCGATCAGCAAGGTCGCTTCGAATCCCCAGGACAGGTCTACCTGCGCGAGCCAAGTGGGGGGGGGGGCTGGACTAGATGACCTCCAAGGTCCCCTTCCAACTCTTGTTACTGTTACTTTATCCTGCCAGAGAAGCCCACCGTCCTTCGCCAAGGTTGACGCCGGGCGTCCGCATCCTCACCCTGCCGGCTCTGGCGAAGGGGGAAGGGGGCAATCCAGGAAACCCACCCATCCCCACCACATCCCTGGAAAGAGTCTCTCCCCCCCCCCCTTCACTCTTCTCGACCACCCCGGCTTTCCACTGGCGCTCTCTCCCCTTTTTTTGGCGGAGGGGTTTTGTTTGCCCGTCTGCATCTCGGCCAGGGCTGCCGCCACTCACCATCATCACCTTGCCGCGGAAAGCGCCGGCAGCTCGGCGGGGTTGCGGCGCCCGGGGACCGTCGCGGCTCTCCAGGTCGCGCTTCTCTCGCCGGCGGCTGCTGCTGCTGCTGGTGTGGCCGCTCCGGCTGGGGCTGGGGCTGCTGCCGGCCAGGGCGCCTCTCCGCGGAGGCGGTTGCTGCTGCTGCTGTTGCTGGTGGTGGTGCTGCCGCTGGTGCTGCTGGTGCTCGTCAGCCGCATCCAAGCTGCTGAAATTCCAAACCAGCAGCGTTTGCACCAGCAGGACGGTGAGCGCCAGCAGCAGCGCCGAGTGAGAGCGCCGAGCCAGCCGGCGGCCGCACGGAGAGGCCACCCCGGCTGCCGCCGCCGCTGCTGCCGTCGTTCCCATCGCTCAGCGCTGCTTTCTCTCCTTTCGCTTCCTCGCCCGGCCGCTGCCTGCCAGCCAGTCAGCCAGCCAACCAAGCCAGCCAAGCCAAGCCAGCCAGCCAGCCGCCGCCGCCCGGAGTTTTGCAGGCGGCGGGCGAGACGTCAGCAGGAGGCGGAGAAGAAGAAGAAGAAGAAGAGGAGGAGGAGGAGGAGAGGCGAACGCAGGCCCGGCGCTGGGGCAGCCCCCTCCTCGCCAGCCGTTGGAGGGGTGGGCCAGCAAGAGGAGGAGGAGGAGGAGGAGGAGGAGCCGCCGCAGCTGCTCCCGAACTAGCCCAGCTATTCGTTCAGTCTCTCTCTGTGTGTGTGTGTGTGTGTGAGTGTGGACGCGCGTGGGTATGTTCACACGTGACGGGATTCTGTCTCTACGCCACTGAGATGGAGCTGGCAGGAGCTCGGGGTACCCGCGTGTTACCCAAGCCGCAGCTGCTCCCGAAGTCTAGTTATGCGCTCGGTCGGAGGTGTGTGTGTGTGTGTGTGAACGTGCGTGGGTATGTTCACACGTGACGGGATTCTGTCTCTACGCCACTGAGATGGAGCTGGCAGGCTTGGGGTACCCGCGTGTTAACCAAGCCGCAGCTGCTCCCGAAGTCTAGCTATACGCTCGGTCGGAAGGGTGTGTGTATGTGTGTGTGAACGTGCGTGGGTATGTTCACACGTGACGGGATTCTGTCTCTATGCCACTGAGATGGAGCTGGCAGGCTTGGGGTACCCGCGTGTTAACCACGCCACAGCTGGTCCCGCAACCTCGCTGGTGGCATCTCTCTCTCCCTCTCTCTCCCTCCCCCCCCTCTCTCTCTGCGCCCTTGTGTGTTCACACGTGACGGGGACTGCCCTAACCCACACGGATGGCGGGGAGAGGTTTGGGGTCCCCGCGGGCTGGCCACGCCGCGGCTACAGCTGCTCCCAAAGCACCGATGGTGGAAGGACTGTGTGTGTTTGTGTGTCTCGACGCGCGTGTGTATGTTCACACATGACGGGGACTCTGCCTCTAACCCATCCGGATGGCGAGCAGAGGTTTGGGATAACCCGGGCGCTGTCCACGCCGCAGCTGCTCCCGGAAGCCTCGCTGGTGGCACGCCTATTGTCGACGCGCGCGCGCGTGTGTGTGGGTTCACACGTGAACGGGTTCCGGTGTCTCTAACCCACACGGATGGCGGGCAGCGGCTTGGGTGGGTGCCCTTAAAGACGCTTTGGCTGCAACGGAGGGAGGAAGAAGCGCGCCTGGCAACGAGCATGGAGTCCTGCATCAAAATGCGACCGTGTGAACATGGACCAGCTACCTCTGAGCTTCCCAGCCGCCTGGCGGAGTTTGGGCTCCTCTAAACGGGCATTGGATGTCAGTTCCAGAAATAGAGGATCATCACCGCTGGTTCAGTACTGCCAACTGCTGGTGGGGAAGAGCCTTAGAAGCGGGCAATGTATTTTTAATATTTTTTGTAAGCTTATAAATACGTATAGGGCTTGGACTCTGGGCTTGGTGGCCTTGACTGACCTGAAAAGCTAAGTAGGGTTAGACAGATGGATAAGGCACCACCAGGAAATCCAGCAGTGTAGAGTGGAATTTTTTTTTTTTTTAAATTTGATTTATATGCCGCCCTTCTCCGGAGACTCAGGGCGGCTTACAATGCGCTAAGCAATAGCCTTCATCCTTTTTGTATATATTTATACAAAGTCAGCTTATTGCCCCCACAAACTGGGTCCTCAATTTACCTACCTTAGAAAGGATGGAAGGCTGAGTCAAACCTTGAACCTTGGCGAGATTCGAACCTGCAGTAATTGCAGGCAGCTGGTCTTAATAACAGGGTGCTTTAGACCGCTGTACTACCAAGGCTCTTGGTAGTCTGGAAGAAGACAGTTGCTCCCCATTTTCAAGATCGCGGCCAAGAAGAAGGAGAGATTCAACCTAGAAATAAAGAGACATTTTCTGACAGTGAGAACCATCAACCCATGGAACAGAAGTTGCCTTCAGATGTTGTGGGGAGGCTTCATCACTGGAGGCTTTCAAGAAGAGACCAGACTCTGCCATCTGTCAGAAATGGTGTAGGGTCTTCCTGCTTGGGCGGGGGGGGGGGGTGGACTAGATGACCTACAAGGTCCCTTCCAACTCTAGAGTTATTCTACTCTATTCTGAAATTAATCAAAATCCACTCCAGCTCTGAACTTGAATCTTGGCCTATGCAATTATGGGCTAATGTCAAGGAGATTGTTTTAATAAAGGGAAAATGTAGGATACAGGGTGTATTTTAATAAAAACGTTACAGTTTACCTTAAAAAAAAAAAAGTATCAGACTCTTGTAATGAGAAGCTTTTTTTAAAACAAGGACAATCAAATGGGAGCCATAAATAGGAATCAAGAAGAACAAAGACTTGAGAAAGAATGCTCAACCACTTTCTTTCTTTTTTTTTTCTTTTTCTTTTTTCTTTTGATGATATGGGTAAAACACATATAAATGTTTATTTGGGTAGATCATATTACCCTGGAGGCTTTCTGTCTCCAGGATAAAATGATCGATGGGTAATTTGAGGGTTTAAGAGTCAGGATCTCCACCTCTGCGGGATGGTTTAATTGCTCTTCCTCTACGTGCCAAATAAAGTCGCCATGCTGGCTCCCATGGCTTCTGGGAGATGAAGTCCAAACATCTTCAAATTAACAAGGTTGAGAAACACTGCGTTAGTTGATCCTTCAGCTCCCTTCTAGGACCACAATTCTATGATTCTATGATGTGTCTGTCTGTCTGTCTGTCAATCCATCCATCCATCCCTGCCTTTCTGTCTGTTTGTCTGTCGATCTATCTATTGCATCTATTGTATCTATTCTCTCTCTCTCCCTCCCTCCCTCCCTCCCTCTCTCTCTCTCTCTATCATCTACTGCATCTATCTGTCTATCATCTATCTATCTATTGTATCTATCTATTGCATCTATTGTATCTATCATTTATCTATCTATCCATCTATCATCTATCTATTGCACCTATTGTATCTATCTATCATCTATCTATTGCATCTATCTGTCTATCTATCTATCTATCTATCTATCTATTGCATCTATCTATCTATCTATCTATCTATCTATCTATCTATCTATCTATCAATCAATCAATCATCTATCTATTGTATCTATCGCATCTATTGTATCTATATCATCTATCTATCTATTGCATCTATTGTATCTCTTGCATCTATTGTATCATCTATCATCTATTGCATCTATCTATAATCAATCATCTATCTATCTATTGTATCTATCTATCGCATCTATTGTATCTATCATCTATCTATCTATCTATCTATCTATCTATCTATCTATCTATCTATTGCATCTATTGTATCTGTCTGTCTGTCTGTCTGTCCATCCATTCATCCATCCATCCATCTATCTGCTCTATCTAATCTTATTTGTCTGTTTGCTTGGACTATCCTCTATCTCTCCCTCCCCCCCTCCCTCCCATCTCTCTCTCTCTCCCTCTCCCTCCCTCCCTCCCTCTCTCTCTCTCTCTCTCTCTCATCTTCTCTGTTTGTCTACCTGTTTCCCCTTCCACCCATCCAGCGATCTATCTAGTTATCTATCTATCCATCTCTCCTTCCCTCCCTCCCTTTCATAATCCTAGCATTTAAGCTCTTCCCATGAGATCAGTTGATGCTATGATAAATCCAGGGCATATGGCAATTTAATGATTGACCCAAGATAAAAACTCTATAAAGGACAAGCGTTTGTAGTATACCAGTCCTGCCTTTCCGGATGTCATCAAGACTAACAGCCTGGATTTACACATCATACTAAGCCATGTTGCGGTTTGTTTGGTTTGGGCTCAACAACATCTAGCCAATGGTGATTTATTGAATAAACTATATTTAAGCACACCCTGGCATTGGCCCGTGCCTGAAAAAAAAGAAAAAGAAAGAAAGACCTGACCACAGAAAAATTTAATTTTAAAAAGGAATATCTACAATGGGCAAATATTTACATCTGGAGATTCTTGTTACTCCCACCCCCTCTTTCTCAGTCCTAGGAACTACACTTACCTAGTTTGAAATCAGCTACACAAGGAAAGTAACAACATGTTACTTTGGGGACTGCAGCCAAGAAATTAAAAGACGCTTGCTCCTGGGGAGGAAAGCTATGCTAAATCTAGATAGCTTACTAAAAAGCAGAGACCTCACCCTGCCAACAAAAGTGCGTATAGTCAAGGCGATGGTTTTCCCAGTTGCAATGGATGGCTGTGAAAGTTGGACCACAAGGAAGGCTAAGCGCCAAAGAATGGAGGCCCTTGAACTCTGGTGCTGGAGAAGACTCCTGCGAGTCCCTTGGACTGCAAGGCGATCCAACCGGTCGGTCCTAGAGGAGATCAACCCTGACTGCTCTTTAGAAGGCCAGATCCTGAGGATGAAACTCAAATCCTTTGGCCACCTAATGAGAAGGAAGGACTCCCTGGAGAAGAACCTAATGCTGGGAAAGATTGAGGGCAAAAGAAGAAGGGGACGGCAGAGAATGAGGTGGCTGGATGGAGTCACTGAAGCAGTCGGTGTGAGCTTCAATGGACTCCAGAGGATGGTAGAGGACAGGAAGGCCTGGAGGAAAGTTGTCCATGGGGTTGCAATAGGTTGGACATGACTTCGCAACTAACAACAACAACAACGTGTAAAAAGAAGGTTATGAGAGCCCAGCAGATACCACAAAATTCAGGCACTAGGCAACTGACTCCTATTTATGACAGTTGGAGCATCCCAGGGTCACACGATTCCTCTTTTGCGACCTTCTGACAAGCAAAGTCCACAGGGAAGCCATATTCACTTAACAACCATGTTCCGAACCGAACAACTGCAGTGATTCACTTAAGGACTGTGGTGAGATAAGTCATAAAAATGGGCCAAAATGGTCATCGGTGTGAAAAATGATCATAAGTCACTTTTTTCAGGGCTGTTGTTAACTTCGAATGGTCACTAAGTGAACTGTTGTAAGCCCAGGACTACCTGTAGGGATAGGCATCTTGAGGTCAATCCCAAAACATCTGGAGCACCACTTGAGCACAAAAGAAGGAGTAGGAATGGGAAAGAGAGAGGGAAAGAGGGGGGGGAGAGAGACAGGGGGGAGAGACAGAGTGGGAGAGGGAGAGAGTGGGAGGGAGAAGGAGAGAAAGGGAAAGAGGGAGGGAGAGGAGGAGAGAGACAGAGGGAGGGAGAGACCAAGGGAGGGAGAAAGGGGGGGAAAGGGAGAGGGAGGGAGAGAGAGAGACAGAGGGGGGAGAGACGGAGTGGGAAGGAGAGAGTGGGAGGCAGAGATAGGGAAAGAGGAAAGGAGAGGGGGAGAGAGACAGGGAGAGAGAGGGAATGGGAGAGGGAGAGGGAGAGAGAGACAGGAAGGGAGTGGGAGTGGGAGAAGGAGAAAGGGAGGGAAAGACAGGGAGGGAAATAGGGAAAGAGGAAGGGAGAGGGGGAAAGAGAGACAGAGGGAGATGGAGAAGGAGAAAGGGAGGGAGAGAGAGAGGGAAAGAGGAAGGGAGAGGGGGAGAGAGACGGAAGGAGGGAGGGGGGAGGGAGGGAGGGAGAGAGGAGCAAGCAAGAGATCTGTCCCTGGCTGTGTTTCCATGAGCGGATGAGAGGCTGAAATTCAAGGAGGCAGGAAAAGGACCTTTAGATTGGTGGGCGCAGAAATGCCTGACATTTATTGTGTGAATGTCGCCTGTGTGTGTGTTTTAAGCAAATTTTTGTTTGACTTTAAGGAGAAGCGTTATTTGGTTCAGTAAATAGCCTGTTTGCTTTAGGTGGGAGTGTTTTGTAACATCCATGGCTTTCTTCAAATAATTTGCTTTATTGATATCACCAGGTTTAGCGAGACTCAGGAGTGGAGAAAATGGAATCGTTTTATGAACCCCAAGCAACCACACCAGGCCATGTTTGCTTATTTATTTAGCCCCCCCTCCTTAAATATTCTTTCCTCCCCCTCCTTTCCTTTTTTCCTTTCCCTTCCAGATTTCTTCCTTTTCTCCATGCATTTTATCTTCTTTTCTTTCTCAAAGCTGGAAATGAGCAAATGTCCTTTCGTGTTTTTCTAGATGAGGGTGCATTTTTGCACTTTTTCATATATGTATGTATGTATGTATGTATGTACGTATGTATGTATGTATTTTCCTCTCAGCCTGGTTTTTTCCTACGTAAATCAAGATCTTTATACAGTCATAGCTCAGTGAAATCCCACTCACTAGTTTCTAGGCTTTTTCAGACATCAAACCAGTATTTTGCTGTCTATTGGGAGACTAAAGGGAGACTAAGATAGATCTATTTCGGACTAATTAGTCCTCATCAGTTAGCCACACCCTCATCTCATGTCTCCTCCCCATAAAGGTCACTGAGCTATGGCTGTATAAAGATCTTGATTTACGTAGGAAAAAACCCAGCTGAGAGAAAAATACACATAATGGCCTACGAAAAGACAAGAATGAATATATACATACATACATACATACATACATACATACATACATACATACATACATAAATACATACATACATACATATATACATACATACATACATATATATGACTATATAAAGGAATAAATATTATTCCTATATAAAAGGGGACGCGGTGGCTCAGTGGCTAAGACGCTGAGCTTGTCGATCGAAAGGTTGGCAGTTCAGCAGTTCGAATCCCGAGTGCCGCATAACGAGGTGAGTTCCCGTTCCTTGTCCCAGCTTCTGCCAACCTCGCAGTTCAAAAGCACGTGAAAAATGCAAGTAGAAAAATTGGGGCCACTTTTGGTGGGAAGGTTCCGTGCGCCTTTGGTGTCGAGTCATGCCGGCCACGTGACCACGGAGATGTCTTCGGACAGCGCTGGCTCTTCGGCTTTAAATGGAGATGAGCACCGCCCCCTAGAGTCGGGAACGACTAGCACACATGTGCGAGGGGAACCTTTACCTTTACCTTCATATTCCTATATAAGGCACTTTCTCTCCTTTTCTTTTCTTACAGCCGACGCTTTCAGACCAACAGTGTATTCATTGCCTGTTGCAGCCTCTATTGTTTTCAAACGTTTTCAAACCCTTTCGGTTTGCGGGAAACCAAGACATTATGATATGTTGGCTGCCTGTTTATTGTGCGGATGAAGGGGGTCTTTTATCTCAATCAAGTAAAATGGGGAGAAAAAAGAAAAAGGAAAAAAGAAAAACCCCCAACAAGCGGGCTACAACTCGGGGACGGAAATAAATTCAATTTAGCCTCGTGTAATTGCTTATTTGATTCCAGATATGACATGCTGTTAGGACGTCAATTGACATTCTGTCCTTTTCGGTTTCGCAAAGCTTAACTCGAACACGCTGCCCTCTAGGTACAGCCTGAAATGGAACGCGACTTGATCTTCCGTTCGCAGAAAATTAGCCCGTTAAATGTGTTTGAAAAATGACTATCCAAAACATGACATTCCCCCCCCCCAATCAGCTGGTGCTGAGGCTGCATGCTAAAAGAACTAAGAGAGGAGAGGTGGCTTTCTTTTAAATGCTCTGGGTAGACATCAGATGCAGATTACAGATTAACAGAGTTGGAAGGGACCTTGTAGGTCATCTAGTCCAACCCCTCCAACCCCGCTGCAAGCAGACCCTACAGTCAAACGTGGCACTTCAGCATTTTCCTCCACTGGTAATCCAAATGTCTGGATTTACCAGGTTTAAAACTGAGTCAAGCTTAGTCCAGACCGGTGTTTCTCAACATTGGCAACTTGAGGATGTGGGGACTTCAACTTTCAGAATTTCCCAGAAGCTGCCCACTCCTCCTTCTCCTTCTCCTTCTCCTTCTCCTTCTCCTTCTCCTTCTCCTTCTCCTTCTCCTTCTCCTTCTCCTCCTTCTCCTTCTCCTCCTCCTCCTTCTCTTCTCTTCTCCTTCTCCTCCTTCTCCTTCTCCTTTTAATCTGCTTTCAAGAGGAAACGAACCATGGCCAGTCTGATAAGCCCATTCCAAACAAGATGAGATTGTTGGCTTGAAATTAATTTGGATAATCGTAAGATTCCTAATGGCAACCTTGACTCTCCGCTGAAGAGTCGGTCTTAAGAAGAATATTCACCTTTTCAGAATCTCCTGCGATGTAATAGTCACCATTTCATTTTGCATGGACTACTGGCATATAAATTGCACTGGCCTTGAGGATCAAGATAAATAAACCAGTTTCTGGTTTTAGGTCTGTATTTTCCAAACCAGGAGAATGAATTTTGGGATTCTTGGATGTGGAAAGGATCCCAGAAGTTTTTTTTTTTTTTTAAACACCCTGAGGTCTGAATTCACACAATTCATTGAGCCATCGTCATGTGGTTTCATGTGGTTTTTATTTATAAGCTATCATGGATAGTTTCAATTCAGGGGTGAAATCCAGCAGGTTCTGACAGGTTCTGGAGAACCGGTAGCGGAAATTTTGAGTAGTTCGGAGAACCAGCAAATGCCACCTCTGGCTGGCCCCAGAGTGGGGTGGGAATGGGGGATTTTGCAGTATCCTTCCCCCAGGAGTGGGGTGGGAATGGGGGATTTTGCAATATCCTTCCCCCAGGAGTGGGGAGGGAATGGGGATTTTGCAGTATCCTTCCCCTGGACTGAGGTGGGAATGGAGATTTTGCAATATCCTTCCCGCAGGAGTGGGGAGGGAATGGGGGATTTTGCAGTATCTTTCCCCTGCCATGCCCACCAAGCCACACCACACCCACCAAGCGACGCCCACAGAACCGGTAGTAAAAAAAATTGGATTTCACCACTGCCTAGCACCACCTGTACCCCCCTGGGAGCAAAAACAGTTCATGGGGGGGGGGGACGCACCGCTCCCATCCCCTGTTTTGGGCCTAGTAGGCCTCCCTGCAGCCTCCTGGGAGTGAAAATGGGACATGGGAGGGCGCGCCATCCCCCCCCACCCCCCCACCCCATCCTGGGCCTAAGAGGCCTCCCTGCACTTACCTGAGAGCCAAAATGGCACACATGGGGATTCCTGGAAGGAGCGGGAAGGGACGGGGCCAGCCAGCAATTTAACTACCAATTCGCCCAAACCAGCTGAATCCCAGCATTGGAGCTAAGAGTTAAGACGTAAGTAAATAAACAAGCACTTTTGCTGGTCAACGACCCCAATGAAGTTCTCTGAAGCGGCTTTGACCTGGGTAACTGTGAGCTTTTCTTTTCCTTTAAGCTTAAATAAAGCGAAGGAATGGCTATGAGCGCGTAAAAGTGACGGGAGCTCAAAATAGACCCATTTGCCAAACGATGACAGCCCTAAATATAACTCAAGAGAGAAGATTGAAAAGCAGATTTGGAGCAGGAGAGCTTCTGCCGAGCTTGTTTCCCCAGGGTTCCTCAGAGATCTTTGATTTTTTTTTTCAGAGAAGTAGGTGGGGGGCGACTGCCATTAAGAGAGCTCGTTTTTGTTAAGCTCATCCTTCCTTTGCAGGTTAATCAGCATCTTCTTTTGAGAACAGGTTCCATTCGGCGATACGATGACCTGCTTTCTCCATCTATGGAGGTTGTCCTCGGCATCTGGCATTCTGTTCGTCGCCACATCCAGCCAGATGTTCTCCTGAATGCCTGGCTTTGATTGACTCTGTGCAGCCGTGGTGGCTGGTGGGCAGCTCTTCTACGGAAGAGAATATAAATAGCTCCTTCAACCTAGAAATAAGGAGAAAATTTCTGAGAGGGAGAGCAATCAACCAATGGAACAGAAGCTGCCTTCAGAAGTTGTAGGGGCTTCCTCACTGGAAGCTTTCAAGAAGAGACTGGACTGCCATCTGTCAGAAATGGTGTAGGGTCTCCTGCTTGGGGGGGAGGTTGGACTAGATGACCTACAAGGTCCTTTCCAACTCTGGTATTCTATATTCAATGGAACAGAAGTTGCCTCTGGAAGTTGTGGAAGCTTCAATCACTGGAAGTTTTCAAGAAAATAGTGTCAGAAATGGTGTAGGGTGTCAGGTTTCGAGGTTGTCTCAAATAAATTGCATTTCAAACAAAGTCTTTGAAGAAAACTCCCATTTATTTAGCATGACATTCTAACTCCGACTGCATCGCAGCCAACACTGACTTCCAGACCCAAAACCCTCCCTTTCCGTTCCCCACTCCCCTGCACTCATTGGCCATCTTCCAAGTCACTCTACTCCTAATCTACTGCTCCAGCTCAAAGGAATTTCCCCCCTCCCATCCCATCTCCTAGGGGATATTATCTCCAGGGAAAATAAGTAGGTGAAAAGTCAAACGTCCCTTTCCAGACACCTCCGCTTCTCCTTCTTATGTCAGCACTAGAGTAAATGCAGCTTGAAGTGCTGACATCGGGTGTCTTCTGCTTGGGTGGTGGTGGTGGGTTGGACTAGATGACCTACAAGATGCCTTCCAACTCTGTTATTCTGTTAAATTCTTGTTCTTCACTCAGCAAATAGACAAACTGAGGGTCGCGCTTCCCAATTATTGTTGGCCATGGAAGTCTGCCTCCATGCAATACACTACACCTCGGCAACTTTAAGACCTGTGGACTTCAACTACCAGAATTCCCCAGCCAGCCACATGCCCAACCCCTTGCTCAAGAAAGTAGACCTTCTACCATCCTTATCAAAGGACTGTCCAATCTCTTCTTGAAAACCTCCATCGATGGAGCACCCATGACTTCTGGAGGCAAGTTGTTCCACTGATTAATTGTTCTGACTGTCATGAAATTTCTCCTTAGTTCTAAGTTGCTTCTCTCCTTGATTAGTTTCCACCCATTGCTTCTTGTCCTGCCCTCAGATGCTTTGGAGAATAGGTCAACCCCCTCTTCTTTGTGGCAGCCCCTGAGATATTGGAAGACTGCTATCATGTCACCCTAGCTCTTCTTTTTCATTCTCACACAATTTCCAGTTGGGTTCTTCCTCCTGATTTCCCATTTCACTCTGGCCTCCTTTTTGCTCTTATCTTGTTAGCCTCCTCCTCATATCTATCCTTCCGGTCTGAAGTGCTTCTTACCCCTAAATACCAGCTGCTCCCCCATATTTAACGAATGATCCCTAGCACCAGGGGTGAAATCCAGCAGGTTCTGACAGGTTCTGGAGAATCGGTAGCGGAAATTTTGAGTAGTTTGGAGAACTGGCAAATACCACCTCTGGCTGGCCCCAGAGTGCGGTGGGAATGGGGGATTTTGCAGTATCCTTCCCCCAGCAGTGGGGAGAGAATGGGATTTTGCAGTATCCTTTCCTGGAGTGAGTGGGAATGGAGATTTTGCAATATCCTTCCCCCAGGAGTGGGGAGAGAATGGGGATTTTGCAGTATCCTTCCCCTGGAGAGGGGTGGGAATGGAGATTTTGCAATATCCTTCCCCTGGAGTGGGGAGGGAATGGGGATTTTGCAGCATCCTTCCCCTGCCACGCCCACCAAGCCACACCACGCCCACCAAGCGACCCCCACAGAACCGGTAGTAAAGAAATTTGGATTTCACCACTGCCTAGCACCTCCACCCCCCACCCCAATAATCTTCACCCAGTTTGCGTAGAAAAGTGTTAAGTTCTGTACGAGAAGAGAAAGGAAGGAAAACGCTCACCAGCCCTATTGTTTATCCATTCTCTCCATGCCAGACATAACTTGCTAAGCCTCTAGCTTGGGCTACTATCTTCATCCTTTCCCCCTGCACGTGGGCGGATGTGTCTGTGTGCATAGCCGAATGCTTCATCTTGTCATTTGTTGCAAAGAAGGTCCTGGTGTAAGAGTTTTACTAGGGTGAGATAATGAGGAAAACGCTGTCAAGGGATATATTTCTCTAGGGATCAGTCTTGGCAGCTTATCTTGGCAGCCTGACACGCAAGACAAGTGTTGAATACTTTGCTTGACACCGGATAAAGATATGAAGCAGAGAGAAAGCGTGTGTCCAACCATCCTTTATGGAGGGAAAAATCTATATGTCCTTCTTTCCTTCCTTCCTTCCTTCCTTCCTTCCTTCCTTCCTTCCTTCCTTCCTTCCTTCCTTCCTTCCTTCCCTCCCTCCCTCCCTCCCTCCTTCCCTCCCTCCCTCTCTCCCTTTCTTTCCCCCTTTCCCCTTCCTTCCTTTCCCCCTTCCTTCCTTCTTTCCTTCCCTCCCTTTCCCCCTTCCTTCCTTCCTTTCCCCCTTCCTTCCTTCCTTCCCTCCCTTTCCCCCTTCCTTCCTTCCTTTCCCCCTTCCTTCCTTCCCTCCCTCTCTCCCTCCCTTCCTTCCTCCCTCCTTCTCCCCCTTTTCTCTCCCTTCCTTCCTATTCTCCCTTGCTCCCTACCTTTCTTTCCCCTCCCTATTTCTCCCCCTTTCCGCTTCCTTCTTTCCTTCCTTACCCCTTCCCCTCCCTCCCTGCCTTTTGTTCAGTTTATCATGCATCCCCTTTCCAGTTCTCCCCCCCTTCCTTCCCCAACAACATCCCTGTGAGATGGGCTGCATTGGGCAGAGAGAAACCCAAAGTCCTCCACAGAGCTTTCTTAGCCGAGAGGGATTGGAGAGCTAGAAGCTGAGTCTCTCTCCAGAGTTTGAATCCCCAGAATCTCTCTCTCTCTCTTTCCCTCTCTCTCCTTCCCTCCCTCTCCCTCCCTCTTCTTCCACTCCCTCTCCCTCTCTCTCCAGAGAGAGAAGTTCCCAGAGGATGGGAAGCACAAATCCCAAAACTCAGAAGACTAAACTGTTGGTCTCGGACCCAGATTGGATTCTGCAACATTATCTTGGGACCCAAGAGTTTAATTTGGTCCCGGCAGCCATTTTGCAAAGACATGAGCCCCTCAGGAGGATCGTTTGATGCAAAGGCTAGCAATACGTTCACCAAACTGTCCACGCAGCCCAAGGTTTGTCTATTTCTTTCTTTCCTAACGTATAGGACAACGAATGACAGCATATGAAATTTAACTAGGTTATCATTCTGTACACCAGACCCCATTAATCATGATGTTGCCACCCGCAGTTCAACCTTCGTATTGGATCTCCCTGCCTTTCCCACTTGATTGAGACTTCAATTCCTCCATGGACTCGATTCAGATTCTTTGAAAAATTAAATTCCTGGATGCTTGTATTGGATCTGACCAGCAAATGATCTCTTGCTAAAGCTTCCTCGATATGTGAGACAGCGCCGGTGAGCAAACGATCAATCACTTTCTACTGGCGTGACAAGTGATGTAGGCTCTGAAGGACCAGAGACGAGGGGTCCATTGTGCAAGGAGCGGATTTCTTCATTGCTCCATCCATAAGATCGTACCAGTCTCATCCATCAAAACAGAAGGTTTCACTCAGTAGCTTCTTGATAAAGGTATGAAATGTTCACCTTTATGAGATGGGACAGGGAAGAAGGAGAAAGAAGAAGGAATAACAGAATAACAAAGTTGGAAGGGACTCTTCTAGTCCTATCCTTGCCCAAACAGCAGATTCTATACCCGTGATGGCGAACCTATGGCACGCATGCAACAGGTGGCACATGGAGCCATATTGATGGGCACACGAGCTTTGCCCTAGCTCAGCTCCAGTGCACATGTGCACGCAGGCCAATTGATTTTCAGACCTTCTGGGCCCACCTGAAGTTGGCAAATGGGCCGTTTCCAGCCTCTGGAGAGCATCCTGGGGAAGGCTGTTTTTGCCCTCCCCAGGCTCCTAGAAAACCTCTGGAGCCTGGGGAGGGCAAAAAGCAGGCCTACTGGGCCATCACATGGGGGAGGGGAGCACGGGGGAGTGTCAAACATGCATGCGTGGGGCGCATTGAATTGTGGGTGTGGGCTCACACGACCCCCGCACGACCCCCGCTTTTGGTATGCGGCAACAAAAAGGTTAGCCATCACTGCTCTATACCTTTCCGGACAAATCGGCTTCCGGTCTCTTCCTGAAAACTTCCACTGGTGGAGCACCTACAACTTCTGGAGACAAGATGTTCCACTGGTTAATTGTTCTAAATGTCACGAAATTTCTCCTTAGTTCTAGATTGGTTTTCTCCTTGATTAGTTTCCATCTATTGCTTCTTGTCCTGCCTTCAGATGCTTTGGAGAATAGATTGTCCCCCTCTTCTTTGTGGCAGTCCCTCAAATCAAATCAAATCAAATCAAATCAAATCAAATCAAATCAAATCAAATCAAATCAAATCAAATCAAGAGAATTGATCTGGAAAGTTCACCTGAACCTGAAATGGAGTTCACCAATGCTTCCTACTCACCCTTTTGCTAATTGCGATTTGATGAATAAATCATAATTCTTTCCACTTATTTATTATACTGTGTCATGGAGTTTGGTTATGGCTTAATAGTTGCGCTCCGACAAACTATCCAACTTTACTGTAGTGTTACTGTCAGCACTTCAACCTGCATTTGCTCTAGTGCTGACATAAGAAGGAGAAGAGGGGGCAGCTGGCAAGAGGACGCTTGACTTCTCACCTACTTATTTTCCCTGAAGATAATATCCCCTAGGAGATGAGATGGGAGGGGGGACATTCCTGGGAGCTGAAATAGTAGATATGGGGAGAGTGATTTGGAAGAGGGCCAATGAGACGCAGAGAATTGGGGAGTGGAAAGGGAAGATTTGGGGTCAGGAAGTCAGTGTTGGCTACGCCACAATCGGGGACAGATTGTCATGCTTAATAAAATGAAAGATTTCATCAAAGACTATTTGTTTGGAAATGCAATTTATTTTATTTGAGACGACATCGAAACCTGACAGTTACACTTTGTAGAAACCCAGACCTATGATTTACGTTTCAGTGCCTCATGTAAATGAAGCTAATATACTTAATGAACTAATCCAGGATTAGGTTAAGCAGAGGTAATCATATTGTGTAAATCCTGCAACGTTTTGGTGAATTTAACCGCGGCCATTTGCAAACAATGGTTTATTGGCGCTGCGTTGAGTAATGCCAGCATGGTTTATGCAACAATATATGTTAAAACACATTATGGCTTAGCAGAATGGAAGAACTGAAGTAGCATGGGGTGATAGTTTGGTCTGTATGGTGCATTGTACTGGGCAATTTCAGAAAGCTAGTTTATATTCATGAAATACTCATTTTATATTCTGTCTTATATTCACAAGACAAAAAAAAACATATCAAGTTTTTTTGCTTATGATATTTTCATATCTGGCTTTTCCCATAAGATAATTTTTAAGGGGGAGAGAAAAAAAAACCCTAACTACAGATAAGGGAAGCTGTATCCACCTCTTTTGGAAGAAACTTCATAACCATTTCTTGTGGCGCAGAATAGAGCAGCGTGAATTCTTCCTCATGCATGAAATTATTTTATTTTGACACTGTCGCTGAAATGGAAGTGACACGAAGTGCTTTGGGTTGAAAATACTGACATTTAGATTCTGACAAGAATAATACGATCCTCTCTTTGAGCAAAAGGACTGAGATAGAAGTCGGAAACAGCCCTTCTTCTTTTCTTCACCCAATGAACAACGCATGTCATGGGACGTGAGAATGACCTTGGGAGACAGGAGCAACATCGCAGCCTAGATCCACGATGGTGAACCTATAGCACGCGTGATGGAAGTGGCACGCAGAGCCATCTCTCCAGGCACGCCTGCTGCTTTTCCGGGTTCCAGTGTGCTGGCCAGCTGGGCTTCACGCACAGGCAGGGGTGAAATGCTCCCGGATTGGATCGGACCACCCGATCCGGTAGCAATTTTTCCCTGTGGTTCGGTGATCTGGTAGTGATTGCCTCCCCCTATTAGTGCAGGTCACATTGTCCAATTGAATGTCATGGTGTTGTTATGAGAAAAAGTCTTTGGGTTTGGCAAACACCTGCTGAAGTGTCCTTGGCTCTCATGGATCATCTTCTTGATGTCTGGAGCCTGAATTCCAGCTCCCCCTTCCCTCCCCCGTGGTTCTTTGGCAAGCTGAGAAGCCGTAATAGTTGCAACAGCATAAGCACGCTTCAAATTTGACAGCAACCTTACTTACACTAAAGACAGAACCAGTATTCCTGGTTATGCTTCTTGTCTGGACTACCTCATAAGGTTGGCAACCCGTCTGCTTGCTTTTGAACTTGCTTTCATTCAGAAACAGTCCCATTCAGAGGTGGTATTCAGCCGGTTCTGACTGGTTCTGGCGAACCGGTAGCAAAAATTTTGAGTATCCTTCCCCCAGGATTGGGGAGGGAATGGAGATTTTGCAGTAACCTTCTCCTGGAATGGGGTGGGAACGGAGATTTTGCAGTATCCTTCCCCCAGGATTGGGGAGGGAATGGGGATTTTGCAGTATCCTTCCCCCAGGATTGGGGAGGGTATCGAGATTTTGCAGTATCCTTCCCCAGGAGTGGGGAATGAATGGAGATTTTGCAGTATCCTTCCCCTGGAGTGGGGTGGGAATGGGGACTTTGTAGTATCCTTCCCTCAGGAGTGGGGAGGGAATGGTGATATTGCAGTATCCTTCCCCCAGGAGTGGGGAGGGAATGGTGATATTGCAGTATCCTTCCCCTGCCACGCCCACCAAGCCACGCCCACAGAACCGGTAGTAAAAATAATTTGAGTCCCACCACTGGATTCCCATTGTCTCTAAATGGTTATCGATAACCCAGAATGCGTATTTTTAACGTCTGCTTCCCTCTTTGTCAAACCTGCTGTGGTCTTCTTGGAGAAAATGGCACCTCTGGAGTCGTAGGACTTAAAAGCTATAGAGGGAAGCCAGAGAGAACTTGGAACAACCCTTAAGGCAGAGCTTTGACTAACAAGGGCTGGAAAATCCCGACACGAGATCCAAACGAGAACCAGATGTTAATAATTCCAGGCAAATGCCAGATGAGAAAATTCACTGGATGTGGCTGGAGCAGATGACAGAAATGTTACCATCTGCTTGCGTTTTCCACACTTCTAGAAAAGAGCCACAGAAATCCTGTTTTTGGAAGAATTCCTTCAGGAGTGAAGGTATCATGTTTGGGACTAATGTTTTATTTAGAAGAAAAGAAAAAAAAAGATGAATAAAGTAGGATCAAGGCAGGGGGGAACACGAATCTGTATGGCACAGGAAAAGAGGATTGGCAAATATTACTCTTTTGAGAGTCCTGAAATGAAAAAAAAAAGGCCAGTAGAAGACTAGGGCAAGCATTTAGCAATAGCAAGAGCTATTATATATAGACTTATATACTGCTTATATACTGCTTCATAGTGCTTTACAGCACTCTCCATCTAAGCAGTTTAGAGAGTCAGCATATTGCCCCCAATAATCTGAGGTCCTCATTTTACCTCATTTTACCAGGAGCCTTGGTAGTACAGTGGTTTAAAGCACCCTGTTATTAACACAGCTGCCTGCAATTACTGCAGGTTCGAATCTTACCAGGCTCAAGGTTGACTCAGCCTTCCATCCTTTCTAAAGTAGGTTAAATGAGGACCCAGTTTGCGGGGGCAATAAGCTGACTTTGTATAAATATACAAAAGTATGAAGGCTATTGCTTAACGCATTGTAAGCCGCCCTGAGTCTCCGGAGAAGGGCGGCATATTAATCAAATTTAAAAAAAAAAAAAAACCTCAGAAGGATGGAAGGCTGAGTCAACCTTGGGCCGATCAGGATCGAACTGCTGGCAGTTGGCAGAGTTAGCCTGCAATACTGCCTTCTAACCACTGCGCCACCACGGCTCTTTTATTCACACTTTGAAGTTAAGAACAAAACCTCAGCCCGATTTACACAATAAGATTGATAAACCATCTTCTTCTTTTTTTATTGTACAGCAATCTTTCTTCTCAAACCTAGCCTCTCCCTCTTCTCCTTCCAACTTTCTTTCCCCACCTTCTTCTTCTCTTCTCTACTCCCCCTTCCCTTCTCCTTCTCCTCCTCTCTTCCTCCCTGTCTTGCCTTCTCTCCTACTCTACTTTCCCTTCCCTTCCTCCCTCCCTCCTCTTCCATTCCTCTCTCTCCTTCCCCCTCCCTTCCAATTCCTTCATCTCTCTCTATTGCTGTATTCATTTTCAATTTAGTTTGAAAACGAAACTCTATGACTAAGTGTGTTGGGTCAACCCAACCAATTCTGGTTCATTCAGTAAATTAAAATTATTCAAATCATGTCTTATAGTGAGATGTTGGAGTCCTCTCAATGGAAGTTGGAGAAATAGCCCTAACTCGGATAATTTTAAGGGAAGAAGAACATGTATGAAGGATGAACTTATCAATAGCCAATTCCCATGAAGATTCTATATACCTCTTCCTAAGTTGTGAAAAATATGAAGAAGAAGTGATGTTGGGTTCTTCTAAAGTGACATCTGATTGGTAACTGTGGACATAGGAAACCTCATTCCTTAGAATGATCAAGGGACCAAAAAAGAGAATTTAACTAGGTTAATGATGATGGAGTGCAAGGCGATCCAACCGATCAGTCCTAGAGGAGATCAACCCTGACTGCTCTTTAGAAGGCCAGATACTGAAGAGGAAACTCAAATACTTTGGCCACCTAATGAGAAGGAAGGACTCAATGGAGAAGAGCCTAATGCTGGGAACGATTGACGGCAAAAGAAGAAAGGGACGACAGAGAACGAGGTGGCTGGATGGAGTCACTGAAGCAGTTGGCATGAGCTTCAATGGACTCCAGAGGATGGTAGAGGACAGGAAGGCCTGGAGGAATGTTGTCCACGGGGCCGCGATGGGATGGACACGACTTTGCAACTAACAACAACAACAACAACAAATGATGGTAGAAAGAATCACAGTTTAGCAAAGATCCATCTCAGGAAAACTGGATGCCCAAAGATGCTGATAGTGTCCCTGGATATTCCAGTTTTTGGACCCCAAACAGTAGAAGTCAAATTCTAAGATACTTCTTAAGGGTTCTAGGTATTTAGAACCAATATATTTTTATGAACCAGGTTAGAGCTAGGCTCTAGAACATCCAGGAAGGATGAAGGAACCTAGAAAATATCAAATCAAGCTGCCCAGATTAAGAATTAAACTTGGATGTTGGAGCTTTATATAGAGAGAGGTGGATGAAGGTTGGCCTTTATGAGAAGTCAACTGACCCATTGCTCAGGTAGGCAGGTGCTGCCACCCAGAGGATGCCTGTGGAAAGAACACAGGATTAGAGTCTCGCTGGAACCTTTCTCGTATATGTCATTTTGTTCCATTGAGGGTCAAAACGAAACAACACAAAGGACAAGATTTCAACAAAAGGTTCAAGAATGGACCCAAAGGTGCTATTTTTTTGTGTGTGCATTTAGTGTGCACTGTGCACGTACATGCAGCACGCATTTGGCACGCACAGCGCATGCCTGGCAGTGGTGGGTTTCAAATTTTTTTACTACCGGTTCTATGGAGGTGGCTTGGTGGGCGTGGCATGGCTTGGTGGGCATGGCAGGGGAAGGATACTGTAAAATCTCCATTCCCACCCCACTCTAGGGGAAGGACACTGTAAAATCTCCATTCCGTCCCCAATCCAGGGGAAGGATACTGCAAAATCCCCATTCCCTCCCTACTCCAGGGGAAGGATATTGCAAAATCTCCATTCCCACCCCACTCCAGGGGAAGGATATTGCAAAATCCCCATTCCCTCCCCACTCCAGGGGAAGGATATTGCAAAATCCCCATTCCCACCCAACTTCAGGGGGAAGGATACTGCAAAATCCCCATTTCCTCCCGATCAGCTGGGACTTGGGAGGCAGGGACTAGATGGGAGCGGGGCCAGTCAGAATTTTTACTTCTCCGAACTACTCAAAATTTCCGCTACCGGTTCTCCAGAACTGGTCAGAACCTGCTGAAACCCACCTCTGATGCGTCGGCAGCGAACCGGTGGCAATCCGCGGAGGATTTCACCCCTGCTCTGATCCAAATGGTGGTCGTAAGTTGAGGATTACCCGTATAGCTTTCCCCACACTATCAATCCAGCATTACTCTCTTGTAGTAGAACACCGGCTATGCAGGAAATAAGGTATTGGGGGAAAGGATTTAAAGCACAATTGCTCAGGTTTACCACATCCAACAAGGATGCTCTGATGGGGTAACCATGCTTTTGAAATCCCTGTTTACTGCCAATTCTTTGAACATCGTGGGAAATTGACAGTTTTCATCCACAGTGGCCAACATAAAAATAAGGGCTTCCTAGCTTTTTTTCTTTGTACCTGTAATAAGTTTCAGCAGAGCTGATAGGCATGCAAACAGCAGCTCCTGTTATCAGAGGCTTTTCCACCTTGATTCTAAGAGTCAAGGAACAGAGGATTAGAAGTTTAAAAGCTAATACTTTATCGGTGTGTTTTTTTTAAAAAAATAAAAATCAATAATATAAAAAAAAACCCCTCAAGCTTCTCTCTTTACTTTCCATTCTTGGGTTTTCAAATTACTTCAGGTAAATCTAAGACACAAATACGATTTAAGAGCCCAGGTGACCTCTGAGGAGGAGATAACCAAGTGTGAATTATTTTTCAAGTCTTACAGCTAAGAAGCCTTAAGGGAGACAGGTGCCTCTTGGAATTTTTATGCCGTAAGTATTTTTGGAGCACGGGGGCACCCGTATTTTAGTCTCTGTGTGTAAAGAAGCCCAAACTGTTTGAGTAGGGAGGGTAGAGGTGAACACACTGCAGAAGATCCTATCAGGAGAAACTTCATGTAGTTGAATCAAAAGTCAAGCTAAAGGATGCAGTACAAGGCAGAGAGACGTGTACAGATCTGTTGATTGGAGAAACAAAACAACCGTTTCACAAACCATGGCACAACAAATAAGGGGAACAAACCCATCCGGACAAAATTCAGCGGTCCACCCTTCTTTGAAAGATAAAGGTCACTCTTTTGAAGACAGCAAAGTCCACATTCTGGACAGAGAGGACTGCTGGTTTGAAAGAGGGGTTAAAGAGGCCATCTACATTAAGATTGAACAACCCTCTCTCAATAGAGGGGGAGGGATACAACATCACCTATCTCCTGTTTACAACACAGTCCTTTCAGCAGTTCCAAGAAGGTTCCACACCCGTCTGCATATTCAGGTGACCCTGAAAGCACAAATAAATCTCCAGGTGTCCTCAATGGCTCTCAGAAAGAGTAATAATGACCAGATGACCCCAAGGAATATAAATCCTTCTGTCCCCCGCCATTCAGTCAGAACTGAAAACGGTCCTTGAATGAGAAGTGAAATGTCTTCAAGGAAAATCAAAGTCCTGTCGCCTTTTGAAAAAGCAACCATTGAAACAATCATGACCTGGGTGACTGAGAATCTCCACAGACATTTAAGCTATATGAAGGATACAGAGCAAAGGGGAGATATTTGTTTCAAAACAAGAGCACCAAGTGAAAAATTACTGTATTTTTTTAAACTATAAGATGCACTGCAGTATAAGATGCACCAAGATTTCAAAGAGGTAAACAAGAAAAAAAAAAGTGTTTGCCCTCCCCACTCTGCAGGCCTCCCAAACCTTCTGCGCATCCCGTTTTTGCAAAAAATGGGCCTGTTTTTCCCAAAAATGGGGTGCTCAGAGGATTTGGGAGGCCTGCAGAGTGCTCCTGGGAGCTGGGGAGGGCAAAAATGCAACACATGGGGGGGGGGTTGGGAGGCCAAAAATGGGGCTGTTTTCACAAAAACGGGGCCATTTTTAGCAAAAAACGGTGTGTACAGAGGGTTTGTGAGGCCTGCAGAGTGCTCTTGGGGCCTGGGGAGGGCAAAAACACACCAGTTTTTGTGAAAAATGGGCTCGTTTTTGGCCTCTCAAATCCCCCATGCATTGTATTTTTGCCCTCCCCAGGCCCCAGGAGCACTCTGCAGGCCTCCCAAATCCTCTGCACATCCTGTTTTTGCGAAAAACGGGCCTCTTTTTGGAAAAATGGGATTCGTGGGGCAGGGTTTCTGGAGGCCAGAAATGGCTGTATTTGGTGTATAAGATGCACCAACATTTCCACCCTCTTTTAGAGGGGGTGTGGAAGTGTGTCTTATACTCCAAAAAGTACAGTAACCAGAATTGGGTCTTGGGCATATTTCTTTTGTTTATTACACTTATAATTTGTCTTGAGGGTTTTGAGGTGACTTACAAGTTTTTCTCTCCTTAACAACTCTGTATGGAAGTTTGATGTATGGATAAGCTCCGGTTGACTCAGGAAGCTTCGGGACTTCAGATAACCGACTTCAGGAAATATTTTAGACAGCCAGGTGTACATTTCTTCCATTGTTGGGAAAAAGAAATCACCCCTTTTCTGCTTCACAGGAGAGTCATTACCAGGAAATTTAGAAAGCCTCCACCCTACTTTGGCAGGGAATAAACTGGTACTAAATGGGAAGTAGTACTTCAGTTGCTGGAATTCTTGCAACCCCATCTCATAAATCTTGTTAAAGAAGACTGTTGCATCAGGGAGAATAATTTACTTTCTGTTTAGATCCAAGAATCTGACATCAGGGAGAATAATTTACATCCAAGAATCTGGCAACTGGGGACTGAGTAAGGGATGTGTCACCTGAGTCCTATCTTGATATTCTAACCTGGGACAGGACTAGCGAGAAGGTCTATCACCACGAATCATGCTAAAATGATTTAGGCGTCAGAAAAACCATCCCTGAGGATTGCTCCAGATGGTTGGGCTAAACTGCTCTCCATCTGTCCTGGCCCTTGTTAGCTAATTCGGTCGAAACTGAAAATTCCCCAGAATGTTTAGGGATAATATTACAGAAACGATTGCCATGGGTCCTTCTATTTTACAGTCCGAGTAAAAGCCATTTGTTAGGGTGGGACCCGTTTGAGTTTCTTCATGATGACTTTGCTATGAACTGAGTTGCTGGCTGGTCTTTTTGCAAACAGCTGAGGAATTTGCAAGCGGCTGATGTCTTCCCAACCATTTCTTTGATCTGTCCCAGTCTGTAAACAAACCGGGTCCTTCAGCTGGCAGAAGAGGAACAAGGACATAAATGGTTGTGGACATTCAGACAAATGGTTATCCAACATCTTCTTAAAAACTTCCAGTGTTGGAGCATTTACAACTTCTGGAGGCAAGTTGTTCCACTGATTCATTGTTCTAACTGTCAGGAAATTTCTCCTTAGTTCTCAGTTGGTTCTCTCCTTGATGAGTTTCCACCCATTGCTTCTTGTCCTGCCCTCAGGTGCTTTGGAGAATAGCTTGAGTCATTCTTCTTTGTGGCAGCCCCTGAGATATTGGAAGACTGCTATCATGTCTCCCCTAGTCCTAATTTTGAGTAGTTTGGAGAACTGGTAGCGGAAACTTTGAGCAGTTCGGAGAACCGGTAGCGGAAACTTTGAGCAGTTCGGAGAACCGGCAAATAGCATCTCTGGCTGGTCCTAGAGCGGGATGGGAATGGGGATTTTGCAGTATCCTTCCCCTGCCATGCCCACCAAGCCACGCCCACCAAGCCACACCATGCCTACCAAGCCACGCCAACAGTAGTAAAACTGGTAGTAAAATATTTGGATTTCACCACTGGGCAAAACTCATTTATCAACTGTCTCATTTAGCAACAGAAATTGTGGGCTCCATTCTCAAGGACTACCTGTATTTAAAACCCCTCCCTTATATAGTTTTTTTTATTCTTACGGCAATATCTGCGTCAAGATAGCATGATAGCAAAGGATATTTTCTTGTAAGAAGAACAAAGGGCTGTTTTTTTGACAGACATCCTCTCTAAATATACAAATATAGAGCGACGTCGACTCGTCTCTTTTTAAAATTCTACCTGCGGTAGACAGTCCTCAACCAATTTAATGCCTTGAAAGATATTTTTCCAATTAAAATATGGGAGTTTTGCCTCTTCCATTCCAATTTCCCTACCTTGGGATTTGAAATCCGCTCTTTTTAAACTTGGTGCTAAGCTAAATATCTGAATAATAATAACAGAAAGAGGAAAATTGTTGCTTCTGCTAATAGCGAGAACTTTGGAAATCAAGGTTAGAAAAAAACGGATCTAACTAAAATAAAGCCTGTTTAGAATAGGCAGGCTTTGATTTAAAGCAGAGTTTTTTTTAAAAAAAGATAATTTTTGGCAATCTGGGGATTTTGGGGATAGAAGAATTAATATGCTCTTTTCGGTCTGGTGAAATCAAATCGTAATTTATCTTTGAAGATCTGGAAAATATTCAGGAAGGAAAATGTGGTCACTGCTCTAACCAGAATGCTATTTTTTCTGCCTCCTCCTTATGTGGGAACTAAAACATTAGATGACACAATTGAGCAAAATGGAATTGCACAAGGCGAGGCTATAGAAAAAAAATAGCTTGTCACTTTTTTTTTTTTTAAAAAGCAAATTGTTGGAGTATTAAGCATTTAAAATATTTTTACTGCCAAGAGCTGTTGTTTTGACAAAATTCAGAGGTTACTGAATAATCATCTACGTGGCTCTGTCCTATCATATTTAAGGCTAAATCAATATCTAGCAATCTAAAAAAAAAATGATCCCCTCCAAATTCTTGGGAGAGTTGGAAACCTACTAGCCATGTTTCCATGTCTTTTAATGGTTCACTGAGGAGTTTAATGTGTCGTGAGAATACAATGTTGATCCATCATGAAGTCAACAAGTCCCAAGCAGCATAATTTACCAAAAGAGATCCAACCTTGCATAAGGATTAAATTTGTTTCAACCAATAGTAAATCATGTTGTGGGAACACCTAATCCCAGTCAATCAAATCCTAGTTTCCTACTTCATCCTCCAAGAAATAGAGTTGGAGAGAAAGAATGGCCAAGCCATGAAGCCTCTCTATTATACAACAATGGTGGCTGAGGACCCATCCCTGTTACTGATAGGCTGACAGTGCCCAGGTCATGCCTACTACAGTAGGTCTGGCCAATGGGGAAAGGACTATTGATGTCATGAACCTCTACTAAAAATTGGTAAGGTTTTCAATTCCTTGGATGGAAGGAGAAGGCCATAGTTCTATCTTAGAACTTTGTCTGATGTATTAGCTTTGGAAGTGTTTGTTTTTCTATTCTTTGAGAAGATCATTCAATATGTAATGATTTCCT
Organism: Pituophis catenifer annectens; assembly: GCF_029215685.1. Lineage (NCBI taxonomy): Eukaryota > Metazoa > Chordata > Lepidosauria > Squamata > Colubridae > Pituophis > Pituophis catenifer. The sequence goes on along the minus strand of NW_027256896.1, from coordinate 14,579,478 downwards.
TCCTTCCTTCCTTCCTTCCTTCCTTCCTTCCTTCCTTCCTTCCTTCCTTCCTTCCTTCCTTCCCTCCCTCCCTCCCTCCCTCCCTCCCTCCCTCCTTCCTTCTTTCCTCCCTTGCTCCCTCACTCCCTCGCTCCCTCCTTTCCTTCCTCCCTCCCTCCCTTCCTTCCTCCCTTCCTCCCTTCCTTCCTTCTTTCCTCCCTCCCCCTCCTTTCCTTCCTTCTTTCCTCCCTCCCTCCCTCCCTCCTTCCTTCCCTCCTTCCTTCTTTTCTTCTTTCCTTCCTTCCTTCCCTCTTTCCTTCCTTCTTTCTTTTGATCCTTCTTTCCTTCCTCCCTCCTTTCCTTCCTCCCTCCCTCCCTCTTTTGTCTCTCACACAAACCTCTACACCTGTGATCTGAACAATCCTAAATAAGATATGGATTAGGAAAAAGAGAAAACTATACCTCAGAGCTGAAGAAAACATACCATCACACATAAAGGTCCTCTGAGATCCTTTAAAAACAACCCAGTGTTTTCAAACTGGTCCATTTTAAGATGTAAATTCTGGCTGGAGAATTCCGGGAGTTGCAGCCACCCACACATCTTAAAGTTGACCTAACTTGAAAAAAAAAAAAGCCCACTGATTTAATCCATCCTTTTTGATGCAGGATAAAACTATAGCATCCTCCGTATCTGGACTAAACTCAAACGTTATCTGTCAATAACATTCTCTTCCCTGGGAAGATTAATAGACTAGTTTTTGAGCTGGCAGGGCTGTGAGAAATTTCCTCCCAACTCTCTTCTGTAATTCATTTTTTGAGGCTATTGATTTACCCTGCAAGATGAGCCCAACGCAAGGAGTGAAGTGAACATGAAAAAAACAAATGAACCCTCCAATTTTCAAGCCCTCCTCAATTTGTCTGAATTCCAGTTTGCCAATCGGGCCTGCGATGTTCCTCATTTCCTCCCTTTCCCCGAGTCTGCTGCCATCCCAAGACTCATGGATCTTTTCTGGCCAAAATAACACAGGAGGACACGTCTAATTACGGTCCTTTACCTGCTCTCCAAGCCACAAGCCATGCGCTCGAAAGGTTTCAAAGCTTGACGGAATGGGATGCCTCAGCACATCCTCTGTTTGCCAGGGAACACACGGCAACGAGATGAGTCATCCCGGCTGGGCCTTTTCTATTCAGGACTCGCCATACTTTTTTTTCATAGTATTTTGTGTATGTGTGTGTGTGTGTGTGTGTGTGTGTGTGTGTGTGTGTGTGGCATTTTGCAGATGGAGAATTTGTGAGAAAGAAAAACCGGTTAGCCAGGAGAAGGGCACCCATGGCCTTTGGGCTTACGTTGCGGTCTCCTGGAGCTTTGAAGGAAAAACAGGAGAACTAAAGATTGCGCTGGAGGAAGCCCTGCGTAGAGGGCTTGCGTTAGTGGTGAAATTTCTCAGTAGAATGTCTTCTTTCTTCAGAAAACCACTTTGCAGATTTTTTTCCCCTCCTTCCGGAATGATGACAATCCTTGGTTAGGACTTGAACTGTTACAGTAAGTTTTTATCGGTCCCAGCTTGTGAATTGAATATGATTCCTTCTTCCTTCTTCCTTCTTCCTTCTTCCTTCTTCCTTCTTCCTTCTTCCTTCTTCCTTCTTCCTTCTTCCTTCCTCCTCCTCCTCCTCCTTCTCTTCCTTCTTCCTTCTACTTCCTTCCTCCTCCTCTTCCTCTTCTTCCTTCTTCTTCCTTCTTCCTTCTTCCTCCTTCCTCCTTCCTCCTTCCTCCTTCCTCCTTCCTCTTTCCTCCTCCTCTTCTTCCTTCTTCCTTCTTCTTCCTTCCTCCTCTTTTTTCTTCCTCCTTCCTCCTTCCTCCTTCTTCCTTCTTCTTCCTTCCTTCTTCCTTCTTCTTCCTTCCTTCTTCCTTCCTCCTCTTCTTGTTCCTCCCCCTCCTCCTCTTCCTCCTCCTCTCCTTCCTCTCCTTCTTCCCCTTCTCCCGTCTCCCTTCTCCCATTTTTTTCACATTAGGACCATAAAGCTTCAGCCAGCCGATGCTTCATCGTCCTGGCTGCCTTTTATCGTTATCATTTCATTTATGTATAGACTTTTTTTTACTTGTGTTCTTTGAAAGAAACACATCTTTAAAAAAAAAAAGACACAGGTAAGACTGCAGCCATGCAGTTGCAGCTCCCATCTTAACCTTTTGGGTTGCTTCTCCCCACGGAGGGACCAGGTAGATGCTCAAGAATTAAGCAAGATGACAAGAAATGGGCTGATGGGCTCAAAACCAAGGCGATCATTTCGTTAAGTGCTTCTTTCGGAAGGAGTTAATTATAACATTTTGAACAGATGGTATGGCACACCTGTGCGCATTCTGTAAATACCTTGGAAAAAGAAATTGGGTTGCGCAAAAGGATGCTGGGAGGCTGTTTATATCAAACATACGCAAGACTCTGTTAATATAGTTGGGAATTCTAGTCCCCTAAATAGCAATGCAAGTTCTACGATAATGTGCAAGAATATCTTCCTTATTGTCAAAACGAAATGGCATACAAGGGACAAAGACTTCCAGATAGTCCCTGACTTATGTACCATTTGTTTATTAGCCATTTGAAGTTATAAGTGATTTACAACTACGGTAGTCCTTGCGTTTAAAAGAGTTTAAAAGAAGTTGTGAAGGGTCCAACACTGAAAGTTTTTAAGAAAAGATTGGACAACCATTTGTCTGAAGTGGTGTAGGGTTTCCTGCCTAAGCGGGGGGTTGGACTAGAAGACCTCCAAGGTCCCTTCCAACTCTGTTATCCTATCCCATCCCATCCTATCCTATTATCAATAGTCATTTATCAATAGTCACCATACTATACAGAGGTAGGTTTCAGCAGGTTCTGACCAATTCTGGAGAACCTGTTTTGGAAATTTTGAGTAGTTTGGAGAACCGGTAAATACCATCTCTGACTGGCCCCGCCCCCATCTATTCTCTGCCTCCCGAATCCCAGCTGATCGGGAGGAAATGGGGATTTTGCAGTAACTTTCCCCTGGAGTGGGGAGGGAATGGAGATTTTACAGTATCCTTCCCCTGCCACGCCCACCAAGCCACGCCCACCAAGCCATGCCATGCCCACTAAGCCACACCCACAGAACCGGTAGTAAAATTTTTTGAAATCCACCACTGATACAATATTATATCAGTGTAGTCACCGTACAAGATTATATTATCTTTTTTTTTATTTAAAAAGTTTTACAAATACATTTTCTCCCCAGTTTCCCCCCCCAAACCCTCCCTAACCCTCCTCTCCCCCCAAGACTTCCTCAAAATAAAATCAAAATCAAAATCACATTTTATGAAACTTAAACCTCCCCACCCCCTGTGTATTGTTTATATCCTCATAAAATTCAGTTAGTCTATCCCTGCATAATACATTCAGCTAAAAGCTATCTGATATTTCTTGGTTTGATATTTATTCTGCACATAATCTATCCACTTCTTCCACTCCCAAACATAAGTCTCTTGGGTCCGATCTTTTAGATACGCTGAGATCTTCGCCATCTCTGCAAAACTGGCCATCTTCAAAGTCCATTCTTCAATAGTAGGTATAGCATCATTTTTCCAATATTGGAAATATAATAATTTAATTTAATAATACTATATTATATTATACTACTATAATATAATCGGTACAAAAATATCACAGAATCTCTACCACTCTTAAAAAAAAAATACTGCATTCTTTGATTAGTAGAAAATACTATCTTTTTCCTTCCTCCACCCCAAACACAAATATCACACATTTCCTTTGGTTGACTGCTTCGTTTATAAATTTCTCTTTGATTTAATTATTGATACGATTTTTTAATCTGCTTTTGTTCTAGCTGGCCTTATTTATTTATTATTCATTGCCGCTATGACAATTTATCCTTGTAACTGTTGTAACTTTGGGAAATAACGGCTTGCTTTAATTGATTTATATTTACTCTGGACGGTTTAACCCTTAATGGATATTTTAATGGATGGTTTCCTAAACTGTCGAGAGTCAAAACTGCTTCAGCAACATACAAGTAGGATATAGTCAATTGTTTGCATCTAGAGGTCTCTTTTTACTGATATGCCTCCCTTGTTTCCAGGACAATTAAGGGATTTCTCCACCTTTAAATCACATTTCTAGAAAGAAACATTTGCTGTTGGTAGGCCATTCTTCCTTAGGAGATAATTATGCACGGGAAACACAAAACTGTCTCCTTTTTTTATATATATATATTCCAGAGGACAAAACCATGAATTAATAATCTGTTTTGCGTAATACGCCATTCTGTTGCAAGATGATATTCCAGTCATAGCACAATGCACAATCTTCTCATTTATATTTTAGCTCGCTTTAATTATGCTATTTTCCATTAGAATGCCTAGCCTGTTTCGGAACACACCTTAAACTTAAATTGGATGAAACTATTATTTAAAAAAAAAGAAAAGAAAACCACATGGGCCAACCGATAGTAATGAGTGGAAGGTTATCAAAGAGAGAAGCACCCTAGAACGAAGGAGAAATTTCCTGACAGTTTTCTCGGTTTTCTCCGAAATAAGAAGAAGGGATGGAGAGAGATGGACCTGGGGTTCCTTGGAGAATCCCCTCCAGACAGGGGTGTCCAACCTTGGTAATTTTAAAGGCTTGTGGACAGGGGTGGGCTTCTGCCTGGTTGCTGGGTGGGAGTGGCCATGATGGGCGTGGCCTAGTCATCCTCCTGCACCATGGCGGGGGATGGGGCGTTATCGCCTTCCCCAGGCTCTGGAGGTTTTCCTCGAGCCTCTGGGAGAGTGAAAACTGCCTCCCCCAGGCTCTGAAGGCCCTCTGGAGTCCGGAAATGGGTATGTTTTTGGACTTCCAAAACTTCCGGGAGGCCTGATTTTTCCCCCTCCCTGAGTTTCGCGTGGGCCTTGCACTTACCTCGCATACAAAACGGGCTGCGTGGAGACTCCTGGGAGGGGAGGGGCAGGGCGGGGTGGGCAGAGCCAGCCAGGGGTGGGATTTGGAGGTTCTCCAAACCGGCCATAACATTAGCTACGGGTTCTCCTGAATCCGGGCGAACCCATAGCATCTGTCCGAAATGTGGCTTCCTCATTGACTTTGCTTGTCTGAAGTTCACTAAAGGAGATCACATGATCCTGGGACATTACAACAGTCATAAATTCATGCCAGTTGCCAAGGATCTGAATTTTGATCACGTGACTACGGGGATGCTGCAACGGTCATGTGAAAAACAGTCATCGGTCCCTTTTTTTTCCAGTGCCGCCGTAATTTCCAACGGCCACGAAACGAAGGGTTGTAAGTCGAGGATTACCTGTATTACCAGGGCCCTGTAAACACACAGGCAGTCCTCGACTTAAAAGAGTTCGTTTAGTGACGAAGTTCACTAAGGTGAACTTTAGTGATAACAGCACTGCAACAAGTGACTTATGACAAGTCAACAAGTGGTGCAGGAGGCCGACTAGGCCACGCCCACCCTGGCCACGCCCACCCAACAACCGGGCAGAGAACCCCTTGCTAAAAATTTTTGAAGCCCACCCCTGACCAGAAACCGGAAGACCAGGTGGCTGGTGCACATGTGCAAGTCGTAAACTGGAAGATAATCTTCCTGGCATGCGCATGTGCGCCGGGCACCTGCTCTTCTGATTTCCAGCATGCCTGCAGGTGCATGTGGGTGCTCCCGTTTTGGCACTTGGTGCCGAAAAGGTCCGCCAACACTTTGGCATAGACAAAGCCGAGAGAAAGAGAGAAAGAGCCTTGGTAGTACAGTGGTCTAAGGCACCCTGTTATTAAGCTGGTTATTAAGACCAGCTGCCTACAATTACTGCAGGTTCGAATCTCACCAGGCTCAAGGTTGACTCAGCCTTCCATCCTTTCTAAAGTGGGTAAATTGAGGACCCAGATTATGGGGGCAATAAGCTGACTTTGTATAAATATACAAAAAAAGTATGAAGGCTATTGCTTAGCGCATTGTAAGCCGCCCTGAGTCTCCGGAGAAGGGCGGCATATAAATCAAATTAAAAAAAAAAAAAAAGAGAGAGAGAGAAAAGCAACTTTAATAGAACTCCTCCACCAGACAATGGACGTTCAGCTCAGTGGCTTTGTTTGCCGTATTATGTGTTGACACTTTCTGCTTCGTCAGCTTTCAAAGAAATTGTGTGCGAGCTGCTCTTTTTGTCAGCTTGATTTCTCTTAATAACCGTTAGCAATTTCTACTTTTCAAAAGGTGCCGGAAACATTCATTCATCTTCAGGCTATCTTCGTAAAAAGCGGGTGCAAAGCAATACTGCCGGCCTTGATTTTAGACAGCAATGGAATATTCACCAGATTTACTCGACTTCCCAGCGGAGCAGATGTCCAACACAAGATTGGATCTTTCCAGAAAAAAAAAGAGAGTAGTAGTTTACTATTGGTATTTGTTATGTTTAAAAGCAGTGCACTTCGGGCCCACATTAACCGGGAGCATTTATGGACGTTTGCAGAGTCACGTGACAGCATTTTATGATGGTTTTCTTCAAGCTGGTACAACCATTCATTTAGTGACTATTCAAAGTTCGTTTAGTGACTGTAAGGCACTGAAAAAAGTGACTTATGACTAGGGGTGAAATCCAGCAGGTTCTAACAGGTTCTAGAGAACTGGTAGCGGAAATTTTGAGCAGTTCGGAGAACCGGCAAATACCACCTCTGGCTGGCCCCAGAGTGGGTGGGAATGGAGATTTTGCAGTATCCTTCTCCTGGAGTGGGGAGGGAATGGAGATTTTGCAATATCCTTCCCCTGGAGTGGGGAGGGAATGGGGATTTTGCAATATCCTTCCCCCAGAAGTGGGTAGGGAATGGGGATTTTCCAATATCCTTCCGCCAGGAGGGGAGAGAATGGAGATTTTGCAGTATCCTTCCCCTGCCGTGCCCACCAAGCCACGCCCACAGAACCAGTAGGAAAATTTTTTTGGATTTCATCCCTGCTTATGACCATTTTTCACACTTACGACCATTGCAACATCCCCAGGGTCCTGTGCTCAAAATTCAAACACTTGGCAACTGACTCCTGATTATGACAATTGCAATGTCCTGGGGTCATGTGATCCCCTTTTGCAAACTTCTGACAAGCAAAGTCCAGATTCCCTTAACGACCAGGTTACGAACAACTGCGAAAGAAATAAACATCTTAAAAACTGTCTCACCAAAAAAAAAAAAAAAAAAAAAATCAAGCAGGTTCTACTTCCAGCTTCGATCCAGCTTCACAATATAAATCGAAACAGACTGCAGGTAGTCCTTGACTTACGACCACAGTTGAGCCCGAACTTCCTGCTGCTAAGCGAGACAGTGGTTAATTGACTTTTGCCCCAATGTACAACTTTTCCTGCCACTGGGATTAAGGGAACCCCTGCAGTTGTTCAGTTAGTGACATGTTCCTGTTTGAAACTCAAGAAGAACTGTTTTATTATGTAATGACAACAACTGGTAAGAAGACTTTGTATTTGGAATATCCCTGAATTGATATTTCAACTACCGCCTTATCTATGTATGACTTGGATTGTTATTGGACTTTGCTTTACTTTTTTCTAAAAGTAAAAGACTACCACAACTCAGTGTGTCAGTATATTAACTGTGGTTATTCATTCTCAGCCGCTTTCCTATGCATACTCAAGGGGTGCTCTGCTCAATAACCCATTACATCGGTTATGAGCCAAGAATATCCTTAACAGTTGTTAAGCAAATCTGGATTCCCCTTGAATTTTGCTGGTCAGAAGGTCGACAAAGGGGATCACGTGACCAGGGATGGGCTGCTGGGGGGTGGTTCGCAAGGGTTCGGGAGAACCTCTAGCTAAGATTCTGTGCAGTTAGGAGAACTCCCAAATCCCACTCCTGGCTGGCCCCGCCCACCCCATCCCTCTCCTCCCAGGAGTCCCCATGTGGCCCGTTTCGGATGCAGGTAAGTGCAGGGTGCGCGTGGAGGCTCGGGGAGGACAAAAAACAGGCCTACCGGAAGTTCGGGAAGGCCGGAAACGGAGGGCCTCCGGAGCCTGGGGAGGCCATTTTCACCTTCCTGGAGTCTCAAGGAAAGTTTCCGGAGTCTGGGGAGGGCAAAAATGCCCCCCCTCCCCCATGGTGCAGGAGGCTGACCACCAACCAACTGGGCAGAGCACCCCTTGCTAAAATTTTTGGACCCACATGACCCTGCGACCATCATGAATCCACGCCAATTGCCAAGCCTTCGAATTTGGATCACAATGGTCATAAGAGTGAAAAACGGTCGTAAATCTCTTTTTTCAGCGCCATTGTAGCTTAGAAACGGTCATTAAATGAAGCATCGCAGGTCGAAGATTACCTTGTCTTCTTCTTCCTTCGTCTTTGAGCCCTCCCTTGCAAAAATGAAGGCCTCACCGCCTGCCCAAGACCGCACAACGATTCTTCAAGGTTTCCGCGAGAAGACCAAATGGCATCAATGAGCAAATAAGATGAATGAGAGACCCTGTTTGCTCATCGATGCCAGTTGGCCTTCTCACAAAAACCTTGATGAATCATTGTGCAGTCTTGCTCTCATTGCTTTCCCCTCCTTCCCAGCTGCCACACGGTGGAATATTGTCTGGGTTTTTAATTTTTTTTTTAAACGCCGTTATTTGGGTTTTCTCTCGCTCCACCACCCACCAGGCCTGCTGTGAATCTGCGGAATTGTTAAGAATGAGAGAAGTGTGACTTGAGATGAGAATAAAAGTAGGAGCCGGCTTCCTTGCCCGCCCACTTTTCCCTTCCTGTCTTCTGAAGAACGGAAAAAGGACTCCATCAAAAACTTCCCCCTTTGCCGGAAGGCAGCATTAAATATCTTAAATATCAAGGAGCCTTGATAGTACAGTGGTCTAATGCACCCTGTTATTAACCAGCTGCCTACAATTACTGCAGGTTCGAATCTCACCAAGGCTCAAGGTTGACTCAGCCTTCCATCCTTTCTAAGGTAGGTAAATTGAGGACCCAGTTTGTGGGGGCAATAAGCTGACTTTGTATAAATATACAAAAGGATGAAGGCTATTGCTTAGCGCATTGTAAGCCGCCCTGAGTCTCCGGAGAAGGGCGGCATATAAATCAAATTAAAAAAAATATATATTAAATAAGTAGCCCCCGACTTACCATTATTTGCTGAGCAGCCATTTAAAGTTACAATGGCATTGAAAAAAAAAAAAACCACTTAAGATTGATCTTCATACTTAGAAGCACCCCAATCAAAGGATTAAAATTTGAGAGATAAAAAAGATGTTGAGACTCTAGAAAGAGTGCAGAGAAGAGCAACTAAGATGATTAGGGGGCTGGGGGGCTAAAACATACGAAGAACGGTTGCAGGAACTGGGCATGGCTAGTCTAGTGAAGAGAAGGACTAGGGCTGACTTGATTTTGTTGTTGTTGTTAGTTGTGAAGTCCGACTCATCGCGACCCCATGGACAACATTCCTCCAGGCCTTCCTGTCCTCTATCATCCTCTGGAGTCCATTTAAACTCACCCCGACTGCTTCGGTGACTCCATCCAGCCACCTCGTTCTCTGTTGTCCCCTTCTTCTTTTGCCCTCAATCTTTCCCAGCATTAGGCTCTTCTCCAGTGAGTCCTTCCTTCTCATTAGGTGGCCAAAGTATTTGAGTTTCATCTTCAGGATCTGGCCTTCTAAAGAGCAGTCAGGGTTGATCTCCTCTAGGACTGACCGGTTGGATCACCTTGCAGTCCAAGAGACTCGCAGGAGTCTTCTCCAGCACCAGAATTCAAAGACCTCCATTCTTTGGCGCTCAGCCTTTTTTATGGTCCAACTTTCACAGCCATCCATTGCAACTGGGAAAACCATAGCCTTGACTATATGCATGGAAAGGATGTCACAAAGAAGAGGGAGTCAAGTTCTTCTCCAAAGCACCTGAAGGCAAGACAAGAAGCAACAGATGGAAACTAATAAAGGAGAGAAGCAACCTAGAACTAAGGAGAAATTTCCTGACAGTTAGAACAATTAATCAGTGGAACAGCTAGCCTCCAGAAGTTGTGAATGCTCCAACATTGGAGGTTTTTAAGAAGAGATTGGACAGCCATTTGTCGGAAATGGTGTAGGGTTTCCTGCCTAAGCAGGAGGTTGGACTAGAAGACCTCCAAGGTCCCTGCCAACTATTATTCTGTTATTCCTGACTAGCCACAGTCAACTCTGTTTCAGATTCTAATCACATCTCGGTCATCACCAAGATGAAATGTTCACTGTGATGCAGAAGGCTATATCGATTTCTGACCCAGCTTATCCCCTCTTCTCGTTTTCCATGCTTGTAATGATGTCATTTCTCCATTCTGTCCTCCAGCAACTCCTTTGGGTGTGGCTCTTGATTCAGATCTCTCATGCTTGGATGGTATTAATTCCTTGGTTAAGTCTTGTCATCTTCCACCTGGCATTAATCGCTCAGTCCAATGTTTGTTTGGTAAGAAGATATCTGTAACTACTGGACTGATTTAAATGGCAAAGGCTTGGACTTTGTTTAAAGACTATGAGACTGTTTTTCTACTATAAAGTAAGCTTTTGATAAACCAGTTTGCATAACTCTTATTCATTGCTCTCAGCAATGTTTCCTTGTGCATTTATTCTGCTGGTTGGTAACACAACAACAATATCCTTAACACTTCCCCTTCTCTTCCAAGAAGGAATCTTGGTGAACTTACAAGAACAAAGGCACAGATTGGATACAGTAGAAAAGGCAGAGCTATCTTATCGGCAATATATAGAACAACAAGAAGAAGCAAAAGGGAAAGAAGAAGAAGGGGCAAGCTGCCAGGAAGAGAAAAGAGAACAACTAACGGAGACAACCAAGGAACAAGAGGAAAGAGCCTCGTTGGCTTTCTTGATTCTCGCAGAATAAAGTTTATGCTGATTATTGGCATATCTTAATAGGATCTCTCATTCACTTTGCCTCTCCCCTTTGAGGTCACAGATCTTTCTCATATTATGGCATCTAAATTCCTTGACCAAACTCTTGTTTATACAGATTCCTTCTACAATAAACTACCCAAAGCTTTCCGGATTAAAGACTCATTGCATCCGCACCATGTATTTAGCTGTCTTTATCAAGTTAAAGCATGTTTGGGATTCACGCAGTTGGCTGAATCATGAGCTGCTGGAAAGGGTTAGGCTTTCGTGACATCCCCTCCCTTAAAAGCATGAAATAACCCAACTTAACGTAGAACAAACTTTGCCAGGTGTGCAAACACAAATGCCTTCCTCTGATCTGCTGTAGAACATTGTATAAACTCTAATCAGATATCTAAATTACTAGAGTATACAGGTAGTCCTCGACTTACGACCACAACAGAGCCCAACGTCTCTGTCATTAAGTGAGACAGTTGAGTGAATCTTGTCCCGTTTTAGGACCTTTCTTGCCATGTTTGATAAGTGAGTCACTGCAATTGTTACGTTAGTGGACAATCTGGCTTCCCCATTGATGTTGCTCATCAGAAGGTCGCAAAAGGGGATCACATGACCCTGGGATACGGTGACTGTCATAAGTATGAGTCGGCTGCCAAACGTCGGAATTTTGATCACATGACCATGGGGATGCTGCAACGGTCGTAAGCAGTGGTGGGCTGCTGCTGGTTGTAACAACTGGTTCGCCCAGAACCGGAAATGTGAGTGCGCGCTCACTCACTCTAACTTCACTCACGTGTCCACCTTCCGTGTATGCACATGGCATCGAAGAACCAGCGATTATATAGGTTGTGATAGTGCCAGGGTGGGTGGGTAGGTCAAGCCGCTGGTTGGAACTACCGGTTCACTTGAAGTGGTCTGAACCAGTAGCAGCCCATCACTGGTCGTAAGTGTGAAAAATGGTCATAAGCAGTGGTGGGATTCAGCCAGTTTGCACCTGTTCGGGAGAACCGGTTGTTAACCTTCTTAGCAGTTCGGAGAACCATTTGTTGGAAGAAATCTTATTTTGTTTTTTTTCCACTTTACGGGGCTAATCCTGTAAGGAATTACAACATTCTGGTGTTGTTTCTAGCCTAATCTTTATTGCCCTGCTTACAGAAACTGCCTCTCTGGTTAACCCTTATTACATTGTAACAGCTAAGGCGAAGCGCACATCGATGTGAGTGACATTGAATTGGCCATGCCCACATGGTCACATGACCACCAAGCCACGCCTATCCAGATGATCATTAGGGCAGAGAACCGGTTGTTAAATTATTTGAATCCCACCACTGGTCATAAGTAATTGTTTTTAGTGCTGTTGCAACTACAAATTACGAAGTAATTTGTACTATTTTATGGCTGTCGCACACGCTGAGGTGACACGACAAAGGTCCAAGAAAGAAATAGGGAGGTGAGGAGCCCAAGGCAAAACTTGACACTGGTTTCCTTAAGGTTCATTGAAGCTCATTCTTGGCAGTCCAAGAGGGTTGCTCACCACAGATTTTATAAATTTATTAAAATATAAAGGTGACCCCTATTGACCCTGAGCACACAGATAAACCTCCAAGTGCTTCAACAACCAGAGGTGGTTGTTTCATCAGGTTCTGACCAGTTCCGGAGAACCGGTAGCAGAAATTTTGCGTAGTTCGGAAAACCGGTAAGTAGTTCGGAAAACCTCTGACTGACCCCACCCCCATCTATTCTCTGCCTCCTGAGTCCCAGCTGATTGGGAGGAAATGGGGATTTTGCAGCATCTTTTCCCCTGGAATAGGGAGAGAATGGGGATTTTGCAGTATCCTTCCCCTGCCATGCCCACCAAGCCATGCCCACTAAGCCACACCACACCCACCAAGCCATGCCCACAGAACACAGAATACTCAAATTTTCCACCACCGGTTGTCCAAACTACTCAAAATTTCCGCTACCGGTTCTCCAGAACCTGTCAGAACCTGCTGGATTTCACCCCTGAACGGAGTGCATTGTGTCTGAATTCAGCTTTGCTCTTGGTCCTCTTCTGATCTATTTGTCCTCACACATGTGAGTTATCATTCTTTATTCCTACACCACATATGTAATCAACAGGAGTTTTGGCAATGGGAATCAGTGAAGACCACTTATGCTGCCAATGTAAATTTTTTAAAAAATGAATTAGCCCTTTAAGCTGTTTCTTAATTAGCTGATTAATCACCTTAATTAGGAGAAAAAGGACTGGGGCTTTTTTTTGGGTATCGCTTAATTGCCATTGTTTATCTAAATGAAGTAAAGTGCACAGAAGAGGAAAAAACATTTTTCCGGTCACGATTTTTTGGATTTAAGGACGTTCAGCTTGGGATTTGCACGTATGGGATACTGGCGGTGGCTTAGATTAATGTCACATTTTCTTTTATTCCATTCTTCTCTCTCTCTCTCTCTCTCTCTCTCTCTCTCTCTCTCTCTCTCTCTCTCTCTCTCTCTCTCTCTCTCATCTCTCTCTCTCTCTCTCTCTCTCTCTCTATATATATATATATATATATATATATATGTATATATATAAAAAATAAATATAGAAGCTGCGTTGAGGAAATGCCGTTCAATTTTGGAAGCTGTCAGGGTAGGAAAAATTGCAAAATTTCCCCAAGGTGAGCCTGAAACTTAGGAATTCAATTCAAATGCTGGTTATTGAAAGTGCATCTCAATATATTGTGCTGCTAGTCCCAATTGGCGTTGCTAAGCGAAAAACCTCCTGCATTGCAAATAAAGAAGCAAACTCCTCAAGGTTTCTGGCTTCTTGCCATTTCTTTTTTAAAAATTATGATTATTGTAATTCTGTCTTTTTTTATTATTATTATTATTAAAATAAAATTTTACCCAAGGTTTAAAAACTATGCAGACATAAAAGGAAAGTTAGGAGAAAGAAGAAATAGTACAAAAGAAGAAAAGGGGGGGGGAAGAAAGAACACAGAAGAAAAAGAGAGAAAAAGTCATTTTCCATTTCTGATTTCCTCCCCCCCCTAAAGTTTTCACCTTCCTTCTCTGCTATGCATTTGCTGCAAAGGGAGCTGACCAAGGTGCTGAATTTTTTCAAGCAGGCTTGCGATAGAACGGAATGGCGGTATTTTATTTTTATTTTTATTTTTATTTATTTATTTGATCTCCAGTAAGTATCTGCCTCCTCCTCCTCACTTTCCCTCTAACGTAAGTAGCTCTGCTTTTCAAAGAGGAAGGGTGCCTCGCCCCATTGATTGAACACATAATGAAAGTGCATAGCACCGAGCACTGAAATGCATCAATGCCGGCATTGTAAGTATTGTAAACATTACAAGAAAGAACGAACCGTTTACCCAGGTTGCCTGAATGGAAATTAGAAGAATACATTCATGCCAGTGATGGAATTCAATTTTTTTTTTTACTACCGGTTCTGTGGGTTTGACTTGGTGGGCGTGGCATGGCTTGGTGGGCGTGGCTGGGGAAGGATACTGCAAAATCCCCATTCCCTCCCCATTCCAGGGGAAGGATGCTGCAAAATCTCCATTCCCTCCCCACTCCAGGGGAAGGATACTGCAAAATCTCCATTCCCTCCCCACTCCAGGGGAAGGATACGGCAAAATCCCCATTCCCTCCCCACTCCTGGGGAAAGGATACTGCAAAATCTCCATTCCCTCCCCACTCTAGGGGAAGGATACTGTAAAATCCCCATTCCCACCCCACTCCAGGGGAAGGATACTGCAAAATCCCCATTCCGTCCCCACTCCAGGGGAAGGATGCTGCAAAATCTCCATTCCCTCCCCACTCCAGATGAAGGATACCTCAAAATCTCCATTCCCACCCCACTCCAGGGGAAGGATACTGCAAAATCTCCATTCCCTCCCCACTCCTGGGGGAAGGATACTGTAAAATCTCCATTCCCTCCCCACTCCAGGGGAAGGATACTGTAAAATCCCCATTCCCACCCCACTCCAGGGGAAGGATACTGCAAAATCCCCATTCCCTCCCCATTCCAGGAGGAAGGATACTGCAAAATCCCCATTCCCTCCCCACTGTGGGGCCAGCCAGAGGTGGCATTTGCCGGTTCTCCAAAAACTACTCAAAATTTCCACTACCGGTTCTCCAGAACCTGTCACAACCTGCTGGATTTCACCCATGAGGGTGTCTTAGAGGGAAATGAGAAAGAAAGAGAGGGAATCTCCAAGAATCCCACAGCTGCTGTTCTCCCATGTTGTGCCCTGTGTTTATGAAGTAAAAAAGAAAAAAAAATTAGCTCCATCACTGAAAGATTTTAAGAAGAGATTAGACAGCTATTTGTCTGAAATGGTATAGGGCAGTGATGGCTAACCTTTTTGCTGTCATGTGCCAAAAGCGGGGGGAGCACGAGGCGGGGGGGTCATGTGCATGCATGCCCACATCCATAATTCAATGTGCCCACTCCCCACATATGTGTATGACCCCCCAAGCTCCCCCTGCTTTAGGCAGGCGATGGCCCGGTGGGCCCGGTAGGCCTATTTTTCGCCCTCCCCAAGCTCCAGAGGCTTTCTTGGAGCCTGGGGAGGGCAAAAAACAGGCCTTCCGGTTCCACAGGAAGTTGGCAAACAGGCCATTTCTGGCCTCCAGAGGGCCTCCAGGGTGGGGAAGGCTGTTTTAGCCCTCCCCAGGCTCCTAGAAAGGCTCTGGAGCCTGGGAAGAGCAAATAATGGGCCTTCACCACCACCACCCCCGGAGGTCAGAAACAGCATGTTTCCTGACTTCCAGTGGGCCCAGAAGGCCCGAAAACCAGTTGGCCGGTGTGCGCGTGCATGCTGGAGCTGAGCTAGGGCAACGCTCGCGTGCCCACTGATATGGCTCCACGTGCCACCTGTGGCACGCGTGCCATAGGTTCGCCATTACGGGTATAGGGTTTCCTGCCTGAGCAGGAGGTTGGACTAGAAGACCTCCAATGTCTCTTCCAACTGGTCTTATTTTATTTTATTTATTTATTTTATTATTCACATTTCTGTGCCGCCCACTCTCCGAGGACTCTAGGCGGCTTACACCAAAGACAGTATACTAAATAGCATATTGCCCCCCCCCCCGACAATCTGGGTCCTCATTTTACCCACCTCAGAAGGATGGAAGGCTGAGTCAACCTTGAGCCGTTGAGATTTGATCCGCTGATCTGCTGAACTAGCAGTCAGCTGAAGTAGCTGTGGTACTGCACTCTAACCACTGCGCCACCTCGGCTCATTCTGTTAAAGATCAGCAAAAACGAACAAAGCAGGAGGGATCTATAAAACAACCGTTCTCGTTATTTATGTATTGGATTTCTCTCAACTCCCCCCACCCCCAATCTCAGCAAACAACTCTGGGAGGCTCACAATCTAAAGCAGACATTACAATTAAAATTCTAAAAACATTTGAAAACAATAAAAAGCATTAAAACAGTAAAAAAACATCAAAACGTCTAATTCAAGTATGTACAAAGCCAGGGAGTCAATAGCATGTCAATAATGACCACAATTTCCTTTTGGAGGATCAATAACTGGCAGCCACACCAGCCCTCAATATTGTGGGTTGATTGCATGTCAGATCCAAAAGGATTGTCCCCACCAAAAGAAGCATTATTTTTTTAAAAAATTTGATTTATATGCCGCCCTTCTCCGGAGACTCAGGGCGGCTTACAACGCGTTAAGCAATAGCCTTCATACTTTTGTATATTTTTATACCAAGTCAGCTTACTGCCCCCACAATCTGGGTCCTCATTTCACCTACCGTAGAAAGGATGGAAGGCTGAGTCAACCTTGAGCCTTGGCGAGATTCGAACCTGCAGTAATTGCAGGCAGCTGGTCTTAATAACAGGGTGCCTTAGACCACTGTACTACCAAGGCTCCTATTTCACAGCTAAGATCGTGTATAGAATTCTTTATTGACCAAGTGTGATTGGACACATAAGACACATTTATTGTGTGTCCAATCACACTTGGCCAATTAAGAATTTTCTTCTATTCTATTCTACATCAGGAATATGTAGAAGGAGGAGCCTTGGTGGTGCAGCGGACTAAAGTGCTGTTAAGTGCTAGCACTTAGCTGCCAGCTGCCTGCAATTAGTGCAAGTTTGAATCTCACCAGGCTCAAGCCTTCCATCCTTTTGAGGTAGGTAAATTGAGGACCTGGATTGTGGGGGCAATAAGCCAACTTTGTATAGAACAACACCACTTAGTGGGGGCCGAAAGCCCTAATAAGCAGGTATATACAAAAAAGTATGCAGGCTATTGCTATAATGCATTGTAAGCTGCCCTGAATCTATGGAGAAGGGCGGCATATAAATTGGACCAATAAATAAATAAATAAATAAATAAATAAATAAATAAATAAATAAATAAATAAATAAATCACATTGAACTAAGCTACTTTCTCAATTCTTGCCAGACAGTGTGTCCGTCTGATTAGATTAAACATGGATCTGGTTGTCTCCCCCTTTTTATTTTTTAAAGAACATTAATATTTTAAAAACAGGTGGAGGAGGCAGGAAAAAGAGAAAAAGCTTTTTTTTAAAAAACCTTCCAAAATCCAAAGTGGGGGTGGGTGAGGGTGAAAATCCAATCTCGGATCAATGCTGAGCTCACTTTCCATTTATGAACTGGTTCTTTACTATTGCAATATAAAGGTTAATCAATATTCTTTTTGTGTAGCTGGGATTTAATGATATGTTTAAAAGGTGAGCGGAGTGACTTTCTTGGGATGTAATGTATGGTTTTTTTGTTTGCCATCCATAAAGTATACAGAAATGTATCCAGTTCACATTTGTTTTTCATTCTAAACATATTTTAGTCTGTTTTTACTCTGGACTATGTTTTTTTTTTTTTTTTTAAAAAAGAGAGCCATTACACTACCGTGTAATCGGGGGTGAAATTCAGCAGGTTCTGGAGAACTGGTAGTGGAAATTTTGAGTAGTTTGGAGAACCGGCAAATACCGCCTCTGGCTGGCTCCAGAGTGGGGTGGGAATGAAGATTTTGCAATATCCTTCCCCTGGAGTGGGGTGGGAATGGGGATTTTGCAGTATCCTTCTCCTGGACTGTAGAATAGAATAGAATAGAATAGAATAGAATAGAGTAGAGTAGAGTAGAGTAGAGTAGAGTAGAGTAGAGTAGAGTAGAGTAGAGTAGAGTAGAGTAGAGTAGGGAGTAGGGAGTAGGGAGTAGGGAGTAGGAGAAGGGTAGGGTAGGGTAGAATAAAGAATAGAGTAGAGTAGAGTAGCGTAGCGTAGCGTAGCGTAGCGTAGCGTAGCGTAGCATAGCATAGCATAGCATAGAATAGAATAGAATAGAATAGAATAGAATAGAATAGAATAGAATAGAATTTTTTTTATTGGCCAAGTGTGATTGGACACACAAGGAATTTGTCTTTGGTGTATTTGCTCTCAGTGTACATAAAAAGAAAAGATACATTCGTCAAGAATGATAAGGTACAACACTTAATGATAGCCATAGGGTACAAATAAGCAATCAGAAAACAATCAAATCAATATAAATCATAAAGATACAAGCAACAAAGTTACAGTCATACGTGGGAGGAGATGGGTGATAGGAACAAAAAATTGCCAAAGTTAGACACCCTTGCTGTAAACCTATGAGGTGGGCACTATTTCCTCCCATGTTCTATTTTGTATGTGTGCCTGTGTGTGTGTGTGTGTGTGTGTGTGTGTGTTTTGTTATAGTCTTCCTTATGGGAATAGATTTATTGGGCCCATTAATCCGCTTACAGTCTTTAGCACAGAGAAGAGATGCCACGGGATTTTAATGGCTCATATATTTTGTGAATTACACGATCATTATATCCATTCTGGCACCAGAAAAGAGAAGTCCCTGTTTTTCATCAAGCCCAATATTTAAAGACAGGAAACGCCACACTCTCTCTAGTCTTATGTAAGTAAACTCTATTCTATTTTTTTTTTGTTTTTTTGTTTTTGTTTAACGAACACAAATAGTCGCCAGAAAACATTTAACAAGCACGTTAACTGTTCTTGCTTATTAGAGGCGTGCAAAGTTTTAAGGCAGACCTGGGCATTTCACAGCCTTCGGGCCACATCTGGCTCTTTGGCTGTGCCTGTCTGGTCTGCATGAGTTCAATCGGAAATTAGAAGTCAAATATCAATAAGTGTACGCCTCGAAAGCAACGCAACTGCATTGCTTTTATTTTGAATGTGACTATCTTTTTTAAAAAATTACATATGTGCATGCCTTCACAGTCCTGTTGGTATGGCCAGGGGCGGGCTGCTGGGGGTTTGCACGGGTTCGGGAGAACCTCTAGCTAAGATTTTGTGCAGTTCAGAGAACCCCCAAATCCCACTCCTGACTGGCCCCACCCTGCCCACCCCACCCCTCCCAGGAGTCCCCACGCGGCCCATTTTGGATGCAGGTAAGTGTAGGGCACGTATGGAGGCTCGGGGAGGTCGAAAAAAACTACCAGAAGTTCGGAGAGTTTGGACTCCAGAGGGCCTCCAGAGCCTGAGGAGGCTGTTTTCGCCCTCCCGGAGGCTCGAGAAAATCCTCCGGAACCCGGGGAGGGCAAAAATCCTGCCCTTCCCGGGGATTCACAAAAATCCTTGTGAACTGTTTGGACCAGTTCACAAGAACTGGTAGTAAAACCGGCGGGAGGCTCCGCCCACTGCCCCGGATGTCGTCATAGGCAATCTGCGCAAGCGCAGAAGCTTCTGTAAATGTGCAGATGCTCAGCTGATCCTGCGCACATGATCCTGTTGCGAACCACTAGTAAAGGTAAGTAGAACTGACCCCTGAGGTAGAAGCAAACTTTCTGCCAACTACACGAGAAAGTAACTTGAGAATCCTGTCCGGTAACCCTGTAGGTAACCAAGGGAACGAAACTCACAGGTCTGTTTTTTCTGGGATGTCAAAGGATGTCTTGAGTGGAGGAAACATGTGCAGGCCTTAAGGTGGCCAGCGTACACATTTGCATACACATCTTTCATACATTATCTCTAAGCATCTTAAATTATCAGCAGAGGGCAGTGGCAGGTATCTATGCCAGATCTATATAGATGCTTGGCTTGCTTTTTAGTGAAAATCTTTATGTCTTCCCCAGCTCTTTTAAAAAAGGATGAACCCTGGAAATCGAAGAGAGGGGTGCACACTTAATCTTTCTAAATGAAATTCAAATGCTAGGCGAGATTATAATCTTTAGTGGCGGTGCCGCTCATTTAGGATAAAACCACATAATTATCACAGCTTTTGTTGTTGTTAGTTGCGAAGTCGTGTCCGACTCATCGCGACCCCATGGACAACGTTCCTCCAGGCCTTCCTGTCCTCTACCATCCTCTGGAGTCCATTTAAGCTCACGCCGACTGTTTCAGTGACTCCATCCAGCCACCTCGTTCTCTGCCGTCCCCTTCTTCTTTTGCCCTCCTTCGTTCCCAGCATTAGGCTCTTCTCCAGTGAGTCCTTCCTTCCTTCTCATTAGGTGGCCAAAGTATTTGAGTTTCCTCTTCAGGATCTGGCCTTCTAAAGAGCACTCAGGGTTGATCTCCTCTAGGACTGACCGGTTTGATGGCCTTGCAGTCCAAGGGACTCACAGGAGTCTTCTCCAGCACCAGAGTTCAAAGGCCTCAATTCTTTGGCGCTCAGCCTTTCTTAGGGTCCAACTTTCACAGCCATCCATTGCAACTGGGAAAACCATCGCCTTGACTATACACACTTTTATTGGCAGGGTGATGTCTCTGCTTTTTTGTATGTTATCTAGATTTGCCATAGCTTTCCTCCCCAGGAGCAAGCCTCTTTTAATTTCTTGGCTGCAGTCCCCATCTACGGTGATCTTGGAGCCCAGGAAAATAAAATCTGTCACTACCTCCCTTTCTTCCCCATCTATTTGCCAGGAATTGAGAGAGACGGATGCCACAATCTTAGTTTTATCACAGCTATTGCAGGATTATTAAAAAAAAAATACAATACAGGTAGTCCTCAATTTACGACCATAATGGCACAAATAAAAGGATATAAATAGGCAAAACATAGCCATAAGCACACAGAATGAGTACATATAAATGGGGACAGGAGGACAGGGATGGTAGGCACGCTGGTGCGCTTATGCACGCCCCCTTAGAGACCTCTTAAGAAACATGAAAGGTCCACGGAGACAGTTTAAGGTAAAAGGTCTGGGGATTAGCGAGACTAACAACAGGATCAGGTAGAGTGTTCCAGACATTTACTACTCTATTCCAGAAGTCATATTTCCTATAATCAAGATCAGAGAGAATTACATTGAGTTTGAATCTATTGGTAGCCCTTGTGTTATTACGGTTGAAATTAAAGTCCTCATTTACAGGTAGGATGTTTTGGTAAATAATCTTATGAACTAAGTCTAGGTTGGAACGTAGACGGCATAATTCGAGGCTATCCAGACCTAAAATTTCAAGCCTAGTGGGATAGGGAATTTTATTTCGAGCAGAAGATTTGAGGACTCTTCTAATAAAATATAATGAAATGTTTGGAAACCTGAACTCTCCACCCAAGATTCTTCGCCGTTTTATAATTACCATTTTTAGATGAGAGGCGGAATTGAGTCATATTAAAAAACTTGCACACAAATCCCAAAATTTACAACTCGTACACATTAACCTCTTTCTTGTTAAAACCCATTCAGGCTTCAAGAACCCCCCAGAAGCAAAATAAAAATGCTGAGAGCGTTTTCCCCCCATCCTCACCTCTTAAATAACCAGAAATATTATATTATTCTGGATCGCCTTTAGCTAGGATTAGCTAAATCAGTTTGACCAGCTCGAGATTACTGTATTCCTCTGCTTCTCCATCTGATTAAATCCATTTATATCATTTCTTTTTAGCCCTTCTTACGAAGGAGATCAATTTCCATTTTAATTAAAACAATGCCTCCTCTTTTATTTTGGCTCCGTCAAACAACTCGCGTTGAATTTCTGAATGGTATTAGCTTCGGGACTGAATACTTTTTTATTTTTATTTTTTAGTTTAACCTGCTTAAAAGAAACCGGGTTTCTCCAACCTCATGTTACAATTACTGGCCTAGAATCTGAGATGTGACTTGCACCCAGGGGTAAATCCGGCAAGTTCTGACAGGTTCTGGAGAACCGGTAGCGGAAATTTTGGGTAGTTCGGAGAACCGGTAAATACCACCTCTGGCTGAGTAGGGTGGGAATGGAGATTTTGCAATATCCTTCCCCCAAGAGTGGGGAGGGAATGGGGATTTTGCAGTATCCTTCCCCTGCCACGCCCACCAAGCCACACCACACCCACCAAGCCACGCCCACAGAACTGATAGTAAAAAAAATTGGATTTCACCACTTTTTGCACTACAAGCTGGAGAGTATCCTGCAGAAACAGCGAGCAAACAAGAAGAAATGTCACAGACAGTCGCTTTGAACTGTGAAATGAGTTGCGAACAAATCTGATAATAATAATAATAATAATAATAATAATAATAATAATAATAATAATAATAATAATAATAATAAAAATAAAAATCTACCAATAGTAATAGGCGCCTTGGGTGCAATCCCAAAGCAACTGGAGCACAACATTTGAATACCATCGGCATTGACAAATTCAGCACCATCAGTCAATTGCAAAAGGCAGCTTGGCTCAGAAGAGTTTACATCCTGCAATGATACCTCTGGCACCATAAAACAACAACATTTGTCTACTCCAGGTCCTCACACTTATGACCGTCTCCACGGTCACATGATCAAAATTCAGGCGCTTGGAAATCGGCATGTGTTTATGAGGGTTGTAGCATCCTGGGGTCATACGATCCCCATTTGCAATCTTGCTTAAGAGCTGTGGTGGCGCAGTGGTTAGAATGCAGTACTGCAGGGTACTTCTGCTGACTGCCAGCTGCCCGCAGTTTGGCAGTTCGAGTCTGACCAGGCTCACTCAATCTTTCATCCTTCTGAGGTGGGTAAAATGAGAACCCAGATTGTTGGAGGTGATAGGCTGACTCTGTAAACCATTTAAAGAGGGCTGTAAAACACTATGAGGCAATATATAAGTCTAAGTGCTCTTTTCCTTCCTTCCTTCCTTCCTTCCTTCCTTCCTTCCTTCCTTCCTTCCTTCCTTCCTTCCTTCCTTCCTCCCTCCCTCCCTCCCTCCCTCCCTCCCTCCCTCCCTTCCTTCCATGATGCGCAGTGGTTAGAATGCAGTATTGCAGGCTAATGCTGCTGACTGCCAGGAGTTCGATCCTGACCAGCTCAAGGTTGACTCAGCCTTCCATCTTTCCAAGGTCGGTAAAACGAGGACCCAGATTGTTGGGGGCAAGAGGCTGACATTGTAAACCGCTTCGAGAGGGCTGTATAGCACTGTGAAGCTGTATATAAGTCTAAGTGCTATTGCTAGCCAGCTTCTGATAAACAATCTCAGTGAGGACATTCAATTAACGACTGTTAATTAAATGTCCTGTTAAGAACTGCAGTGATTCACTTAACAACCATGCCCAAAAGATCATAAAATCAAAACTCATTCAACAACCTCCTCATTTAGCCCCAGAAATCCCAATTGTTGCCGTAAGTCGAGAACTACCTGTATACATCAGTTGTATCTGAATGTTCTTTTTGGACTCGGTGGAGTTTGAGCCTGAAGGGGCCGGATTTGGTCCAGCAGGCAATTCTTTAATATTCCCATCCAGTTTGTGCCTCGGAGTGCAACACAAAGTACTTTTAGAGAGCATCGCATCTGAGCAACACAACAAAAGAAAAAACGGCCATTCAGACCCCAGGCGCCATCAGTAAAGGTCAGGAATACAAAATCACCCCAGGTGAACATTGGCGTCCAAGGAGACGTTGCATAGACACAAAAGGGAATACCCACATCTGAAAAATGGATAAAAATTGATCGACTAGCATTCAAATCTCCAGGAAGGAGAGAGAGGGGAAAAAAAAAACCTCGTTGGAAAGGTCTCAGACAGCTAAGATCAGAGGATGTCAACAAAGTACAGGCAGTCCTTGACTTATTCAGGCAGTTCATTGAGTGACGTTCGAAGTTACAGCTGTGCTGAAAAAAAAGTGACTTAGGAACGTTTTTCACCCTTACGACCGTGGCAGCATCTCCAGAGTTGGAAGGGAACTTGGAGATCTTCTAGTCCAACCCCCTGTTCAGGCAGGATACCAGGGGTGGAATCCAGCAGGTTCTGACAGGTTCTGGAGAACCGGTAGCGGAAATTTTGAATAGTTCGGAGAACCGGCAAATACCACCTCTGGCTGGCCTCAGAATGGGGTGGGAATGGGGATTTTGCAATATCCTTCCCCCAGGAGTGGAGAGGGAATGGAGATTTTGCAGTATCCTTCCCCTGCCACACCCTCCAAGCCATGCCCACAGAACCGGTAGCAAAAATTTTTGGCTTTCACTACTGCAGGATACCCTACTCAGGTAGTCCTTGACTTCAGTGGTGGGATTCAAAATTTTTTAATACCGGTTCCTTGGGTGTGGCTTGGTGGATGTGGCAGGGGAACGATTCTGTAAAATCTCCATTCCCTCCCCAGTCCAGGGGAATATTACTGCAAAATCCCCATTTCCTCCCGATCAGCTGGGACTCGGGAGGCAGAGAATAGATGGGGGCAGGGCCAGTCAGAGGTGGTATTTACCGGTTCTCCGACCTACTCAAAATTTCCACTACCGGTGGGATGCGGTGGCTCAGTGGCTAAGATGCCACTGAAAGGTCGGCAGTTCAGCAGTTCGAATCCCTAGTGCTGCGTAACGGGGTGAGCTCCCGTTAGTTGCCCCAGCTTCTGCCAACCTAGCAGTTCGAAAGCACGTAAAAAATGCAAGTAGAAAAAGAGGGACCACCTTTGGTGGGAAGGGAACAGCGTTCCGTGCGCCTTTGGCGTTGAGTCATGCCGGCCACATGACCACGGAGACGTCTTCGGACAGTGCTGGCTCTTCGGCTTTGAAACGGAGATGAGCACCGCCCCCTAGAGTCGGGAATGGCTAGCACAGATGTGCAAGGGGAACCTTTAGGACTTGGAAAAGCATTGAGTTTGGGAAAATCTTGGTTTTTCCCCCTTGCTTCTTTTGTTTGAGGTAGCCAGATGGCAACATTATAAATTGAATAATCGGGGAAGGGGAGAAAAAAAGAAGAGAGAGAGAGAGGGAGGGAGGGAGGGAGGGAGAGAGAGAGAGAGAGAGAGAGAGAAGGAGGCAGGAAGAAAGGATGCAGCCTATAAATCAGGTGAAGGAAATTTATTATGCGTCTAAACACTATAATCTATCTTCCTATAATTGCTTCCATAGCAACACCATCAACGGGTTAGCCGACCTGATTCGGGGACATTTGGTGGGAACTGAAAACAAGATGATTGGCATTTCAGGGAAGTGACCCATGTCAGTACAAACAGAAAAACAGGCCGTTCCGGGTTTTTTTTTTTTGGGGGGGTAGCTAACAACCCTTAATTTCAAATCATGTTTCGACACCTAATGTTGCCTCCTTCCCTTTAACCCTTCGTCTGCTAGCATCCGAAAATAGATTTAGGCACACAAAAATGTCTCAAACATTATCTAGCCTCTGGCCTCGTTTTTAACCATCCAAGTAGGCTGAACCCGAAGTTGAGACCTTCAGATAACTTCTCTAGATCAAGGGGAGATGTCCAGGTTAATAGAGGAACATTGCCAATCAGGATTTTGTTTTAGCAACAGCTGATCTGTTGACCAGGTCAACAGGTTTGACAAGCGAAGTTCCTATCGCGTTTCTGCATGGATTCTTATTTCAGTTATGATCCTGAATATTGTTTTCTCCTGAGGAGTATGACTCACATGTACCTGAGATGCTGCATGCCTCCTATTGAGCATCACAACATGTTTGCTGGGGTCCGTGGGGCTCCCTGAGCTTGTTTTCTGGCAGATGTTTCACTACCTAGCAAGGTAACGTCATCACTGCTCAAAGGGAATGGGGTTTCCTCCAGGGCTAGGATTGGAAAATGTTAGCAACTGGTTCTCTGCTGGATGGGCGTGGCCATGGGGGCGTGCACCACAACAGGGGGGGCGTTTTCACCCTCTCCAGGCTCCGGAGGCTTTCCTTGAGTCTCTGGGAGGGCGAAAATGGCCTCCCCCAGGCACCTGAGGCCCTCCAGAGGCCGGAAATGGGCCCATTTCCAGACTTCCGGTCCTTCTGGTAGGCCCATTTTTCACCTTCCCAGAGCCTCCGCGTGAGCCCTTACCTGTCCTCCAAAACGGGCCGCGTGGAGACTCCTGGGAGGGGACGGGCAGGGTGGACGGGATCATCAGTCCTTGCAACTACCGGTTTGGCAAACCAGAATGTAAAATTAACATCTGGTTCTCCCGAACCGGCTGAATCCCTCCCCTGGTTTCCTCTCTTTTTATATACTATCGGTTTACCCTGTCAGCATTGCTGGGATGTTTTTGGTGGTTCCTCGAATCGGTTGTTGTTTACTATTAGCTTGCTTGTTTGTATTCTGTGGTTCTTTGATTGGGGTATGGTTTCCTTGTTGATGGTTGGTTTAATATTGATCTTGGTGTATCTGCTGTTGTTGCTTTGTTGATTGCCGATGGGGAGATGTTTTGGGCTTTTGGATTGTCTTTTTTGAACGGTATGTAAATGTTGTTTATCTCTATGTGCTTGTTGATGGCTGATCCTGAGCCATGAGCACATTTGTTCTTGAGAGTATGGAGATACCACAATGAGTTTGGAGTGAGAGGATGTATCAAACACATATGCCAGTAGTTCCCTATCTTCCCGGTACACCCAACCAGATCTACCACCATCAGCCATTTGAAAGTCTTCTGCTCCACGAACCAACTCTAGCTCTTTATCCACAGATAGTCCACATATCTGGAGTCATCTCCCAAAATACTTGTTCGCCCTTCTCAAAAGCCTAGCTGACCTCAGGGTCTGCTTTTCCTTCCCAATACTCTACAACAGGGGTGTCCCTCTTTGGCCAATCAGAAGAAGGGAATGTTGTGCCACGCTCCCTTTCTAACCCTGATGATTTTACCTAGTTGGGTGACGAGAAGTCTGCAAGAAAACAACCAAGCTCCGAGAGCGCAAAGGAAACTCCAACAAACATGTAAAAAGTTTCTTTGCCTTACAATATAATTTTTTAAGTACACACGCACGCAGCTTTTTTCCCCTCTATTGTTGTAAATCTGACAGTAATTCTGTTTCTAATGGAAACGGCAAGATTAATAGAGGCTCAGGTAAACTCAGCAGGGGAATGACATTTTCATTAGTGATTTACGGGGTGTGAAATTTCAACCATGGTGGACTATTTAAGAACAGCGTGCTTCATGCCTTTCTCCATAAATATCTTCCTTCTTAATTAATCACAAGGCAGAGGTTGGGCTGAACATCTGTGGATCAAAACTGTGTTGGTAATCACAGAAACATTTCGGCAGCACTGACTTTGGAAGGGTTTCAAAGGCCACAAAACACGAGGAGTTAAAGCTGGCTCAGTCTGAACTCAGAGGGATCCTGGAGTGGAGCTCGCCAAGAATATCAACAGTATGTTCTCCAAGCCACATTAATTATGATTGGGCTTACCAGTTGGTCTACATACGGAAGATAGCAGTGGCCAAAATTGTGGAAACCTTTTGGGAAAAGTGTATTTTTGAGGTTTGATGGCTAATAACACCACTATTTTTTTTGGGGGGGGGGTTTCAAGATAATCCTATTCCACTGCTGGAATGGCCAGGGAATAGCCGAGACCTTAACCCAATTGAAAATCTATGGAGCCGACTAAAGAAACTTGCTACTCAGAAGCGACCCGGCAATAAAACCCAGTTAATAGAAGCAATCACTAAATCTTGGTTTCACAGGATAACAGCTGCAGAACTCAAAGACTTGGTTCACTCCCTGGGAAGACTGTTGTAAGGCTGTAATTCATGCTAAAGGTTACCCAACGAAGTATTCACTGACATGATGATAATTTTTGTATATCTCGTTTTTTCTACGTGTTTCACTTTTCCTCTTTATCCTGTAACTGCTATTCCAATAGCAAATCCTTCCTAAAAGTTATTGCGTTACATTCTTGATTAAATTGTCTTTCCATTGATATATAATTTCATGGTACTACTCCAAAAAAAAAAAAAAAAGTAAAAAGTGGTGTTATTAACTAGTTTTAGAAAATACACTTTCCTCAAAAGGTTTCCGCAATTTTGGCCACTACTTTATTTTGGTTAAGGAAGAGCGGTCCTCACTTTGCAACCACAACGTTAGTTAGCCCAACATTTCTGCTGCTAAGCGAGACGATTGTTAAGTGAAATTTCCCCCCGTTTTACGACCTTTCTTTCCACAGTTGTTAAGTAAATCGCTGGAGAACTACGGGAGACACGATAGCAGCAGGGGTGGGGCTGCTGGGGGTTCGCAGGGGTTCGCGAGAACCTCTAGCTAAGATTCTGTGCAGTTTGGAGAACCCCCAAATCCCACCCCTGGCTGGGCCTGCCCGCCCCTCCCCTCCTCTCCCCTCCCAGGAGTCCCCACCCGGCCCGTTTTCGGTGCAGGTAAGTGCAGGGCACGTGCGGAGGCTCAGGGAGGGTGAAAAACAGGCCTACTGGAAATTTGGAAAGGCCAGAAATGGACTCATTTCCAGAGGGCCTCCGGAGCCTGGGGAAGCCGTTTTTGTCCTCCCGGAGGCTCAAGAAAAGCCTCTGGAGCCTGGGGAGGGCACAAACGCGCCCCCCCCGCCATGGTGCAGGAGGCTGACTAGGCCACGCCCACCATGGCCACGCCCACCCAGCAACCGGGCAGAGAATCCCTTGCTAAAATTTTTGAAGCCCACCCCTGGATAGCAATATTCCAGTATTTGAGATATTCTCTTTCTTAGAATTCCAGTATTCTATTTTTTAGAATAGAAATCAAGATGTTGAGGTCATCCTGATTCCAGTGAAGATCCACAAGGCAACGTTCAGGGTTATTCCCCCTGTGGTTTTGGTGACTTGCATTGATTTTAGAATTGATTGCATTCTCCGAGTCAGTTTGAAGGCGGGGAGAAGCATTCATTTTTTTTCTCCCCCTTTGTCATCCTGTCAAGCTGCTATTTACAAGGCAGGATTCTCGGAACAAATGCTAAGAGCGGAGTGAACGATGACCTTGCCATTGTAACCAATTATTTTCTACTCTCTGAAATCCAAAACGGAAGTTTGCATTTCATACATTTATTATGAAACATTGCAAGGAAGAGAAAGGAAGCTTGGAATTCAAGAAGACCAAATGTGTCCCACTGGATCTACTGCAAGTTTATTAAGTCCTGATTAGGTAGACCGTCTGAAGATTCCAGGTAAGTTGTAAAAACATTTTCCTACTTTCCCTGCGTAGAATCCAGTCAGGCAAGGACAAATCTGCGTGAATCAAGAGGTAATTAATATTATGGTGTTGGAAGAAACATCCTTCTAGGTTCTGCTCCAAGTGGGGAAAAAGACACTGGAGACATGGAGACTGCTTGGAAAGATGGTTTAATGGTGGACAGGATCACATGGCTTGAGTTCCTGAACAGAAAAGGGGGCAGATACAACGAGTTTTTCAGGTTTTATGCTCTCTCTGGCTTTGAACTTCCTGGGGCCCAGAAAGAGTACTCTGATTGGTTGTCAGACTCCCAGGGGGTGGGGGTCTTGCTGTCTGATGGTCACATGTGCTTCCCAGGTCACATGTGGTAAGTTTTCTGCTGCTATTGTGTAGAGGGCTAATCCTATCTTTGTTGGATCTTTGGCAATTCCTACTATGGCTCTGCCTGAAGGAGGTAGATCTTTGTTTTTGTTTTTGTTTTAAATTTGATTTATATGCCGCCCTTCTCCGGAGACTCAGGGCGGCTTACAATGCGTTAAGCAATAGCCTTCATACTTTTGTATATTTATACAAAGTCAGCTTATTGCCCCCACAAACTGGGTCCTCAATTTACCTACCTTAGAAAGGAAGGAAGGCTGAGTCAACCTTGAGCCTTGGTGAGATTCGAACCTGCAGTAATTGCAGGCAGCTGGCAGCTAAGTGCTATTTAACAGCGCTTTAGTCCACTGCTCCACCAAGGCTCCAAAGCTCCACCAAAGTTGCCAAGGTTGGCCACCCTTGATCTATAGCAGTGTTTCCCAAACTTGACCCTTTGAAGATGTATGGACTTCAACTCCCAGAATTCCTCAACCAGGCATACTGGCTGGGGAATTCTGGGAGTTGAAGTCCATGTATCTTAAAATAGCCAAGTTTGGGAAACACTGATCTATAGAATGAGTTGGCAACATGTGACATATGACATGTTCCTCCCCATTTCTATTTTTCTAACTCTTGGAGAACACACTGATCATGTTTGCTAGAAAATAGCCAGTTTTAGGGAGGTGTGTAGGGTGTGGTCAAATGTTGCCCTACCCAACGAAGGATTGCCAGCTCCAACCAACACATGATGACTGCTTGTGTCATCTACAACTGAAGACAGAAGTTGGTTTATGGTTTGCCAAGCACTCTCATCTGCCAGCAGCTCTGAGACTTAAGTTTGCTGATTGGCTTTGTCCAAACTGCGTTAGGCTAAGAATATTGCACAAGATGTTGGTACTCTCAACCAGAATTTCTCAAGGATGTACCTGGGAATGCCAAATCATTGGCTGTCGGGTGCAAAGAATCAGGACTATGCATTAAGTCGCAGTTCACAAGAATCTAGTCAACTGACAGTCAGCATTAAATTGGCACCAGATAAGGGTCAACGGAATTCAAGAGGGGAAGACCAGTTGTGGCAACGTAATGACTCTAAGCTTATGACTTGTTTCACTCCGCCCTCCAACTCTGCCTATCCTTCTCCTGCATTAGCATTCTTATGAAACTTGGTGTTGTGGTTGCCAGCAGCCTGCGGAGCTGGCAGGAGAGTTGGACAGTGAGGAGGCTGGGGAGGAACATGGGCCAGTCCTGGAGTCTGGGGAAGGCTCGAACGAGGGCTCTGCATCGGAGGCAGAGAAAAGGGCCATCTGGGAATATTTACTTTCTGCCATTAGAGTGGTATCATCTCAGTGATGAAATCTAAATTTTTTTACTACCAATTCTGTGGGCATGGCTTGGAGGTTGTGATGTGGCTTGGTGGGCGTGGCAGGGGCAGGATACTGCAAAATCTCCATTCCCACCCCACTCCAGGGGGAAGGATACTGCAAAATCCCCATTCCCTTCCCAGTCCTGGGGGAAGGAGATTGCAAAATCTCCATTTCCACCCCACTCTGGGGCCAGCCAGAGGTGGTATTTGCCGGTTCTCCAAACTACTTAAATTTTCCGCTATCGGTTCTCCAGAATGTCCTGGATTTCACCCCTGTATCATCTGCATAGCTGAAGTTGTTGATATTTCTCCTGGCAATCTTAATTCCAACTTTCGATTCATCTAGCCCCACCTTTCTCATCTGTATCTCCACCCATGAGCTTTGATTTGAAGATTCTTTTTTTTTCTTTTTTTGTTATACCAAGAAAATTTTGTAGCTTGGAATAGTAATATATCCCCTCTGCCTCCCCTCCCCCAAAACCAATTATATGTCTTTCTTTGGGTTGGTTCTATGAAGATTAATGGAGGAAAGATACAATTGATCAAAAAATGCAATTAAACTCTCAACGTGTAGGCAGGTTTACATGGCTGAATGCTATCTATCAAACACCTTGGTCTTAAATATATATGACAATTTTGGCCAAAACCGGTGTAGTGCCAGAATTAATGAGACAGGTTCCTGGATTCAATCAGGCAATGAACACACCGAAGACAAGGTGCAGTTGAGATAATTTATAGCTAACAGGGCTGATTATATAAAGCACTAAGACGTTCTAAAAAGATGGCTAAAGAAACAGAAAAGGAGGAGGGGAAGCCTGTTGGCAGGGACCCCAAAGAAAAATGGACAGAACCCCAAACGACATCCCATGGCAGAGGTGGGTTTCAGCAGGTTCTGACCAGTTCCGGAGAACTGGTAGCGGAAATTTTGAGTAGTTCAGAGAACCGGTAAATATCACCTCTGACCGGCCCCACCCCCATCTATTCTCTGCCTCCCGAGTCCCAGCTGATTGGGAGGAAATGGGGATTTTGCAGTATCCTTCCCCTGCCACGCCCACCAAGCCACACCCACAGAACCAGTAGTAAAAAGTTTTGGAATCCACCACTGTCCCACGTATCATGATACCATCATATATTTGCATTTTGATGTCCTTCCACGTATGACTTCCTTTCCCTTCCATGGATTGCTAAAGATCCAGTGTGGATTTTCTCCGGCTATCTTCTTGTTCATATGAGACCTCTCATACGGTGTTGTATGAGAAGCCTCATACAATGTTTGTATGAGGCATCGCATGAAAAGCATATTCATATTCATCTCATACAAAGCATATTCTCCAAAGCACCTGAAGGCAGGACAAGAAGCAATGGGTGGAAACTAATCAAGGAGACAAACAACCTAGAACTAAGGAGAAATTTCCTGACAGTCAGAACAATTAATCAGTGGAACAACTTGCCTCCAGAAGTTGTGAATGCTCCAACACTGGAAGTTTTTAAGAAGAGGTTGGATAACCATTTGTCTGAAGTGGTGTAGGGTTTCCTGCCTAAGCTGGGGGTTGGACTAGAAGACCTCCAAGGTCCCTTCCAACTCTGTTATTCTATTCTATTCATCTCCACCCTCTGTGACCAGTGCCAAACATGACAACTTACAGCAAAACGCAAACAAAAGTTAGTGACTGTGGAAAGGAGATGTTTGAAGAAAGCTGCTGGACTGACCAGAAGAGATAAAAACAGAAAGGAGACCATAAGAGAAAGGATTGGCACAGAACTCATTTTAAATTAATCACACACAAAAATAGCAAATAAAGTGGTTTGCTCACCTGGAGAGGATGTTGCGGGATTCCATAATGTGCGAGGGGTACACAAAAAGAGGAGAAGTTCAAAGAACAAAAGGTAGACCCAGAAGAAGATGGAGAGACAACATCAAAGACATGACACAACCACATAAAATAACGATGGTTGAGACTGCCAGAGGAGCAAGACTTTGTATTCCTCTCAGCACCTAAAATAGTAAGAGAGGAAGAGGAGGAGGAGGAGGAGGAGGAGGAGGAGGAGGAGGAGGAGGAGAAGAAGAAGAAGAAGAAGAAGAAGAAGAAGAAGAAGAAGAAGAAGAAGAAGAAGAAGAAGAAGAGGAGGAGGAGGAGGAGGAGGAGGAGGAGGAGGAGGAGGAGGAGGAGGAGGAGGAGGAGGAGGAGGAGGAGGAGGAGGAGGAGGAGGAGGAGGAGGAGGAGGAAGGGGAAGAAGAAGAAGAAGAGGAGGAGGAGGAGGAGGAGAAGGAGGAGGAGGAGGAGAAAGGGGAAGAAGAAGAAGGGGAAGAAGGAGAAGGAGGAGAAGAAGGAGGAGGAGGAGGAGGAGCAGGAGGAGAAGAAGAAGAACTCAAACACTCAAAATTTCTCAATCCAGTAGATATGAAACCATTTTTAATGCCCTCTCCTCCCATCTCTTGAAGACTTTTACAGTCAAACATTTGTGTTGATTGATTGATGTCATTTGTATGCCACCTGCTTATATTGACTTTAAATCTATACAACTTTCCAAAAAATGTATCTCAAAATCTTCATCTCAAAACTTTCATCTGGTTCTACTTAATGAACTCTGGCTACTTCTGATTATTCCCTACTCTAAAAATTTCTCCAAAAGGGGAAAAAAAAAAACCCATTTTCTGACCTTCCTAATCTCAGAAGACAAACTATTTTAAAGGAAAGAGGATACTATTGAGATGATCTTCCCCTGCCTTAACATCTTGGAGAAGAATTCATAGTTTGCAGCTAAATATGTATGGGACAGTCATCAGGTAGATAATAAGATTGTCAGGGTTCCAAGTCATAGACCCATAGCAAGCAAAACTCTGAGACAGGTGGATTCCTCAAAGAATAGCTTTATTGGAAAGTGTTGTGGTCCGCCAGCAGCATGCAGAGCTGGCAGTGAGGAGGCTGGGGAGGAACATGGGCCAGTCCTGGAGTCTGGGAAGGCTCGGACAAGGACTCTGCTTCGGAGGCAGAGAAAGGGCCCTCTTGGTGCCTCCTCCGGAGCCTCCAGAGTCGGACGTCAGCGAGGCAGAGGAACAGGGGGAGCCTGTTCCCAGTGCGCACATGCGCAGAGCTGCCAGAAGGCAAGAACAGTTAAAACAAAAGGGACGACTCGGGAGTAGGGCTTGGAGATGATTGGCCCCTCCCATAAGGCTTAAAAGAGGAGCAAAGGCACGTGGGCCTTTGCAGGAAGCAACGTCGTTAATTCTGTGCAGTTTAAAGTCTGAAGCTCTGTTTGATTCTGGGCTCCGTGTGGCTTTGCCAATGAGGTCTTTCGCAGCGTGTCAAAGAAGATAAAGGTGGGTGATTATCAGCCTTATCCCGAAGGACTCTTTACAACTATTGGGGACTCATCTGTGAATGAACAGAATTCACAGCTGTTAAAATAAAACAGGTTTTTGGGACTACTCGTGTGGTCTAGGTCAGAACAAAAATATCATATTGGCACACATCTGGTGAAAACCGGCTGAGCCAGCTCTTATGAATGAGGAATTTCTTCCCGCGTCTCTGAGCTTTAATTGGGATATTACAGTAGACGCCAATGGAACCCATGGCATAGAGACAATAGCCAAGATGAATTAAAGCAGGACTGGAAAAAAATAAGAATAGTAGCGGTAATACTGTGTCAAAATAAACACCAGCGTTTCCAAAGAAATGCGCATTGCAAGCAAGATTTCCAAGGGCCATAGGATCTTCCGTACAGCTGCTGCAAGTATATTGTGAATAATGAGCTGAGATGTATATGAACATCTGTTGGCATCAGAAACCAAACCGGGGGATAGTTGTTAAACCTATTCAGTGAGACCAGCGCGGGAAATAGATAAGGCTCTCTTTCATGCCTGCTG
This sequence comes from Pituophis catenifer annectens, assembly GCF_029215685.1. Taxonomy (NCBI): domain Eukaryota; kingdom Metazoa; phylum Chordata; class Lepidosauria; order Squamata; family Colubridae; genus Pituophis; species Pituophis catenifer. Next base: position 14,544,771 of record NW_027256896.1, on the reverse strand, counting down.
ATCTTCCATTTTTGCAACTTCGCAACTAACAAGAACAAAAATTTCCTCTATGCAATCATGTCCGACTTTAGGGGCCGATGCTCATCGCTGTTTCTGAAGGAGCCAGCATTGTCAGAAGATTATTTCCAGGGTCAATCATGCTGCAGCACAGAGCATGCGACGAAACACAGAACGCTATTACCTTCCCGTCAAAGTGATACCTATGTCAGGTTTCGATGTCGTCTCAAATAAAATAAATTGCATTTCCAAACAGATAGTCTTTGAAGAAATCTTTCATTTTATTAAGCACAACAACCTGTCCCCGATCGTGGCGTAGCCAACTCTGACTTCCTGACCCCAAACCTTCCCTTTCCGTTCCCCAATTCTCTGCGTCTCATTGGCCCTCTTCCAAATCACTCTCCCCATATCTACTACTTAAGCTCCCAGGAATGTCCCCCCCTCCCATCTCATCTCCTAGGGGATATTATCTTCAGGGAAAATAAGTAGGTGAGAAGTCAAGCATCCTCTTGCCAGCTGCCCCCTCTTCTCCTTCTTATGTCAGCACTAGAGTAAATCCAGGTTGAAGTGCTGACAACTTATTTATCTACTCGCACCATCATGCTCTTGAACTGCTAGGTGGGCATGATATGGTTATTACATCTACTATAATTAATAGGTTCCCTGAAATCCAAGCATAGGTATATCTTTCCAACCACCATGACATCAAAATGACTGTTTAGGTATCAACAGACAAAGAATGCACTTAAACAAGACCTGACACATCCTTGTAAGTCATAATATTTGCTTGTGTTTGTCAAGATGCGTGTGTCATCCTTTAACACCCGTGTTCCTATTCAGGATGATTGTGTAGCCTTCGTCTCGATGCCTTTTTGATCCAATCTTTGCAAACTATTCCTGTGTTAGGGAATAATAAAAATACTTAATTACAGATTCCAAGCAATACGTAGTTAACTATTACTTACTGGCTTTTAATTGGATGTTTCTTTTTTTAAAAAAACCCATTAAAGGCTAGCTGAAAACTAGCAATTACAGGTCATTATGTAATAAGTTAATTTTTTTTAAAAAGAATAAATAACAGTTTGCTTTATAATAAAAGCGAAGGGACCTATTAAGTGGCTTTAATTCCAGACGTGAAATTCTTTTTAAATGCTTCTCTTGGTGCTAGATGCCATTTTGAGTTAGAATTTCTACTTTTTTCCCCCCCCAACCAGATCTATCCATTTCTTTGCCAAAGCATCTTGTGAGCATGTTGGCTTGGGTTGAGTATGCCATGTAAACTCCACACAGTGAACAGAATTCCTCTTCCTGAAGTGATTGAAACGGTTGATTATCCTCTATGCTCAATATTCACAACCTTTTCCCTTCAAAGCTTTGGGTGTAGTTTCTAGAAATCATTGTTATCATTGTCAGCCATTCAGTCCTGTCCGACCCGCGGTCACTCTATGGATCATCACTCTCCATGCCTCTCTGTCTCGTACTGCTTCCTTCAAATCTGCCTTGGTCATCCCAGTATTATCCTTTATAGCAGGGGTGTCAAACCAGGGGTGAAATCCAACAGGTTCTGACAGGTTCTGGAGAACCGGTAGCGGAAATTTTGAGCAGTTCAGAGAACCGGCAAATACCACCTCTGGCTGGCCCTAGAGTGGGATGGGAATGGGGATTTTGCAGTATCCTTCCCCTGGATTGGGAGGGAATGGAGATTTTGCAATATCCTTCCCCTAGGAGTGGGGAGGGAATGGGTATTTTGTAGTATCCTTCCCCTGGAGTGGGGAAGGAATGGGTATTTTGCAGTATCCTTCCCCTGCCACGCTTGTTTTTATGGCTTGTTTTCAGGCCAAAGTGTTCAGCTTTCCCGTGAGCAAAATCGCTCACAAGATTTCTAATCTGTGCAATTAGAAGGAACGGAAGCTCTGGTGAGGAGTTTCAATGGGCTCCTTATCTTAGATATCCTTACGCACCAGGTCATGACTGCAAATGAAGAATTGTGGCTTTTTTTTTTCGTTGGCAATTATCCATCATTCCATCGCTGTGCTGAAATCAGGTTCCCCCCCCCTTTATCTCAGCCCAGTTTCCAAACTATTTAAAGAAATATTTGTTGATTAATCACACAAGTTTTTTTTTTTTTGGCTGTCAGCCAGGAACAGATAGGCTTGACGGAGAGGACAACCAACAATAGCAGTCTCGAGGCAATCTTCAAATCCTTCTTCCTTGTTGGTTAAAAGGATTTTGGGAGATGTTGGAAAAAAATGCAAAGGAACAAAGTAGATGGCAGCTCCCTCGTGGGAAATCTCAGAATCGGCTTTCACCCGTTTGTGCCAATAATATGATATATCCAAATAAGCTGTTCTTTGAGGAACTCGAGTGCCTCAGAGTTTGTTTTCTATGGGTGCAGTACTTTGAACCAGGGGTGAAATCCAACAGGTTCTGACAGGTTCTGGAGAACCGGTAGCGGAAATTTTGAGTGGTTCGGAGAACCAGCAAATACTACCTCTCCCTGGTCCCAGAGTGGGGTGGGAATGGAGATTTTGCAGTATCTGCCAAGCCCACCAAGCCAAGCCCACAGAACTGGTAGTAAAAAATTTGGATTTCACCACTGTTTGGAACGCTGACACCCTGTTTATCATCGTGTTGAGGGCATACTCCATAAAAGTTCAACCCTGTAACCTAAATTTAATGAATTTGTGACACAGTCAAAGAATGGAGGCCTTTGAACTCTGGTGCTGGAGAAGACTCCTGCGAGTCCCTTGGACTGCAAGGCGATCAAACTGATCAGTCCTAGAGGAGATCAACCCTGACTGCTCTTTAGAAGGCCAGATCCTGAAAGAGGAAACTCAAATGCTTTGGCCACCTAATGAGAAGGAAGGACTCCCTGGAGAAGAGCCTAATGCTGGGAACGATTGAAGGTTGTCCTCCTTCTACTCAGGAGTCTTCTTCCCCCAACAGAAAAGTTCAAAGGCATCATACTTTTCCCATCCTGCTTCTTTCAACAGCCCAACTTTCACTTCCATGGAGTGTCACAAGGAGGCAAAAATATGGCATACCCTGGATTTGCATGATTCTGATCTTGGGAGGCATAGATTTTTGTAGCTATATTGTAATTAAAGGAAAGCTATGGCAAAGTTAGACAGCATACTAAAAAGCAGAGACACCACCCTGCCAAGAAAAGTGCGTATAGTCAAGGCTATGGTTTTCCCAGTTGCAATGGATGGCTGTGAAAGTTGGACCACAAGGAAGGCTGAGCGCCAAAGAATTGAGGCCCTTGAACTCTGGTACTGGAGAAGACTCCTGCAAGTCCCTTGGACTGCAAGGCGATCCAACCGGTCAGTCCTAGAGGAGATCAACCCTGACTGCTCTTTAGAAGGCCAGATCCTGAAGAGGAAACTCAAATCCTTTGGCCACCTAATGAGAAGGAAGGATTCACTGGAGAAGAGCCTAATGCTGGGAATGATTGAGGCAAAAGAAGAAGGGGACGGCAGAGAACGAGGTGGCTGGACGGAGTCACTGAAGCAGTTGGCGTGAGTTTAAATGGACTCCAGAGGATGGTAGAGGACAGGAAGGCCTGGAGGAACGTTGTCCATGGGGTCGCGATAGATCGGACACGACTTCACAACTAACAACAATAACAAATCTGGGAATTTCTCCTCAACCACTTTGAAGAGAAAGTGGCCCTGAAATTTGCAACATGTAATCTCACTCTGAACATGGTACCTCCAGATGTTTGGACTTCAATTCCCAGAATCCCCTAGCCTTCACACCCATTGTTGAGAAGACTGGGGATTGAGGTCTTCGCATCCAGAAAGCAGTTTACCTTAAACAAAGCTGTATACACACACACACACACACACACACACACATTAAATGTCTATGCCAGCAAAAAACAACAACAACAACAAAACCACATACCCACACAAACAGACAAAGAATAGTATATCAGAGCTGGCCGTGATACAAGATATAGTTGGAAAAAAACATGACTGATGGTTTCTAAGCAACCGATGCTGTCCTTCCTTTTTTCTTTTTGCTAGAGAAATAACAGACTGTTGTGCATAATGAGATAAGAATTCACATTGTGTTGGCTTTAGAGAGGTAGCTTTTGTATTCCCAGGCCGGTGTCCAAATACTGTTCCAGCCGTCCTCAAGGATGTAGGTGTACCCAAGAGATATTTAAGTCTGTTGTACGGAATGCCAGATACTCATGTGTCTTATCACAAAAATGCCTTTGGAAACCTAGCAAACGGGCAGATTTCCCAAACTGAATTTACAACCAAATCCTCCTGGATAAAAATCGTTTAGTTCAGGATGGGGTTGAAATCCAGCAGGTTCTGACAGGTTCTGGAGAACCGGTTGCAGAAATTTCGAGCAGTTTGGAGAACCGGCAAATGCCACCTCTGGCTGGCCCCAGAATGGGGTGGGAATGGAGATTTTGCAGTAACCTTCCCCCAGGAGTGGGGAGGGAATGGGGATTTTGCAGTATTCCTCCCCTGCCACACCCACCAAGCCACACCACACCACGCCCACCAAGCCACGCTTACATAACCGGTAGTAAAAAAAAAATTGGATTTCACCACTGGTTCAGGATGCAATCCTTTGGCTCTGCTTCGAAGCTCCAAAGATCATAGGGCAGTGATGGCTAACCTTTTCTGGACCGCGTGCCCAAAGCACATGCCCAAACCCCCAAAATGCAATGTGTGTGCAGCTCCTCACATGCTCCCTGCATGCGCCCTGCCCCCCGTGCATGAACACACAGCATCCCAGCATGCACCCCACCTCCAGATGTGCGCGCACCCCTGCACACACCCTGTCCCTCCCGTGCATGCACAGCAGAGACTTGAAGATCAGCTGGCTGGCAGGAGGTGCTCGCGCATGCACAGCAGAGCTGAACTGGGGCGACACCTTGCGTGCCGACAGAGAGGGTGATGCATGCCACCTCTCGCACGTGTGCCATAGGTTCACCATCACGGTCATAGGGAGCCCTACGTTTCCATGCCTCGTTCAAGTCCCAATTTTGTTTGCGGTGTTTAATTTTTAAGGAGACGTGATGGCTCGATGGTTAAAGATGCTGAGCTTGTCAGCTGGAAAGAGTGAGACCCGAGTGCCTCATGCCGGGGTGAGTTCCCGTTCCTCACTCCAGCTCCTGCCCATCCAGCAGTTCGAAAACATGCAAGTAGATAAATAGATACCAATTTGGTGGAAAGCTAAGAGACTTCCGTGCACCTCAACATATGGCCATGCTGGCAACATGACTATGGAAAATGTCTTCAGACAACAGTAGCTCCCTTGGCTAAGAAACAGATAAGCACCGTGCACCAGAGTCAGACACAACTGGACAGGGCAACCTTGACCTTTATTTATTTATTTATTTTTAGGTGGGGAGAAGAAGGCTCCTTTAGGAGCATATTCTGGAAATATGGTCCGTAAGAAACCAGGAAGATCAACGGACATTTGAAGACCATCTGACATCATCGCCTCTTCTACATCCAACTTCCTCTTTCCCGATGGGCAGAATTATCTGAATTCTAAACACATCCAGTTTTTGTAGTGCTGATGCACCCCCATCATTCCTGATTCAGCACAGAAAAAGATGATGGGGGGGGGAAAGGAAAGTTGGAAAAAATCCATAAAAAGGGAGAGGGGGGAGGGGAGAAGGGAGAAGGAAGAAGGAAGGAAGGAAGGAGGGAGGGAGGGAGGGAGGGAAGGAAGGAGGGAGAGAAGAAAGAAAGGAAGGAAGGAAAGAAAGAAAGAAAGAAAGAAAGAAGGAAGGAAGGAAGGAAGGAAGGGGGAGGGGGGAGGGAAGGAAGGAAGGAAGGAAGGAAGGAAGGAAGGAAGGAAGGAAGGGGAGAGGGAGGCAAGCAGTGGTGGTTGCCCCCGGTTCAGATCGGTTTGCAAGAACCAGTAGTAAAACCGGTGGGAGGCTCTGCCCACTGACCCAGACGTCATCATAGGAGATCTGCACATGTGGAGAAGAGCGCGCGTGAGAGGCGAACCAGTAGTAAAGTAGTAGTAGTAGTAGTAGTAGTAGTACCAGTAGTAGTAAACCAGGTAAGTAGAACCCACCCCTGGAGGGAAGGAAGAAAGAAAGGGAGGGAGGGAGGGAGGGAGGGAAGGAAGGAAGGAAGGAAGGAAGGAAGGAAGGAAGGAAGGAAGGAGGGAGGGAGGGAGGGAGGGAGGGAAGGGAAGGGAAGGGAAGGGAAGGGAAGGGAAGGGAAGGGAAGGGAAGGGAAGGGAGGAAGGAAGGAGCCCTCTTTGGTAGAAGGGGAAGAACTGAGAAAAAGAACCACTCCACAAATTTTCAACTGGGGAGGGCCATCTTCTGAAGCATCCGCTCTTAACAAGATTATGCACTCAAGATACCATCACGAGGATCCTGATTTGCCGGCGGCCTGCTGTTCTGCTTTGATGGACAGACTTTGTTCTTACTGCCTTCAGTTTTTTCTCTTTTTCCGCTCATGTGTGACCGCCCTACAGCACTCTCACCCCACAAATCACTTTCTCCAAGGTTTCTCATCCAGAGCCTTTGCCCCAAGAAAGAAAAGTGTCAGTTTCTTTCTCCTTAATTGACCAAAGCCAATAATGAGCTTGCTGTTTCATAGGGATTTTCAGAGCTTCCCTCCCTCCCTCAATCTCTCTCTCTCGGTCTCTCTTTTTCTGCTGTTTGGAAGCAGTGTTGCCCATCTCTGCAAATCACTGTTATTTTGTCATTTGTGTCTAGACGAAGCTAAAAGGAAGCGAGGATGGGGAAATAGGATGATTAGATCATAGGATGACAATGTGGTGACACTGTAAAGATCTGATGGATTTGGGGGGAGCTTAAAGGACAGAACGAGAAGATCAAGTGCCAGCTGATGCCACGGTTGCTAATAAAACTGACTGAGGGGGGGCGTGGGGGTGGGTGGTTAGAAACGCAAACCAGGATCAAACATACATTAGTGGGTGACTTTCCAAGAAAGCATGGCTAGGTAAAAGAAGGCAGTTGGAGGCAGCAGGGAGACATCAGAGAAAGAAGTCTCCTTCTCCTTCTTCCTCTCTTCCCTCTCCCTCTCCTCTCCCTCTCCTTCTACTTTTTCCTTTCTTCCCTCTCCCACTCCCTCTCCCCCCTCCACCTTCTCCTTCTGCCTCTCCTCCCCCTCTCTCCTCCTCCATCTCATCTCCCTCTACTTCAAAAAACATTTTGGTTCCTGGGCAGCATTTTTTCTGACCACGGAGTCACGCGTTTTCTTCCCCACGCACCAAAAAGGCTTGATTTTTAAAAAGTGGAAGCAACACCATTTTTAGACATGGAATTTCATCCCGAAACTCATCCTGGTGTCCGTTTTTGCATTTGGCTTCAAAAAAACAATTGGCTTCAAAAAACATTTTCGTTCCTGGGCAGCCTTTTTCCTGACGGCGGAGTCACGCGTTTTCTTCCCCCGGCACCAAAAAGGCTCGATTTTTAAAAAGTGGAAGCAACACCATTTTTAGACATGGAATTTCATCCCGAAACTCATCCTGGTGTCCGTTTTTGCATTTGGCTTCAAAAAAAAAAATTTAGCTTCAAAAAACATTTTGGTTCCTGGGCAGCATTTTTTCTGACCGTGGAGTCACGCGTTTTCTTCCCCAGGCACCAAAAAGGCTCGATTTTTAAAAACTGGAAGCAACACCATTTTTAGACATGGAATTTCATCCCGAAACTCATCCTGGTGTCCGTTTTTGCATTTGGCTTCAAAAAAAAAATTAGCTTCAAAAAACATTTTGGTTCCTGGGCAGCATTTTTTCTGACCGCGGAGTCACTCGTTTTCTTCCCCAGGCACCAAAAAGGCTCGATTTTTAAAAAGTGGAAGCAACACCATTTTTAGACATGGAATTTCATCCCGAAACTCATCCTGGTGTCCGTTTTGGCATTTGGCTTCAAAAAAAGAAATTTAGCTTCAAAAAACATTTCGGTTCCTGGGCAGCATTTTTTCTGACCGCAGAGTCACACCTTTTCTTCCCCAGGCACCAAAAAGGCTCAATTTTTAAAAACTGGAAGCAACACCATTTTTAGACATGGAATTTCATCCCGAAATTCATCCTGGTGTTCGTTTTTGCATTTGGCTTCAAAAAAAAAAATTTAGCTTCAAAAAACATTTTGGTTCCTGGGCAGCATTTTTTCTGACTGCGGAGTCACGCGTTTTCTTCCCCAGGCACCAAAAAGGCTCGATTTTTAAAAAGTGGAAGCAACACCATTTTTAGACATGGAATTTCATCCCGAAACTCATCCTGGTGTCCGTTTTTGCATTTGGATTCAAAAAAAAAATTTAGCTTCAAAAAACATTTTGGTTGCTGGGCAGCATTTTTTTCTGACCGCGGAGTCACGCGTTTTCTTCCCCAGGCACCAAAAAGGCTCGATTTTTAAAAAGTGGAAGCAACACCATTTTTAGACATGGAATTTCATCCTGAAACTCATCCTGGTGTCCGTTTTTGCATTTGGCTTCAAAAAAAGAAATTTAGCTTCAAAAAACATTTTGGTTCCTGGGCAGCATTTTTTCTGACCGCAGAGTCACACCTTTTCTTCCCCAGGCACCAAAAAGGCTCGATTTTTAAAAAGTGGAAGCAACACCATTTTTAGACATGGAATTTCATCCCGAAACTCATCCTGGTGTCCGTTTTTGCATTTGGCTTCAAAAAAAAAAAATTTAGCTTCAAAAAACATTTTGGTTCCTGGGCAGCATTTTTTCTCACCGCGGAGTCACGCGTTTTCTTCCCCAGGCACCAAAAAGGCTCGATTTTTAAAAAGTGGAAGCAACACCATTTTTAGACATGGAATTTCATCCCGAAACTCATCCTGGTGTCCGTTTTTGCATTTGGCTTCAAAAAAAAAAAAATTTAGCTTCAAAAAAAAAATTGGCTCCTGGGCAGCATTTTTTCTGACCGCGGAGTCACGCGTTTTCATCCCCAGGCACCAAAAAGGCTCGATTTTTAAAAACTGGAAGCAACACCATTTTTAGACATGGAATTTCATCCTGAAACTCATCCTGGTGTCCGTTTTTGCATTTGGCTTCAAAAAAAATATTTAGCTTCAAAAAACATTTTGGTTCCTGGGCAGCATTTTTTCTCACCGCGGAGTCACGCGTTTTCTTCCCCAGGCACCAAAAAGGCTCGATTTTTAAAAAGTGGAAGCAACACCATTTTTAGACATGGAATTTCATCCCGAAACTCATCCTGGTGTCCGTTTTTGCATTTGGCTTCAAAAAAAAAAAAATTTAGCTTCAAAAAAAAAATTGGCTCCTGGGCAGCATTTTTTCTGACCGCGGAGTCACGCGTTTTCATCCCCAGGCACCAAAAAGGCTCGATTTTTAAAAACTGGAAGCAACACCATTTTTAGACATGGAATTTCATCCTGAAACTCATCCTGGTGTCCGTTTTTGCATTTGGCTTCAAAAAAAATATTTAGCTTCAAAAAACATTTTGGTTCCTGGGCAGCATTTTTTCTCACCGCGGAGTCACGCGTTTTCTTCCCCAGGCACCAAAAAGGCTCGATTTTTAAAAAGTGGAAGCAACACCATTTTTAGACATGGAATTTCATCCCGAAACTCATCCTGGTGTCCGTTTTTGCATTTGGCTTGAAAAAAAAAATTTAGCTTCAAAAAACATTTTGGTTCCTGGGCAGCATTTTTTCTGACCGCGGAGTCACGCGTTTTCTTCCCCAGGCACCAAAAAGGCTCGATTTTTAAAAAGTGGAAGCAAAACCATTTTTAGACATGGAATTTCATCCCGAAACTCATCCTGGTGTCCATTTTTGCATTTGGCTTCAAAAAAAAAATTTAGCTTCAAAAAACATTTTGGTTCCTGGGCAGCATTTTTATTGACCGCGGAGTCACGCGTTTTCCTCCCCAGGCACCAAAAAGGCTCGATTTTTAAAAAGTGGAAGCAACACCATTTTTAGACATGGAATTTCATCCCGAAACTCATCCTGGTGTCCGTTTTTGCATTTGGCTTCAAAAAAAAAATTAGCTTCAAAAAACATTTTGGTTCCTGGGCAGCATTTTTTCTGACCGCGGAGTCACGCGTTTTCTTCCCCAGGCACCAAAAAGGCTCGATTTTTAAAAAGTGGAAGCAACACCATTTTTAGACATGGACTTTCATCCCGAAACTCATCCTGGTGTCCGTTTTTGCATTTGGCTTCAAAAAAAAAAATTAGCTTCAAAAAACATTTTGGTTCCTGGGCAGCATTTTTTCTGACCGCGGAGTCACGCGTTTTCTTCCCCAGGCACCAAAAAGGCTCGATTTTTAAAAAGTGGAAGCAACACCATTTTTAGACATGGAATTTCATCCCGAAACTCATCCTGGTGTCCGTTTTGGCATTTGGCTTCAAAAAAAGAAATTTAGCTTCAAAAAACATTTTGGTTCCTGGGCAGCATTTTTTCTGACCGCAGAGTCACACCTTTTCTTCCCCAGGCACCAAAAAGGCTCGATTTTTAAAAAGTGGAAGCAACACCATTTTTAGACATGGAATTTCATCCCGAAACTCATCCTGGTGTCCATTTTTGCATTTGGCTTCAAAAAAAAAATTTAGCTTCAAAAAACATTTTGGTTCCTGGGCAGCATTTTTATTGAACGCGGAGTCACGCGTTTTCCTCCCCAGGCACCAAAAAGGCTCGATTTTTAAAAAGTGGAAGCAACACCATTTTTAGACATGGAATTTCATCCCGAAACTCATCCTGGTGTCCGTTTTTGCATTTGGCTTCAAAAAAAAAATTTAGCTTCAAAAAACATTTTGGTTCCTGGGCAGCATTTTTATTGACCGCGGAGTCACGCGTTTTCCTCCCCAGGCACCAAAAAGGCTCGATTTTTAAAAAGTGGAAGCAACACCATTTTTAGACATGGAATTTCATCCCGAAACTCATCCTGGTGTCCGTTTTTGCATTTGGCTTCAAAAAAAAAATTAGCTTCAAAAAACATTTTGGTTCCTGGGCAGCATTTTTTCTGACCGCGGAGTCACGCGTTTTCTTCCCCAGGCACCAAAAAGGCTCGATTTTTAAAAAGTGGAAGCAACACCATTTTTAGACATGGAATTTCATCCCGAAACTCATCCTGGTGTCCGTTTTTGCATTTGGCTTCAAAAAAAAAAATTAGCTTCAAAAAACATTTTGGTTCCTGGGCAGCATTTTTTCTGACCGCGGAGTCACGCGTTTTCTTCCCCAGGCACCAAAAAGGCTCGATTTTTAAAAAGTGGAAGCAACACCATTTTTAGACATGGAATTTCATCCCGAAACTCATCCTGGTGTCCGTTTTGGCATTTGGCTTCAAAAAAAGAAATTTAGCTTCAAAAAACATTTTGGTTCCTGGGCAGCATTTTTTCTGACCGCAGAGTCACACCTTTTCTTCCCCAGGCACCAAAAAGGCTCGATTTTTAAAAAGTGGAAGCAACACCATTTTTAGACATGGAATTTCATCCCGAAACTCATCCTGGTGTCCGTTTTTGCATTTGGCTTCAAAAAAAAAATTTAGCTTCAAAAAACATTTTGGTTCCTGGGCAGCATTTTTATTGACCGCGGAGTCACGCGTTTTCCTCCCCAGGCACCAAAAAGGCTCGATTTTTAAAAAGTGGAAGCAACACCATTTTTAGACATGGAATTTCATCCCGAAACTCATCCTGGTGTCCGTTTTTGCATTTGGCTTCAAAAAAAAAATTAGCTTCAAAAAACATTTTGGTTCCTGGGCAGCATTTTTTCTGACCGCGGAGTCACGCGTTTTCTTCCCCAGGCACCAAAAAGGCTCGATTTTTAAAAAGTGGAAGCAACACCATTTTTAGACATGGAATTTCATCCCGAAACTCATCCTGGTGTCCGTTTTTGCATTTGGCTTCAAAAAAAAAAATTAGCTTCAAAAAACATTTTGGTTCCTGGGCAGCATTTTTTCTGACCGCGGAGTCACGCGTTTTCTTCCCCAGGCACCAAAAAGGCTCGATTTTTAAAAAGTGGAAGCAACACCATTTTTAGACATGGAATTTCATCCCGAAACTCATCCTGGTGTCCGTTTTGGCATTTGGCTTCAAAAAAAGAAATTTAGCTTCAAAAAACATTTTGGTTCCTGGGCAGCATTTTTTCTGACCGCAGAGTCACACCTTTTCTTCCCCAGGCACCAAAAAGGCTCGATTTTTAAAAAGTGGAAGCAACACCATTTTTAGACATGGAATTTCATCCCGAAACTCATCCTGGTGTCCGTTTTTGCATTTGGCTTCAAAAAAAAAAATTTAGCTTCAAAAAACATTTTGGTTCCTGGGCAGCATTTTTTCTCACCGCGGAGTCACGCGTTTTCTTCCCCAGGCACCAAAAAGGCTCGATTTTTAAAAAGTGGAAGCAACACCATTTTTAGACATGGAATTTCATCCCGAAACTCATCCTGGTGTCCGTTTTTGCATTTGGCTTCAAAAAAAAAAAATTTAGCTTCAAAAAAAAAATTGGTTCCTGGGCAGCATTTTTTCTGACCGCGGAGTCACGCGTTTTCTTCCCCAGGCACCAAAAAGGCTCGATTTTTAAAAAGTGGAAGCAACACCATTTTTAGACATGGACTTTCATCCCGAAACTCATCCTGGTGTCCGTTTTTGCATTTGGCTTGAAAAAAAAAATTAGCTTCAAAAAACATTTTGGTTCCTGGGCAGCATTTTTTTTGACCGCGGAGTCACGCGTTTTCATCCCCAGGCACCAAAAAGGCTCGATTTTTAAAAACTGGAAGCAGCACCATTTTTAGACATGGAATTTCATCCTGAAACTCATCCTGGTGTCCGTTTTTGCATTTGGCTTCAAAAAAAATATTTAGCTTCAAAAAACATTTTGGTTCCTGGGCAGCATTTTTTCTGACCGCGGAGTCACGCGTTTTCCTCCCCAGGCACCAAAAAGGCTCGATTTTTAAAAAGTGGAAGCAACACCATTTTTAGACATGGAATTTCATCCCGAAACTCATCCTGGTGTCCGTTTTTGCATTTGGCTTCAAAAAAAAAAATTAGCTTCAAAAAACATTTTGGTTCCTGGGCAGCATTTTTTCTGACCGCGGAGTCACGCGTTTTCTTCCCCAGGCACCAAGAAGGCTCGATTTTTAAAAAGTGGAAGCAACACCATTTTTAGACATGGAATTTCATCCCGAAACTCATCCTGGTGTCCATTTTTGCATTTGGCTTCAAAAAAAAAATTTAGCTTCAAAAAACATTTTGGTTCCTGGGCAGCATTTTTATTGACCGCGGAGTCACGCGTTTTCTTCCCCAGGCACCAAAAAGGCTCGATTTTTAAAAAGTGGAAGCAACACCATTTTTAGACATGGAATTTCATCCCGAAACTCATCCTGGTGTCCGTTTTTGCATTTGGCTTCAAAAAAAAAATTAGCTTCAAAAAACATTTTGGTTCCTGGGCAGCATTTTTTCTGACCGCGGAGTCACGCGTTTTCTTCCCCAGGCACCAAAAAGCCTCGATTTTTAAAAAGTGGAAGCAACACCATTTTTAGACATGGAATTTCATCCCAAAACTCATCCTGGTGTCCGTTTTGGCATTTGGCTTCAACAAAAAATTAGCTTCAAAAAACATTTTGGTTCCTGGGCAGCATTTTTTCTGACCGCGGAGTCACGCGTTTTCTTCCCCAGGCACCAAAAAGGCTCGATTTTTAAAAAGTGGAAGCAACACCATTTTTAGACATGGAATTTCATCCCGAAACTCATCCTGGTGTCCGTTTTGGCATTTGGCTTCAAAAAAAGAAATTTAGCTTCAAAAAACATTTTGGTTCCTGGGCAGCATTTTTTCTGACCGCAGAGTCACACCTTTTCTTCCCCAGGCACCAAAAAGCCTCGATTTTTAAAAAGTGGAAGCAACACCATTTTTAGACATGGAATTTCATCCCGAAACTCATCCTGGTGTCCGTTTTTGCATTTGGCTTCAAAAAAAAAAATTTAGCTTCAAAAAACATTTTGGTTCCTGGGCAGCATTTTTTCTCACCGCGGAGTCACGCGTTTTCTTCCCCAGGCACCAAAAAGGCTCGATTTTTAAAAACTGGAAGCAGCACCATTTTTAGACATGGAATTTCATCCTGAAACTCATCCTGGTGTCCGTTTTTGCATTTGGCTTCAAAAAAAATATTTAGCTTCAAAAAACATTTTGGTTCCTGGGCAGCATTTTTTCTGACCGCGGAGTCACGCATTTTATTCCCCAGGCAAGAAAAAGGCTCGATTTTTAAAAACTGGAAGCAACACCATTTTTAGACATGGAATTTCATCCCGAAACTCATCCTGGTGTCCGTTTTTGCATTTGGCTTGAAAAAAAAAATTTAGCTTCAAAAAACATTTTGGTTCCTGGGCAGCATTTTTTCTGACCGCGGAGTCACGCGTTTTCTTCCCCAGGCACCAAAAAGGCTCGATTTTTAAAAAGTGGAAGCAACACCATTTTTAGACATGGAATTTCATCCCGAAACTCATCCTGGTGTCCATTTTTGCATTTGGCTTCAAAAAAAAAATTTAGCTTCAAAAAACATTTTGGTTCCTGGGCAGCATTTTTATTGACCGCGGAGTCACGCGTTTTCCTCCCCAGGCACCAAAAAGGCTCGATTTTTAAAAAGTGGAAGCAACACCATTTTTAGACATGGAATTTCATCCCGAAACTCATCCTGGTGTCCGTTTTTGCATTTGGCTTCAAAAAAAAAATTAGCTTCAAAAAACATTTTGGTTCCTGGGCAGCATTTTTTCTGACCGCGGAGTCACGCGTTTTCTTCCCCAGGCACCAAAAAGGCTCGATTTTTAAAAAGTGGAAGCAACACCATTTTTAGACATGGAATTTCATCCCAAAACTCATCCTGGTGTCCGTTTTGGCATTTGGCTTCAAAAAAAGAAATTTAGCTTCAAAAAACATTTTGGTTCCTGGGCAGCATTTTTTCTGACCGCAGAGTCACACCTTTTCTTCCCCAGGCACCAAAAAGGCTCGATTTTTAAAAAGTGGAAGCAACACCATTTTTAGACATGGAATTTCATCCCGAAACTCATCCTGGTGTCCGTTTTTGCATTTGGCTTAAAAAAAAAATTTAGCTTCAAAAAACATTTTGGTTCCTGGGCAGCATTTTTTCTCACCGCGGAGTCACGCGTTTTCTTCCCCAGGCACCAAAAAGGCTCGATTTTTAAAAAGTGAAAGCAACACCATTTTTAGACATGGAATTTCATCCCGAAACTCATCCTGGTGTCCGTTTTTGCATTTGGCTTCAAAAAAAAAAAATTTAGCTTCAAAAAAAAAATTGGTTCCTGGGCAGCATTTTTTCTGACCGCGGAGTCACGTGTTTTCTCCCCAGGCACCAAAAAGGCTCGATTTTTAAAAAGTGGAAGCAACACCATTTTAGACATGGACTTTCATCCCGAAACTCATCCTGGTGTCCGTTTTTGCATTTGGCTTGAAAAAAAAAATTAGCTTCAAAAAACATTTTGGTTCCTGGGCAGCATTTTTTTTGACCGCGGAGTCACGCGTTTTCATCCCCAGGCACCAAAAAGGCTCGATTTTTAAAAAGTGGAAGCAACACCATTTTTAGACATGGAATTTCATCCCGAAACTCATCCTGGTGTCCGTTTTTGCATTTGGCTTCAAAAAAAATATTTAGCTTCAAAAAACATTTTGGTTCCTGGGCACCATTTTTTCTGACCGCGGAGTCACGCGTTTTATTCCCCAGGCACCAAAAAGGCTCGATTTTTAAAAACTGGAAGCAACACCATTTTTAGACATGGAATTTCATCCCGAAACTCATCCTGGTGTCCGTTTTTGCATTTGGCTTGAAAAAAAAAATTTGCTTCAAAAAACATTTTGGTTCCTGGGCAGCATTTTTTCTGACCGCGGAGTCACGCGTTTTCTTCCCCAGGCACCAAAAAGGCTCGATTTTTAAAAAGTGGAAGCAACACCATTTTTAGACATGGAATTTCATCCCGAAACTCATCCTGGTGTCCGTTTTGGCATTTGGCTTCAAAAAAAGAAATTTAGCTTCAAAAAACATTTTGGTTCCTGGGCAGCATTTTTTCTGACCGCAGAGTCACACCTTTTCTTCCCCAGGCACCAAAAAGGCTCGATTTTTAAAAAGTGGAAGCAACACCATTTTTAGACATGGAATTTCATCCCGAAACTCATCCTGGTGTCCGTTTTTGCATTTGGCTTCAAAAAAAAAAATTTAGCTTCAAAAAACATTTTGGTTCCTGGGCAGCATTTTTTCTCACCGCGGAGTCACGCGTTTTCTTCCCCAGGCACCAAAAAGGCTCGATTTTTAAAAAGTGGAAGCAACACCATTTTTAGACATGGAATTTCATCCCGAAACTCATCCTGGTGTCCGTTTTTGCATTTGGCTTCAAAAAAAAAAAATTTAGCTTCAAAAAAAAAATTGGTTCCTGGGCAGCATTTTTTCTGACCGCGGAGTCACGCGTTTTCTTCCCCAGGCACCAAAAAGGCTCGATTTTTAAAAAGTGGAAGCAACACCATTTTTAGACATGGACTTTCATCCCGAAACTCATCCTGGTGTCCGTTTTTGCATTTGGCTTGAAAAAAAAAATTAGCTTCAAAAAACATTTTGGTTCCTGGGCAGCATTTTTTTTGACCGCGGAGTCACGCGTTTTCATCCCCAGGCACCAAAAAGGCTCGATTTTTAAAAACTGGAAGCAGCACCATTTTTAGACATGGAATTTCATCCTGAAACTCATCCTGGTGTCCGTTTTTGCATTTGGCTTCAAAAAAAATATTTAGCTTCAAAAAACATTTTGGTTCCTGGGCAGCATTTTTTCTGACCGCGGAGTCACGCGTTTTCCTCCCCAGGCACCAAAAAGGCTCGATTTTTAAAAAGTGGAAGCAACACCATTTTTAGACATGGAATTTCATCCCGAAACTCATCCTGGTGTCCGTTTTTGCATTTGGCTTCAAAAAAAAAAATTAGCTTCAAAAAACATTTTGGTTCCTGGGCAGCATTTTTTCTGACCGCGGAGTCACGCGTTTTCTTCCCCAGGCACCAAGAAGGCTCGATTTTTAAAAAGTGGAAGCAACACCATTTTTAGACATGGAATTTCATCCCGAAACTCATCCTGGTGTCCATTTTTGCATTTGGCTTCAAAAAAAAAATTTAGCTTCAAAAAACATTTTGGTTCCTGGGCAGCATTTTTATTGACCGCGGAGTCACGCGTTTTCCTCCCCAGGCACCAAAAAGGCTCGATTTTTAAAAAGTGGAAGCAACACCATTTTTAGACATGGAATTTCATCCCGAAACTCATCCTGGTGTCCGTTTTTGCATTTGGCTTCAAAAAAAAAATTAGCTTCAAAAAACATTTTGGTTCCTGGGCAGCATTTTTTCTGACCGCGGAGTCACGCGTTTTCTTCCCCAGGCACCAAAAAGCCTCGATTTTTAAAAAGTGGAAGCAACACCATTTTTAGACATGGAATTTCATCCCAAAACTCATCCTGGTGTCCGTTTTGGCATTTGGCTTCAACAAAAAATTAGCTTCAAAAAACATTTTGGTTCCTGGGCAGCATTTTTTCTGACCGCGGAGTCACGCGTTTTCTTCCCCAGGCACCAAAAAGGCTCGATTTTTAAAAAGTGGAAGCAACACCATTTTTAGACATGGAATTTCATCCCGAAACTCATCCTGGTGTCCGTTTTGGCATTTGGCTTCAAAAAAAGAAATTTAGCTTCAAAAAACATTTTGGTTCCTGGGCAGCATTTTTTCTGACCGCAGAGTCACACCTTTTCTTCCCCAGGCACCAAAAAGCCTCGATTTTTAAAAAGTGGAAGCAACACCATTTTTAGACATGGAATTTCATCCCGAAACTCATCCTGGTGTCCGTTTTTGCATTTGGCTTCAAAAAAAAAAATTTAGCTTCAAAAAACATTTTGGTTCCTGGGCAGCATTTTTTCTCACCGCGGAGTCACGCGTTTTCTTCCCCAGGCACCAAAAAGGCTCGATTTTTAAAAAGTGGAAGCAACACCATTTTTAGACATGGAATTTCATCCCGAAACTCATCCTGGTGTCCGTTTTTGCATTTGGCTTCAAAAAAAAAAAAATTAGCTTCAAAAAAAAAATTGGTTCCTGGGCAGCATTTTTTCTGACCGCGGAGTCACGCGTTTTCTTCCACAGGCACCAAAAAGGCTCGATTTTTAAAAAGTGGAAGCAACACCATTTTTAGACATGGACTTTCATCCCGAAACTCATCCTGGTGTCCGTTTTTGCATTTGGCTTGAAAAAAAAAATTAGCTTCAAAAAACATTTTGGTTCCTGGGCAGCATTTTTTTTGACCGCGGAGTCACGCGTTTTCATCCCCAGGCACCAAAAAGGCTCGATTTTTAAAAACTGGAAGCAGCACCATTTTTAGACATGGAATTTCATCCTGAAACTCATCCTGGTGTCCGTTTTTGCATTTGGCTTCAAAAAAAATATTTAGCTTCAAAAAACATTTTGGTTCCTGGGCAGCATTTTTTCTGACCGCGGAGTCACGCATTTTATTCCCCAGGCAAGAAAAAGGCTCGATTTTTAAAAACTGGAAGCAACACCATTTTTAGACATGGAATTTCATCCCGAAACTCATCCTGGTGTCCGTTTTTGCATTTGGCTTGAAAAAAAAATTTAGCTTCAAAAAACATTTTGGTTCGTGGGCAGCATTTTTTCTGACCGCGGAGTCACGCGTTTTCTTCCCCAGGCACCAAAAAGGCTCGATTTTTAAAAAGTGGAAGCAACACCATTTTTAGACATGGAATTTCATCCCGAAACTCATCCTGGTGTCCATTTTTGCATTTGGCTTCAAAAAAAAAATTTAGCTTCAAAAAACATTTTGGTTCCTGGGCAGCATTTTTATTGACCGCGGAGTCACGCGTTTTCCTCCCCAGGCACCAAAAAGGCTCGATTTTTAAAAAGTGGAAGCAACACCATTTTTAGACATGGAATTTCATCCCGAAACTCATCCTGGTGTCCGTTTTTGCATTTGGCTTCAAAAAAAAAATTAGCTTCAAAAAACATTTTGGTTCCTGGGCA
Source organism: Pituophis catenifer annectens (assembly GCF_029215685.1). Taxonomy (NCBI): domain Eukaryota; kingdom Metazoa; phylum Chordata; class Lepidosauria; order Squamata; family Colubridae; genus Pituophis; species Pituophis catenifer. The sequence continues at coordinate 14,525,798 of NW_027256896.1, read as the reverse complement.
GCATTTTTTCTGACCGCGGAGTCACGCGTTTTCTTCCCCAGGCACCAAAAAGGCTCGATTTTTAAAAAGTGGAAGCAACACCATTTTTAGACATGGAATTTCATCCCAAAACTCATCCTGGTGTCCGTTTTGGCATTTGGCTTCAAAAAAAGAAATTTAGCTTCAAAAAACATTTTGGTTCCTGGGCAGCATTTTTTCTGACCGCAGAGTCACACCTTTTCTTCCCCAGGCACCAAAAAGGCTCGATTTTTAAAAAGTGGAAGCAACACCATTTTTAGACATGGAATTTCATCCCGAAACTCATCCTGGTGTCCGTTTTTGCATTTGGCTTGAAAAAAAAAATTAGCTTCAAAAAACATTTTGGTTCCTGGGCAGCATTTTTTTTGACCGCGGAGTCACGCGTTTTCATCCCCAGGCACCAAAAAGGCTCGATTTTTAAAAACTGGAAGCAACACCATTTTTAGACATGGAATTTCATCCCGAAACTCATCCTGGTGTCCGTTTTTGCATTTGGCTTCAAAAAAAATATTTAGCTTCAAAAAACATTTTGGTTCCTGGGCAGCATTTTTTCTGACCGCGGAGTCACGCGTTTTATTCCCCAGGCACCAAAAAGGCTCGATTTTTAAAAACTGGAAGCAACACCATTTTTAGACATGGAATTTCATCCCGAAACTCATCCTGGTGTCCGTTTTTGCATTTGGCTTGAAAAAAAAAATTTGCTTCAAAAAACATTTTGGTTCCTGGGCAGCATTTTTTCTGACCGCGGAGTCACGCGTTTTCTTCCCCAGGCAACAAAAAGGCTCGATTTTTAAAAAGTGGAAGCAACACCATTTTTAGACATGGAATTTCATCCCGAAACTCATCCTGGTGTCCGTTTTTGCATTTGGCTTAAAAAAAAAATTAGCTTCAAAAAACATTTTGGTTGCTGGGCAGCATTTTTTCTGACCGCGGAGTCACGCGTTTTCTTCCCCAGGCACCAAAAAGGCTCGATTTTTAAAAAGTGGAAGCAACACCATTTTTAGACATGGAATTTCATCCTGAAACTCATCCTGGTGTCCGTTTTTGCATTTGGCTTCAAAAAAAAAATTTAGCTTCAAAAAACATTTTGGTTCCTGGGCAGCATTTTTTCTGACCGCGGAGTCACGCGTTTTCTTCCCCAGGCACCAAAAAGGCTCGATTTTTAAAAAGGTGGAAGCAACACCATTTTTAGACATGGAATTTCATCCCGAAACTCATCCTGTTGTCCGTTTTTGCATTTGGCTTCAAAAAAAAAATTTAGCTTCAAAAAACATTTTTGTTCCTGGGCAGCATTTTTTCTGACCGCGGAGTCACGCGTTTTCTTCCCCAGGCACCAAAAAGGCTCAATTTTTAAAAACTGGAAGCAACACCATTTTTAGACATAGAATATCATCCCGAAACTCATCCTGGTGTCCGTTTTTGCATTTGGCTTGAAAAAAAAATTAGCTTCAAAAACATTTTGGTTCCTGGGCAGCATTTTTTTTTACCGCGGAGTCACGCGTTTTCTTCCCCAGGCACCAAAAAGGCTCTATTTTTAAAAACTGGAAGCAACACCATTTTTAGACATGGAATTACATCCCAAAACTCATCCTGGTGTCCGTTTTTGCATTTGGCTTCAAAAAAAAAAAAAATTAGCTTCAAAAAACATTTTGGTTCCTGGGCAGCATTTTTTCTGACCGTGGAGTCACGCGTTTTCTTCCCCAGGCACCAAAAAGGCTCGATTTTTAAAAAGTGGAAGCAACACCATTTTTAGACATGGAATTTCATCCAGAAACTCATCCTGGTGTCCGTTTTTGCATTTGGCTTGGAAAAAAAAATTAGCTTCAAAAAACATTTTGGTTCCTGGGCAGCATTTTTTTTGACCGCGGAGTCACGCGTTTTCTTCCCCAGGCACCAAAAAGGCTCGATTTTTAAAAACTGGAAGCAACACCATTTTTAGACATGGAATTTCATCCCGAAACTCATCCTGGTGTCCGTTTTTGCATTTGGCTTCAAAAAAAAAATTTTAGCTTCAAAAAACATTTTGGTTCCTGGGCAGCATTTTTTCTGACCGTGGAGTCACGCGTTTTCTTCCCCAGGCACCAAAAAGGCTCGATTTTTAAAAACTGGAAGCAACACCATTTGTAGACATGGAATTTCATCCCGAAACTCATCCTGGTGTCCGTTTTTGCATTTGGCTTCAAAAAAAAAATTAGCTTCAAAAAACATTTTGGTTCCTGGGCAGCATTTTTTCTGACCGCGGAGTCACGCGTTTTCTTCCCCAGGGACCAAAAAGGCTCGATTTTTAAAAAGTGGAAGCAACACCATTTTTAGACATGGAATTTCATCCCGAAACTCATCCTGGTGTCCGTTTTTGCATTTGGCTTGAAAAAAAAAATTAGCTTCAAAAAACATTTTGGTTCCTGGGCAGCATTTTTTTTGACCGCGGAGTCACGCGTTTTCTTCCCCAGGCACCAAAAAAGCTCGATTTTTAAAAAGTGGAAGCAACACCATTTTTAGACATGGAATTTCGTCCCGAAACTCATCCTGGTGTCCGTTTTTGCATTTGGCTTGAAAAAAAAAAATTAGCTTCAAAAAACATTTTGGTTCCTGGGCAGCATTTTTTTTGACCGTGGAGTCACGCGTTTTCTTCCCCAGGCACCAAAAAGGCTCGATTTTTAAAAACTGGAAGCAACACCATTTTTAGACATGGAATTTGATCCCGAAACTCATCCTGGTGTTCGTTTTTTCATTTGGCTTCAAAAAAAAAAATTAGCTTCAAAAAACATTTTGGTTGCTGGGCAGCATTTTTTCTGACCGCGGAGTCACGCGTTTTCTTCCCCAGGCACCAAAAAGGCTCGATTTTTAAAAAGTGGAAGCAACACCATTTTTAGACATGGAATTTCATCCCGAAACTCATCCTCGTGTCCGTTTTTGCATTTGGCTTCAAAAAAAAAAATTTAGCTTCAAAAAACATTTTGGTTCCTGGGCAGCATTTTTTCTGACCGCGGAGTCACGCGTTTTCTTCCCCAGGCACCAAAAAGGCTCGATTTTTAAAAACTGGAAGCAACACCATTTTTAGACATGGAATTTTATCCCGAAACTCATCCTCGTGTCCGTTTTTGCATTTGGCTTCAAAAAAAAAAATTTAGCTTCAAAAAACATTTTGGTTCCTGGGCAGCATTTTTTCTGACCGCGGAGTCACGCGTTTTCTTCCCCAGGCACCAAAAAGGCTCGATTTTTAAAAACTGGAAGCAACACCATTTTTAGACATGGAATTTGATCCCGAAACTCATCCTGGTGTTCGTTTTTTCATTTGGCTTCAAAAAAAAAAATTAGCTTCAAAAAACATTTTGGTTGCTGGGCAGCATTTTTTCTGACCGCGGAGTCACGCGTTTTCTTCCCCAGGCACCAAAAAGGCTCGATTTTTAAAAAGTGGAAGCAACACCATTTTTAGACATGGAATTTCATCCCGAAACTCATCCTCGTGTCCGTTTTTGCATTTGGCTTCAAAAAAAAAAATTTAGCTTCAAAAAACATTTTGGTTCCTGGGCAGCATTTTTTCTGACCGCGGAGTCACGCGTTTTCTTCCCCAGGCACCAAAAAGGCTCGATTTTTAAAAAGGTGGAAGCAACACCATTTTTAGACATGGAATTTCATCCCGAAACTCATCCTGTTGTCCGTTTTTGCATTTGGCTTCAAAAAAAAAATTTAGCTTCAAAAAACATTTTGGTTCCTGGGCAGCATTTTTTCTGACCGCGGAGTCACGCGTTTTCTTCCCCAGGCACCAAAAAGGCTCAATTTTTAAAAACTGGAAGCAACACCATTTTTAGACATAGAATATCATCCCGAAACTCATCCTGGTGTCCGTTTTTGCATTTGGCTTGAAAAAAAAATTAGCTTCAAAAACATTTTGGTTCCTGGGCAGCATTTTTTTTGACCGCGGAGTCACGCGTTTTCTTCCCCAGGCACCAAAAAGGCTCTATTTTTAAAAACTGGAAGCAACACCATTTTTAGACATGGAATTACATCCCAAAACTCATCCTGGTGTCCGTTTTTGCATTTGGCTTCAAAAAAAAAAAAATTAGCTTCAAAAAACATTTTGGTTCCTGGGCAGCATTTTTTCTGACCGTGGAGTCACGCGTTTTCTTCCCCAGGCACCAAAAAGGCTCGATTTTTAAAAAGTGGAAGCAACACCATTTTTAGACATGGAATTTCATCCCGAAACTCATCCTGGTGTCCGTTTTTGCATTTGGCTTGAAAAAAAAAATTAGCTTCAAAAAACATTTTGGTTCCTGGGCAGCATTTTTTTTGACCGCGGAGTCACGCGTTTTCTTCCCCAGGCACCAAAAAGGCTCGATTTTTAAAAACTGGAAGCAACACCATTTTTAGACATGGAATTTCATCCCGAAACTCATCCTGGTGTCCGTTTTTGCATTTGGCTTCAAAAAAAAAAATTTAGCTTCAAAAAACATTTTGGTTCCTGGGCAGCATTTTTTCTGACCGTGGAGTCACGCGTTTTCTTCCCCAGGCACCAAAAAGGCTCGATTTTTAAAAACTGGAAGCAACACCATTTGTAGACATGGAATTTCATCCCGAAACTCATCCTGGTGTCCGTTTTTGCATTTGGCTTCAAAAAAAAAATTAGCTTCAAAAAACATTTTGGTTCCTGGGCAGCATTTTTTCTGACCGCGGAGTCACGCGTTTTCTTCCCCAGGGACCAAAAAGGCTCGATTTTTAAAAAGTGGAAGCAACACCATTTTTAGACATGGAATTTCATCCCGAAACTCATCCTGGTGTCCGTTTTTGCATTTGGCTTGAAAAAAAAAATTAGCTTCAAAAAACATTTTGGTTCCTGGGCAGCATTTTTTTTGACCGCGGAGTCACGCGTTTTCTTCCCCAGGCACCAAAAAAGCTCGATTTTTAAAAAGTGGAAGCAACACCATTTTTAGACATGGAATTTCGTCCCGAAACTCATCCTGGTGTCCGTTTTTGCATTTGGCTTGAAAAAAAAAATTAGCTTCAAAAAACATTTTGGTTCCTGGGCAGCATTTTTTTTGACCGTGGAGTCACGCGTTTTCTTCCCCAGGCACCAAAAAGGCTCGATTTTTAAAAACTGGAAGCAACACCATTTTTAGACATGGAATTTGATCCCGAAACTCATCCTGGTGTTCGTTTTTTCATTTGGCTTCAAAAAAAAAAATTAGCTTCAAAAAACATTTTGGTTGCTGGGCAGCATTTTTTCTGACCGCGGAGTCACGCGTTTTCTTCCCCAGGCACCAAAAAGGCTCGATTTTTAAAAAGTGGAAGCAACACCATTTTTAGACATGGAATTTCATCCCGAAACTCATCCTCGTGTCCGTTTTTGCATTTGGCTTCAAAAAAAAAAATTTAGCTTCAAAAAACATTTTGGTTCCTGGGCAGCATTTTTTCTGACCGCGGAGTCACGCGTTTTCTTCCCCAGGCACCAAAAAGGCTCGATTTTTAAAAACTGGAAGCAACACCATTTTTAGACATGGAATTTTATCCCGAAACTCATCCTCGTGTCCGTTTTTGCATTTGGCTTCAAAAAAAAAAATTTAGCTTCAAAAAACATTTTGGTTCCTGGGCAGCATTTTTTCTGACCGCGGAGTCACGCGTTTTCTTCCCCAGGCACCAAAAAGCCTCGATTTTTAAAAAGTGGAAGCAACACCATTTTTAGACATGGAATTTCATCCCGAAACTCATCCTGGTGTCCGTTTTTGCATTTGGCTTCAAAAAAAAAAATTTAGCTTCAAAAAACATTTTGGTTCCTGGGCAGCATTTTTTCTGACCGCGGAGTCACGCGTTTTCTTCCCCAGGCACCAAAAAGGCTCGATTTTTAAAAAGTGGAAGCAACACCATTTTTAGACATGGAATTTCATCCCGAAACTCATCCTGGTGTCCGTTTTTGCATTTGGCTTGAAAAAAAAAATTAGCTTCAAAAAACATTTTGGTTCCTGGGCAGCATTTTTTTTGACCGCGGAGTCACGCGTTTTCTTCCCCAGGCACCAAAAAGGCTCGATTTTTAAAAACTGGAAGCAACACCATTTTTAGACATGGAATTTCATCCCGAAACTCATCCTGGTGTCCGTTTTTGCATTTGGCTTCAAAAAAAAAAATTTAGCTTCAAAAAACATTTTGGTTCCTGGGCAGCATTTTTTCTGACCGTGGAGTCACGCGTTTTCTTCCCCAGGCACCAAAAAGGCTCGATTTTTAAAAACTGGAAGCAACACCATTTGTAGACATGGAATTTCATCCCGAAACTCATCCTGGTGTCCGTTTTTGCATTTGGCTTCAAAAAAAAAATTAGCTTCAAAAAACATTTTGGTTCCTGGGCAGCATTTTTTCTGACCGCGGAGTCACGCGTTTTCTTCCCCAGGGACCAAAAAGGCTCGATTTTTAAAAAGTGGAAGCAACACCATTTTTAGACATGGAATTTCATCCCGAAACTCATCCTGGTGTCCGTTTTTGCATTTGGCTTGAAAAAAAAAATTAGCTTCAAAAAACATTTTGGTTCCTGGGCAGCATTTTTTTTGACCGCGGAGTCACGCGTTTTCTTCCCCAGGCACCAAAAAGGCTCGATTTTTAAAAAGTGGAAGCAACACCATTTTTAGACATGGAATTTCGTCCCGAAACTCATCCTGGTGTCCGTTTTTGCATTTGGCTTGAAAAAAAAAATTAGCTTCAAAAAACATTTTGGTTCCTGGGCAGCATTTTTTTTGACCGTGGAGTCACGCGTTTTCTTCCCCAGGCACCAAAAAGGCTCGATTTTTAAAAACTGGAAGCAACACCATTTTTAGACATGGAATTTGATCCCGAAACTCATCCTGGTGTTCGTTTTTTCATTTGGCTTCAAAAAAAAAAATTAGCTTCAAAAAACATTTTGGTTGCTGGGCAGCATTTTTTCTGACCGCGGAGTCACGCGTTTTCTTCCCCAGGCACCAAAAAGGCTCGATTTTTAAAAAGTGGAAGCAACACCATTTTTAGACATGGAATTTCATCCCGAAACTCATCCTCGTGTCCGTTTTTGCATTTGGCTTCAAAAAAAAAAATTTAGCTTCAAAAAACATTTTGGTTCGTGGGCAGCATTTTTTCTGACCGCGGAGTCACGCGTTTTCTTCCCCAGGCACCAAAAAGGCTCGATTTTTAAAAACTGGAAGCAACACCATTTTTAGACATGGAATTTTATCCCGAAACTCATCCTCGTGTCCGTTTTTGCATTTGGCTTCAAAAAAAAAATTTAGCTTCAAAAAACATTTTGGTTCCTGGGCAGCATTTTTTCTGACCGCGGAGTCACGCGTTTTCTTCCCCAGGCACCAAAAAGCCTCGATTTTTAAAAAGTGGAAGCAACACCATTTTTAGACATGGAATTTCATCCCGAAACTCATCCTCGTGTCCGTTTTTGCATTTGGCTTCAAAAAAAAAAATTTAGCTTCAAAAAACATTTTGGTTCCTGGGCAGCATTTTTTCTGACCGCGGAGTCACGCGTTTTCTTCCCCAGGCACCAAAAAGCCTCGATTTTTAAAAAGTGGAAGCAACACCATTTTTAGACATGGAATTTCATCCCGAAACTCATCCTGGTGTCCGTTTTTGCATTTGGCTTCAAAAAAAAAAATTTAGCTTCAAAAAACATTTTGGTTCCTGGGCAGCATTTTTTCTGACCGCGGAGTCACGCGTTTTCTTCCCCAGGCACCAAAAAGCCTCGATTTTTAAAAAGTGGAAGCAACACCATTTTTAGACATGGAATTTCATCCCGAAACTCATCCTGGTGTCCGTTTTTGCATTTGGCTTCAAAAAAAAAAATTTAGCTTCAAAAAACATTTTGGTTCCTGGGCAGCATTTTTTCTGACCGCGGAGTCACGCGTTTTCTTCCCCAGGCACCAAAAAGGCTCGATTTTTAAAAACTGGAAGCAACACCATTTTTAGACATGGAATTTTATCCCGAAACTCATCCTCGTGTCCGTTTTTGCATTTGGCTTCAAAAAAAAAAATTTAGCTTCAAAAAACATTTTGGTTCCTGGGCAGCATTTTTTCTGACCGCGGAGTCACGCGTTTTCTTCCCCAGGCACCAAAAAGGCTCGATTTTTAAAAAGTGGAAGCAACACCATTTTTAGACATGGAATTTCATCCCGAAACTCATCCTCGTGTCCGTTTTTGCATTTGGCTTCAAAAAAAAAAATTTAGCTTCAAAAAACATTTTGGTTCCTGGGCAGCATTTTTTCTGACCGCGGAGTCACGCGTTTTCTTCCCCAGGCACCAAAAAGGCTCGATTTTTAAAAACTGGAAGCAACACCATTTTTAGACATGGAATTTCATCCCGAAACTCATCCTCGTGTCCGTTTTTGCATTTGGCTTCAAAAAAAAAATTTAGCTTCAAAAAACATTTTGGTTCCTGGGCAGCATTTTTTCTGACAGCGGAGTCACGCGTTTTCTTCCCCAGGCACCAAAAAGGCTCGATTTTTAAAAAGTGGAAGCAACACCATTTTTAGACATGGAATTTCGTCCCGAAACTCATCCTGGTGTCCGTTTTTGCATTTGGCTTGAAAAAAAAAATTAGCTTCAAAAAACATTTTGGTTCCTGGGCAGCATTTTTTTTGACCGTGGAGTCACGCGTTTTCTTCCCCAGGCACCAAAAAGGCTCGATTTTTAAAAACTGGAAGCAACACCATTTTTAGACATGGAATTTGATCCCGAAACTCATCCTGGTGTTCGTTTTTTCATTTGGCTTCAAAAAAAAAAATTAGCTTCAAAAAACATTTTGGTTGCTGGGCAGCATTTTTTCTGACCGCGGAGTCACGCGTTTTCTTCCCCAGGCACCAAAAAGGCTCGATTTTTAAAAAGTGGAAGCAACACCATTTTTAGACATGGAATTTCATCCCGAAACTCATCCTCGTGTCCGTTTTTGCATTTGGCTTCAAAAAAAAAAATTTAGCTTCAAAAAACATTTTGGTTCCTGGGCAGCATTTTTTCTGACCGCGGAGTCACGCGTTTTCTTCCCCAGGCACCAAAAAGGCTCGATTTTTAAAAACTGGAAGCAACACCATTTTTAGACATGGAATTTTATCCCGAAACTCATCCTCGTGTCCGTTTTTGCATTTGGCTTCAAAAAAAAAATTTAGCTTCAAAAAACATTTTGGTTCCTGGGCAGCATTTTTTCTGACCGCGGAGTCACGCGTTTTCTTCCCCAGGCACCAAAAAGCCTCGATTTTTAAAAAGTGGAAGCAACACCATTTTTAGACATGGAATTTCATCCCGAAACTCATCCTGGTGTCCGTTTTTGCATTTGGCTTCAAAAAAAAAAATTTAGCTTCAAAAAACATTTTGGTTCCTGGGCAGCATTTTTTCTGACCGCGGAGTCACGCGTTTTCTTCCCCAGGCACCAAAAAGCCTCGATTTTTAAAAAGTGGAAGCAACACCATTTTTAGACATGGAATTTCATCCCGAAACTCATCCTGGTGTCCGTTTTTGCATTTGGCTTCAAAAAAAAAAATTTAGCTTCAAAAAACATTTTGGTTCCTGGGCAGCATTTTTTCTGACCGCGGAGTCACGCGTTTTCTTCCCCAGGCACCAAAAAGGCTCGATTTTTAAAAACTGGAAGCAACACCATTTTTAGACATGGAATTTTATCCCGAAACTCATCCTCGTGTCCGTTTTTGCATTTGGCTTCAAAAAAAAAAATTTAGCTTCAAAAAACATTTTGGTTCCTGGGCAGCATTTTTTCTGACCGCGGAGTCACGCGTTTTCTTCCCCAGGCACCAAAAAGGCTCGATTTTTAAAAAGTGGAAGCAACACCATTTTTAGACATGGAATTTCATCCCGAAACTCATCCTCGTGTCCGTTTTTGCATTTGGCTTCAAAAAAAAAAATTTAGCTTCAAAAAACATTTTGGTTCCTGGGCAGCATTTTTTCTGACCGCGGAGTCACGCGTTTTCTTCCCCAGGCACCAAAAAGGCTCGATTTTTAAAAACTGGAAGCAACACCATTTTTAGACATGGAATTTCATCCCGAAACTCATCCTCGTGTCCGTTTTTGCATTTGGCTTCAAAAAAAAAATTTAGCTTCAAAAAACATTTTGGTTCCTGGGCAGCATTTTTTCTGACAGCGGAGTCACGCGTTTTCTTCCCCAGGCACCAAAAAGGCTCGATTTTTAAAAAGTGGAAGCAACACCATTTTTAGACATGGAATTTCGTCCCGAAACTCATCCTGGTGTCCGTTTTTGCATTTGGCTTGAAAAAAAAAATTAGCTTCAAAAAACATTTTGGTTCCTGGGCAGCATTTTTTTTGACCGTGGAGTCACGCGTTTTCTTCCCCAGGCACCAAAAAGGCTCGATTTTTAAAAACTGGAAGCAACACCATTTTTAGACATGGAATTTGATCCCGAAACTCATCCTGGTGTTCGTTTTTTCATTTGGCTTCAAAAAAAAAAATTAGCTTCAAAAAACATTTTGGTTGCTGGGCAGCATTTTTTCTGACCGCGGAGTCACGCGTTTTCTTCCCCAGGCACCAAAAAGCCTCGATTTTTAAAAAGTGGAAGCAACACCATTTTTAGACATGGAATTTCATCCCGAAACTCATCCTGGTGTCCGTTTTTGCATTTGGCTTCAAAAAAAAAAATTTAGCTTCAAAAAACATTTTGGTTCCTGGGCAGCATTTTTTCTGACCGCGGAGTCACGCGTTTTCTTCCCCAGGCACCAAAAAGCCTCGATTTTTAAAAAGTGGAAGCAACACCATTTTTAGACATGGAATTTCATCCCGAAACTCATCCTGGTGTCCGTTTTTGCATTTGGCTTCAAAAAAAAAAATTTAGCTTCAAAAAACATTTTGGTTCCTGGGCAGCATTTTTTCTGACCGCGGAGTCACGCGTTTTCTTCCCCAGGCACCAAAAAGGCTCGATTTTTAAAAACTGGAAGCAACACCATTTTTAGACATGGAATTTTATCCCGAAACTCATCCTCGTGTCCGTTTTTGCATTTGGCTTCAAAAAAAAAAATTTAGCTTCAAAAAACATTTTGGTTCCTGGGCAGCATTTTTTCTGACCGCGGAGTCACGCGTTTTCTTCCCCAGGCACCAAAAAGGCTCGATTTTTAAAAAGTGGAAGCAACACCATTTTTAGACATGGAATTTCATCCCGAAACTCATCCTCGTGTCCGTTTTTGCATTTGGCTTCAAAAAAAAAAATTTAGCTTCAAAAAACATTTTGGTTCCTGGGCAGCATTTTTTCTGACCGCGGAGTCACGCGTTTTCTTCCCCAGGCACCAAAAAGGCTCGATTTTTAAAAACTGGAAGCAACACCATTTTTAGACATGGAATTTCATCCCGAAACTCATCCTCGTGTCCGTTTTTGCATTTGGCTTCAAAAAAAAAATTTAGCTTCAAAAAACATTTTGGTTCCTGGGCAGCATTTTTTCTGACAGCGGAGTCACGCGTTTTCTTCCCCAGGCACCAAAAAGGCTCGATTTTTAAAAAGTGGAAGCAACACCATTTTTAGACATGGAATTTCGTCCCGAAACTCATCCTGGTGTCCGTTTTTGCATTTGGCTTGAAAAAAAAAATTAGCTTCAAAAAACATTTTGGTTCCTGGGCAGCATTTTTTTTGACCGTGGAGTCACGCGTTTTCTTCCCCAGGCACCAAAAAGGCTCGATTTTTAAAAACTGGAAGCAACACCATTTTTAGACATGGAATTTGATCCCGAAACTCATCCTGGTGTTCGTTTTTTCATTTGGCTTCAAAAAAAAAAATTAGCTTCAAAAAACATTTTGGTTGCTGGGCAGCATTTTTTCTGACCGCGGAGTCACGCGTTTTCTTCCCCAGGCACCAAAAAGGCTCGATTTTTAAAAAGTGGAAGCAACACCATTTTTAGACATGGAATTTCATCCCGAAACTCATCCTCGTGTCCGTTTTTGCATTTGGCTTCAAAAAAAAAAATTTAGCTTCAAAAAACATTTTGGTTCCTGGGCAGCATTTTTTCTGACCGCGGAGTCACGCGTTTTCTTCCCCAGGCACCAAAAAGGCTCGATTTTTAAAAACTGGAAGCAACACCATTTTTAGACATGGAATTTTATCCCGAAACTCATCCTCGTGTCCGTTTTTGCATTTGGCTTCAAAAAAAAAATTTAGCTTCAAAAAACATTTTGGTTCCTGGGCAGCATTTTTTCTGACCGCGGAGTCACGCGTTTTCTTCCCCAGGCACCAAAAAGCCTCGATTTTTAAAAAGTGGAAGCAACACCATTTTTAGACATGGAATTTCATCCCGAAACTCATCCTGGTGTCCGTTTTTGCATTTGGCTTCAAAAAAAAAAATTTAGCTTCAAAAAACATTTTGGTTCCTGGGCAGCATTTTTTCTGACCGCGGAGTCACGCGTTTTCTTCCCCAGGCACCAAAAAGCCTCGATTTTTAAAAAGTGGAAGCAACACCATTTTTAGACATGGAATTTCATCCCGAAACTCATCCTGGTGTCCGTTTTTGCATTTGGCTTCAAAAAAAAAAATTTAGCTTCAAAAAACATTTTGGTTCCTGGGCAGCATTTTTTCTGACCGCGGAGTCACGCGTTTTCTTCCCCAGGCACCAAAAAGGCTCGATTTTTAAAAACTGGAAGCAACACCATTTTTAGACATGGAATTTTATCCCGAAACTCATCCTCGTGTCCGTTTTTGCATTTGGCTTCAAAAAAAAAAATTTAGCTTCAAAAAACATTTTGGTTGCTGGGCAGCATTTTTTCTGACCGCGGAGTCACGCGTTTTCTTCCCCAGGCACCAAAAAGGCTCGATTTTTAAAAAGTGGAAGCAACACCATTTTTAGACATGGAATTTCATCCCGAAACTCATCCTCGTGTCCGTTTTTGCATTTGGCTTCAAAAAAAAAAATTTAGCTTCAAAAAACATTTTGGTTCCTGGGCAGCATTTTTTCTGACCGCGGAGTCACGCGTTTTCTTCCCCAGGCACCAAAAAGGCTCGATTTTTAAAAACTGGAAGCAACACCATTTTTAGACATGGAATTTTATCCCGAAACTCATCCTCGTGTCCGTTTTTGCATTTGGCTTCAAAAAAAAAAATTTAGCTTCAAAAAACATTTTGGTTCCTGGGCAGCATTTTTTCTGACCGCGGAGTCACGCGTTTTCTTCCCCAGGCACCAAAAAGCCTCGATTTTTAAAAACTGGAAGCAACACCATTTTTAGACATGGAATTTCATCCCGAAACTCATCCTGGTGTCCGTTTTTGCATTTGGCTTCAAAAAAAAAAATTTAGCTTCAAAAAACATTTTGGTTCCTGGGCAGCATTTTTTCTGACCGCGGAGTCACGCGTTTTCTTCCCCAGGCACCAAAAAGGCTCGATTTTTAAAAACTGGAAGCAACACCATTTTTAGACATGGAATTTCATCCCGAAACTCATCCTCGTGTCCGTTTTTGCATTTGGCTTCAAAAAAAAAATTTAGCTTCAAAAAACATTTCGGTTCCTGGGCAGCATTTTTTCTGACAGCGGAGTCATGCCTTTTCTTCCCCAGGCACCAAAAAGGCTCGATTTTTAAAAAGTGGAAGCAACACCATTTTTAGACATGGAATTTCATCCCGAAACTCATCCTCGTGTCCGTTTTTGCATTTGGCTTCAAAAAAAAAATTTAGCTTCAAAAAACATTTTGGTTGCTCGGCAGCATTTTTTCTGACTGCGGAGTCACGCGTTTTCTTCCCCAGGCACCAAAAAGGCTCGATTTTTAAAAAGTGGAAGCAACACCATTTTTAGACATGGAATTTCATCCCGAAACTCATCCTGGTGTCCGTTTTTGCATTTGGCTTCAAAAAAAAAAATTTAGCTTCAAAAAACATTTTGGTTCCTGGGCAGCATTTTTTCTGACCGCGGAGTCACGCGTTTTCTTCCCCAGGCACCAAAAAGGCTCGATTTTTAAAAACTGGAAGCAACACCATTTTTAGACATGGAATTTCATCCCGAAACTCATCCTCGTGTCCGTTTTTGCATTTGGCTTCAAAAAAAAAATTTAGCTTCAAAAAACATTTCGGTTCCTGGGCAGCATTTTTTCTGACAGCGGAGTCATGCCTTTTCTTCCCCAGGCACCAAAAAGGCTCGATTTTTAAAAAGTGGAAGCAACACCATTTTTAGACATGGAATTTCATCCCGAAACTCATCCTCGTGTCCGTTTTTGCATTTGGCTTCAAAAAAAAAAATTTAGCTTCAAAAAACATTTTGGTTGCTGGGCAGCATTTTTTCTGACTGCGGAGTCACGCGTTTTCTTCCCCAGGCACCAAAAAGGCTCGATTTTTAAAAAGTGGAAGCAACACCATTTTTAGACATAGAATTTCATCCCGAAACTCATCCTGGTGTCCGTTTTTGCATTTGGCTTCAAAAAAAAAATTTAGCTTCAAAAAACATTTTGGTTGCTGGGCAGCATTTTTTCTGACCGCGGAGTCACGCTTTTTCTTCCCCAGGCACCAAAAAGGCTCGATTTTTAAAAATTGGAAGCAACACCATTTTTAGACATGGAATTTCATCCCGAAACTCATCCTGGTGTCCGTTTTTGCATTTGGCTTCAAAAAAAAAAATTTAGCTTCAAAAAACATTTTGGTTCGTGGGCAGCATTTTTTCTGACCGCGGAGTCACGCGTTTTCTTCCCCAGGCACCAAAAAGGCTCGATTTTTAAAAAGTGGAAGCAACACCATTTTTAGACATGGAATTTCATCCCGAAACTCATCCTGGTGTCCGTTTTTGCATTTGGCTTAAAAAAAAATTTAGCTTCAAAAAACATTTTGGTTCCTGGGCAGCATTTTTTCTGACCGTGGAGTCACGCGTTTTCTTCCCCAGGCACCAAAAAGGCTCGATTTTTAAAAACTGGAAGCAACACCATTTTTAGACATGGAATTTCATCCCGAAACTCATCCTGGTGTCCGTTTTTGCATTTGGCTTGAAAAAAAAATTTAGCTTCAAAAAACAATTTGGTTCCTGGGCAGCATTTTTTCTGACCGCGGAGTCACGCATTTTCTTCCCCAGGCACCAAAAAGGCTCGATTTTTAAAAAGTGGAAGCAACACCATTTTTAGACATGGAATTTCATCCCGAAACTCATCCTGGTGTCCGTTTTTGCATTTGGCTTCAAAAAAAAAAATTAGCTTCAAAAAACATTTTGGTTCCTGGGCAGCATTTTTTCTGACCGCGGAGTCACGCGTTTTCTTCCCCAGGCACCAAAAAGGCTCGATTTTTAAAAACTGGAAGCAACACCATTTTTAGACATGGAATTTGATCCCGAAACTCATCCTGGTGTTCGTTTTTGCATTTGGCTTAAAAAAAAAAATTAGCTTCAAAAAACATTTTGGTTGCTGGGCAGCATTTTTTCTGACCGCGGAGTCATGCGTTTTCTTCCCCAGGCACCAAAAAGGCTCGATTTTTAAAAAGTGGAAGCAACACCATTTTTAGACATGGAATTTCATCCCGAAACTCATCCTCGTGTCCGTTTTTGCATTTGGCTTCAAAAAAAAAATTTAGCTTCAAAAAACATTTTGGTTCCTGGGCAGCATTTTTTCTGACAGCGGAGTCATGCCTTTTCTTCCCCAGGCACCAAAAAGGCTCGATTTTTAAAAAGTGGAAGCAACACCATTTTTAGACATGGAATTTCATCCCGAAACTCATCCTGGTGTCCGTTTTTGCATTTGGCTTCAAAAAAAAATTAGCTTCAAAAAACATTTTGGTTGCTGGGCAGCATTTTTTCTGACAGCGGAGTCACGCGTTTTCTTCCCCAGGCACCAAAAAGGCTCGATTTTTAAAAACTGGAAGCAACACCATTTTTAGACATGGAATTTGATCCCGAAACTCATCCTGGTGTTCGTTTTTGCATTTGGCTTCAAAAAAAAATTAGCTTCAAAAAACATTTTGGTTGCTGGGCAGCATTTTTTCTGACAGCGGAGTCACGCGTTTTCTTCCCCAGGCACCAAAAAGGCTCGATTTTTAAAAACTGGAAGCAACACCATTTTTAGACATGGAATTTGATCCCGAAACTCATCCTGGTGTTCGTTTTTGCATTTGGCTTCAAAAAAAAATTAGCTTCAAAAAACATTTTGGTTGCTGGGCAGCATTTTTTCTGACAGCGGAGTCACGCGTTTTCTTCCCCAGGCACCAAAAAGGCTCGATTTTTAAAAACTGGAAGCAACACCATTTTTAGACATGGAATTTGATCCCGAAACTCATCCTGGTGTTCGTTTTTTCATTTGGCTTCAAAAAAAAAAATTAGCTTCAAAAAACATTTTGGTTCCTGGGCAGCATTTTTTCTGACCGCGGAGTCACGCGTTTTCTTCCCCAGGCACCAAAAAGGCTCGATTTTTAAAAACTGGAAGCAACACCATTTTTAGACATGGAATTTCATCCCGAAACTCATCCTCGTGTCCGTTTTTGCATTTGGCTTCAAAAAAAAAAATTTAGCTTCAAAAAACATTTTGGTTGCTGGGCAGCATTTTTTCTGACCGCGGAGTCACGCGTTTTCTTCCCCAGGCACCACAAAGGCTCGATTTTTAAAAAGTGGAAGCAACACCATTTTTAGACATGGAATTTCATCCCGAAACTCATCCTCGTGTCCGTTTTTGCATTTGGCTTCAAAAAAAAAAATTTAGCTTCAAAAAACATTTTGGTTCCTGGGCAGCATTTTTTCTGACCGCGGAGTCACGCGTTTTCTTCCCCAGGCACCAAAAAGGCTCGATTTTTAAAAACTGGAAGCAACACCATTTTTAGACATGGAATTACATCCCAAAACTCATCCTGGTGTCCGTTTTTGCATTTGGCTTCAAAAAAAAAAAAAATTAGCTTCAAAAAACATTTTGGTTCCTGGGCAGCATTTTTTCTGACCGTGGAGTCACGCGTTTTCTTCCCCAGGCACCAAAAAGGCTCGATTTTTAAAAAGTGGAAGCAACACCATTTTTAGACATGGAATTTCATCCCGAAACTCATCCTGGTGTCCGTTTTTGCATTTGGCTTGAAAAAAAAAATTAGCTTCAAAAAACATTTTGGTTCCTGGGCAGCATTTTTTTTGACCGCGGAGTCACGCGTTTTCTTCCCCAGGCACCAAAAAGGCTCGATTTTTAAAAACTGGAAGCAACACCATTTTTAGACATGGAATTTCATCCCGAAACTCATCCTGGTGTCCGTTTTTGCATTTGGCTTCAAAAAAAAAATTTTAGCTTCAAAAAACATTTTGGTTCCTGGGCAGCATTTTTTCTGACCGTGGAGTCACGCGTTTTCTTCCCCAGGCACCAAAAAGGCTCGATTTTTAAAAACTGGAAGCAACACCATTTGTAGACATGGAATTTCATCCCGAAACTCATCCTGGTGTCCGTTTTTGCATTTGGCTTCAAAAAAAAAATTAGCTTCAAAAAACATTTTGGTTCCTGGGCAGCATTTTTTCTGACCGCGGAGTCACGCGTTTTCTTCCCCAGGGACCAAAAAGGCTCGATTTTTAAAAAGTGGAAGCAACACCATTTTTAGACATGGAATTTCGTCCCGAAACTCATCCTGGTGTCCGTTTTTGCATTTGGCTTGAAAAAAAAAAATTAGCTTCAAAAAACATTTTGGTTCCTGGGCAGCATTTTTTTTGACCGTGGAGTCACGCGTTTTCTTCCCCAGGCACCAAAAAGGCTCGATTTTTAAAAACTGGAAGCAACACCATTTTTAGACATGGAATTTGATCCCGAAACTCATCCTGGTGTTCGTTTTTTCATTTGGCTTCAAAAAAAAAAATTAGCTTCAAAAAACATTTTGGTTGCTGGGCAGCATTTTTTCTGACCGCGGAGTCACGCGTTTTCTTCCCCAGGCACCAAAAAGGCTCGATTTTTAAAAAGTGGAAGCAACACCATTTTTAGACATGGAATTTCATCCCGAAACTCATCCTCGTGTCCGTTTTTGCATTTGGCTTCAAAAAAAAAAATTTAGCTTCAAAAAACATTTTGGTTCCTGGGCAGCATTTTTTCTGACCGCGGAGTCACGCGTTTTCTTCCCCAGGCACCAAAAAGGCTCGATTTTTAAAAACTGGAAGCAACACCATTTTTAGACATGGAATTTTATCCCGAAACTCATCCTCGTGTCCGTTTTTGCATTTGGCTTCAAAAAAAAAAATTTAGCTTCAAAAAACATTTTGGTTCCTGGGCAGCATTTTTTCTGACCGCGGAGTCACGCGTTTTCTTCCCCAGGCACCAAAAAGGCTCGATTTTTAAAAACTGGAAGCAACACCATTTTTAGACATGGAATTTGATCCCGAAACTCATCCTGGTGTTCGTTTTTTCATTTGGCTTCAAAAAAAAAAATTAGCTTCAAAAAACATTTTGGTTGCTGGGCAGCATTTTTTCTGACCGCGGAGTCACGCGTTTTCTTCCCCAGGCACCAAAAAGGCTCGATTTTTAAAAAGTGGAAGCAACACCATTTTTAGACATGGAATTTCATCCCGAAACTCATCCTCGTGTCCGTTTTTGCATTTGGCTTCAAAAAAAAAAATTTAGCTTCAAAAAACATTTTGGTTCCTGGGCAGCATTTTTTCTGACCGCGGAGTCACGCGTTTTCTTCCCCAGGCACCAAAAAGGCTCGATTTTTAAAAAGGTGGAAGCAACACCATTTTTAGACATGGAATTTCATCCCGAAACTCATCCTGTTGTCCGTTTTTGCATTTGGCTTCAAAAAAAAAATTTAGCTTCAAAAAACATTTTGGTTCCTGGGCAGCATTTTTTCTGACCGCGGAGTCACGCGTTTTCTTCCCCAGGCACCAAAAAGGCTCAATTTTTAAAAACTGGAAGCAACACCATTTTTAGACATAGAATATCATCCCGAAACTCATCCTGGTGTCCGTTTTTGCATTTGGCTTGAAAAAAAAATTAGCTTCAAAAACATTTTGGTTCCTGGGCAGCATTTTTTTTGACCGCGGAGTCACGCGTTTTCTTCCCCAGGCACCAAAAAGGCTCTATTTTTAAAAACTGGAAGCAACACCATTTTTAGACATGGAATTACATCCCAAAACTCATCCTGGTGTCCGTTTTTGCATTTGGCTTCAAAAAAAAAAAAAATTAGCTTCAAAAAACATTTTGGTTCCTGGGCAGCATTTTTTCTGACCGTGGAGTCACGCGTTTTCTTCCCCAGGCACCAAAAAGGCTCGATTTTTAAAAAGTGGAAGCAACACCATTTTTAGACATGGAATTTCATCCCGAAACTCATCCTGGTGTCCGTTTTTGCATTTGGCTTGAAAAAAAAAATTAGCTTCAAAAAACATTTTGGTTCCTGGGCAGCATTTTTTTTGACCGCGGAGTCACGCGTTTTCTTCCCCAGGCACCAAAAAGGCTCGATTTTTAAAAACTGGAAGCAACACCATTTTTAGACATGGAATTTCATCCCGAAACTCATCCTGGTGTCCGTTTTTGCATTTGGCTTCAAAAAAAAAAATTTAGCTTCAAAAAACATTTTGGTTCCTGGGCAGCATTTTTTCTGACCGTGGAGTCACGCGTTTTCTTCCCCAGGCACCAAAAAGGCTCGATTTTTAAAAACTGGAAGCAACACCATTTGTAGACATGGAATTTCATCCCGAAACTCATCCTGGTGTCCGTTTTTGCATTTGGCTTCAAAAAAAAAATTAGCTTCAAAAAACATTTTGGTTCCTGGGCAGCATTTTTTCTGACCGCGGAGTCACGCGTTTTCTTCCCCAGGGACCAAAAAGGCTCGATTTTTAAAAAGTGGAAGCAACACCATTTTTAGACATGGAATTTCATCCCGAAACTCATCCTGGTGTCCGTTTTTGCATTTGGCTTGAAAAAAAAAATTAGCTTCAAAAAACATTTTGGTTCCTGGGCAGCATTTTTTTTGACCGCGGAGTCACGCGTTTTCTTCCCCAGGCACCAAAAAAGCTCGATTTTTAAAAAGTGGAAGCAACACCATTTTTAGACATGGAATTTCGTCCCGAAACTCATCCTGGTGTCCGTTTTTGCATTTGGCTTGAAAAAAAAAAATTAGCTTCAAAAAACATTTTGGTTCCTGGGCAGCATTTTTTTTGACCGTGGAGTCACGCGTTTTCTTCCCCAGGCACCAAAAAGGCTCGATTTTTAAAAACTGGAAGCAACACCATTTTTAGACATGGAATTTGATCCCGAAACTCATCCTGGTGTTCGTTTTTTCATTTGGCTTCAAAAAAAAAAATTAGCTTCAAAAAACATTTTGGTTGCTGGGCAGCATTTTTTCTGACCGCGGAGTCACGCGTTTTCTTCCCCAGGCACCAAAAAGGCTCGATTTTTAAAAAGTGGAAGCAACACCATTTTTAGACATGGAATTTCATCCCGAAACTCATCCTCGTGTCCGTTTTTGCATTTGGCTTCAAAAAAAAAAATTTAGCTTCAAAAAACATTTTGGTTCCTGGGCAGCATTTTTTCTGACCGCGGAGTCACGCGTTTTCTTCCCCAGGCACCAAAAAGGCTCGATTTTTAAAAACTGGAAGCAACACCATTTTTAGACATGGAATTTTATCCCGAAACTCATCCTCGTGTCCGTTTTTGCATTTGGCTTCAAAAAAAAAAATTTAGCTTCAAAAAACATTTTGGTTCCTGGGCAGCATTTTTTCTGACCGCGGAGTCACGCGTTTTCTTCCCCAGGCACCAAAAAGCCTCGATTTTTAAAAAGTGGAAGCAACACCATTTTTAGACATGGAATTTCATCCCGAAACTCATCCTGGTGTCCGTTTTTGCATTTGGCTTCAAAAAAAAAAATTTAGCTTCAAAAAACATTTTGGTTCCTGGGCAGCATTTTTTCTGACAGCGGAGTCATGCCTTTTCTTCCCCAGGCACCAAAAAGGCTCGATTTTTAAAAAGTGGAAGCAACACCATTTTTAGACATGGAATTTCATCCCGAAACTCATCCTGGTGTCCGTTTTTGCATTTGGCTTCAAAAAAAAATTAGCTTCAAAAAACATTTTGGTTGCTGGGCAGCATTTTTTCTGACAGCGGAGTCACGCGTTTTCTTCCCCAGGCACCAAAAAGGCTCGATTTTTAAAAACTGGAAGCAACACCATTTTTAGACATGGAATTTGATCCCGAAACTCATCCTGGTGTTCGTTTTTGCATTTGGCTTCAAAAAAAAATTAGCTTCAAAAAACATTTTGGTTGCTGGGCAGCATTTTTTCTGACAGCGGAGTCACGCGTTTTCTTCCCCAGGCACCAAAAAGGCTCGATTTTTAAAAACTGGAAGCAACACCATTTTTAGACATGGAATTTGATCCCGAAACTCATCCTGGTGTTCGTTTTTGCATTTGGCTTCAAAAAAAAATTAGCTTCAAAAAACATTTTGGTTGCTGGGCAGCATTTTTTCTGACAGCGGAGTCACGCGTTTTCTTCCCCAGGCACCAAAAAGGCTCGATTTTTAAAAACTGGAAGCAACACCATTTTTAGACATGGAATTTGATCCCGAAACTCATCCTGGTGTTCGTTTTTTCATTTGGCTTCAAAAAAAAAAATTAGCTTCAAAAAACATTTAGGTTGCTGGGCAGCATTTTTTCTGACCGCGGAGTCACGCGTTTTCTTCCCCAGGCACCAAAAAGGCTCGATTTTTAAAAAGTGGAAGCAACACCATTTTTAGACATGGAATTTCATCCCGAAACTCATCCTCGTGTCCGTTTTTGCATTTGGCTTCAAAAAAAAAAATTAGCTTCAAAAAACATTTTGGTTCCTGGGCAGCATTTTTTCTGACCGCGGAGTCACGCGTTTTCTTCCCCAGGCACCAAAAAGGCTCGATTTTTAAAAACTGGAAGCAACACCATTTTTAGACATGGAATTTCATCCCGAAACTCATCCTCGTGTCCGTTTTTGCATTTGGCTTCAAAAAAAAAAATTTAGCTTCAAAAAACATTTTGGTTGCTGGGCAGCATTTTTTCTGACCGCGGAGTCACGCGTTTTCTTCCCCAGGCACCACAAAGGCTCGATTTTTAAAAAGTGGAAGCAACACCATTTTTAGACATGGAATTTCATCCCGAAACTCATCCTCGTGTCCGTTTTTGCATTTGGCTTCAAAAAAAAAAATTTAGCTTCAAAAAACATTTTGGTTCCTGGGCAGCATTTTTTCTGACCGCGGAGTCACGCGTTTTCTTCCCCAGGCACCAAAAAGGCTCGATTTTTAAAAACTGGAAGCAACACCATTTTTAGACATGGAATTACATCCCAAAACTCATCCTGGTGTCCGTTTTTGCATTTGGCTTCAAAAAAAAAAAAAAATTAGCTTCAAAAAACATTTTGGTTCCTGGGCAGCATTTTTTCTGACCGTGGAGTCACGCGTTTTCTTCCCCAGGCACCAAAAAGGCTCGATTTTTAAAAAGTGGAAGCAACACCATTTTTAGACATGGAATTTCATCCCGAAACTCATCCTGGTGTCCGTTTTTGCATTTGGCTTGAAAAAAAAAATTAGCTTCAAAAAACATTTTGGTTCCTGGGCAGCATTTTTTTTGACCGCGGAGTCACGCGTTTTCTTCCCCAGGCACCAAAAAGGCTCGATTTTTAAAAACTGGAAGCAACACCATTTTTAGACATGGAATTTCATCCCGAAACTCATCCTGGTGTCCGTTTTTGCATTTGGCTTCAAAAAAAAAATTTTAGCTTCAAAAAACATTTTGGTTCCTGGGCAGCATTTTTACTGACCGTGGAGTCACGCGTTTTCTTCCCCAGGCACCAAAAAGGCTCGATTTTTAAAAACTGGAAGCAACACCATTTGTAGACATGGAATTTCATCCCGAAACTCATCCTGGTGTCCGTTTTTGCATTTGGCTTCAAAAAAAAAATTAGCTTCAAAAAACATTTTGGTTCCTGGGCAGCATTTTTTCTGACCGCGGAGTCACGCGTTTTCTTCCCCAGGGACCAAAAAGGCTCGATTTTTAAAAAGTGGAAGCAACACCATTTTTAGACATGGAATTTCGTCCCGAAACTCATCCTGGTGTCCGTTTTTGCATTTGGCTTGAAAAAAAAAAATTAGCTTCAAAAAACATTTTGGTTCCTGGGCAGCATTTTTTTTGACCGTGGAGTCACGCGTTTTCTTCCCCAGGCACCAAAAAGGCTCGATTTTTAAAAACTGGAAGCAACACCATTTTTAGACATGGAATTTGATCCCGAAACTCATCCTGGTGTTCGTTTTTTCATTTGGCTTCAAAAAAAAAAATTAGCTTCAAAAAACATTTTGGTTGCTGGGCAGCATTTTTTCTGACCGCGGAGTCACGCGTTTTCTTCCCCAGGCACCAAAAAGGCTCGATTTTTAAAAAGTGGAAGCAACACCATTTTTAGACATGGAATTTCATCCCGAAACTCATCCTCGTGTCCGTTTTTGCATTTGGCTTCAAAAAAAAAAATTTAGCTTCAAAAAACATTTTGGTTCCTGGGCAGCATTTTTTCTGACCGCGGAGTCACGCGTTTTCTTCCCCAGGCACCAAAAAGGCTCGATTTTTAAAAACTGGAAGCAACACCATTTTTAGACATGGAATTTTATCCCGAAACTCATCCTCGTGTCCGTTTTTGCATTTGGCTTCAAAAAAAAAAATTTAGCTTCAAAAAACATTTTGGTTCCTGGGCAGCATTTTTTCTGACCGCGGAGTCACGCGTTTTCTTCCCCAGGCACCAAAAAGGCTCGATTTTTAAAAACTGGAAGCAACACCATTTTTAGACATGGAATTTGATCCCGAAACTCATCCTGGTGTTCGTTTTTTCATTTGGCTTCAAAAAAAAAAATTAGCTTCAAAAAACATTTTGGTTGCTGGGCAGCATTTTTTCTGACCGCGGAGTCACGCGTTTTCTTCCCCAGGCACCAAAAAGGCTCGATTTTTAAAAAGTGGAAGCAACACCATTTTTAGACATGGAATTTCATCCCGAAACTCATCCTCGTGTCCGTTTTTGCATTTGGCTTCAAAAAAAAAAATTTAGCTTCAAAAAACATTTTGGTTCCTGGGCAGCATTTTTTCTGACCGCGGAGTCACGCGTTTTCTTCCCCAGGCACCAAAAAGGCTCGATTTTTAAAAAGGTGGAAGCAACACCATTTTTAGACATGGAATTTCATCCCGAAACTCATCCTGTTGTCCGTTTTTGCATTTGGCTTCAAAAAAAAAATTTAGCTTCAAAAAACATTTTGGTTCCTGGGCAGCATTTTTTCTGACCGCGGAGTCACGCGTTTTCTTCCCCAGGCACCAAAAAGGCTCAATTTTTAAAAACTGGAAGCAACACCATTTTTAGACATAGAATATCATCCCGAAACTCATCCTGGTGTCCGTTTTTGCATTTGGCTTGAAAAAAAAATTAGCTTCAAAAACATTTTGGTTCCTGGGCAGCATTTTTTTTGACCGCGGAGTCACGCGTTTTCTTCCCCAGGCACCAAAAAGGCTCTATTTTTAAAAACTGGAAGCAACACCATTTTTAGACATGGAATTACATCCCAAAACTCATCCTGGTGTCCGTTTTTGCATTTGGCTTCAAAAAAAAAAAAAATTAGCTTCAAAAAACATTTTGGTTCCTGGGCAGCATTTTTTCTGACCGTGGAGTCACGCGTTTTCTTCCCCAGGCACCAAAAAGGCTCGATTTTTAAAAAGTGGAAGCAACACCATTTTTAGACATGGAATTTCATCCCGAAACTCATCCTGGTGTCCGTTTTTGCATTTGGCTTGAAAAAAAAAATTAGCTTCAAAAAACATTTTGGTTCCTGGGCAGCATTTTTTTTGACCGCGGAGTCACGCGTTTTCTTCCCCAGGCACCAAAAAGGCTCGATTTTTAAAAACTGGAAGCAACACCATTTTTAGACATGGAATTTCATCCCGAAACTCATCCTGGTGTCCGTTTTTGCATTTGGCTTCAAAAAAAAAAATTTAGCTTCAAAAAACATTTTGGTTCCTGGGCAGCATTTTTTCTGACCGTGGAGTCACGCGTTTTCTTCCCCAGGCACCAAAAAGGCTCGATTTTTAAAAACTGGAAGCAACACCATTTGTAGACATGGAATTTCATCCCGAAACTCATCCTGGTGTCCGTTTTTGCATTTGGCTTCAAAAAAAAAATTAGCTTCAAAAAACATTTTGGTTCCTGGGCAGCATTTTTTCTGACCGCGGAGTCACGCGTTTTCTTCCCCAGGGACCAAAAAGGCTCGATTTTTAAAAAGTGGAAGCAACACCATTTTTAGACATGGAATTTCATCCCGAAACTCATCCTGGTGTCCGTTTTTGCATTTGGCTTGAAAAAAAAAATTAGCTTCAAAAAACATTTTGGTTCCTGGGCAGCATTTTTTTTGACCGCGGAGTCACGCGTTTTCTTCCCCAGGCACCAAAAAAGCTCGATTTTTAAAAAGTGGAAGCAACACCATTTTTAGACATGGAATTTCGTCCCGAAACTCATCCTGGTGTCCGTTTTTGCATTTGGCTTGAAAAAAAAAAATTAGCTTCAAAAAACATTTTGGTTCCTGGGCAGCATTTTTTTTGACCGCGGAGTCACGCGTTTTCTTCCCCAGGCACCAAAAAGGCTCGATTTTTAAAAACTGGAAGCAACACCATTTTTAGACATGGAATTTGATCCCGAAACTCATCCTGGTGTTCGTTTTTTCATTTGGCTTCAAAAAAAAAAATTAGCTTCAAAAAACATTTTGGTTGCTGGGCAGCATTTTTTCTGACCGCGGAGTCACGCGTTTTCTTCCCCAGGCACCAAAAAGGCTCGATTTTTAAAAAGTGGAAGCAACACCATTTTTAGACATGGAATTTCATCCCGAAACTCATCCTCGTGTCCGTTTTTGCATTTGGCTTCAAAAAAAAAAATTTAGCTTCAAAAAACATTTTGGTTCCTGGGCAGCATTTTTTCTGACCGCGGAGTCACGCGTTTTCTTCCCCAGGCACCAAAAAGGCTCGATTTTTAAAAACTGGAAGCAACACCATTTTTAGACATGGAATTTTATCCCGAAACTCATCCTCGTGTCCGTTTTTGCATTTGGCTTCAAAAAAAAAAATTTAGCTTCAAAAAACATTTTGGTTCCTGGGCAGCATTTTTTCTGACCGCGGAGTCACGCGTTTTCTTCCCCAGGCACCAAAAAGCCTCGATTTTTAAAAAGTGGAAGCAACACCATTTTTAGACATGGAATTTCATCCCGAAACTCATCCTGGTGTCCGTTTTTGCATTTGGCTTCAAAAAAAAAAATTTAGCTTCAAAAAACATTTTGGTTCCTGGGCAGCATTTTTTCTGACCGCGGAGTCACGCGTTTTCTTCCCCAGGCACCAAAAAGGCTCGATTTTTAAAAAGTGGAAGCAACACCATTTTTAGACATGGAATTTCATCCCGAAACTCATCCTGGTGTCCGTTTTTGCATTTGGCTTGAAAAAAAAAATTAGCTTCAAAAAACATTTTGGTTCCTGGGCAGCATTTTTTTTGACCGCGGAGTCACGCGTTTTCTTCCCCAGGCACCAAAAAGGCTCGATTTTTAAAAACTGGAAGCAACACCATTTTTAGACATGGAATTTCATCCCGAAACTCATCCTGGTGTCCGTTTTTGCATTTGGCTTCAAAAAAAAAAATTTAGCTTCAAAAAACATTTTGGTTCCTGGGCAGCATTTTTTCTGACCGTGGAGTCACGCGTTTTCTTCCCCAGGCACCAAAAAGGCTCGATTTTTAAAAACTGGAAGCAACACCATTTGTAGACATGGAATTTCATCCCGAAACTCATCCTGGTGTCCGTTTTTGCATTTGGCTTCAAAAAAAAAATTAGCTTCAAAAAACATTTTGGTTCCTGGGCAGCATTTTTTCTGACCGCGGAGTCACGCGTTTTCTTCCCCAGGGACCAAAAAGGCTCGATTTTTAAAAAGTGGAAGCAACACCATTTTTAGACATGGAATTTCATCCCGAAACTCATCCTGGTGTCCGTTTTTGCATTTGGCTTGAAAAAAAAAATTAGCTTCAAAAAACATTTTGGTTCCTGGGCAGCATTTTTTTTGACCGCGGAGTCACGCGTTTTCTTCCCCAGGCACCAAAAAGGCTCGATTTTTAAAAAGTGGAAGCAACACCATTTTTAGACATGGAATTTCGTCCCGAAACTCATCCTGGTGTCCGTTTTTGCATTTGGCTTGAAAAAAAAAATTAGCTTCAAAAAACATTTTGGTTCCTGGGCAGCATTTTTTTTGACCGTGGAGTCACGCGTTTTCTTCCCCAGGCACCAAAAAGGCTCGATTTTTAAAAACTGGAAGCAACACCATTTTTAGACATGGAATTTGATCCCGAAACTCATCCTGGTGTTCGTTTTTTCATTTGGCTTCAAAAAAAAAAATTAGCTTCAAAAAACATTTTGGTTGCTGGGCAGCATTTTTTCTGACCGCGGAGTCACGCGTTTTCTTCCCCAGGCACCAAAAAGGCTCGATTTTTAAAAAGTGGAAGCAACACCATTTTTAGACATGGAATTTCATCCCGAAACTCATCCTCGTGTCCGTTTTTGCATTTGGCTTCAAAAAAAAAAATTTAGCTTCAAAAAACATTTTGGTTGCTGGGCAGCATTTTTTCTGACCGCGGAGTCACGCGTTTTCTTCCCCAGGCACCAAAAAGGCTCGATTTTTAAAAACTGGAAGCAACACCATTTTTAGACATGGAATTTTATCCCGAAACTCATCCTCGTGTCCGTTTTTGCATTTGGCTTCAAAAAAAAAAATTTAGCTTCAAAAAACATTTTGGTTCCTGGGCAGCATTTTTTCTGACCGCGGAGTCACGCGTTTTCTTCCCCAGGCACCAAAAAGCCTCGATTTTTAAAAAGTGGAAGCAACACCATTTTTAGACATGGAATTTCATCCCGAAACTCATCCTCGTGTCCGTTTTTGCATTTGGCTTCAAAAAAAAAAATTTAGCTTCAAAAAACATTTTGGTTCCTGGGCAGCATTTTTTCTGACCGCGGAGTCACGCGTTTTCTTCCCCAGGCACCAAAAAGCCTCGATTTTTAAAAAGTGGAAGCAACACCATTTTTAGACATGGAATTTCATCCCGAAACTCATCCTGGTGTCCGTTTTTGCATTTGGCTTCAAAAAAAAAAATTTAGCTTCAAAAAACATTTTGGTTCCTGGGCAGCATTTTTTCTGACCGCGGAGTCACGCGTTTTCTTCCCCAGGCACCAAAAAGCCTCGATTTTTAAAAAGTGGAAGCAACACCATTTTTAGACATGGAATTTCATCCCGAAACTCATCCTGGTGTCCGTTTTTGCATTTGGCTTCAAAAAAAAAAATTTAGCTTCAAAAAACATTTTGGTTCCTGGGCAGCATTTTTTCTGACCGCGGAGTCACGCGTTTTCTTCCCCAGGCACCAAAAAGGCTCGATTTTTAAAAACTGGAAGCAACACCATTTTTAGACATGGAATTTTATCCCGAAACTCATCCTCGTGTCCGTTTTTGCATTTGGCTTCAAAAAAAAAAATTTAGCTTCAAAAAACATTTTGGTTCCTGGGCAGCATTTTTTCTGACCGCGGAGTCACGCGTTTTCTTCCCCAGGCACCAAAAAGGCTCGATTTTTAAAAAGTGGAAGCAACACCATTTTTAGACATGGAATTTCATCCCGAAACTCATCCTCGTGTCCGTTTTTGCATTTGGCTTCAAAAAAAAAAATTTAGCTTCAAAAAACATTTTGGTTCCTGGGCAGCATTTTTTCTGACCGCGGAGTCACGCGTTTTCTTCCCCAGGCACCAAAAAGGCTCGATTTTTAAAAACTGGAAGCAACACCATTTTTAGACATGGAATTTCATCCCGAAACTCATCCTCGTGTCCGTTTTTGCATTTGGCTTCAAAAAAAAAATTTAGCTTCAAAAAACATTTTGGTTCCTGGGCAGCATTTTTTCTGACAGCGGAGTCATGCCTTTTCTTCCCCAGGCACCAAAAAGGCTCGATTTTTAAAAAGTGGAAGCAACACCATTTTTAGACATGGAATTTCATCCCGAAACTCATCCTCGTGTCCGTTTTTGCATTTGGCTTCAAAAAAAAAAATTTCGCTTCAAAAAACATTTTGGTTGCTGGGCAGCATTTTTTCTGACTGCGGAGTCACGCGTTTTCTTCCCCAGGCACCAAAAAGGCTCGATTTTTAAAAACTGGAAGCAACACCATTTTTAGACATGGAATTTCATCCCGAAACTCATCCTCGTGTCCGTTTTTGCATTTGGCTTCAAAAAAAAAAATTTCGCTTCAAAAAACATTTTGGTTGCTGGGCAGCATTTTTTCTGACTGCGGAGTCACGCGTTTTCTTCCCCAGGCACCAAAAAGGCTCGATTTTTAAAAAGTGGAAGCAACACCATTTTTAGACATAGAATTTCATCCCGAAACTCATCCTGGTGTCCGTTTTTGCATTTGGCTTCAAAAAAAAAATTTAGCTTCAAAAAACATTTTGGTTGCTGGGCAGCATTTTTTCTGACCGCGGAGTCACGCGTTTTCTTCCCCAGGCACCAAAAAGGCTCGATTTTTAAAAACTGGAAGCAACACCATTTTTAGACATGGAATTTGATCCCGAAACTCATCCTGGTGTTCGTTTTTTCATTTGGCTTCAAAAAAAAAAATTAGCTTCAAAAAACATTTTGGTTCCTGGGCAGCATTTTTTCTGACCGCGGAGTCACGCGTTTTCTTCCCCAGGCACCAAAAAGGCTCGATTTTTAAAAAGTGGAAGCAACACCATTTTTAGACATGGAATTTCATCCCGAAACTCATCCTCGTGTCCGTTTTTGCATTTGGCTTCAAAAAAAAAATTTAGCTTCAAAAAACATTTTGGTTCCTGGGCAGCATTTTTTCTGACCGCGGAGTCACGCGTTTTCTTCCCCAGGCACCAAAAAGGCTCGATTTTTAAAAACTGGAAGCAACACCATTTTTAGACATGGAATTTGATCCCGAAACTCATCCTGGTGTTCGTTTTTTCATTTGGCTTCAAAAAAAAAAATTAGCTTCAAAAAACATTTTGGTTCCTGGGCAGCATTTTTTCTGACCGCGGAGTCACGCGTTTTCTTCCCCAGGCACCAAAAAGGCTCGATTTTTAAAAACTGGAAGCAACACCATTTTTAGACATGGAATTTCATCCCGAAACTCATCCTCGTGTCCGTTTTTGCATTTGGCTTCAAAAAAAAAAATTTAGCTTCAAAAAACATTTTGGTTGCTGGGCAGCATTTTTTCTGACCGCGGAGTCACGCGTTTTCTTCCCCAGGCACCAAAAAGGCTCGATTTTTAAAAAGTGGAAGCAACACCATTTTTAGACATGGAATTTCATCCCGAAACTCATCCTCGTGTCCGTTTTTGCATTTGGCTTCAAAAAAAAAAATTTAGCTTCAAAAAACATTTTGGTTCCTGGGCAGCATTTTTTCTGACCGCGGAGTCACGCGTTTTCTTCCCCAGGCACCAAAAAGGCTCGATTTTTAAAAACTGGAAGCAACACCATTTTTAGACATGGAATTTTATCCCGAAACTCATCCTCGTGTCCGTTTTTGCATTTGGCTTCAAAAAAAAAAATTTAGCTTCAAAAAACATTTTGGTTCCTGGGCAGCATTTTTTCTGACCGCGGAGTCACGCGTTTTCTTCCCCAGGCACCAAAAAGCCTCGATTTTTAAAAACTGGAAGCAACACCATTTTTAGACATGGAATTTCATCCCGAAACTCATCCTGGTGTCCGTTTTTGCATTTGGCTTCAAAAAAAAAAATTTAGCTTCAAAAAACATTTTGGTTCCTGGGCAGCATTTTTTCTGACCGCGGAGTCACGCGTTTTCTTCCCCAGGCACCAAAAAGGCTCGATTTTTAAAAACTGGAAGCAACACCATTTTTAGACATGGAATTTCATCCCGAAACTCATCCTCGTGTCCGTTTTTGCATTTGGCTTCAAAAAAAAAATTTAGCTTCAAAAAACATTTCGGTTCCTGGGCAGCATTTTTTCTGACAGCGGAGTCATGCCTTTTCTTCCCCAGGCACCAAAAAGGCTCGATTTTTAAAAAGTGGAAGCAACACCATTTTTAGACATGGAATTTCATCCCGAAACTCATCCTCGTGTCCGTTTTTGCATTTGGCTTCAAAAAAAAAATTTAGCTTCAAAAAACATTTTGGTTGCTGGGCAGCATTTTTTCTGACTGCGGAGTCACGCGTTTTCTTCCCCAGGCACCAAAAAGGCTCGATTTTTAAAAAGTGGAAGCAACACCATTTTTAGACATGGAATTTCATCCCGAAACTCATCCTGGTGTCCGTTTTTGCATTTGGCTTCAAAAAAAAAAATTTAGCTTCAAAAAACATTTTGGTTCCTGGGCAGCATTTTTTCTGACCGCGGAGTCACGCGTTTTCTTCCCCAGGCACCAAAAAGGCTCGATTTTTAAAAACTGGAAGCAACACCATTTTTAGACATGGAATTTCATCCCGAAACTCATCCTCGTGTCCGTTTTTGCATTTGGCTTCAAAAAAAAAATTTAGCTTCAAAAAACATTTCGGTTCCTGGGCAGCATTTTTTCTGACAGCGGAGTCATGCCTTTTCTTCCCCAGGCACCAAAAAGGCTCGATTTTTAAAAAGTGGAAGCAACACCATTTTTAGACATGGAATTTCATCCCGAAACTCATCCTCGTGTCCGTTTTTGCATTTGGCTTCAAAAAAAAAAATTTAGCTTCAAAAAACATTTTGGTTGCTGGGCAGCATTTTTTCTGACTGCGGAGTCACGCGTTTTCTTCCCCAGGCACCAAAAAGGCTCGATTTTTAAAAAGTGGAAGCAACACCATTTTTAGACATAGAATTTCATCCCGAAACTCATCCTGGTGTCCGTTTTTGCATTTGGCTTCAAAAAAAAAAATTTAGCTTCAAAAAACATTTTGGTTGCTGGGCAGCATTTTTTCTGACCGCGGAGTCACGCTTTTTCTTCCCCAGGCACCAAAAAGGCTCGATTTTTAAAAATTGGAAGCAACACCATTTTTAGACATGGAATTTCATCCCGAAACTCATCCTGGTGTCCGTTTTTGCATTTGGCTTCAAAAAAAAAAATTTAGCTTCAAAAAACATTTTGGTTCGTGGGCAGCATTTTTTCTGACCGCGGAGTCACGCGTTTTCTTCCCCAGGCACCAAAAAGGCTCGATTTTTAAAAAGTGGAAGCAACACCATTTTTAGACATGGAATTTCATCCCGAAACTCATCCTGGTGTCCGTTTTTGCATTTGGCTTAAAAAAAAATTTAGCTTCAAAAAACATTTTGGTTCCTGGGCAGCATTTTTTCTGACCGTGGAGTCACGCGTTTTCTTCCCCAGGCACCAAAAAGGCTCGATTTTTAAAAACTGGAAGCAACACCATTTTTAGACATGGAATTTCATCCCGAAACTCATCCTGGTGTCCGTTTTTGCATTTGGCTTGAAAAAAAAAATTTAGCTTCAAAAAACAATTTGGTTCCTGGGCAGCATTTTTTCTGACCGCGGAGTCACGCGTTTTCTTCCCCAGGCACCAAAAAGGCTCGATTTTTAAAAAGTGGAAGCAACACCATTTTTAGACATGGAATTTCATCCCGAAACTCATCCTGGTGTCCGTTTTTGCATTTGGCTTCAAAAAAAAAAATTAGCTTCAAAAAACATTTTGGTTCCTGGGCAGCATTTTTTCTGACCGCGGAGTCACGCGTTTTCTTCCCCAGGCACCAAAAAGGCTCGATTTTTAAAAACTGGAAGCAACACCATTTTTAGACATGGAATTTGATCCCGAAACTCATCCTGGTGTTCGTTTTTGCATTTGGCTTAAAAAAAAAAATTAGCTTCAAAAAACATTTTGGTTGCTGGGCAGCATTTTTTCTGACCGCGGAGTCATGCGTTTTCTTCCCCAGGCACCAAAAAGGCTCGATTTTTAAAAAGTGGAAGCAACACCATTTTTAGACATGGAATTTCATCCCGAAACTCATCCTCGTGTCCGTTTTTGCATTTGGCTTCAAAAAAAAAAATTTAGCTTCAAAAAACATTTTGGTTCCTGGGCAGCATTTTTTCTGACAGCGGAGTCATGCCTTTTCTTCCCCAGGCACCAAAAAGGCTCGATTTTTAAAAAGTGGAAGCAACACCATTTTTAGACATGGAATTTCATCCCGAAACTCATCCTGGTGTCCGTTTTTGCATTTGGCTTCAAAAAAAAATTAGCTTCAAAAAACATTTTGGTTGCTGGGCAGCATTTTTTCTGACAGCGGAGTCACGCGTTTTCTTCCCCAGGCACCAAAAAGGCTCGATTTTTAAAAACTGGAAGCAACACCATTTTTAGACATGGAATTTGATCCCGAAACTCATCCTGGTGTTCGTTTTTGCATTTGGCTTCAAAAAAAAATTAGCTTCAAAAAACATTTTGGTTGCTGGGCAGCATTTTTTCTGACAGCGGAGTCACGCGTTTTCTTCCCCAGGCACCAAAAAGGCTCGATTTTTAAAAACTGGAAGCAACACCATTTTTAGACATGGAATTTGATCCCGAAACTCATCCTGGTGTTCGTTTTTGCATTTGGCTTCAAAAAAAAATTAGCTTCAAAAAACATTTTGGTTGCTGGGCAGCATTTTTTCTGACAGCGGAGTCACGCGTTTTCTTCCCCAGGCACCAAAAAGGCTCGATTTTTAAAAACTGGAAGCAACACCATTTTTAGACATGGAATTTGATCCCGAAACTCATCCTGGTGTTCGTTTTTTCATTTGGCTTCAAAAAAAAAAATTAGCTTCAAAAAACATTTAGGTTGCTGGGCAGCATTTTTTCTGACCGCGGAGTCACGCGTTTTCTTCCCCAGGCACCAAAAAGGCTCGATTTTTAAAAAGTGGAAGCAACACCATTTTTAGACATGGAATTTCATCCCGAAACTCATCCTCGTGTCCGTTTTTGCATTTGGCTTCAAAAAAAAAAATTAGCTTCAAAAAACATTTTGGTTCCTGGGCAGCATTTTTTCTGACCGCGGAGTCACGCGTTTTCTTCCCCAGGCACCAAAAAGGCTCGATTTTTAAAAACTGGAAGCAACACCATTTTTAGACATGGAATTTCATCCCGAAACTCATCCTCGTGTCCGTTTTTGCATTTGGCTTCAAAAAAAAAAATTTAGCTTCAAAAAACATTTTGGTTGATGGGCAGCATTTTTTCTGACCGCGGAGTCACGCGTTTTCTTCCCCAGGCACCAAAAAGGCTCGATTTTTAAAAAGTGGAAGCAACACCATTTTTAGACATGGAATTTCATCCCGAAACTCATCCTCGTGTCCGTTTTTGCATTTGGCTTCAAAAAAAAAAATTTAGCTTCAAAAAACATTTTGGTTCCTGGGCAGCATTTTTTCTGACCGCGGAGTCACGCGTTTTCTTCCCCAGGCACCAAAAAGGCTCGATTTTTAAAAACTGGAAGCAACACCATTTTTAGACATGGAATTTTATCCCGAAACTCATCCTCGTGTCCGTTTTTGCATTTGGCTTCAAAAAAAAAAATTTAGCTTCAAAAAACATTTTGGTTCCTGGGCAGCATTTTTTCTGACCGCGGAGTCACGCGTTTTCTTCCCCAGGCACCAAAAAGCCTCGATTTTTAAAAACTGGAAGCAACACCATTTTTAGACATGGAATTTCATCCCGAAACTCATCCTCGTGTCCGTTTTTGCATTTGGCTTCAAAAAAAAAAATTTAGCTTCAAAAAACATTTTGGTTCCTGGGCAGCATTTTTTCTGACCGCGGAGTCACGCGTTTTCTTCCCCAGGCACCAAAAAGGCTCGATTTTTAAAAACTGGAAGCAACACCATTTTTAGACATGGAATTTCATCCCGAAACTCATCCTGGTGTCCGTTTTTGCATTTGGCTTCAAAAAAAAAAATTTAGCTTCAAAAAACATTTTGGTTCCTGGGCAGCATTTTTTCTGACCGCGGAGTCACGCGTTTTCTTCCCCAGGCACCAAAAAGGCTCGATTTTTAAAAACTGGAAGCAACACGATTTTTAGACATGGAATTTCATCCCGAAACTCATCCTCGTGTCCGTTTTTGCATTTGGCTTCAAAAAAAAAATTTAGCTTCAAAAAACATTTCGGTTCCTGGGCAGCATTTTTTCTGACAGCGGAGTCATGCCTTTTCTTCCCCAAGCACCAAAAAGGCTCGATTTTTAAAAAGTGGAAGCAACACCATTTTTAGACATGGAATTTCATCCCGAAACTCATCCTCGTGTCCGTTTTTGCATTTGGCTTCAAAAAAAAAAATTTAGCTTCAAAAAACATTTTGGTTGCTGGGCAGCATTTTTTCTGACTGCGGAGTCACGCGTTTTCTTCCCCAGGCACCAAAAAGGCTCGATTTTTAAAAAGTGGAAGCAACACCATTTTTAGACATGGAATTTCATCCCGAAACTCATCCTGGTGTCCGTTTTTGCATTTGGCTTCAAAAAAAAAATTTAGCTTCAAAAAACATTTTGGTTCCTGGGCAGCATTTTTTCTGACCGCGGAGTCACGCGTTTTCTTCCCCAGGCACCAAAAAGGCTCGATTTTTAAAAACTGGAAGCAACACCATTTTTAGACATGGAATTTCATCCCGAAACTCATCCTCGTGTCCGTTTTTGCATTTGGCTTCAAAAAAAAAATTTAGCTTCAAAAAACATTTCGGTTCCTGGGCAGCATTTTTTCTGACAGCGGAGTCATGCCTTTTCTTCCCCAGGCACCAAAAAGGCTCGATTTTTAAAAAGTGGAAGCAACACCATTTTTAGACATGGAATTTCATCCCGAAACTCATCCTCGTGTCCGTTTTTGCATTTGGCTTCAAAAAAAAAAAATTAGCTTCAAAAAACATTTTGGTTGCTGGGCAGCATTTTTTCTGACTGCGGAGTCACGCGTTTTCTTCCCCAGGCACCAAAAAGGCTCGATTTTTAAAAAGTGGAAGCAACACCATTTTTAGACATAGAATTTCATCCCGAAACTCATCCTGGTGTCCGTTTTTGCATTTGGCTTCAAAAAAAAAATTTAGCTTCAAAAAACATTTTGGTTGCTGGGCAGCATTTTTTCTGACCGCGGAGTCACGCGTTTTCTTCCCCAGGCACCAAAAAGGCTCGATTTTTAAAAATTGGAAGCAACACCATTTTTAGACATGGAATTTCATCCCGAAACTCATCCTGGTGTCCGTTTTTGCATTTGGCTTCAAAAAAAAAATTTAGCTTCAAAAAACATTTTGGTTCGTGGGCAGCATTTTTTCTGACCGCGGAGTCACGCGTTTTCTTCCCCAGGCACCAAAAAGGCTCGATTTTTAAAAAGTGGAAGCAACACCATTTTTAGACATGGAATTTCATCCCGAAACTCATCCTGGTGTCCGTTTTTGCATTTGGCTTAAAAAAAAATTTAGCTTCAAAAAACATTTTGGTTCCTGGGCAGCATTTTTTCTGACCGTGGAGTCACGCGTATTCTTCCCCAGGCACCAAAAAGGCTCGATTTTTAAAAACTGGAAGCAACACCATTTTTAGACATGGAATTTCATCCCGAAACTCATCCTGGTGTCCGTTTTTGCATTTGGCTTGAAAAAAAAAATTTAGCTTCAAAAAACAATTTGGTTCCTGGGCAGCATTTTTTCTGACCGCGGAGTCACGCGTTTTCTTCCCCAGGCACCAAAAAGGCTCGATTTTTAAAAAGTGGAAGCAACACCATTTTTAGACATGGAATTTCATCCCGAAACTCATCCTGGTGTCCGTTTTTGCATTTGGCTTCAAAAAAAAAATTTAGCTTCAAAAAACATTTTGGTTCCTGGGCAGCATTTTTTCTGACCGCGGAGTCACGCGTTTTCTTCCCCAGGCACCAAAAAGGCTCGATTTTTAAAAACTGGAAGCAACACCATTTTTAGACATGGAATTTGATCCCGAAACTCATCCTGGTGTTCGTTTTTGCATTTGGCTTAAAAAAAAAATTAGCTTCAAAAAACATTTTGGTTGCTGGGAAGCATTTTTTCTGACCGCGGAGTCATGCGTTTTCTTCCCCAGGCACCAAAAAGGCTCAATTTTTAAAAAGTGGAAGCAACACCATTTTTAGACATGGAATTTCATCCCGAAACTCATCCTCGTGTCCGTTTTTGCATTTGGCTTCAAAAAAAAAAATTTAGCTTCAAAAAACATTTTGGTTCCTGGGCAGCATTTTTTCTGACAGCGGAGTCATGCCTTTTCTTCCCCAGGCACCAAAAAGGCTCAATTTTTAAAAAGTGGAAGCAACACCATTTTTAGACATGGAATTTCATCCCGAAACTCATCCTGGTGTCCGTTTTTGCATTTGGCTTCAAAAAAAAAAATTTAGCTTCAAAAAACATTTTGGTTGCTGGGCAGCATTTTTTCTGACCGCGGAGTCACGCGTTTTCTTCCCCAGGCACCAAAAAGGCTCGATTTTTAAAAACTGGAAGCAACACCATTTTTAGACATGGAATTTGATCCCGAAACTCATCCTGGTGTTCGT
This sequence comes from Pituophis catenifer annectens, assembly GCF_029215685.1. NCBI lineage: Eukaryota > Metazoa > Chordata > Lepidosauria > Squamata > Colubridae > Pituophis > Pituophis catenifer. The sequence goes on along the minus strand of NW_027256896.1, from coordinate 14,488,425 downwards.
TTTTGCATTTGGCTTCAAAAAAAAATTAGCTTCAAAAAACATTTTGGTTGCTGGGCAGCATTTTTTCTGACCGCGGAGTCACGCGTTTTCTTCCCCAGGCAACAAAAAGGCTCGATTTTTAAAAAGTGGAAGCAACACCATTTTTAGACATGGAATTTCATCCCGAAACTCATCCTCGTGTCCTTTTTTGCATTTGGCTTCAAAAAAAAAAATTTAGCTTCAAAAAACATTTTGGTTCCTGGGCAGCATTTTTTCTGACCGCGGAGTCACGCGTTTTCTTCCCCAGGCACCAAAAAGGCTCGATTTTTAAAAACTGGAAGCAACACCATTTTTAGACATAGAATTTCATCCCGAAACTCATCCTGGTGTCCGTTTTTGCATTTGGCTTCAAAAAAAAAATTTAGCTTCAAAAAACATTTTGGTTGCTGGACAGCATTTTTTCTGACCGCGGAGTCACGCGTTTTCTTCCCCAGGCACCAAAAAGGCTCGATTTTTAAAAACTGGAAGCAACACCATTTTTAGACATGGAATTTGATCCCGAAACTCATCCTGGTGTTCGTTTTTGCATTTGGCTTCAAAAAAAAAATTAGCTTCAAAAAACATTTTGGTTGCTGGGAAGCATTTTTTCTGACCGCGGAGTCACGCGTTTTCTTCCCCAGGCACCAAAAAGGCTCGATTTTTAAAAAGTGGAAGCAACACCATTTTTAGACATGGAATTTCATCCCGAAACTCATCCTCGTGTCCGTTTTTGCATTTGGCTTCAAAAAAAAAAATTTAGCTTCAAAAAACATTTTGGTTCCTGGGCAGCATTTTTTCTGACCGCAGAGTCACACCTTTTCTTCCCCAGGCACCAAAAAGGCTCGATTTTTAAAAAGTGGAAGCAACACCATTTTTAGACATGGAATTTCATCCCGAAACTCATCCTGGTGTCCGTTTTTGCATTTGGCTTCAAAAAAAAATTTAGCTTCAAAAAACATTTTGGTTCCTGGGCAGCATTTTTTCTGACCGCGGAGTCACGCGTTTTCTTCCCCAGGCACCAAAAAGGCTCGATTTTTAAAAAGTGGAAGCAACACCATTTTTAGACATGGAATTTCATCCCGAAACTCATCCTGGTGTCCGTTTTTGCATTTGGCTTCAAAAAAAAATTTAGCTTCAAAAAATATTTTGGTTCCTGGGCAGCATTTTTTCTGACCGCGGAGTCACTCGTTTTCTTCCCCAGGCACCAAAAAGGCTCGATTTTTAAAAAGTGGAAGCAACACCATTTTTAGACATGGAATTTCATCCCGAAACTCATCCTGGTGTCCGTTTTTGCATTTGGCTTAAAAAAAAAAATTTAGCTTCAAAAAACATTTTGGTTCCTGGGCAGCATTTTTTCTGACCGCGGAGTCACGCGTTTTCTTCCCCAGGCACCAAAAAGGCTCGATTTTTAAAAAGTGGAAGCAACACCATTTTTAGACATGGAATTTCATCCCGAAACTCATCCTGGTGTCCGTTTTTGCATTTGGCTTAAAAAAAAATTTAGCTTCAAAAAACATTTTGGTTCCTGGGCAGCATTTTTTCTGACCGTGGAGTCACGCGTTTTCTTCCCCAGGCACCAAAAAGGCTCGATTTTTAAAAAGTGGAAGCAACACCATTTTTAGACATGGAATTTCATCCCGAAACTCATCCTGGTGTCCGTTTTTGCATTTGGCTTCAAAAAAAAAATTTAGCTTCAAAAAACATTTTGGTTCCTGGGCAGCATTTTTTCTGACCGCGGAGTCACGCGTTTTCTTCCCCAGGCACCAAAAAGGCTCGATTTTTAAAAAGTGGAAGCAACACCATTTTTAGACATGGAATTTCATCCCGAAACTCATCCTGGTGTCCGTTTTTGCATTTGGCTTCAAAAAAAAAATTTAGCTTCAAAAAACATTTTGGTTCCTGGGCAGCATTTTTTCTGACCGCGGAGTCACGCGTTTTCTTCCCCAGGCACCAAAAAGGCTCGATTTTTAAAAACTGGAAGCAACACCATTTTTAGACATGGAATTTGATCCCGAAACTCATCCTGGTGTTCGTTTTTGCATTTGGCTTAAAAAAAAAATTAGCTTCAAAAAATATTTTGGTTGCTGGGCAGCATTTTTTCTGACCGCGGAGTCACGCGTTTTCTTCCCCAGGCACCAAAAAGGCTCGATTTTTAAAAAGTGGAAGCAACACCATTTTTAGACATGGAATTTCATCCCGAAACTCATCCTCGTTTCCGTTTTTGCATTTGGCTTCAAAAAAAAAAATTTAGCTTCAAAAAACCTTTTGGTTCCTGGGCAGCATTTTTTCTGACAGCGGAGTCATGCCTTTTCTTCCCCAGGCACCAAAAAGGCTCGATTTTTAAAAAGTGGAAGCAACACCATTTTTAGACATGGAATTTCATCCCGAAACTCATCCTGGTGTCCGTTTTTGCATTTGGCTTCAAAATAAAAATTTAGCTTCAAAAAACATTTTGGTTGCTGGGCAGCATTTTTTCTGACCGCGGAGTCACGCGTTTTCTTCCCCAGGCACCAAAAAGGCTCGATTTTTAAAAAGTGGAAGCAACACCATTTTTAGACATGGAATTTCATCCCGAAACTCATCCTGGTGTCCGTTTTTGCATTTGGCTTCAAAAAAAAATTTAGCTTCAAAAAATATTTTGGTTCCTGGGCAGCATTTTTTCTGACCGCGGAGTCACTCGTTTTCTTCCCCAGGCACCAAAAAGGCTCGATTTTTAAAAAGTGGAAGCAACACCATTTTTAGACATGGAATTTCATCCCGAAACTCATCCTGGTGTCCGTTTTTGCATTTGGCTTAAAAAAAAAAATTTAGCTTCAAAAAACATTTTGGTTCCTGGGCAGCATTTTTTCTGACCGTGGAGTCACGCGTTTTCTTCCCCAGGCACCAAAAAGGCTCGATTTTTAAAAACTGGAAGCAACACCATTTTTAGACATGGAATTTCATCCCGAAACTCATCCTGGTGTCCGTTTTTGCATTTGGCTTGAAAAAAAAAATTTAGCTTCAAAAAACAATTTGGTTCCTGGGCAGCATTTTTTCTGACCGCGGAGTCACGCGTTTTCTTCCCCAGGCACCAAAAAGGCTCGATTTTTAAAAAGTGGAAGCAACACCATTTTTAGACATGGAATTTCATCCCGAAACTCATCCGCGTGTCCGTTTTTGCATTTGGCTTCAAAAAAAAAAATTTAGCTTCAAAAAACCTTTTGGTTCCTGGGCAGCATTTTTTCTGACAGCGGAGTCATGCCTTTTCTTCCCCAGGCACCAAAAAGGCTCGATTTTTAAAAAGTGGAAGCAACACCATTTTTAGACATGGAATTTCATCCCGAAACTCATCCTGGTGTCCGTTTTTGCATTTGGCTTCAAAAAAAAAATTTAGCTTCAAAAAACATTTTGGTTGCTGGGCAGCATTTTTTCTGACCGCGGAGTCACGCGTTTTCTTCCCCAGGCACCAAAAAGGCTCGATTTTTAAAAAGTGGAAGCAACACCATTTTTAGACATGGAATTTGATCCCGAAACTCATCCTGGTGTTCGTTTTTGCATTTGGCTTCAAAAAAAAAATTAGCTTCAAAAAACATTTTGGTTGCTGGGCAGCATTTTTTCTGACAGCGGAGTCATGCCTTTTCTTCCCCAGGCACCAAAAAGGCTCGATTTTTAAAAAGTGGAAGCAACACCATTTTTAGACATGGAATTTCATCCCGAAACTCATCCTGGTGTCCGTTTTTGCATTTGGCTTCAAAAAAAAATTTAGCTTCAAAAAACATTTTGGTTGCTGGGCAGCATTTTTTCTGACCGCGGAGTCACGCGTTTTCTTCCCCAGGCACCAAAAAGGCTCGATTTTTAAAAACTGGAAGCAACACCATTTTTAGACATGGAATTTGATCCCGAAACTCATCCTGGTGTTCGTTTTTGCATTTGGCTTCAAAAAAAAATTAGCTTCAAAAAACATTTTGGTTGCTGGGTAGCATTTTTTCTGACCGCGGAGTCACGCGTTTTCTTCCCCAGGCAACAAAAAGGCTCGATTTTTAAAAAGTGGAAGCAACACCATTTTTAGACATGGAATTTCATCCCGAAACTCATCCTCGTGTCCGTTTTTGCATTTGGCTTCAAAAAAAAAAATTTAGCTTCAAAAAACATTTTGGTTCCTGGGCAGCATTTTTTCTGACCGCGGAGTCACGCGTTTTCTTCCCCAGGCACCAAAAAGGCTCGATTTTTAAAAACTGGAAGCAACACCATTTTTAGACATAGAATTTCATCCCGAAACTCATCCTGGTGTCCGTTTTTGCATTTGGCTTCAAAAAAAAAATTTAGCTTCAAAAAACATTTTGGTTGCTGGGCAGCATTTTTTCTGACCGCGGAGTCACGCGTTTTCTTCCCCAGGCACCAAAAAGGCTCGATTTTTAAAAAGTGGAAGCAACACCATTTTTAGACATGGAATTTCATCCCGAAACTCATCCTGGTGTCCGTTTTTGCATTTGGCTTAAAAAAAAATTTAGCTTCAAAAAACATTTTGGTTCCTGGGCAGCATTTTTTCTGACCGTGGAGTCACGCGTTTTCTTCCCCAGGCACCAAAAAGGCTCGATTTTTAAAAAGTGGAAGCAACACCATTTTTAGACATGGAATTTCATCCCGAAACTCATCCTGGTGTCCGTTTTTGCATTTGGCTTCAAAAAAAAAATTTAGCTTCAAAAAACATTTTGGTTCCTGGGCAGCATTTTTTCTGACCGCGGAGTCACGCGTTTTCTTCCCCAGGCACCAAAAAGGCTCGATTTTTAAAAAGTGGAAGCAACACCATTTTTAGACATGGAATTTCATCCCGAAACTCATCCTGGTGTCCGTTTTTGCATTTGGCTTCAAAAAAAAAATTTAGCTTCAAAAAACATTTTGGTTCCTGGGCAGCATTTTTTCTGACCGCGGAGTCACGCGTTTTCTTCCCCAGGCACCAAAAAGGCTCGATTTTTAAAAACTGGAAGCAACACCATTTTTAGACATGGAATTTGATCCCGAAACTCATCCTGGTGTTCGTTTTTGCATTTGGCTTAAAAAAAAAATTAGCTTCAAAAAATATTTTGGTTGCTGGGCAGCATTTTTTCTGACCGCGGAGTCACGCGTTTTCTTCCCCAGGCACCAAAAAGGCTCGATTTTTAAAAAGTGGAAGCAACACCATTTTTAGACATGGAATTTCATCCCGAAACTCATCCTCGTTTCCGTTTTTGCATTTGGCTTCAAAAAAAAAAATTTAGCTTCAAAAAACCTTTTGGTTCCTGGGCAGCATTTTTTCTGACAGCGGAGTCATGCCTTTTCTTCCCCAGGCACCAAAAAGGCTCGATTTTTAAAAAGTGGAAGCAACACCATTTTTAGACATGGAATTTCATCCCGAAACTCATCCTGGTGTCCGTTTTTGCATTTGGCTTCAAAAAAAAAATTTAGCTTCAAAAAACATTTTGGTTGCTGGGCAGCATTTTTTCTGACCGCGGAGTCACGCGTTTTCTTCCCCAGGCACCAAAAAGGCTCGATTTTTAAAAAGTGGAAGCAACACCATTTTTAGACATGGAATTTCATCCCGAAACTCATCCTGGTGTCCGTTTTTGCATTTGGCTTCAAAAAAAAATTTAGCTTCAAAAAATATTTTGGTTCCTGGGCAGCATTTTTTCTGACCGCGGAGTCACTCGTTTTCTTCCCCAGGCACCAAAAAGGCTCGATTTTTAAAAAGTGGAAGCAACACCATTTTTAGACATGGAATTTCATCCCGAAACTCATCCTGGTGTCCGTTTTTGCATTTGGCTTAAAAAAAAAAATTTAGCTTCAAAAAACATTTTGGTTCCTGGGCAGCATTTTTTCTGACCGTGGAGTCACGCGTTTTCTTCCCCAGGCACCAAAAAGGCTCGATTTTTAAAAACTGGAAGCAACACCATTTTTAGACATGGAATTTCATCCCGAAACTCATCCTGGTGTCCGTTTTTGCATTTGGCTTGAAAAAAAAAATTTAGCTTCAAAAAACAATTTGGTTCCTGGGCAGCATTTTTTCTGACCGCGGAGTCACGCGTTTTCTTCCCCAGGCACCAAAAAGGCTCGATTTTTAAAAACTGGAAGCAACACCATTTTTAGACATGGAATTTGATCCCGAAACTCATCCTGGTGTTCGTTTTTGCATTTGGCTTAAAAAAAAAATTAGCTTCAAAAAATATTTTGGTTGCTGGGCAGCATTTTTTCTGACCGCGGAGTCACGCGTTTTCTTCCCCAGGCACCAAAAAGGCTCGATTTTTAAAAAGTGGAAGCAACACCATTTTTAGACATGGAATTTCATCCCGAAACTCATCCTCGTTTCCGTTTTTGCATTTGGCTTCAAAAAAAAAAATTTAGCTTCAAAAAACATTTTGGTTCCTGGGCAGCATTTTTTCTGACCGCGGAGTCACGCGTTTTCTTCCCCAGGCACCAAAAAGGCTCGATTTTTAAAAACTGGAAGCAACACCATTTTTAGACATGGAATTTGATCCCGAAACTCATCCTGGTGTTCGTTTTTGCATTTGGCTTAAAAAAAAAATTAGCTTCAAAAAATATTTTGGTTGCTGGGCAGCATTTTTTCTGACCGCGGAGTCACGCGTTTTCTTCCCCAGGCACCAAAAAGGCTCGATTTTTAAAAAGTGGAAGCAACACCATTTTTAGACATGGAATTTCATCCCGAAACTCATCCTCGTTTCCGTTTTTGCATTTGGCTTCAAAAAAAAAAATTTAGCTTCAAAAAACCTTTTGGTTCCTGGGCAGCATTTTTTCTGACAGCGGAGTCATGCCTTTTCTTCCCCAGGCACCAAAAAGGCTCGATTTTTAAAAAGTGGAAGCAACACCATTTTTAGACATGGAATTTCATCCCAAAACTCATCCTGGTGTCCGTTTTTGCATTTGGCTTCAAAAAAAAAATTTAGCTTCAAAAAACATTTTGGTTGCTGGGCAGCATTTTTTCTGACCGCGGAGTCACGCGTTTTCTTCCCCAGGCACCAAAAAGGCTCGATTTTTAAAAAGTGGAAGCAACACCATTTTTAGACATGGAATTTCATCCCGAAACTCATCCTGGTGTCCGTTTTTGCATTTGGCTTCAAAAAAAAATTTAGCTTCAAAAAATATTTTGGTTCCTGGGCAGCATTTTTTCTGACCGCGGAGTCACTCGTTTTCTTCCCCAGGCACCAAAAAGGCTCGATTTTTAAAAAGTGGAAGCAACACCATTTTTAGACATGGAATTTCATCCCGAAACTCATCCTGGTGTCCGTTTTTGCATTTGGCTTAAAAAAAAAAATTTAGCTTCAAAAAACATTTTGGTTCCTGGGCAGCATTTTTTCTGACCGTGGAGTCACGCGTTTTCTTCCCCAGGCACCAAAAAGGCTCGATTTTTAAAAAGTGGAAGCAACACCATTTTTAGACATGGAATTTCATCCCGAAACTCATCCTGGTGTCCGTTTTTGCATTTGGCTTGAAAAAAAAAATTTAGCTTCAAAAAACAATTTGGTTCCTGGGCAGCATTTTTTCTGACCGCGGAGTCACGCGTTTTCTTCCCCAGGCACCAAAAAGGCTCGATTTTTAAAAAGTGGAAGCAACACCATTTTTAGACATGGAATTTCATCCCGAAACTCATCCTCGTGTCCGTTTTTGCATTTGGCTTCAAAAAAAAAAATTTAGCTTCAAAAAACCTTTTGGTTCCTGGGCAGCATTTTTTCTGACAGCGGAGTCATGCCTTTTCTTCCCCAGGCACCAAAAAGGCTCGATTTTTAAAAAGTGGAAGCAACACCATTTTTAGACATGGAATTTCATCCCGAAACTCATCCTGGTGTCCGTTTTTGCATTTGGCTTCAAAAAAAAAATTTACCTTCAAAAAACATTTTGGTTGCTGGGCAGCATTTTTTCTGACCGCGGAGTCACGCGTTTTCTTCCCCAGGCACCAAAAAGGCTCGATTTTTAAAAACTGGAAGCAACACCATTTTTAGACATGGAATTTGATCCCGAAACTCATCCTGGTGTTCGTTTTTGCATTTGGCTTCAAAAAAAAAATTAGCTTCAAAAAACATTTTGGTTGCTGGGCAGCATTTTTTCTGACAGCGGAGTCATGCCTTTTCTTCCCCAGGCACCAAAAAGGCTCGATTTTTAAAAAGTGGAAGCAACACCATTTTTAGACATGGAATTTCATCCCGAAACTCATCCTGGTGTCCGTTTTTGCATTTGGCTTCAAAAAAAAAATTTAGCTTCAAAAAACATTTTGGTTGCTGGGCAGCATTTTTTCTGACCGCGGAGTCACGCGTTTTCTTCCCCAGGCACCAAAAAGGCTCGATTTTTAAAAACTGGAAGCAACACCATTTTTAGACATGGAATTTGATCCCGAAACTCATCCTGGTGTTCGTTTTTGCATTTGGCTTCAAAAAAAAATTAGCTTCAAAAAACATTTTGGTTGCTGGGCAGCATTTTTTCTGACCGCGGAGTCACGCGTTTTCTTCCCCAGGCAACAAAAAGGCTCGATTTTTAAAAAGTGGAAGCAACACCATTTTTAGACATGGAATTTCATCCCGAAACTCATCCTCGTGTCCGTTTTTGCATTTGGCTTCAAAAAAAAAAATTTAGCTTCAAAAAACATTTTGGTTCCTGGGCAGCATTTTTTCTGACCGCGGAGTCACGCCTTTTCTTCCCCAGGCACCAAAAAGGCTCGATTTTTAAAAACTGGAAGCAACACCATTTTTAGACATAGAATTTCATCCCGAAACTCATCCTGGTGTCCGTTTTTGCATTTGGCTTCAAAAAAAAAATTTAGCTTCAAAAAACATTTTGGTTGCTGGGCAGCATTTTTTCTGACAGCGGAGTCATGCCTTTTCTTCCCCAGGCACCAAAAAGGCTCGATTTTTAAAAAGTGGAAGCAACACCATTTTTAGACATGGAATTTCATCCCGAAACTCATCCTGGTGTCCGTTTTTGCATTTGGCTTCAAAAAACCTTTTGGTTCCTGGGCAGCATTTTTTCTGACAGCGGAGTCATGCCTTTTCTTCCCCAGGCACCAAAAAGGCTCGATTTTTAAAAAGTGGAAGCAACACCATTTTTAGACATGGAATTTCATCCCGAAACTCATCCTGGTGTCCGTTTTTGCATTTGGCTTCAAAAAAAAAATTTAGCTTCAAAAAACATTTTGGTTGCTGGGCAGCATTTTTTCTGACCGCGGAGTCACGCGTTTTCTTCCCCAGGCACCAAAAAGGCTCGATTTTTAAAAAGTGGAAGCAACACCATTTTTAGACATGGAATTTCATCCCGAAACTCATCCTGGTGTCCGTTTTTGCATTTGGCTTCAAAAAAAAATTTAGCTTCAAAAAATATTTTGGTTCCTGGGCAGCATTTTTTCTGACCGCGGAGTCACTCGTTTTCTTCCCCAGGCACCAAAAAGGCTCGATTTTTAAAAAGTGGAAGCAACACCATTTTTAGACATGGAATTTCATCCCGAAACTCATCCTGGTGTCCGTTTTTGCATTTGGCTTAAAAAAAAAAATTTAGCTTCAAAAAACATTTTGGTTCCTGGGCAGCATTTTTTCTGACCGTGGAGTCACGCGTTTTCTTCCCCAGGCACCAAAAAGGCTCGATTTTTAAAAACTGGAAGCAACACCATTTTTAGACATGGAATTTCATCCCGAAACTCATCCTGGTGTCCGTTTTTGCATTTGGCTTGAAAAAAAAAATTTAGCTTCAAAAAACAATTTGGTTCCTGGGCAGCATTTTTTCTGACCGCGGAGTCACGCGTTTTCTTCCCCAGGCACCAAAAAGGCTCGATTTTTAAAAAGTGGAAGCAACACCATTTTTAGACATGGAATTTCATCCCGAAACTCATCCTCGTGTCCGTTTTTGCATTTGGCTTCAAAAAAAAAAATTTAGCTTCAAAAAACCTTTTGGTTCCTGGGCAGCATTTTTTCTGACAGCGGAGTCATGCCTTTTCTTCCCCAGGCACCAAAAAGGCTCGATTTTTAAAAAGTGGAAGCAACACCATTTTTAGACATGGAATTTCATCCCGAAACTCATCCTGGTGTCCGTTTTTGCATTTGGCTTCAAAAAAAAAATTTAGCTTCAAAAAACATTTTGGTTGCTGGGCAGCATTTTTTCTGACCGCGGAGTCACGCGTTTTCTTCCCCAGGCACCAAAAAGGCTCGATTTTTAAAAACTGGAAGCAACACCATTTTTAGACATGGAATTTGATCCCGAAACTCATCCTGGTGTTCGTTTTTGCATTTGGCTTCAAAAAAAAAATTAGCTTCAAAAAACATTTTGGTTGCTGGGCAGCATTTTTTCTGACAGCGGAGTCATGCCTTTTCTTCCCCAGGCACCAAAAAGGCTCGATTTTTAAAAAGTGGAAGCAACACCATTTTTAGACATGGAATTTCATCCCGAAACTCATCCTGGTGTCCGTTTTTGCATTTGGCTTCAAAAAAAAAATTTAGCTTCAAAAAACATTTTGGTTGCTGGGCAGCATTTTTTCTGACCGCGGAGTCACGCGTTTTCTTCCCCAGGCACCAAAAAGGCTCGATTTTTAAAAACTGGAAGCAACACCATTTTTAGACATGGAATTTGATCCCGAAACTCATCCTGGTGTTCGTTTTTGCATTTGGCTTCAAAAAAAAATTAGCTTCAAAAAACATTTTGGTTGCTGGGCAGCATTTTTTCTGACCGCGGAGTCACGCGTTTTCTTCCCCAGGCAACAAAAAGGCTCGATTTTTAAAAAGTGGAAGCAACACCATTTTTAGACATGGAATTTCATCCCGAAACTCATCCTCGTGTCCGTTTTTGCATTTGGCTTCAAAAAAAAAAATTTAGCTTCAAAAAACATTTTGGTTCCTGGGCAGCATTTTTTCTGACCGCGGAGTCACGCGTTTTCTTCCCCAGGCACCAAAAAGGCTCGATTTTTAAAAACTGGAAGCAACACCATTTTTAGACATAGAATTTCATCCCGAAACTCATCCTGGTGTCCGTTTTTGCATTTGGCTTCAAAAAAAAAATTTAGCTTCAAAAAACATTTTGGTTGCTGGGCAGCATTTTTTCTGACCGCGGAGTCACGCGTTTTCTTCCCCAGGCACCAAAAAGGCTCGATTTTTAAAAACTGGAAGCAACACCATTTTTAGACATGGAATTTGATCCCGAAACTCATCCTGGTGTTCGTTTTTGCATTTGGCTTCAAAAAAAAAATTAGCTTCAAAAAACATTTTGGTTGCTGGGAAGCATTTTTTCTGACCGCGGAGTCACGCGTTTTCTTCCCCAGGCACCAAAAAGGCTCGATTTTTAAAAAGTGGAAGCAACACCATTTTTAGACATGGAATTTCATCCCGAAACTCATCCTCGTGTCCGTTTTTGCATTTGGCTTCAAAAAAAAAAATTTAGCTTCAAAAAACATTTTGGTTCCTGGGCAGCATTTTTTCTGACCGCAGAGTCACACCTTTTCTTCCCCAGGCACCAAAAAGCCTCAATTTTTAAAAAGTGGAAGCAACACCATTTTTAGACATGGAATTTCATCCCGAAACTCATCCTGGTGTCCGTTTTTGCATTTGGCTTCAAAAAAAAATTTAGCTTCAAAAAACATTTTGGTTCCTGGGCAGCATTTTTTCTGACCGCGGAGTCACGCGTTTTCTTCCCCAGGCACCAAAAAGGCTCGATTTTTAAAAAGTGGAAGCAACACCATTTTTAGACATGGAATTTCATCCCGAAACTCATCCTGGTGTCCGTTTTGCCATTTGGCTTCAAAAAAAAATTTAGCTTCAAAAAACATTTTGGTTGCTGGGCAGCATTTTTTCTGACCACGGAGTCACGCGTTTTCTTCCCCAGGCACCAAAAAGGCTCGATTTTTAAAAAGTGGAAGCAACACCATTTTTAGACATGGAATTTCATCCCGAAACTCATCCTCGTGTCCGTTTTTGAATTTGGCTTCAAAAAAAAAATTTAGCTTCAAAAAACATTTTGGTTTCTGGGCAGCATTTTTTCTGACCGCGGAGTCACGCGTTTTCTTCCCCAGGCACCAAAAAGGCTCGATTTTTAAAAAGTGGAAGCAACACCATTTTTAGACATGGAATTTCATCCCGAAACTCATCCTGGTGTCCGTTTTTGCATTTGGCTTCAAAAAAAAAAATTTAGCTTCAAAAAACATTTTGGTTTCTGGGCAGCATTTTTTCTGACCGTGGAGTCACGCGTTTTCTTCCCCAGGCACCAAAAAGGCTCGATTTTTAAAACCTGGAAGGAACACCATTTTTAGACATGGAATTTCATCCCGAAACTTATCCTGGTGTCCGTTTTTGCATTTGGCTTCAAAAAAAAAAATTAGCTTCAAAAAACATTTTGGTTGCTGGGCAGCATTTTTTCTGACCCCGGAGTCACGCGTTTTCTTCCCCAGGCACCAAAAAGGCTCGATTTTTAAAAAGTGGAAGCAACACCATTTTTAGACATGGAATTTCATCCCGAAACTCATCCTGGTGTCCGTTTTTGCATTTGGCTTCAAAAAAAAAATTTAGCTTCAAAAAACATTTTGGTTGATGGGCAGCATTTTTTCTGACCGCGGAGTCACGCGTTTTCTTCCCCAGGCACCAAAAAGGCTCGATTTTTAAAAAGTGGAAGCAACACCATTTTTAGACATGGAATTTCATCCCGAAACTCATCCTGGTGTCCGTTTTTGCATTTGGCTTCAAAAAAAAAATTTAGCTTCAAAAAACATTTTGGTTCCTGGGCAGCATTTTTTCTGACCGCGGAGTCACGCGTTTTCTTCCCCAGGCACCAAAAAGGCTCGATTTTTAAAAAGTGGAAGCAACACCATTTTTAGACATGGAATTTCATCCCGAAACTCATCCTGGTGTCCGTTTTTGCATTTGGCTTGAAAAAAAAAATTACCTTCAAAAAACAATTTGGTTCCTAGGCAGCATTTTTTCTGACCGCGGAGTCACGCGTTTTCTTCCCCAGGCACCAAAAAGGCTCGATTTTTAAAAAGTGGAAGCAACACCATTTTTAGACATGGAATTTCATCCCGAAACTCATCCTCGTGTCCGTTTTTGCATTTGGCTTCAAAAAAAAAATTTAGCTTCAAAAAACATTTTGGTTCCTGGGCAGCATTTTTTCTGACCGCAGAGTCACACCTTTTCTTCCCCAGGCACCAAAAAGCCTCGATTTTTAAAAAGTGGAAGCAACACCATTTTTAGACATGGAATTTCATCCCGAAACTCATCCTGGTGTCCGTTTTGGCATTTGGCTTGAAAAAAAAAATTAGCTTCAAAAAACATTTTGGTTGCTGGGCAGCATTTTTTCTGACCGCGGAGTCACGCGTTTTCTTCCCCAGGCACCAAAAAGGCTCGATTTTTAAAAACTGGAAGCAACACCATTTTTAGACATGGAATTTCATCCCGAAACTCATCCTGGTGTCCGTTTTTGCATTTGGCTTCAAAAAAAAAATTTAGCTTCAAAAAACATTTTGGTTCCTGGGTAGCATTTTTTCTGACCGCGGAGTCACGCGTTTTCTTCCCCAGGCACCAAAAAGGCTCGATTTTTAAAAAGTGGAAGCAACACCATTTTTAGACATGGAATTTCATCCCGAAACTCATCCTGGTGTCCGTTTTTGCATTCGGCTTCAAAAAAAAAATTTAGCTTCAAAAAACATTTTGGTTGCTGGGCAGCATTTTTTCTGACCGCGGAGTCACGCGTTTTCTTCCCCAGGCACCAAAAAGGCTCGATTTTTAAAAAGTGGAAGCAACACCATTTTTAGACATGGAATTTCATCCCGAAACTCATCCTGGTGTCCGTTTTTGCATTTGGCTTCAAAAAAAAAATTTAGCTTCAAAAAACATTTTGGTTGCTGGGCAGCATTTTTTCTGACCGTGGAGTCACGCGTTTTCTTCCCCAGGCACCAAAAAGGCTCGATTTTCAAAAAGTGGAAGCAACACCATTTTTAGACATGGAATTTCATCCCGAAACTCATACTGGTGTCCGTTTTTGCATTTGGCTTCAAAAAAAAAAATTTAGCTTCAAAAAATATTTTGGTTCCTGGGCAGCATTTTTTCTGACCGTGGAGTCACTCGTTTTCTTCCCTAGGCACCAAAAAGGCTCGATTTTTAAAAAGTGGAAGCAACACCATTTTTAGACATGGAATTTCATCCCGAAACTCATCCTCGTGTCCGTTTTTGCATTTGGCTTCAAAAAAAAAAATTAGCTTCAAAAAACATTTTGGTTCCTGGGCAGCATTTTTTCTGACCGCGGAGTCACGCTTTTTCTTCCCCAGGCACCAAAAAGGCTCGATTTTTAAAAACTGGAAGCAACACCATTTTTAGACATGGAATTTCATCCCGAAACTCATCCTCGTGTCCGTTTTTGCATTTGGCTTCAAAAAAAAAAATTTAGCTTCAAAAAACATTTTGGTTCCTGGGCAGCATTTTTTCTGACAGCGGAGTCATGCCTTTTCTTCCCCAGGCACCAAAAAGGCTCGATTTTTAAAAAGTGGAAGCAACACCATTTTTAGACATGGAATTTCATCCCGAAACTCATCCTGGTGTTCGTTTTTGCATTTGGCTTCAAAAAAAAAATTAGCTTCAAAAAACATTTTGGTTTGCTGGGCAGCATTTTTTCTGACCGCGGAGTCAAGCGTTTTCTTCCCCAGGCACCAAAAAGGCTCGATTTTTAAAAAGTGGAAGCAACACCATTTTTAGACATGGAATTTCATCCCGAAACTCATCCTGGTGTCCGTTTTTGCATTTGGCTTCAAAAAAAAAAATTTAGCTTCAAAAAACATTTTGGTTCCTGGGCAGCATTTTTTCTGACCGCGGAGTCACGCGTTTTCTTCCCCAGGCACCAAAAAGGCTCGATTTTTAAAAAGTGGAAGCAACACCATTTTTAGACATGGAATTTCATCCCGAAACTCATCCTGGTGTCCGTTTTGGCATTTGGCTTCAAAAAAAAAAAATTTAGCTTCAAAAAACATTTTGGTTCCTGGGCAGCATTTTTTCTGACCGCGGAGTCACGCGTTTTCTTCCCCAGGCACCAAAAAGGCTCGATTTTCAAAAAGTGGAAGCAACACCATTTTTAGACATGGAATTTCATCCCGAAACTTATCCTGGTGTCCGTTTTTGCATTTGGCTTCAAAAAAAAAAATTAGCTTCAAAAAACATTTTGGTTACTGGGCAGCATTTTTTCTGACCGCGGAGTCACTCGTTTTCTTCCCCAGGCACCAAAAAGGCTCGATTTTTAAAAAGTGGAAGCAACACCATTTTTAGACATGGAATTTCATCCCGAAACTCATCCTCGTGTCCGTTTTTGCATTTGGCTTCAAAAAAAAAAAATTTAGCTTCAAAAAACATTTTGGTTCCTGGGCAGCATTTTTTCTGACCGCGGAGTCACGCGTTTTCTTCCCCAGGCACCAAAAAGGCTCGATTTTTAAAAACTGGAAGCAACACCATTTTTAGACATGGAATTTCATCCCGAAACTCATCCTCGTGTCCGTTTTTGCATTTGGCTTCAAAAAAAAAAATTTATCTTCAAAAAACATTTTGGTTCCTGGGCAGCATTTTTTCTGACAGCGGAGTCATGCCTTTTCTTCCCCAGGCACCAAAAAGGCTCGATTTTTAAAAAGTGGAAGCAACACCATTTTTTGACCTGGAATTTCATCCCGAAACTCATCCTCGTGTCCGTTTTTGCATTTGGCTTCAAAAAAAAAATTAGCTTCAAAAAACATTTTGGTTGCTGGGCAGCATTTTTTCTGACCGCGGAGTCAAGCGTTTTCTTCCCCAGGCACCAAAAAGGCTCGATTTTTAAAAAGTGGAAGCAACACCATTTTTAGACATGGAATTTCATCCCGAAACTCATCCTCGTGTCCGTTTTTGCATTTGGCTTCAAAAAAAAAAATTTAGCTTCAAAAAACATTTTGGTTCCTGGGCAGCATTTTTTCTGACCGCGGAGTCACGCGTTTTCTTCCCCAGGCACCAAAAAGGCTCGATTTTTAAAAAGTGGAAGCAACACCATTTTTAGACATGGAATTTCATCCCGAAACTCATCCTGGTGTCCGTTTTGGCATTTGGCTTCAAAAAAAAAAAATTTAGCTTCAAAAAACATTTTGGTTCCTGGGCAGCATTTTTTCTGACCGCGGAGTCACGCGTTTTCTTCCCCAGGCACCAAAAAGGCTCGATTTTTAAAAAGTGGAAGCAACACCATTTTTAGACATGGAATTTCATCCCGAAACTCATCCTGGTGTCCGTTTTGGCATTTAGCTTGAAAAAAAAATTACCTTCAAAAAACAATTTGGTTCCTAGGCAGCATTTTTTCTGACCGCGGAGTCACTCGTTTTCTTCCCCAGGCACCAAAAAGGCTCGATTTTTAAAAAGTGGAAGCAACACCATTTTTAGACATGGAATTTCATCCCGAAACTCATCCTCGTGTCCGTTTTTGCATTTGGCTTCAAAAAAAAAAAATTTAGCTTCAAAAAACATTTTGGTTCCTGGGCAGCATTTTTTCTGACCGCGGAGTCATGCGTTTTCTTCCCCAGGCACCAAAAAGTCTCGATTTTTAAAAAGTGGAAGCAACACCATTTTTAGACATGGAATTTCATCCCGAAACTCATCCTGGTGTCCGTTTTTGCATTTGGCTTGAAAAAAAAAATTAACTTCAAAAAACATTTTGGTTGCTGGGCAGCATTTTTTCTGACCGCGGAGTCACGCGTTTTCTTCCCCAGGCACCAAAAAGGCTCGATTTTTAAAAAGTGGAAGCAACACCATTTTTAGACATGGAATTTCATCCCGAAACTCATCCTGGTGTCCGTTTTTGCATTTGGCTTCAAAAAAAAAATTTAGCTTCAAAAAACATTTTGGTTGCTGGGCAGCATTTTTTCTGACCGCGGAGTCACGCGTTTTCTTCCCCAGGCACCAAAAAGGCTCGATTTTTAAAAAGTGGAAGCAACACCATTTTTAGACATGGAATTTCATCCCGAAACTCATCCTGGTGTCCGTTTTGGCATTTGGCTTCAAAAAAAAAATTTAGCTTCAAAAAACATTTTGGTTGCTGGGCAGCATTTTTTCTGACCACGGAGTCACGCGTTTTCTTCCCCAGGCACCAAAAAGCCTCGATTTTTAAAAAGTGGAAGCAACACCATTTTTAGACATGGAATTTCATCCCGAAACTCATCCTGGTGTCCGTTTTTGCATTTGGCTTCAAAAAAAAAATTTAGCTTCAAAAAACATTTTGGTTGCTGGGCAGCATTTTTTCTGACCGCGGAGTCACGCGTTTTCTTCCCCAGGCACCAAAAAGGCTCGATTTTTAAAAACTGGAAGCAACACCATTTTTAGACATGGAATTTCATCCCGAAACTCATCCTCGTGTCCGTTTTTGCATTTGGCTTCAAAAAAAAAAATTTATCTTCAAAAAACATTTTGGTTCCTGGGCAGCATTTTTTCTGACAGCGGAGTCATGCCTTTTCTTCCCCAGGCACCAAAAAGGCTCGATTTTTAAAAAGTGGAAGCAACACCATTTTTTGACCTGGAATTTCATCCCGAAACTCATCCTCGTGTCCGTTTTTGCATTTGGCTTCAAAAAAAAAATTAGCTTCAAAAAACATTTTGGTTGCTGGGCAGCATTTTTTCTGACCGCGGAGTCAAGCGTTTTCTTCCCCAGGCACCAAAAAGGCTCGATTTTTAAAAAGTGGAAGCAACACCATTTTTAGACATGGAATTTCATCCCGAAACTCATCCTCGTGTCCGTTTTTGCATTTGGCTTCAAAAAAAAAAATTTAGCTTCAAAAAACATTTTGGTTCCTGGGCAGCATTTTTTCTGACCGCGGAGTCACGCGTTTTCTTCCCCAGGCACCAAAAAGGCTCGATTTTTAAAAAGTGGAAGCAACACCATTTTTAGACATGGAATTTCATCCCGAAACTCATCCTGGTGTCCGTTTTGGCATTTGGCTTCAAAAAAAAAAAATTTAGCTTCAAAAAACATTTTGGTTCCTGGGCAGCATTTTTTCTGACCGCGGAGTCACACGTTTTCTTCCCCAGGCACCAAAAAGGCTCGATTTTTAAAAAGTGGAAGCAACACCATTTTTAGACATGGAATTTCATCCCGAAACTCATCCTGGTGTCCGTTTTGGCATTTAGCTTGAAAAAAAAATTACCTTCAAAAAACAATTTGGTTCCTAGGCAGCATTTTTTCTGACCGCGGATTCACTCGTTTTCTTCCCCAGGCACCAAAAAGGCTCGATTTTTAAAAAGTGGAAGCAACACCATTTTTAGACATGGAATTTCATCCCGAAACTCATCCTCGTGTCCGTTTTTGCATTTGGCTTCAAAAAAAAAAAATTTAGCTTCAAAAAACATTTTGGTTCCTGGGCAGCATTTTTTCTGACCGCGGAGTCATGCGTTTTCTTCCCCAGGCACCAAAAAGTCTCGATTTTTAAAAAGTGGAAGCAACACCATTTTTAGACATGGAATTTCATCCCGAAACTCATCCTGGTGTCCGTTTTTGCATTTGGCTTGAAAAAAAAAATTAACTTCAAAAAACATTTTGGTTGCTGGGCAGCATTTTTTCTGACCGCGGAGTCACGCGTTTTCTTCCCCAGGCACCAAAAAGGCTCGATTTTTAAAAAGTGGAAGCAACACCATTTTTAGACATGGAATTTCATCCCGAAACTCATCCTGGTGTCCGTTTTTGCATTTGGCTTCAAAAAAAAAATTTAGCTTCAAAAAACATTTTGGTTGCTGGGCAGCATTTTTTCTGACCGCGGAGTCACGCGTTTTCTTCCCCAGGCACCAAAAAGGCTCGATTTTTAAAAAGTGGAAGCAACACCATTTTTAGACATGGAATTTCATCCCGAAACTCATCCTGGTGTCCGTTTTGGCATTTGGCTTCAAAAAAAAAATTTAGCTTCAAAAAACATTTTGGTTGCTGGGCAGCATTTTTTCTGACCACGGAGTCACGCGTTTTCTTCCCCAGGCACCAAAAAGCCTCGATTTTTAAAAAGTGGAAGCAACACCATTTTTAGACATGGAATTTCATCCCGAAACTCATCCTGGTGTCCGTTTTTGCATTTGGCTTCAAAAAAAAAATTTAGCTTCAAAAAACATTTTGGTTGCTGGGCAGCATTTTTTCTGACCGCGGAGTCACGCGTTTTCTTCCCCAGGCACCAAAAAGGCTCGATTTTTAAAAAGTGGAAGCAACACCATTTTTAGACATGGAATTTCATCCCGAAACTCATCCTGGTGTCCGTTTTTGCATTTGGCTTCAAAAAAAAATTTAGCTTCAAAAAACATTTTGGTTCCTGGGCAGCATTTTTTCTGACCGCGGAGTCACGCGTTTTCTTCCCCAGGCACCAAAAAGGCTCGATTTTTAAAAAGTGGAAGCAACACCATTTTTAGACATGGAATTTCATCCCGAAACTCATCCTGGTGTCCGTTTTGGCATTTAGCTTGAAAAAAAAATTACCTTCAAAAAACAATTTGGTTCCTAGGCAGCATTTTTTCTGACCGCGGAGTCACGCGTTTTCTTCCCCAGGCACCAAAAAGGCTCGATTTTTAAAAACTGGAAGCAACACCATTTTTAGACATGGAATTTCATCCCGAAACTCATCCTGGTGTCTGTTTTTGCATTTGGCTTGAAAAAAAAATTTACCTTCAAAAAACATTTTGGTTCCTGGGCAGCATTTTTTCTGACCGCGGAGTCACGCGTTTTCTTCCCCAGGCACCAAAAAGGCTCGATTTTTAAAAAGTGGAAGCAACACCATTTTTAGACATGGAATTTCATCCCGAAACTCATCCTGGTGTCCGTTTTGGCATTTGGCTTGAAAAAAAAAATTAGCTTCAAAAAACATTTTGGTTGCTGGGCAGCATTTTTTCTGACCGCGGAGTCACGCGTTTTCTTCCCCAGGCACCAAAAAGGCTCGATTTTTAAAAAGTGGAAGCAACACCATTTTTAGACATGGAATTTCATCCCGAAACTCATCCTGGTGTCCGTTTTTGCATTTGGCTTCAAAAAAAAAAAAAATTTAGCTTCAAAAAACATTTTGGTTTCTGGGCAGCATTTTTTCTGACCGCGGAGTCACGCGTTTTCTTCCCCAGGCACCAAAAAGGCTCGATTTTTAAAAAGTGGAAGCAACACCATTTTTAGACATGGAATTTCATCCCGAAACTCATCCTGGTGTCCGTTTTTGCATTTGGCTTCAAAAAAAAAAAAACTTAGCTTCAAAAAACATTTTGGTTCCTGGGCAGCATTTTTTCTGACCGCGGAGTCACGCGTTTTCTTCCCCAGGCACCAAAAAGGCTCGATTTTTAAAAAGTGGAAGCAACACCATTTTTAGACATGGAATTTCATCCCGAAACTCATCCTGGTGTCCGTTTTGGCATTTGGCTTCAAAAAAAAAATTTAGCTTCAAAAAACATTTTGGTTGCTGGGCAGCATTTTTTCTGACCACGGAGTCACGCGTTTTCTTCCCCAGGCACCAAAAAGGCTCGATTTTTAAAAAGTGGAAGCAACACCATTTTTAGACATGGAATTTCATCCCGAAACTCATCCTGGTGTCCGTTTTTGCATTTGGCTTCAAAAAAAAAATTTAGCTTCAAAAAACATTTTGGTTGCTGGGCAGCATTTTTTCTGACCGCGGAGTCACGCGTTTTCTTCCCCAGGCACCAAAAAGGCTCGATTTTTAAAAAGTGGAAGCAACACCATTTTTAGACATGGAATTTCATCCCGAAACTCATCCTGGTGTCCGTTTTTGCATTTGGCTTCAAAAAAAAATTTAGCTTCAAAAAACATTTTGGTTCCTGGGCAGCATTTTTTCTGACCGCGGAGTCACGCGTTTTCTTCCCCAGGCACCAAAAAGGCTCGATTTTTAAAAAGTGGAAGCAACACCATTTTTAGACATGGAATTTCATCCCGAAACTCATCCTGGTGTCCGTTTTTGCATTTGGCTTGAAAAAAAAAATTACCTTCAAAAAACTATTTGGTTCCTAGGCAGCATTTTTTCTGACCGCGGAGTCACGCGTTTTCTTCCCCAGGCACCAAAAAGGCTCGATTTTTAAAAACTGGAAGCAACACCATTTTTAGACATGGAATTTCATCCCGAAACTCATCCTGGTGTCCGTTTTTGCATTTGGCTTGAAAAAAAAATTTACCTTCAAAAAACATTTTGGTTCCTGGGCAGCATTTTTTCTGACCGCGGAGTCACGCGTTTTCTTCCCCAGGCACCAAAAAGGCTCGATTTTTAAAAAGTGGAAGCAACACCATTTTTAGACATGGAATTTCATCCCAAAACTCATCCTGGTGTCCGTTTTGGCATTTGGCTTCAAAAAAAAAATTTAGCTTCAAAAAACATTTTGGTTGCTGGGCAGCATTTTTTCTGACCGCGGAGTCACGCGTTTTCTTCCCCAGGCACCAAAAAGGCTCGATTTTTAAAAAGTGGAAGCAACACCATTTTTAGACATGGAATTTCATCCCGAAACTCATCCTGGTGTCCGTTTTGGCATTTGGCTTCAAAAAAAAAAAATTTAGCTTCAAAAAACATTTTGGTTCCTGGGCAGCATTTTTTCTGACCGCGGAGTCACGCGTTTTCTTCCCCAGGCACCAAAAAGGCTCGATTTTTAAAAAGTGGAAGCAACACCATTTTTAGACATGGAATTTCATCCCGAAACTCATCCTGGTGTCCGTTTTGGCATTTAGCTTGAAAAAAAAATTACCTTCAAAAAACAATTTGGTTCCTAGGCAGCATTTTTTCTGACCGCGGAGTCACTCGTTTTCTTCCCCAGGCACCAAAAAGGCTCGATTTTTAAAAAGTGGAAGCAACACCATTTTTAGACATGGAATTTCATCCCGAAACTCATCCTCGTGTCCGTTTTTGCATTTGGCTTCAAAAAAAAAAAATTTAGCTTCAAAAAACATTTTGGTTCCTGGGCAGCATTTTTTCTGACCGCGGAGTCATGCGTTTTCTTCCCCAGGCACCAAAAAGTCTCGATTTTTAAAAAGTGGAAGCAACACCATTTTTAGACATGGAATTTCATCCCGAAACTCATCCTGGTGTCCGTTTTTGCATTTGGCTTGAAAAAAAAAATTAACTTCAAAAAACATTTTGGTTGCTGGGCAGCATTTTTTCTGACCGCGGAGTCACGCGTTTTCTTCCCCAGGCACCAAAAAGGCTCGATTTTTAAAAAGTGGAAGCAACACCATTTTTAGACATGGAATTTCATCCCGAAACTCATCCTGGTGTCCGTTTTTGCATTTGGCTTCAAAAAAAAAATTTAGCTTCAAAAAACATTTTGGTTGCTGGGCAGCATTTTTTCTGACCGCGGAGTCACGCGTTTTCTTCCCCAGGCACCAAAAAGGCTCGATTTTTAAAAAGTGGAAGCAACACCATTTTTAGACATGGAATTTCATCCCGAAACTCATCCTGGTGTCCGTTTTGGCATTTGGCTTCAAAAAAAAAATTTAGCTTCAAAAAACATTTTGGTTGCTGGGCAGCATTTTTTCTGACCACGGAGTCACGCGTTTTCTTCCCCAGGCACCAAAAAGCCTCGATTTTTAAAAAGTGGAAGCAACACCATTTTTAGACATGGAATTTCATCCCGAAACTCATCCTGGTGTCCGTTTTTGCATTTGGCTTCAAAAAAAAAATTTAGCTTCAAAAAACATTTTGGTTGCTGGGCAGCATTTTTTCTGACCGCGGAGTCACGCGTTTTCTTCCCCAGGCACCAAAAAGGCTCGATTTTTAAAAACTGGAAGCAACACCATTTTTAGACATGGAATTTCATCCCGAAACTCATCCTCGTGTCCGTTTTTGCATTTGGCTTCAAAAAAAAAAATTTATCTTCAAAAAACATTTTGGTTCCTGGGCAGCATTTTTTCTGACAGCGGAGTCATGCCTTTTCTTCCCCAGGCACCAAAAAGGCTCGATTTTTAAAAAGTGGAAGCAACACCATTTTTTGACCTGGAATTTCATCCCGAAACTCATCCTCGTGTCCGTTTTTGCATTTGGCTTCAAAAAAAAAATTAGCTTCAAAAAACATTTTGGTTGCTGGGCAGCATTTTTTCTGACCGCGGAGTCAAGCGTTTTCTTCCCCAGGCACCAAAAAGGCTCGATTTTTAAAAAGTGGAAGCAACACCATTTTTAGACATGGAATTTCATCCCGAAACTCATCCTCGTGTCCGTTTTTGCATTTGGCTTCAAAAAAAAAAATTTAGCTTCAAAAAACATTTTGGTTCCTGGGCAGCATTTTTTCTGACCGCGGAGTCACGCGTTTTCTTCCCCAGGCACCAAAAAGGCTCGATTTTTAAAAAGTGGAAGCAACACCATTTTTAGACATGGAATTTCATCCCGAAACTCATCCTGGTGTCCGTTTTGGCATTTGGCTTCAAAAAAAAAAAATTTAGCTTCAAAAAACATTTTGGTTCCTGGGCAGCATTTTTTCTGACCGCGGAGTCACACGTTTTCTTCCCCAGGCACCAAAAAGGCTCGATTTTTAAAAAGTGGAAGCAACACCATTTTTAGACATGGAATTTCATCCCGAAACTCATCCTGGTGTCCGTTTTGGCATTTAGCTTGAAAAAAAAATTACCTTCAAAAAACAATTTGGTTCCTAGGCAGCATTTTTTCTGACCGCGGATTCACTCGTTTTCTTCCCCAGGCACCAAAAAGGCTCGATTTTTAAAAAGTGGAAGCAACACCATTTTTAGACATGGAATTTCATCCCGAAACTCATCCTCGTGTCCGTTTTTGCATTTGGCTTCAAAAAAAAAAAATTTAGCTTCAAAAAACATTTTGGTTCCTGGGCAGCATTTTTTCTGACCGCGGAGTCATGCGTTTTCTTCCCCAGGCACCAAAAAGTCTCGATTTTTAAAAAGTGGAAGCAACACCATTTTTAGACATGGAATTTCATCCCGAAACTCATCCTGGTGTCCGTTTTTGCATTTGGCTTGAAAAAAAAAATTAACTTCAAAAAACATTTTGGTTGCTGGGCAGCATTTTTTCTGACCGCGGAGTCACGCGTTTTCTTCCCCAGGCACCAAAAAGGCTCGATTTTTAAAAAGTGGAAGCAACACCATTTTTAGACATGGAATTTCATCCCGAAACTCATCCTGGTGTCCGTTTTTGCATTTGGCTTCAAAAAAAAAATTTAGCTTCAAAAAACATTTTGGTTGCTGGGCAGCATTTTTTCTGACCGCGGAGTCACGCGTTTTCTTCCCCAGGCACCAAAAAGGCTCGATTTTTAAAAAGTGGAAGCAACACCATTTTTAGACATGGAATTTCATCCCGAAACTCATCCTGGTGTCCGTTTTGGCATTTGGCTTCAAAAAAAAAATTTAGCTTCAAAAAACATTTTGGTTGCTGGGCAGCATTTTTTCTGACCACGGAGTCACGCGTTTTCTTCCCCAGGCACCAAAAAGCCTCGATTTTTAAAAAGTGGAAGCAACACCATTTTTAGACATGGAATTTCATCCCGAAACTCATCCTGGTGTCCGTTTTTGCATTTGGCTTCAAAAAAAAAATTTAGCTTCAAAAAACATTTTGGTTGCTGGGCAGCATTTTTTCTGACCGCGGAGTCACGCGTTTTCTTCCCCAGGCACCAAAAAGGCTCGATTTTTAAAAAGTGGAAGCAACACCATTTTTAGACATGGAATTTCATCCCGAAACTCATCCTGGTGTCCGTTTTTGCATTTGGCTTCAAAAAAAAATTTAGCTTCAAAAAACATTTTGGTTCCTGGGCAGCATTTTTTCTGACCGCGGAGTCACGCGTTTTCTTCCCCAGGCACCAAAAAGGCTCGATTTTTAAAAAGTGGAAGCAACACCATTTTTAGACATGGAATTTCATCCCGAAACTCATCCTGGTGTCCGTTTTGGCATTTAGCTTGAAAAAAAAATTACCTTCAAAAAACAATTTGGTTCCTAGGCAGCATTTTTTCTGACCGCGGAGTCACGCGTTTTCTTCCCCAGGCACCAAAAAGGCTCGATTTTTAAAAACTGGAAGCAACACCATTTTTAGACATGGAATTTCATCCCGAAACTCATCCTGGTGTCTGTTTTTGCATTTGGCTTGAAAAAAAAATTTACCTTCAAAAAACATTTTGGTTCCTGGGCAGCATTTTTTCTGACCGCGGAGTCACGCGTTTTCTTCCCCAGGCACCAAAAAGGCTCGATTTTTAAAAAGTGGAAGCAACACCATTTTTAGACATGGAATTTCATCCCGAAACTCATCCTGGTGTCCGTTTTGGCATTTGGCTTGAAAAAAAAAATTAGCTTCAAAAAACATTTTGGTTGCTGGGCAGCATTTTTTCTGACCGCGGAGTCACGCGTTTTCTTCCCCAGGCACCAAAAAGGCTCGATTTTTAAAAAGTGGAAGCAACACCATTTTTAGACATGGAATTTCATCCCGAAACTCATCCTGGTGTCCGTTTTTGCATTTGGCTTCAAAAAAAAAAAAAATTTAGCTTCAAAAAACATTTTGGTTTCTGGGCAGCATTTTTTCTGACCGCGGAGTCACGCGTTTTCTTCCCCAGGCACCAAAAAGGCTCGATTTTTAAAAAGTGGAAGCAACACCATTTTTAGACATGGAATTTCATCCCGAAACTCATCCTGGTGTCCGTTTTTGCATTTGGCTTCAAAAAAAAAAAAACTTAGTTTCAAAAAACATTTTGGTTCCTGGGCAGCATTTTTTCTGACCGCGGAGTCACGCGTTTTCTTCCCCAGGCACCAAAAAGGCTCGATTTTTAAAAAGTGGAAGCAACACCATTTTTAGACATGGAATTTCATCCCGAAACTCATCCTGGTGTCCGTTTGCATTTGGCTTCAAAAAAAAAATTTAGCTTCAAAAAACATTTTGGTTGCTGGGCAGCATTTTTTCTGACCACGGAGTCACGCGTTTTCTTCCCCAGGCACCAAAAAGGCTCGATTTTTAAAAAGTGGAAGCAACACCATTTTTAGACATGGAATTTCATCCCGAAACTCATCCTGGTGTCCGTTTTTGCATTTGGCTTCAAAAAAAAAATTTAGCTTCAAAAAACATTTTGGTTGCTGGGCAGCATTTTTTCTGACCGCGGAGTCACGCGTTTTCTTCCCCAGGCACCAAAAAGGCTCGATTTTTAAAAAGTGGAAGCAACACCATTTTTAGACATGGAATTTCATCCCGAAACTCATCCTGGTGTCCGTTTTTGCATTTGGCTTCAAAAAAAAATTTAGCTTCAAAAAACATTTTGGTTCCTGGGCAGCATTTTTTCTGACCGCGGAGTCACGCGTTTTCTTCCCCAGGCACCAAAAAGGCTCGATTTTTAAAAAGTGGAAGCAACACCATTTTTAGACATGGAATTTCATCCCGAAACTCATCCTGGTGTCCGTTTTTGCATTTGGCTTGAAAAAAAAAATTACCTTCAAAAAACTATTTGGTTCCTAGGCAGCATTTTTTCTGACCGCGGAGTCACGCGTTTTCTTCCCCAGGCACCAAAAAGGCTCGATTTTTAAAAACTGGAAGCAACACCATTTTTAGACATGGAATTTCATCCCGAAACTCATCCTGGTGTCCGTTTTTGCATTTGGCTTGAAAAAAAAATTTACCTTCAAAAAACATTTTGGTTCCTGGGCAGCATTTTTTCTGACCGCGGAGTCACGCGTTTTCTTCCCCAGGCACCAAAAAGGCTCGATTTTTAAAAAGTGGAAGCAACACCATTTTTAGACATGGAATTTCATCCCAAAACTCATCCTGGTGTCCGTTTTGGCATTTGGCTTCAAAAAAAAAATTTAGCTTCAAAAAACATTTTGGTTGCTGGGCAGCATTTTTTCTGACCGCGGAGTCACGCGTTTTCTTCCCCAGGCACCAAAAAGGCTCGATTTTTAAAAAGTGGAAGCAACACCATTTTTAGACATGGAATTTCATCCCAAAACTCATCCTGGTGTCCGTTTTGGCATTTGGCTTGAAAAAAAAAATTAGCTTCAAAAAACATTTTGGTTGCTGGGCAGCATTTTTTCTGACCGCGGAGTCACGCGTTTTCTTCCCCAGGCACCAAAAAGGCTCGATTTTTAAAAAGTGGAAGCAACACCATTTTTAGACATGGAATTTCATCCCGAAACTCATCCTGGTGTCCGTTTTTGCATTTGGCTTCAAAAAAAAAATTTAGCTTCAAAAAACATTTTGGTTCCTGGGTAGCATTTTTTCTGACCGCGGAGTCACGCGTTTTCTTCCCCAGGCACCAAAAAGGCTCGATTTTTAAAAAGTGGAAGCAACACCATTTTTAGACATGGAATTTCATCCCGAAACTCATCCTGGTGTCCGTTTTTGCATTTGGCTTCAAAAAAAAAATTTAGCTTCAAAAAACCTTTTGGTTCCTGGGCAGCATTTTTTCTGACCGTGGAGTCACGCGTTTTCTTCCCCAGGCACCAAAAAGGCTCGATTTTCAAAAAGTGGAAGCAACACCATTTTTAGACATGGAATTTCATCCCGAAACTCATACTGGTGTCCGTTTTTGCATTTGGCTTCAAAAAAAAAAAACTTAGCTTCAAAAAATATTTTGGTTCCTGGGCAGCATTTTTTCTGACCGCGGAGTCACTCGTTTTCTTCCCCAGGCACCAAAAAGGCTCGATTTTTAAAAAGTGGAAGCAACACCATTTTTAGACATGGAATTTGATCCCGAAACTCATCCTGGTGTTCGTTTTTGCATTTGGCTTCAAAAAAAAAATTAGCTTCAAAAAACATTTTGGTTGCTGGGCAGCATTTTTTCTGACCGCGGAGTCACGCGTTTTCTTCCCCAGGCACCAAAAAGGCTCGATTTTTAAAAAGTGGAAGCAACACCATTTTTAGACATGGAATTTCATCCCGAAACTCATCCTCGTGTCCGTTTTTGCATTTGGCTTCAAAAAAAAAAATTTAGCTTCAAAAAACATTTTGGTTCCTGGGCAGCATTTTTTCTGACCGCGGAGTCACACGTTTTCTTCCCCAGGCACCAAAAAGGCTCGATTTTTAAAAAGTGGAAGCAACACCATTTTTAGACATGGAATTTCATCCCGAAACTCATCCTGGTGTCCGTTTTTGCATTTGGCTTCAAAAAAAAAATTTAGCTTCAAAAAACATTTTGGTTCCTGGGCAGCATTTTTTCTGACCGCGGAGTCACGCGTTTTCTTCCCCAGGCACCAAAAAGGCTCGATTTTTAAAAACTCGAAGCAACACCATTTTTAGACATGGAATTTCATCCCGAAACTTATCCTGGTGTCCGTTTTTGTATTTGGCTTCAAAAAAAAAAATTAACTTCAAAAAACATTTTGGTTCCTGGGCAGCATTTTTTCTGACCGCGGAGTCACTCGTTTTCTTCCCCAGGCACCAAAAAGGCTCGATTTTTAAAAAGTGGAAGCAACACCATTTTTAGACATGGAATTTCATCCCGAAACTCATCCTGGTGTCCGTTTTTGCATTTGGCTTGAAAAAAAAAATTACCTTCAAAAAACTATTTGGTTCCTAGGCAGCATTTTTTCTGACCGCGGAGTCACGCGTTTTCTTCCCCAGGCACCAAAAAGGCTCGATTTTTAAAAACTGGAAGCAACACCATTTTTAGACATGGAATTTCATCCCGAAACTCATCCTGGTGTCCGTTTTTGCATTTGGCTTGAAAAAAAAATTTACCTTCAAAAAACATTTTGGTTCCTGGGCAGCATTTTTTCTGACCGCGGAGTCACGCGTTTTCTTCCCCAGGCACCAAAAAGGCTCGATTTTTAAAAAGTGGAAGCAACACCATTTTTAGACATGGAATTTCATCCCAAAACTCATCCTGGTGTCCGTTTTGGCATTTGGCTTCAAAAAAAAAATTTAGCTTCAAAAAACATTTTGGTTGCTGGGCAGCATTTTTTCTGACCGCGGAGTCACGCGTTTTCTTCCCCAGGCACCAAAAAGGCTCGATTTTTAAAAAGTGGAAGCAACACCATTTTTAGACATGGAATTTCATCCCAAAACTCATCCTGGTGTCCGTTTTGGCATTTGGCTTCAAAAAAAAAATTTAGCTTCAAAAAACATTTTGGTTGCTGGGCAGCATTTTTTCTGACCGCGGAGTCACGCGTTTTCTTCCCCAGGCACCAAAAAGGCTCGATTTTTAAAAAGTGGAAGCAACACCATTTTTAGACATGGAATTTCATCCCAAAACTCATCCTGGTGTCCGTTTTGGCATTTGGCTTGAAAAAAAAAATTAGCTTCAAAAAACATTTTGGTTGCTGGGCAGCATTTTTTCTGACCGCGGAGTCACGCGTTTTCTTCCCCAGGCACCAAAAAGGCTCGATTTTTAAAAAGTGGAAGCAACACCATTTTTAGACATGGAATTTCATCCCGAAACTCATCCTGGTGTCCGTTTTTGCATTTGGCTTCAAAAAAAAAATTTAGCTTCAAAAAACATTTTGGTTCCTGGGTAGCATTTTTTCTGACCGCGGAGTCACGCGTTTTCTTCCCCAGGCACCAAAAAGGCTCGATTTTTAAAAAGTGGAAGCAACACCATTTTTAGACATGGAATTTCATCCCGAAACTCATCCTGGTGTCCGTTTTTGCATTTGGCTTCAAAAAAAAAATTTAGCTTCAAAAAACCTTTTGGTTCCTGGGCAGCATTTTTTCTGACCGTGGAGTCACGCGTTTTCTTCCCCAGGCACCAAAAAGGCTCGATTTTCAAAAAGTGGAAGCAACACCATTTTTAGACATGGAATTTCATCCCGAAACTCATACTGGTGTCCGTTTTTGCATTTGGCTTCAAAAAAAAAAACTTAGCTTCAAAAAATATTTTGGTTCCTGGGCAGCATTTTTTCTGACCGCGGAGTCACTCGTTTTCTTCCCCAGGCACCAAAAAGGCTCGATTTTTAAAAAGTGGAAGCAACACCATTTTTAGACATGGAATTTGATCCCGAAACTCATCCTGGTGTTCGTTTTTGCATTTGGCTTCAAAAAAAAAATTAGCTTCAAAAAACATTTTGGTTGCTGGGCAGCATTTTTTCTGACCGCGGAGTCACGCGTTTTCTTCCCCAGGCACCAAAAAGGCTCGATTTTTAAAAAGTGGAAGCAACACCATTTTTAGACATGGAATTTCATCCCGAAACTCATCCTCGTGTCCGTTTTTGCATTTGGCTTCAAAAAAAAAAATTTAGCTTCAAAAAACATTTTGGTTCCTGGGCAGCATTTTTTCTGACCGCGGAGTCACACGTTTTCTTCCCCAGGCACCAAAAAGGCTCGATTTTTAAAAAGTGGAAGCAACACCATTTTTAGACATGGAATTTCATCCCGAAACTCATCCTGGTGTCCGTTTTTGCATTTGGCTTCAAAAAAAAAATTTAGCTTCAAAAAACCTTTTGGTTCCTGGGCAGCATTTTTTCTGACCGTGGAGTCACGCGTTTTCTTCCCCAGGCACCAAAAAGGCTCGATTTTCAAAAAGTGGAAGCAACACCATTTTTAGACATGGAATTTCATCCCGAAACTCATACTGGTGTCCGTTTTTGCATTTGGCTTCAAAAAAAAAAACTTAGCTTCAAAAAATATTTTGGTTCCTGGGCAGCATTTTTTCTGACCGCGGAGTCACTCGTTTTCTTCCCCAGGCACCAAAAAGGCTCGATTTTTAAAAAGTGGAAGCAACACCATTTTTAGACATGGAATTTGATCCCGAAACTCATCCTGGTGTTCGTTTTTGCATTTGGCTTCAAAAAAAAAATTAGCTTCAAAAAACATTTTGGTTGCTGGGCAGCATTTTTTCTGACCGCGGAGTCACGCGTTTTCTTCCCCAGGCACCAAAAAGGCTCGATTTTTAAAAAGTGGAAGCAACACCATTTTTAGACATGGAATTTCATCCCGAAACTCATCCTCGTGTCCGTTTTTGCATTTGGCTTCAAAAAAAAAAATTTAGCTTCAAAAAACATTTTGGTTCCTGGGCAGCATTTTTTCTGACCGCGGAGTCACACGTTTTCTTCCCCAGGCACCAAAAAGGCTCGATTTTTAAAAAGTGGAAGCAACACCATTTTTAGACATGGAATTTCATCCCGAAACTCATCCTGGTGTCCGTTTTTGCATTTGGCTTCAAAAAAAAAATTTAGCTTCAAAAAACATTTTGGTTCCTGGGCAGCATTTTTTCTGACCGCGGAGTCACGCGTTTTCTTCCCCAGGCACCAAAAAGGCTCGATTTTTAAAAACTCGAAGCAACACCATTTTTAGACATGGAATTTCATCCCGAAACTTATCCTGGTGTCCGTTTTTGTATTTGGCTTCAAAAAAAAAAATTAACTTCAAAAAACATTTTGGTTCCTGGGCAGCATTTTTTCTGACCGCGGAGTCACTCGTTTTCTTCCCCAGGCACCAAAAAGGCTCGATTTTTAAAAAGTGGAAGCAACACCATTTTTAGACATGGAATTTCATCCCGAAACTCATCCTGGTGTCCGTTTTTGCATTTGGCTTGAAAAAAAAAATTACCTTCAAAAAACTATTTGGTTCCTAGGCAGCATTTTTTCTGACCGCGGAGTCACGCGTTTTCTTCCCCAGGCACCAAAAAGGCTCGATTTTTAAAAACTGGAAGCAACACCATTTTTAGACATGGAATTTCATCCCGAAACTCATCCTGGTGTCCGTTTTTGCATTTGGCTTGAAAAAAAAATTTACCTTCAAAAAACATTTTGGTTCCTGGGCAGCATTTTTTCTGACCGCGGAGTCACGCGTTTTCTTCCCCAGGCACCAAAAAGGCTCGATTTTTAAAAAGTGGAAGCAACACCATTTTTAGACATGGAATTTCATCCCAAAACTCATCCTGGTGTCCGTTTTGGCATTTGGCTTCAAAAAAAAAATTTAGCTTCAAAAAACATTTTGGTTGCTGGGCAGCATTTTTTCTGACCGCGGAGTCACGCGTT
Organism: Pituophis catenifer annectens; assembly: GCF_029215685.1. Classification (NCBI taxonomy): domain Eukaryota; kingdom Metazoa; phylum Chordata; class Lepidosauria; order Squamata; family Colubridae; genus Pituophis; species Pituophis catenifer. The sequence continues at coordinate 14,456,579 of NW_027256896.1, read as the reverse complement.
TTCTTCCCCAGGCACCAAAAAGGCTCGATTTTTAAAAAGTGGAAGCAACACCATTTTTAGACATGGAATTTCATCCCAAAACTCATCCTGGTGTCCGTTTTGGCATTTGGCTTCAAAAAAAAAATTTAGCTTCAAAAAACATTTTGGTTGCTGGGCAGCATTTTTTCTGACCGCGGAGTCACGCGTTTTCTTCCCCAGGCACCAAAAAGGCTCGATTTTTAAAAAGTGGAAGCAACACCATTTTTAGACATGGAATTTCATCCCAAAACTCATCCTGGTGTCCGTTTTGGCATTTGGCTTGAAAAAAAAAATTAGCTTCAAAAAACATTTTGGTTGCTGGGCAGCATTTTTTCTGACCGCGGAGTCACGCGTTTTCTTCCCCAGGCACCAAAAAGGCTCGATTTTTAAAAAGTGGAAGCAACACCATTTTTAGACATGGAATTTCATCCCGAAACTCATCCTGGTGTCCGTTTTTGCATTTGGCTTCAAAAAAAAAATTTAGCTTCAAAAAACATTTTGGTTCCTGGGTAGCATTTTTTCTGACCGCGGAGTCACGCGTTTTCTTCCCCAGGCACCAAAAAGGCTCGATTTTTAAAAAGTGGAAGCAACACCATTTTTAGACATGGAATTTCATCCCGAAACTCATCCTGGTGTCCGTTTTTGCATTTGGCTTCAAAAAAAAAATTTAGCTTCAAAAAACCTTTTGGTTCCTGGGCAGCATTTTTTCTGACCGTGGAGTCACGCGTTTTCTTCCCCAGGCACCAAAAAGGCTCGATTTTCAAAAAGTGGAAGCAACACCATTTTTAGACATGGAATTTCATCCCGAAACTCATACTGGTGTCCGTTTTTGCATTTGGCTTCAAAAAAAAAAACTTAGCTTCAAAAAATATTTTGGTTCCTGGGCAGCATTTTTTCTGACCGCGGAGTCACTCGTTTTCTTCCCCAGGCACCAAAAAGGCTCGATTTTTAAAAAGTGGAAGCAACACCATTTTTAGACATGGAATTTGATCCCGAAACTCATCCTGGTGTTCGTTTTTGCATTTGGCTTCAAAAAAAAAATTAGCTTCAAAAAACATTTTGGTTGCTGGGCAGCATTTTTTCTGACCGCGGAGTCACGCGTTTTCTTCCCCAGGCACCAAAAAGGCTCGATTTTTAAAAAGTGGAAGCAACACCATTTTTAGACATGGAATTTCATCCCGAAACTCATCCTCGTGTCCGTTTTTGCATTTGGCTTCAAAAAAAAAAATTTAGCTTCAAAAAACATTTTGGTTCCTGGGCAGCATTTTTTCTGACCGCGGAGTCACACGTTTTCTTCCCCAGGCACCAAAAAGGCTCGATTTTTAAAAAGTGGAAGCAACACCATTTTTAGACATGGAATTTCATCCCGAAACTCATCCTGGTGTCCGTTTTTGCATTTGGCTTCAAAAAAAAAATTTAGCTTCAAAAAACATTTTGGTTCCTGGGCAGCATTTTTTCTGACCGCGGAGTCACGCGTTTTCTTCCCCAGGCACCAAAAAGGCTCGATTTTTAAAAACTCGAAGCAACACCATTTTTAGACATGGAATTTCATCCCGAAACTTATCCTGGTGTCCGTTTTTGCATTTGGCTTCAAAAAAAAAAATTAACTTCAAAAAACATTTTGGTTCCTGGGCAGCATTTTTTCTGACCGCGGAGTCACTCGTTTTCTTCCCCAGGCACCAAAAAGGCTCGATTTTTAAAAAGTGGAAGCAACACCATTTTTAGACATGGAATTTCATCCCGAAACTCATCCTCGTGTCCGTTTTTGCATTTGGCTTCAAAAAAAATAATTTAGCTTCAAAAAACATTTTGGTTCCTGGGCAGCATTTTTTCTGACCGCGGAGTCATGCGTTTTCTTCCCCAGGCACCAAAAAGGCTCGATTTTTAGAAAGTGGAAGCAACACCATTTTTAGACATGGAATTTCATCCCGAAACTCATCCTGGTGTCCGTTTTTGCATTTGGCTTGAAAAAAAAAATTAACTTCAAAAAACATTTTGGTTGCTTGGCAGCATTTTTTCTGACCGCGGAGTCACGCGTTTTCTTCCCCAGGCACCAAAAAGGCTCGATTTTTAAAAAGTGGAAGCAACACCATTTTTAGACATGGAATTTCATCCCGAAACTCATCCTGGTGTCCGTTTTTGCATTTGGCTTCAAAAAAAAAATTTAGCTTCAAAAAACATTTTGGTTGCTGGGCAGCATTTTTTCTGACCGCGGAGTCACGCGTTTTCTTCCCCAGGCACCAAAAAGGCTCGATTTTTAAAAAGTGGAAGCAACACCATTTTTAGACATGGAATTTCATCCCGAAACTCATCCTGGTGTCCGTTTTTGCATTTGGCTTCAAAAAAAAAAAATTTAGCTTCAAAAAACATTTTGGTTGCTGGGCAGCATTTTTTCTGACCGTGGAGTCACGCCTTTTCTTCCCCAGGCACCGAAAAGGCTCGATTTTTAAAAAGTGGAAGCAACACCATTTTTAGACATGGAATTTCATCCCGAAACTCATCCTGGTGTCCGTTTTGGCATTTGGCTTCAAAAAAAAAATTTACCTTCAAAAAACATTTTGGTTGCTGGGCAGCATTTTTTCTGACCACGGAGTCACGCGTTTTCTTCCCCAGGCACCAAAAAGGCTCGATTTTTAAAAACTGGAAGCAACACCATTTTTAGACATGGAATTTCATCCCGAAACTCATCCTGGTGTCCGTTTTTGCATTTGGCTTCAAAAAAAAAATTTAGCTTCAAAAAACATTTTGGTTGCTGGGCAGCATTTTTTCTGACCGCGGAGTCACGCGTTTTCTTCCCCAGGCACCAAAAAGGCTCGATTTTTAAAAACTGGAAGCAACACCATTTTTAGACATGGAATTTCATCCCGAAACTCATCCTGGTGTCCGTTTTTGCATTTGGCTTGAAAAAAACATTTACCTTCAAAAAACATTTTGGTTCCTGGGCAGCATTTTTTCTGACCGCGGAGTCACGCGTTTTCTTCCCCAGGCACCAAAAAGGCTCGATTTTTAAAAAGTGGAAGCAACACCATTTTTAGACATGGAATTTCATCCCGAAACTCATCCTGGTGTCCGTTTTGGCATTTGGCTTCAAAAAAAAAAAAATTTAGCTTCAAAAAACATTTTGGTTCCTGGGCAGCATTTTTTCTGACCGCGGAGTCACGCGTTTTCTTCCCCAGGCACCAAAAAGGCTCGATTTTTAAAAAGTGGAAGCAACACCATTTTTAGACATGGAATTTCATCCCGAAACTCATCCTGGTGTCCGTTTTGGCATTTGGCTTCAAAAAAAAAATTTAGCTTCAAAAAACATTTTGGTTCCTGGGCAGCATTTTTTCTGACCGCGGAGTCACGCGTTTTCTTCCCCAGGCACCAAAAAGGCTCGATTTTTAAAAAGTGGAAGCAACACCATTTTTAGACATGGAATTTCATCCCGAAACTCATCCTGGTGTCCGTTTTTGCATTTGGCTTCAAAAAAAAAAAAATTAGCTTCAAAAAACATTTTGGTTCCTGGGCAGCATTTTTTCTGACCGCGGAGTCACGCGTTTTCTTCCCCAGGCACCAAAAAGGCTCGATTTTTAAAAAGTGGAAGCAACACCATTTTTAGACATGGAATTTCATCCCGAAACTCATCCTGGTGTCCGTTTTGGCATTTGGCTTCAAAAAAAAATTTAGCTTCAAAAAACATTTTGGTTGCTGGGCAGCATTTTTTCTGACCGCGGAGTCACGCGTTTTCTTCCCCAGGCACCAAAAAGGCTCAATTTTTAAAAAGTGGAAGCAACACCATTTTTAGACATGGAATTTCATCCTGAAACTCATCCTGGTGTCCGTTTTTGCATTTGGCTTCAAAAAAAAAATTTAGCTTCAAAAAACATTTTGGTTGCTGGGCAGCATTTTTTCTGACCGCGGAGTCACGCGTTTTCTTCCCCAGGCACCAAAAAGGCTCGATTTTTAAAAAGTGGAAGCAACACCATTTTTAGACATGGAATTTCATCCCGAAACTCATCCTGGTGTCCGTTTTTGCATTTGGCTTCAAAAAAAAAATTTAGCTTCAAAAAACATTTTGGTTCCTGGGCAGCATTTTTTCTGACCGCGGAGTCACGCGTTTTCTTCCCCAGGCACCAAAAAGGCTCGATTTTTAAAAAGTGGAAGCAACACCATTTTTAGACATGGAATTTCATCCCGAAACTCATCCTGGTGTCCGTTTTTGCATTTGGCTTCAAAAAAAAATTTAGCTTCAAAAAACATTTTGGTTCCTGGGCAGCATTTTTTCTGACCGTGGAGTCACGCGTTTTCTTCCCCAGGCACCAAAAAGGCTCGATTTTCAAAAAGTGGAAGCAACACCATTTTTAGACATGGAATTTCATCCCGAAACTCATCCTCGTGTCCGTTTTTGCATTTGGCTTCAAAAAAAAAATTTAGCTTCAAAAAACATTTTGGTTCCTGGGCAGCATTTTTTCTGACCGCGGAGTCACGCTTTTTCTTCCCCAGGCACCAAAAAGGCTCGATTTTTAAAAAGTGGAAGCAACACCATTTTTAGACATGGAATTTCATCCCGAAACTCATCCTGGTGTCCGTTTTTGCATTTGGCTTCAAAAAAAAAAAATTTACCTTCAAAAAACATTTTGGTTCCTGGGCAGCATTTTTTCTGACCGCGGAGTCACGCGTTTTCTTCCCCAGGCACCAAAAAGGCTCGATTTTTAAAAAGTGGAAGCAACACCATTTTTAGACATGGAATTTCATCCCGAAACTCATCCTGGTGTCCGTTTTGGCATTTGGCTTCAAAAAAAAATTTAGCTTCAAAAAACATTTTGGTTGCTGGGCAGCATTTTTTCTGACCGCGGAGTCACGCGTTTTCTTCCCCAGGCACCAAAAAGGCTCAATTTTTAAAAAGTGGGAGCAACACCATTTTTAGACATGGAATTTCATCCTGAAACTCATCCTGGTGTCCGTTTTTGCATTTGGCTTAAAAAAAAAATTTAGCTTCAAAAAACATTTTGGTTGCTGGGCAGCATTTTTTCTGACCGCGGAGTCACGCGTTTTCTTCCCCAGGCACCAAAAAGGCTCGATTTTTAAAAAGTGGAAGCAACACCATTTTTAGACATGGAATTTCATCCCGAAACTCATCCTGGTGTCCGTTTTTGCATTTGGCTTCAAAAAAAAAATTTAGCTTCAAAAAACATTTTGGTTCCTGGGCAGCATTTTTTCTGACCGCGGAGTCACGCGTTTTCTTCCCCAGGCACCAAAAAGGCTCGATTTTTAAAAAGTGGAAGCAACACCATTTTTAGACATGGAATTTCATCCCGAAACTCATCCTGGTGTCCGTTTTTGCATTTGGCTTCAAAAAAAAATTTAGCTTCAAAAAACATTTTGGTTCCTGGGCAGCATTTTTTCTGACCGTGGAGTCACGCGTTTTCTTCCCCAGGCACCAAAAAGGCTCGATTTTCAAAAAGTGGAAGCAACACCATTTTTAGACATGGAATTTCATCCCGAAACTCATACTGGTGTCCGTTTTTGCATTTGGCTTCAAAAAAAAAAATTTAGCTTCAAAAAACATTTTGGTTCCTGGGCAGCATTTTTTCTGACCGCGGAGTCACGCGTTTTCTTCCCCAGGCACCAAAAAGGCTCGATTTTTAAAAAGTGGAAGCAACACCATTTTTAGACATGGAATTTCATCCCGAAACTCATCCTGGTGTCCGTTTTGGCATTTGGCTTCAAAAAAAAAATTTAGCTTCAAAAAACATTTTGGTTGCTGGGCAGCATTTTTTCTGACCGCGGAGTCACGCGTTTTCTTCCCCAGGCACCAAAAAGGCTCGATTTTTAAAAAGTGGAAGCAACACCATTTTTAGACATGGAATTTCATCCCGAAACTCATCCTGGTGTCCGTTTTTGCATTTGGCTTCAAAAAAAAAATTTAGCTTCAAAAAACATTTTGGTTCCTGGGCAGCATTTTTTCTGACCGCGGAGTCACGCGTTTTCTTCCCCAGGCACCAAAAAGGCTCGATTTTTAAAAAGTGGAAGCAACACCATTTTTAGACATGGAATTTCATCCCGAAACTCATCCTGGTGTCCGTTTTTGCATTTGGCTTCAAAAAAAAATTTAGCTTCAAAAAACATTTTGGTTCCTGGGCAGCATTTTTTCTGACCGTGGAGTCACGCGTTTTCTTCCCCAGGCACCAAAAAGGCTCGATTTTCAAAAAGTGGAAGCAACACCATTTTTAGACATGGAATTTCATCCCGAAACTCATACTGGTGTCCGTTTTTGCATTTGGCTTCAAAAAAAAAAATTTAGCTTCAAAAAATATTTTGGTTCCTGGGCAGCATTTTTTCTGACCGTGGAGTCACTCGTTTTCTTCCCTAGGCACCAAAAAGGCTCGATTTTTAAAAAGTGGAAGCAACACCATTTTTAGACATGGAATTTCATCCCGAAACTCATCCTCGTGTCCGTTTTTGCATTTGGCTTCAAAAAAAAAATTTAGCTTCAAAAAACATTTTGGTTCCTGGGCAGCATTTTTTCTGACCGCGGAGTCACGCTTTTTCTTCCCCAGGCACCAAAAAGGCTCGATTTTTAAAAAGTGGAAGCAACACCATTTTTAGACATGGAATTTCATCCCGAAACTCATCCTGGTGTCCGTTTTTGCATTTGGCTTCAAAAAAAAAAATTTACCTTCAAAAAACATTTTGGTTCCTGGGCAGCATTTTTTCTGACCGCGGAGTCACGCGTTTTCTTCCCCAGGCACCAAAAAGGCTCGATTTTTAAAAAGTGGAAGCAACACCATTTTTAGACATGGAATTTCATCCCGAAACTCATCCTGGTGTCCGTTTTGGCATTTGGCTTCAAAAAAAAAATTTAGCTTCAAAAAACATTTTGGTTGCTGGGCAGCATTTTTTCTGACCACGGAGTCACGCGTTTTCTTCCCCAGGCACCAAAAAGGCTCAATTTTTAAAAAGTGGAAGCAACACCATTTTTAGACATGGAATTTCATCCCGAAACTCATCCTGGTGTCCGTTTTTGCATTTGGCTTCAAAAAAAAAATTTAGCTTCAAAAAACATTTTGGTTGCTGGGCAGCATTTTTTCTGACCGCGGAGTCACGCGTTTTCTTCCCCAGGCACCAAAAAGGCTCGATTTTTAAAAAGTGGAAGCAACACCATTTTTAGACATGGAATTTCATCCCGAAACTCATCCTGGTGTCCGTTTTTGCATTTGGCTTCAAAAAAAAAATTTAGCTTCAAAAAACATTTTGGTTCCTGGGCAGCATTTTTTCTGACCGCGGAGTCACGCGTTTTCTTCCCCAGGCACCAAAAAGGCTCGATTTTTAAAAAGTGGAAGCAACACCATTTTTAGACATGGAATTTCATCCTGAAACTCATCCTGGTGTCCGTTTTTGCATTTGGCTTCAAAAAAAAAAAATTAGCTTCAAAAAACATTTTGGTTCCTGGGCAGCATTTTTTCTGACCGCGGAGTCACGCGTTTTCTTCCCCAGGCACCAAAAAGGCTCGATTTTTAAAAAGTGGAAGCAACACCATTTTTAGACATGGAATTTCATCCCGAAACTCATCCTGGTGTCCGTTTTGGCATTTGGCTTCAAAAAAAAATTTAGCTTCAAAAAACATTTTGGTTGCTGGGCAGCATTTTTTCTGACCGCGGAGTCACGCGTTTTCTTCCCCAGGCACCAAAAAGGCTCAATTTTTAAAAAGTGGAAGCAACACCATTTTTAGACATGGAATTTCATCCTGAAACTCATCCTGGTGTCCGTTTTTGCATTTGGCTTAAAAAAAAAAATTTAGCTTCAAAAAACATTTTGGTTGCTGGGCAGCATTTTTTCTGACCGCGGAGTCACGCGTTTTCTTCCCCAGGCACCAAAAAGGCTCGATTTTTAAAAAGTGGAAGCAACACCATTTTTAGACATGGAATTTCATCCCGAAACTCATCCTGGTGTCCGTTTTTGCATTTGGCTTCAAAAAAAAATTTAGCTTCAAAAAACATTTTGGTTCCTGGGCAGCATTTTTTCTGACCGTGGAGTCACGCGTTTTCTTCCCCAGGCACCAAAAAGGCTCGATTTTCAAAAAGTGGAAGCAACACCATTTTTAGACATGGAATTTCATCCCGAAACTCATACTGGTGTCCGTTTTTGCATTTGGCTTCAAAAAAAAAAATTTAGCTTCAAAAAATATTTTGGTTCCTGGGCAGCATTTTTTCTGACCGTGGAGTCACTCGTTTTCTTCCCTAGGCACCAAAAAGGCTCGATTTTTAAAAAGTGGAAGCAACACCATTTTTAGACATGGAATTTCATCCCGAAACTCATCCTCGTGTCCGTTTTTGCATTTGGCTTCAAAAAAAAAATTTAGCTTCAAAAAACATTTTGGTTCCTGGGCAGCATTTTTTCTGACCGCGGAGTCACGCTTTTTCTTCCCCAGGCACCAAAAAGGCTCGATTTTTAAAAAGTGGAAGCAACACCATTTTTAGACATGGAATTTCATCCCGAAACTCATCCTGGTGTCCGTTTTGGCATTTGGCTTCAAAAAAAAAAATTTAGCTTCAAAAAACATTTTGGTTCCTGGGCAGCATTTTTTCTGACCGTGGAGTCACACGTTTTCTTCCCCAGGCACCAAAAAGGCTCGATTTTTAAAAACTCGAAGCAACACCATTTTTAGACATGGAATTTCATCCCGAAACTTATCCTGGTGTCCGTTTTTGCATTTGGCTTCAAAAAAAAAAAATAGCTTCAAAAAACATTTTGGTTCCTGGGCAGCATTTTTTCTGACCGCGGAGTCACTCGTTTTCTTCCCCAGGCACCAAAAAGGCTCGATTTTTAAAAAGTGGAAGCAACACCATTTTTAGACATGGAATTTCATCCCGAAACTCATCCTCGTGTCCGTTTTTGCATTTGGCTTCAAAAAAAAAATTTAGCTTCAAAAAACATTTTGGTTCCTGGGCAGCATTTTTTCTGACCGCGGAGTCATGCGTTTTCTTCCCCAGGCACCAAAAAGGCTCGATTTTTAAAAAGTGGAAGCAACACCATTTTTAGACATGGAATTTCATCCCGAAACTCATCCTGGTGTCCGTTTTTGCATTTGGCTTGAAAAAAAAAATTAACTTCAAAAAACATTTTGGTTGCTGGGCAGCATTTTTTCTGACCGCGGAGTCACGCGTTTTCTTCCCCAGGCACCAAAAAGGCTCGATTTTTAAAAAGTGGAAGCAACACCATTTTTAGACATGGAATTTCATCCCGAAACTCATCCTGGTGTCCGTTTTTGCATTTGGCTTCAAAAAAAAAATTTAGCTTCAAAAAACATTTTGGTTGCTGGGCAGCATTTTTTCTGACCGCGGAGTCACGCGTTTTCTTCCCCAGGCACCAAAAAGGCTCGATTTTTAAAAAGTGGAAGCAACACCATTTTTAGACATGGAATTTCATCCCGAAACTCATCCTGGTGTCCGTTTTTGCATTTGGCTTCAAAAAAAAATTTAGCTTCAAAAAACATTTTGGTTCCTGGGCAGCATTTTTTCTGACCGTGGAGTCACGCGTTTTCTTCCCCAGGCACCAAAAAGGCTCGATTTTCAAAAAGTGGAAGCAACACCATTTTTAGACATGGAATTTCATCCCGAAACTCATACTGCTGTCCGTTTTTGCATTTGGCTTCAAAAAAAAAAATTTAGCTTCAAAAAATATTTTGGTTCCTGGGCAGCATTTTTTCTGACCGTGGAGTCACTCGTTTTCTTCCCTAGGCACCAAAAAGGCTCGATTTTTAAAAAGTGGAAGCAACACCATTTTTAGACATGGAATTTCATCCCGAAACTCATCCTCGTGTCCGTTTTTGCATTTGGCTTCAAAAAAAAAATTTAGCTTCAAAAAACATTTTGGTTCCTGGGCAGCATTTTTTCTGACCGCGGAGTCACGCTTTTTCTTCCCCAGGCACCAAAAAGGCTCGATTTTTAAAAAGTGGAAGCAACACCATTTTTAGACATGGAATTTCATCCCGAAACTCATCCTGGTGTCCGTTTTTGCATTTGGCTTCAAAAAAAAAAAATTTACCTTCAAAAAACATTTTGGTTCCTGGGCAGCATTTTTTCTGACCGCGGAGTCACGCGTTTTCTTCCCCAGGCACCAAAAAGGCTCGATTTTTAAAAAGTGGAAGCAACACCATTTTTAGACATGGAATTTCATCCCGAAACTCATCCTGGTGTCCGTTTTGGCATTTGGCTTCAAAAAAAAAATTTAGCTTCAAAAAACATTTTGGTTGCTGGGCAGCATTTTTTCTGACCACGGAGTCACGCGTTTTCTTCCCCAGGCACCAAAAAGGCTCAATTTTTAAAAAGTGGAAGCAACACCATTTTTAGACATGGAATTTCATCCCGAAACTCATCCTGGTGTCCGTTTTTGCATTTGGCTTAAAAAAAAAAATTTAGCTTCAAAAAACATTTTGGTTGCTGGGCAGCATTTTTTCTGACCGCGGAGTCACGCGTTTTCTTCCCCAGGCACCAAAAAGGCTCGATTTTTAAAAAGTGGAAGCAACACCATTTTTAGACATGGAATTTCATCCCGAAACTCATCCTGGTGTCCGTTTTTGCATTTTGCTTCAAAAAAAAAATTTAGCTTCAAAAAACATTTTGGTTCCTGGGCAGCATTTTTTCTGACCGCGGAGTCACGCGTTTTCTTCCCCAGGCACCAAAAAGGCTCGATTTTTAAAAAGTGGAAGCAACACCATTTTTAGACATGGAATTTCATCCTGAAACTCATCCTGGTGTCCGTTTTTGCATTTGGCTTCAAAAAAAAAAAAATTAGCTTCAAAAAACATTTTGGTTCCTGGGCAGCATTTTTTCTGACCGCGGAGTCACGCGTTTTCTTCCCCAGGCACCAAAAAGGCTCAATTTTTAAAAAGTGGAAGCAACACCATTTTTAGACATGGAATTTCATCCCGAAACTCATCCTGGTGTCCGTTTTGGCATTTGGCTTCAAAAAAAAATTTAGCTTCAAAAAACATTTTGGTTGCTGGGCAGCATTTTTTCTGACCGCGGAGTCACGCGTTTTCTTCCCCAGGCACCAAAAAGGCTCAATTTTTAAAAAGTGGAAGCAACACCATTTTTAGACATGGAATTTCATCCTGAAACTCATCCTGGTGTCCGTTTTTGCCTTTGGCTTAAAAAAAAAAATTTAGCTTCAAAAAACATTTTGGTTGCTGGGCAGCATTTTTTCTGACCGCGGAGTCACGCGTTTTCTTCCCCAGGCACCAAAAAGGCTCGATTTTTAAAAAGTGGAAGCAACACCATTTTTAGACATGGAATTTCATCCCGAAACTCATCCTGGTGTCCGTTTTTGCATTTGGCTTCAAAAAAAAAATTTAGCTTCAAAAAACATTTTGGTTCCTGGGCAGCATTTTTTCTGACCGCGGAGTCACGCGTTTTCTTCCCCAGGCACCAAAAAGGCTCGATTTTTAAAAAGTGGAAGCAACACCATTTTTAGACATGGAATTTCATCCCGAAACTCATCCTGGTGTCCGTTTTTGCATTTGGCTTCAAAAAAAAATTTAGCTTCAAAAAACATTTTGGTTCCTGGGCAGCATTTTTTCTGACCGTGGAGTCACGCGTTTTCTTCCCCAGGCACCAAAAAGGCTCGATTTTCAAAAAGTGGAAGCAACACCATTTTTAGACATGGAATTTCATCCCGAAACTCATACTGGTGTCCGTTTTTGCATTTGGCTTCAAAAAAAAAAATTTAGGTTCAAAAAATATTTTGGTTCCTGGGCAGCATTTTTTCTGACCGTGGAGTCACTCGTTTTCTTCCCTAGGCACCAAAAAGGCTCGATTTTTAAAAAGTGGAAGCAACACCATTTTTAGACATGGAATTTCATCCCGAAACTCATCCTCGTGTCCGTTTTTGCATTTGGCTTCAAAAAAAAAATTTAGCTTCAAAAAACATTTTGGTTCCTGGGCAGCATTTTTTCTGACCGCGGAGTCACGCTTTTTCTTCCCCAGGCACCAAAAAGGCTCGATTTTTAAAAAGTGGAAGCAACACCATTTTTAGACATGGAATTTCATCCCGAAACTCATCCTGGTGTCCGTTTTGGCATTTGGCTTCAAAAAAAAAAATTTAGCTTCAAAAAACATTTTGGTTCCTGGGCAGCATTTTTTCTGACCGCGGAGTCACACGTTTTCTTCCCCAGGCACCAAAAAGGCTCGATTTTTAAAAACTCGAAGCAACACCATTTTTAGACATGGAATTTCATCCCGAAACTTATCCTGGTGTCCGTTTTTGCATTTGGCTTCAAAAAAAAAAATAGCTTCAAAAAACATTTTGGTTCCTGGGCAGCATTTTTTCTGACCGCGGAGTCACTCGTTTTCTTCCCCAGGCACCAAAAAGGCTCGATTTTTAAAAAGTGGAAGCAACACCATTTTTAGACATGGAATTTCATCCCGAAACTCATCCTCGTGTCCGTTTTTGCATTTGGCTTCAAAAAAAAAATTTAGCTTCAAAAAACATTTTGGTTCCTGGGCAGCATTTTTTCTGACCGCGGAGTCATGCGTTTTCTTCCCCAGGCACCAAAAAGGCTCGATTTTTAAAAAGTGGAAGCAACACCATTTTTAGACATGGAATTTCATCCCGAAACTCATCCTGGTGTCCGTTTTTGCATTTGGCTTGAAAAAAAAAATTAACTTCAAAAAACATTTTGGTTGCTGGGCAGCATTTTTTCTGACCGCGGAGTCACGCGTTTTCTTCCCCAGGCACCAAAAAGGCTCGATTTTTAAAAAGTGGAAGCAACACCATTTTTAGACATGGAATTTCATCCCGAAACTCATCCTGGTGTCCGTTTTTGCATTTGGCTTCAAAAAAAAAATTTAGCTTCAAAAAACATTTTGGTTGCTGGGCAGCATTTTTTCTGACCGCGGAGTCACGCGTTTTCTTCCCCAGGCACCAAAAAGGCTCGATTTTTAAAAAGTGGAAGCAACACCATTTTTAGACATGGAATTTCATCCCGAAACTCATCCTGGTGTCCGTTTTGGCATTTGGCTTCAAAAAAAAATTTAGCTTCAAAAAACATTTTGGTTGCTGGGCAGCATTTTTTCTGACCACGGAGTCACGCGTTTTCTTCCCCAGGCACCAAAAAGCCTCGATTTTTAAAAAGTGGAAGCAACACCATTTTTAGACATGGAATTTCATCCCGAAACTCATCCTGGTGTCCGTTTTTGCATTTGGCTTCAAAAAAAAAATTTAGCTTCAAAAAACATTTTGGTTCCTGGGCAGCATTTTTTCTGACCGCGGAGTCACGCGTTTTCTTCCCCAGGCACCAAAAAGGCTCGATTTTTAAAAAGTGGAAGCAACACCATTTTTAGACATGGAATTTCATCCCGAAACTCATCCTGGTGTCCGTTTTGGCATTTGGCTTGAAAAAAAAAATTAGCTTCAAAAAACATTTTGGTTGCTGGGCAGCATTTTTTCTGACCGCGGAGTCACGCGTTTTCTTCCCCAGGCACCAAAAAGGCTCGATTTTTAAAAAGTGGAAGCAACACCATTTTTAGACATGGAATTTCATCCCGAAACTCATCCTGGTGTCCGTTTTTGCATTTGGCTTCAAAAAAAAAAAATTTAGCTTCAAAAAACATTTTGGTTTCTGGGCAGCATTTTTTCTGACCGTGGAGTCACGCGTTTTCTTCCCCAGGCACCAAAAAGGCTCGATTTTTAAAAAGTGGAAGCAACACCATTTTTAGACATGGAATTTCATCCCGAAACTCATCCTGGTGTCCGTTTTTGCATTTGGCTTCAAAAAAAAAATTTAGCTTCAAAAAACATTTTGGTTCCTGGGCAGCATTTTTTCTGACCGCGGAGTCACGCGTTTTCTTCCCCAGGCACCAAAAAGGCTCGATTTTTAAAAAGTGGAAGCAACACCATTTTTAGACATGGAATTTCATCCCGAAACTCATCCTGGTGTCCGTTTTTGCATTTGGCTTGAAAAAAAAAATTAACTTCAAAAAACATTTTGGTTGCTGGGCAGCATTTTTTCTGACCGCGGAGTCACGCGTTTTCTTCCCCAGGCACCAAAAAGGCTCGATTTTTAAAAAGTGGAAGCAACACCATTTTTAGACATGGAATTTCATCCCGAAACTCATCCTGGTGTCCGTTTTTGCATTTGGCTTCAAAAAAAAAATTTAGCTTCAAAAAACATTTTGGTTGCTGGGCAGCATTTTTTCTGACCGCGGAGTCACGCGTTTTCTTCCCCAGGCACCAAAAAGGCTCGATTTTTAAAAAGTGGAAGCAACACCATTTTTAGACATGGAATTTCATCCCGAAACTCATCCTGGTGTCCGTTTTGGCATTTGGCTTCAAAAAAAAATTTAGCTTCAAAAAACATTTTGGTTGCTGGGCAGCATTTTTTCTGACCACGGAGTCACGCGTTTTCTTCCCCAGGCACCAAAAAGCCTCGATTTTTAAAAAGTGGAAGCAACACCATTTTTAGACATGGAATTTCATCCCGAAACTCATCCTGGTGTCCGTTTTTGCATTTGGCTTCAAAAAAAAAATTTAGCTTCAAAAAACATTTTGGTTCCTGGGCAGCATTTTTTCTGACCGCGGAGTCACGCGTTTTCTTCCCCAGGCACCAAAAAGGCTCGATTTTTAAAAAGTGGAAGCAACACCATTTTTAGACATGGAATTTCATCCCGAAACTCATCCTGGTGTCCGTTTTGGCATTTGGCTTGAAAAAAAAAATTAGCTTCAAAAAACATTTTGGTTGCTGGGCAGCATTTTTTCTGACCGCGGAGTCACGCGTTTTCTTCCCCAGGCACCAAAAAGGCTCGATTTTTAAAAAGTGGAAGCAACACCATTTTTAGACATGGAATTTCATCCCGAAACTCATCCTGGTGTCCGTTTTTGCATTTGGCTTCAAAAAAAAAAAATTTAGCTTCAAAAAACATTTTGGTTTCTGGGCAGCATTTTTTCTGACCGTGGAGTCACGCGTTTTCTTCCCCAGGCACCAAAAAGGCTCGATTTTTAAAAAGTGGAAGCAACACCATTTTTAGACATGGAATTTCATCCCGAAACTCATCCTGGTGTCCGTTTTTGCATTTGGCTTCAAAAAAAAAAAAACTTAGCTTCAAAAAACATTTTGGTTCCTGGGCAGCATTTTTTCTGACCGCGGAGTCACGCGTTTTCTTCCCCAGGCACCAAAAAGGCTCGATTTTTAAAAAGTGGAAGCAACACCATTTTTAGACATGGAATTTCATCCCGAAACTCATCCTGGTGTCCGTTTTGGCATTTGGCTTCAAAAAAAAAATTTAGCTTCAAAAAACATTTTGGTTGCTGGGCAGCATTTTTTCTGACCACGGAGTCACGCGTTTTCTTCCCCAGGCACCAAAAAGGCTCGATTTTTAAAAAGTGGAAGCAACACCATTTTTAGACATGGAATTTCATCCCGAAACTCATCCTGGTGTCCGTTTTTGCATTTGGCTTCAAAAAAAAAATTTAGCTTCAAAAAACATTTTGGTTGCTGGGCAGCATTTTTTCTGACCGCGGAGTCACGCGTTTTCTTCCCCAGGCACCAAAAAGGCTCGATTTTTAAAAAGTGGAAGCAACACCATTTTTAGACATGGAATTTCATCCCGAAACTCATCCTGGTGTCCGTTTTTGCATTTGGCTTCAAAAAAAAATTTAGCTTCAAAAAACATTTTGGTTCCTGGGCAGCATTTTTTCTAACCGCGGAGTCACGCGTTTTCTTCCCCAGGCACCAAAAAGCCTCGATTTTTAAAAAGTGGAAGCAACACCATTTTTAGACATGGAATTTCATCCCGAAACTCATCCTGGTGTCCGTTTTTGCATTTGGCTTGAAAAAAAAATTACCTTCAAAAAACAATTTGGTTCCTAGGCAGCATTTTTTCTGACCGCGGAGTCACGCGATTTCTTCCCCAGGCACCAAAAAGGCTCGATTTTTAAAAACTGGAAGCAACACCATTTTTAGACATGGAATTTCATCCCGAAACTCATCCTGGTGTCCGTTTTTGCATTTGTCTTGAAAAAAAAATTTACCTTCAAAAAACATTTTGGTTCCTGGGCAGCATTTTTTCTGACCGCGGAGTCACGCGTTTTCTTCCCCAGGCACCAAAAAGGCTCGATTTTTAAAAAGTGGAAGCAACACCATTTTTAGACATGGAATTTCATCCCAAAACTCATCCTGGTGTCCGTTTTGGCATTTGGCTTGAAAAAAAAATTAGCTTCAAAAAACATTTTGGTTGCTGGGCAGCATTTTTTCTGACCGCGGAGTCACGCGTTTTCTTCCCCAGGCACCAAAAAGGCTCGATTTTTAAAAAGTGGAAGCAACACCATTTTTAGACATGGAATTTCATCCCGAAACTCATCCTGGTGTCCGTTTTTGCTTTTGGCTTCAAAAAAAAAATTTAGCTTCAAAAAACATTTTGGTTCCTGGGTAGCATTTTTTCTGACCGCGGAGTCACGCGTTTTCTTCCCCAGGCACCAAAAAGGCTCGATTTTTAAAAAGTGGAAGCAACACCATTTTTAGACATGGAATTTCATCCCGAAACTCATCCTGGTGTCCGTTTTTGCATTTGGCTTCAAAAAAAAAATTTAGCTTCAAAAAACATTTTGGTTCCTGGGCAGCATTTTTTCTGACCGTGGAGTCACGCGTTTTCTTCCCCAGGCACCAAAAAGGCTCGATTTTCAAAAAGTGGAAGCAACACCATTTTTAGACATGGAATTTCATCCCGAAACTCATACTGGTGTCCGTTTTTGCATTTGGCTTCAAAAAAAAAAAATTTAGCTTCAAAAAACATTCTGGTTTCTGGGCAGCATTTTTTCTGACCGTGGAGTCACGCGTTTTCTTCCCCAGGCACCAAAAAGGCTCGATTTTTAAAAAGTGGAAGCAACACCATTTTTAGACATGGAATTTCATCCCGAAACTCATCCTCGTGTCCGTTTTTGCATTTGGCTTCAAAAAAAAAATTTAGCTTCAAAAAACATTTTGGTTCCTGGGCAGCATTTTTTCTGACCGCGGAGTCACGCTTTTTCTTCCCCAGGCACCAAAAAGGCTCGATTTTTAAAAAGTGGAAGCAACACCATTTTTAGACATGGAATTTCATCCCGAAACTCATCCTGGTGTCCGTTTTGGCATTTGGCTTCAAAAAAAAAAATTTAGCTTCAAAAAACATTTTGGTTCCTGGGCAGCATTTTTTCTGACCGCGGAGTCACACGTTTTCTTCCCCAGGCACCAAAAAGGCTCGATTTTTAAAAACTCGAAGCAACACCATTTTTAGACATGGAATTTCATCCCGAAACTTATCCTGGTGTCCGTTTTTGCATTTGGCTTCAAAAAAAAAAAATAGCTTCAAAAAACATTTTGATTCCTGGGCAGCATTTTTTCTGACCGCGGAGTCACTCGTTTTCTTCCCCAGGCACCAAAAAGGCTCGATTTTTAAAAAGTGGAAGCAACACCATTTTTAGACATGGAATTTCATCCCGAAACTCATCCTCGTGTCCTTTTTTCATTTGGCTTCAAAAAAAAAATTTAGCTTCAAAAAACATTTTGGTTCCTGGGCAGCATTTTTTCTGACCGCGGAGTCATGCGTTTTCTTCCCCAGGCACCAAAAAGGCTCGATTTTTAAAAAGTGGAAGCAACACCATTTTTAGACATGGAATTTCATCCCGAAACTCATCCTGGTGTCCGTTTTTGCATTTGGCTTGAAAAAAAAAATTAACTTCAAAAAACATTTTGGTTGCTGGGCAGCATTTTTTCTGACCGCGGAGTCACGCGTTTTCTTCCCCAGGCACCAAAAAGGCTCGATTTTTAAAAAGTGGAAGCAACACCATTTTTAGACATGGAATTTCATCCCGAAACTCATCCTGGTGTCCGTTTTTGCATTTGGCTTCAAAAAAAAAATTTAGCTTCAAAAAACATTTTGGTTGCTGGGCAGCATTTTTTCTGACCGCGGAGTCACGCGTTTTCTTCCCCAGGCACCAAAAAGGCTCGATTTTTAAAAAGTGGAAGCAACACCATTTTTAGACATGGAATTTCATCCCGAAACTCATCCTGGTGTCCGTTTTGGCATTTGGCTTCAAAAAAAAAATTTAGCTTCAAAAAACATTTTGGTTGCTGGGCAGCATTTTTTCTGACCACGGAGTCACGCGTTTTCTTCCCCAGGCACCAAAAAGCCTCGATTTTTAAAAAGTGGAAGCAACACCATTTTTAGACATGGAATTTCATCCCGAAACTCATCCTGGTGTCCGTTTTTGCATTTGGCTTCAAAAAAAAAATTTAGCTTCAAAAAACATTTTGGTTGCTGGGCAGCATTTTTTCTGACCGCGGAGTCACGCGTTTTCTTCCCCAGGCACCAAAAAGGCTCGATTTTTAAAAAGTGGAAGCAACACCATTTTTAGACATGGAATTTCATCCCGAAACTCATCCTGGTGTCCGTTTTTGCATTTGGCTTCAAAAAAAAAAATTTAGCTTCAAAAAACATTTTGGTTCCTGGGCAGCATTTTTTCTGACCGCGGAGTCACGCGTTTTCTTCCCCAGGCACCAAAAAGGCTCGATTTTTAAAAAGTGGAAGCAACACCATTTTTAGACATGGAATTTGATCCCGAAACTCATCCTGGTGTTCGTTTTTGCATTTGGCTTCAAAAAAAAAATTAGCTTCAAAAAACATTTTGGTTGCTGGGAAGCATTTTTTCTGACCGCGGAGTCACGCGTTTTCTTCCCCAGGCACCAAAAAGGCTCGATTTTTAAAAAGTGGAAGCAACACCATTTTTAGACATGGAATTTCATCCCGAAACTCATCCTGGTGTCCGTTTTGGCATTTGGCTTGAAAAAAAAAATTAGCTTCAAAAAACATTTTGGTTGCTGGGCAGCATTTTTTCTGACCACGGAGTCACGCGTTTTCTTCCCCAGGCACCAAAAAGGCTCGATTTTTAAAAAGTGGAAGCAACACCATTTTTAGACATGGAATTTCATCCCGAAACTCATCCTGGTGTCCGTTTTTGCATTTGGCTTCAAAAAAAAAAAAATTTAGCTTCAAAAAACATTTTGGTTTCTGGGCAGCATTTTTTCTGACCGTGGAGTCACGCGTTTTCTTCCCCAGGCACCAAAAAGGCTCGATTTTTAAAAAGTGGAAGCAACACCATTTTTAGACATGGAATTTCATCCCGAAACTCATCCTGGTGTCCGTTTTTGCATTTGGCTTCAAAAAAAAAAAACTTAGCTTCAAAAAACATTTTGGTTCCTGGGCAGCATTTTTTCTGACCGCGGAGTCACGCGTTTTCTTCCCCAGGCACCAAAAAGGCTCGATTTTTAAAAAGTGGAAGCAACACCATTTTTAGACATGGAATTTCATCCCGAAACTCATCCTGGTGTCCGTTTTGGCATTTGGCTTCAAAAAAAAAATTTAGCTTCAAAAAACATTTTGGTTGCTGGGCAGCATTTTTTCTGACCACGGAGTCACGCGTTTTCTTCCCCAGGCACCAAAAAGGCTCGATTTTTAAAAAGTGGAAGCAACACCATTTTTAGACATGGAATTTCATCCCGAAACTCATCCTGGTGTCCGTTTTTGCATTTGGCTTCAAAAAAAAAATTTAGCTTCAAAAAACATTTTGTTTGCTGGGCAGCATTTTTTCTGACCGCGGAGTCACGCGTTTTCTTCCCCAGGCACCAAAAAGGCTCGATTTTTAAAAAGTGGAAGCAACACCATTTTTAGACATGGAATTTCATCCCGAAACTCATCCTGGTGTCCGTTTTTGCATTTGGCTTCAAAAAAAAATTTAGCTTCAAAAAACATTTTGGTTCCTGGGCAGCATTTTTTCTGACCGCGGAGTCACGCGTTTTCTTCCCCAGGCACCAAAAAGGCTCGATTTTTAAAAAGTGGAAGCAACACCATTTTTAGACATGGAATTTCATCCCGAAACTCATCCTGGTGTCCGTTTTTGCATTTGGCTTGAAAAAAAAATTACCTTCAAAAAACAATTTGGTTCCTAGGCAGCATTTTTTCTGACCGCGGAGTCACGCGTTTTCTTCCCCAGGCACCAAAAAGGCTCGATTTTTAAAAAGTGGAAGCAACACCATTTTTAGACATGGAATTTCATCCCGAAACTCATCCTGGTGTCCGTTTTTGCATTTGGCTTCAAAAAAAAAAAAAATTTAGCTTCAAAAAACATTTTGGTTTCTGGGCAGCATTTTTTCTGACCGTGGAGTCACGCGTTTTCTTCCCCAGGCACCAAAAAGGCTCGATTTTTAAAAAGTGGAAGCAACACCATTTTTAGACATGGAATTTCATCCCGAAACTCATCCTGGTGTCCGTTTTTGCATTTGGCTTCAAAAAAAAATTTAGCTTCAAAAAACATTTTGGTTCCTGGGCAGCATTTTTTCTGACCGCGGAGTCACGCGTTTTCTTCCCCAGGCACCAAAAAGGCTCGATTTTTAAAAAGTGGAAGCAACACCATTTTTAGACATGGAATTTCATCCCGAAATTCATCCTGGTGTCCGTTTTTGCATTTGGCTTGAAAAAAAAATTACCTTCAAAAAACAATTTGGTTCCTAGGCAGCATTTTTTCTGACCGCGGAGTCACGCGTTTTCTTCCCCAGGCACCAAAAAGGCTCGATTTTTAAAAAGTGGAAGCAACACCATTTTTAGACATGGAATTTCATCCCGAAACTCATCCTGGTGTCCGTTTTTGCATTTGGCTTCAAAAAAAAAAAAATTTAGCTTCAAAAAACATTTTGGTTTCTGGGCAGCATTTTTTCTGACCGCGGAGTCACGCGTTTTCTTCCCCAGGCACCAAAAAGGCTCGATTTTTAAAAAGTGGAAGCAACACCATTTTTAGACATGGAATTTCATCCCGAAACTCATCCTGGTGTCCGTTTTTGCATTTGGCTTCAAAAAAAAAAAAACTTAGCTTCAAAAAACATTTTGGTTCCTGGGCAGCATTTTTTCTGACCGCGGAGTCACGCGTTTTCTTCCCCAGGCACCAAAAAGGCTCGATTTTTAAAAAGTGGAAGCAACACCATTTTTAGACATGGAATTTCATCCCGAAACTCATCCTGGTGTCCGTTTTGGCATTTGGCTTCAAAAAAAAAATTTAGCTTCAAAAAACATTTTGGTTGCTGGGCAGCATTTTTTCTGACCACGGAGTCACGCGTTTTCTTCCCCAGGCACCAAAAAGGCTCGATTTTTAAAAAGTGGAAGCAACACCATTTTTAGACATGGAATTTCATCCCGAAACTCATCCTGGTGTCCGTTTTTGCATTTGGCTTCAAAAAAAAAATTTAGCTTCAAAAAACATTTTGGTTCCTGGGCAGCATTTTTTCTGACCGCGGAGTCACGCGTTTTCTTCCCCAGGCACCAAAAAGGCTCGATTTTTAAAAAGTGGAAGCAACACCATTTTTAGACATGGAATTTCATCCCGAAACTCATCCTGGTGTCCGTTTTTGCATTTGGCTTGAAAAAAAAATTACCTTCAAAAAACAATTTGGTTCCTAGGCAGCATTTTTTCTGACCGCGGAGTCACGCGATTTCTTCCCCAGGCACCAAAAAGGCTCGATTTTTAAAAACTGGAAGCAACACCATTTTTAGACATGGAATTTCATCCCGAAACTCATCCTGGTGTCCGTTTTTGCATTTGGCTTGAAAAAAAAATTTACCTTCAAAAAACATTTTGGTTCCTGGGCAGCATTTTTTCTGACCGCGGAGTCACGCGTTTTCTTCCCCAGGCACCAAAAAGGCTCGATTTTTAAAAAGTGGAAGCAACACCATTTTTAGACATGGAATTTCATCCCAAAACTCATCCTGGTGTCCGTTTTGGCATTTGGCTTGAAAAAAAAAATTAGCTTCAAAAAACATTTTGGTTGCTGGGCAGCATTTTTTCTGACCGCGGAGTCACGCGTTTTCTTCCCCAGGCACCAAAAAGGCTCGATTTTTAAAAAGTGGAAGCAACACCATTTTTAGACATGGAATTTCATCCCGAAACTCATCCTGGTGTCCGTTTTTGCTTTTGGCTTCAAAAAAAAAATTTAGCTTCAAAAAACATTTTGGTTCCTGGGTAGCATTTTTTCTGACCGCGGAGTCACGCGTTTTCTTCCCCAGGCACCAAAAAGGCTCGATTTTTAAAAAGTGGAAGCAACACCATTTTTAGACATGGAATTTCATCCCGAAACTCATCCTGGTGTCCGTTTTTGCATTTGGCTTCAAAAAAAAAATTTAGCTTCAAAAAACATTTTGGTTCCTGGGCAGCATTTTTTCTGACCGTGGAGTCACGCGTTTTCTTCCCCAGGCACCAAAAAGGCTCGATTTTCAAAAAGTGGAAGCAACACCATTTTTAGACATGGAATTTCATCCCGAAACTCATACTGGTGTCCGTTTTTGCATTTGGCTTCAAAAAAAAAAAAAATTTAGCTTCAAAAAACATTTTGGTTTCTGGGCAGCATTTTTTCTGACCGTGGAGTCACGCGTTTTCTTCCCCAGGCACCAAAAAGGCTCGATTTTTAAAAAGTGGAAGCAACACCATTTTTAGACATGGAATTTCATCCCGAAACTCATCCTGGTGTCCGTTTTTGCATTTGGCTTCAAAAAAAAAAAACTTAGCTTCAAAAAACATTTTGGTTGCTGGGCAGCATTTTTTCTGACCGCGGAGTCACGCGTTTTCTTCCCCAGGCACCAAAAAGGCTCGATTTTTAAAAAGTGGAAGCAACACCATTTTTAGACATGGAATTTGATCCCGAAACTCATCCTGGTGTTCGTTTTTGCATTTGGCTTCAAAAAAAAAATTAGCTTCAAAAAACATTTTGGTTGCTGGGAAGCATTTTTTCTGACCGCGGAGTCACGCGTTTTCTTCCCCAGGCACCAAAAAGGCTCGATTTTTAAAAAGTGGAAGCAACACCATTTTTAGACATGGAATTTCATCCCGAAACTCATCCTGGTGTCCGTTTTGGCATTTGGCTTGAAAAAAAAAATTAGCTTCAAAAAACATTTTGGTTGCTGGGCAGCATTTTTTCTGACCGCGGAGTCACGCGTTTTCTTCCCCAGGCACCAAAAAGGCTCGATTTTTAAAAAGTGGAAGCAACACCATTTTTAGACATGGAATTTCATCCCGAAACTCATCCTGGTGTCCGTTTTTGCATTTGGCTTCAAAAAAAAAAAAATTTAGCTTCAAAAAACATTTTGGTTTCTGGGCAGCATTTTTTCTGACCGTGGAGTCACGCGTTTTCTTCCCCAGGCACCAAAAAGGCTCGATTTTTAAAAAGTGGAAGCAACACCATTTTTAGACATGGAATTTCATCCCGAAACTCATCCTGGTGTCCGTTTTTGCATTTGGCTTCAAAAAAAAAAAAACTTAGCTTCAAAAAACATTTTGGTTCCTGGGCAGCATTTTTTCTGACCGCGGAGTCACGCGTTTTCTTCCCCAGGCACCAAAAAGGCTCGATTTTTAAAAAGTGGAAGCAACACCATTTTTAGACATGGAATTTCATCCCGAAACTCATCCTGGTGTCCGTTTTGGCATTTGGCTTCAAAAAAAAAATTTAGCTTCAAAAAACATTTTGGTTGCTGGGCAGCATTTTTTCTGACCACGGAGTCACGCGTTTTCTTCCCCAGGCACCAAAAAGGCTCGATTTTTAAAAAGTGGAAGCAACACCATTTTTAGACATGGAATTTCATCCTGAAACTCATCCTGGTGTCCGTTTTTGCATTTGGCTTCAAAAAAAAAATTTAGCTTCAAAAAACATTTTGGTTGCTGGGCAGCATTTTTTCTGACCGCGGAGTCACGCGTTTTCTTCCCCAGGCACCAAAAAGGCTCGATTTTTAAAAAGTGGAAGCAACACCATTTTTAGACATGGAATTTCATCCCGAAACTCATCCTGGTGTCCGTTTTTGCATTTGGCTTCAAAAAAAAATTTAGCTTCAAAAAACATTTTGGTTCCTGGGCAGCATTTTTTCTGACCGCGGAGTCACGCGTTTTCTTCCCCAGGCACCAAAAAGGCTCGATTTTTAAAAAGTGGAAGCAACACCATTTTTAGACATGGAATTTCATCCCGAAACTCATCCTGGTGTCCGTTTTGGCATTTGGCTTGAAAAAAAAAATTAGCTTCAAAAAACATTTTGGTTGCTGGGCAGCATTTTTTCTGACCGCGGAGTCACGCGTTTTCTTCCCCAGGCACCAAAAAGGCTCGATTTTTAAAAAGTGGAAGCAACACCATTTTTAGACATGGAATTTCATCCCGAAACTCATCCTGGTGTCCGTTTTGGCATTTGGCTTCAAAAAAAAAATTTAGCTTCAAAAAACATTTTGGTTGCTGGGCAGCATTTTTTCTGACCACGGAGTCACGCGTTTTCTTCCCCAGGCACCAAAAAGGCTCGATTTTTAAAAAGTGGAAGCAACACCATTTTTAGACATGGAATTTCATCCTGAAACTCATCCTGGTGTCCGTTTTTGCATTTGGCTTCAAAAAAAAAATTTAGCTTCAAAAAACATTTTGGTTGCTGGGCAGCATTTTTTCTGACCGCGGAGTCACGCGTTTTCTTCCCCAGGCACCAAAAAGGCTCGATTTTTAAAAAGTGGAAGCAACACCATTTTTAGACATGGAATTTCATCCCGAAACTCATCCTGGTGTCCGTTTTTGCATTTGGCTTCAAAAAAAAATTTAGCTTCAAAAAACATTTTGGTTCCTGGGCAGCATTTTTTCTGACCGCGGAGTCACGCGTTTTCTTCCCCAGGCACCAAAAAGGCTCGATTTTTAAAAAGTGGAAGCAACACCATTTTTAGACATGGAATTTCATCCCGAAACTCATCCTGGTGTCCGTTTTTGCATTTGGCTTGAAAAAAAAAATTACCTTCAAAAAACAATTTGGTTCCTAGGCAGCATTTTTTCTGACCGCGGAGTCACGCGTTTTCTTCCCCAGGCACCAAAAAGGCTCGATTTTTAAAAACTGGAAGCAACACCATTTTTAGACATGGAATTTCATCCCGAAACTCATCCTGGTGTCCGTTTTTGCATTTGGCTTGAAAAAAAAATTTACCTTCAAAAAACATTTTGGTTCCTGGGCAGCATTTTTTCTGACCGCGGAGTCACGCGTTTTCTTCCCCAGGCACCAAAAAGGCTCGATTTTTAAAAAGTGGAAGCAACACCATTTTTAGACATGGAATTTCATCCCGAAACTCATCCTGGTGTCCGTTTTGGCATTTGGCTTGAAAAAAAAAATTAGCTTCAAAAAACATTTTGGTTGCTGGGCAGCATTTTTTCTGACCGCGGAGTCACGCGTTTTCTTCCCCAGGCACCAAAAAGGCTCGATTTTCAAAAAGTGGAAGCAACACCATTTTTAGACATGGAATTTCATCCCGAAACTCATCCTGGTGTCCGTTTTTGCATTTGGCTTCAAAAAAAAAATTTAGCTTCAAAAAACATTTTGGTTCCTGGGCAGCATTTTTTCTGACCGTGGAGTCACGCGTTTTCTTCCCCAGGCACCAAAAAGGCTCGATTTTCAAAAAGTGGAAGCAACACCATTTTTAGACATGGAATTTCATCCCGAAACTCATCCTGGTGTCCGTTTTTGCATTTGGCTTCAAAAAAAAAAAAAATTTAGCTTCAAAAAACATTTTGGTTTCTGGGCAGCATTTTTTCTGACCGTGGAGTCACGCGTTTTCTTCCCCAGGCACCAAAAAGGCTCGATTTTTAAAAAGTGGAAGCAACACCATTTTTAGACATGGAATTTCATCCCGAAACTCATCCTGGTGTCCGTTTTTGCATTTGGCTTCAAAAAAAAATTTAGCTTCAAAAAACATTTTGGTTCCTGGGCAGCATTTTTTCTGACCGCGGAGTCACGCGTTTTCTTCCCCAGGCACCAAAAAGGCTCGATTTTTAAAAAGTGGAAGCAACACCATTTTTAGACATGGAATTTCATCCCGAAACTCATCCTGGTGTCCGTTTTTGCATTTGGCTTCAAAAAAAAATTTAGCTTCAAAAAACATTTTGGTTCCTGGGCAGCATTTTTTCTGACCGCGGAGTCACGCGTTTTCTTCCCCAGGCACCAAAAAGGCTCGATTTTTAAAAAGTGGAAGCAACACCATTTTTAGACATGGAATTTCATCCCGAAACTCATCCTGGTGTCCGTTTTTGCATTTGGCTTCAAAAAAAAATTTAGCTTCAAAAAACATTTTGGTTCCTGGGCAGCATTTTTTCTGACCGCGGAGTCACGCGTTTTCTTCCCCAGGCACCAAAAAGGCTCGATTTTTAAAAAGTGGAAGCAACACCATTTTTAGACATGGAATTTCATCCCGAAACTCATCCTGGTGTCCGTTTTTGCATTTGGCTTGAAAAAAAAAATTACCTTCAAAAAACAATTTGGTTCCTAGGCAGCATTTTTTCTGACCGCGGAGTCACGCGTTTTCTTCCCCAGGCACCAAAAAGGCTCGATTTTTAAAAACTGGAAGCAACACCATTTTTAGACATGGAATTTCATCCCGAAACTCATCCTGGTGTCCGTTTTTGCATTTGGCTTGAAAAAAAAATTTACCTTCAAAAAACATTTTGGTTCCTGGGCAGCATTTTTTCTGACCGCGGAGTCACGCGTTTTCTTCCCCAGGCACCAAAAAGGCTCGATTTTTAAAAAGTGGAAGCAACACCATTTTTAGACATGGAATTTCATCCCGAAACTCATCCTGGTGTCCGTTTTGGCATTTGGCTTGAAAAAAAAAATTAGCTTCAAAAAACATTTTGGTTGCTGGGCAGCATTTTTTCTGACCGCGGAGTCACGCGTTTTCTTCCCCAGGCACCAAAAAGGCTCGATTTTCAAAAAGTGGAAGCAACACCATTTTTAGACATGGAATTTCATCCCGAAACTCATCCTGGTGTCCGTTTTTGCATTTGGCTTCAAAAAAAAAATTTAGCTTCAAAAAACATTTTGGTTCCTGGGCAGCATTTTTTCTGACCGTGGAGTCACGCGTTTTCTTCCCCAGGCACCAAAAAGGCTCGATTTTCAAAAAGTGGAAGCAACACCATTTTTAGACATGGAATTTCATCCCGAAACTCATCCTGGTGTCCGTTTTTGCATTTGGCTTCAAAAAAAAAAAAAATTTAGCTTCAAAAAACATTTTGGTTTCTGGGCAGCATTTTTTCTGACCGTGGAGTCACGCGTTTTCTTCCCCAGGCACCAAAAAGGCTCGATTTTTAAAAAGTGGAAGCAACACCATTTTTAGACATGGAATTTCATCCCGAAACTCATCCTGGTGTCCGTTTTTGCATTTGGCTTCAAAAAAAAATTTAGCTTCAAAAAACATTTTGGTTCCTGGGCAGCATTTTTTCTGACCGCGGAGTCACGCGTTTTCTTCCCCAGGCACCAAAAAGGCTCGATTTTTAAAAAGTGGAAGCAACACCATTTTTAGACATGGAATTTCATCCCGAAACTCATCCTGGTGTCCGTTTTTGCATTTGGCTTCAAAAAAAAATTTAGCTTCAAAAAACATTTTGGTTCCTGGGCAGCATTTTTTCTGACCGCGGAGTCACGCGTTTTCTTCCCCAGGCACCAAAAAGGCTCGATTTTTAAAAAGTGGAAGCAACACCATTTTTAGACATGGAATTTCATCCCGAAACTCATCCTGGTGTCCGTTTTTGCATTTGGCTTGAAAAAAAAAATTACCTTCAAAAAACAATTTGGTTCCTAGGCAGCATTTTTTCTGACCGCGGAGTCACGCGTTTTCTTCCCCAGGCACCAAAAAGGCTCGATTTTTAAAAACTGGAAGCAACACCATTTTTAGACATGGAATTTCATCCCGAAACTCATCCTGGTGTCCGTTTTTGCATTTGGCTTGAAAAAAAAATTTACCTTCAAAAAACATTTTGGTTCCTGGGCAGCATTTTTTCTGACCGCGGAGTCACGCGTTTTCTTCCCCAGGCACCAAAAAGGCTCGATTTTTAAAAAGTGGAAGCAACACCATTTTTAGACATGGAATTTCATCCCGAAACTCATCCTGGTGTCCGTTTTGGCATTTGGCTTGAAAAAAAAAATTAGCTTCAAAAAACATTTTGGTTGCTGGGCAGCATTTTTTCTGACCGCGGAGTCACGCGTTTTCTTCCCCAGGCACCAAAAAGGCTCGATTTTCAAAAAGTGGAAGCAACACCATTTTTAGACATGGAATTTCATCCCGAAACTCATCCTGGTGTCCGTTTTTGCATTTGGCTTCAAAAAAAAAATTTAGCTTCAAAAAACATTTTGGTTCCTGGGCAGCATTTTTTCTGACCGTGGAGTCACGCGTTTTCTTCCCCAGGCACCAAAAAGGCTCGATTTTCAAAAAGTGGAAGCAACACCATTTTTAGACATGGAATTTCATCCCGAAACTCATCCTGGTGTCCGTTTTTGCATTTGGCTTCAAAAAAAAAAAAAATTTAGCTTCAAAAAACATTTTGGTTTCTGGGCAGCATTTTTTCTGACCGTGGAGTCACGCGTTTTCTTCCCCAGGCACCAAAAAGGCTCGATTTTTAAAAAGTGGAAGCAACACCATTTTTAGACATGGAATTTCATCCCGAAACTCATCCTGGTGTCCGTTTTTGCATTTGGCTTCAAAAAAAAATTTAGCTTCAAAAAACATTTTGGTTCCTGGGCAGCATTTTTTCTGACCGCGGAGTCACGCGTTTTCTTCCCCAGGCACCAAAAAGGCTCGATTTTTAAAAAGTGGAAGCAACACCATTTTTAGACATGGAATTTCATCCCGAAATTCATCCTGGTGTCCGTTTTTGCATTTGGCTTGAAAAAAAAATTACCTTCAAAAAACAATTTGGTTCCTAGGCAGCATTTTTTCTGACCGCGGAGTCACGCGTTTTCTTCCCCAGGCACCAAAAAGGCTCGATTTTTAAAAAGTGGAAGCAACACCATTTTTAGACATGGAATTTCATCCCGAAACTCATCCTGGTGTCCGTTTTTGCATTTGGCTTCAAAAAAAAAAAAATTTAGCTTCAAAAAACATTTTGGTTTCTGGGCAGCATTTTTTCTGACCGTGGAGTCACGCGTTTTCTTCCCCAGGCACCAAAAAGGCTCGATTTTTAAAAAGTGGAAGCAACACCATTTTTAGACATGGAATTTCATCCCGAAACTCATCCTGGTGTCCGTTTTTGCATTTGGCTTCAAAAAAAAAAAAACTTAGCTTCAAAAAACATTTTGGTTCCTGGGCAGCATTTTTTCTGACCGCGGAGTCACGCGTTTTCTTCCCCAGGCACCAAAAAGGCTCGATTTTTAAAAAGTGGAAGCAACACCATTTTTAGACATGGAATTTCATCCCGAAACTCATCCTGGTGTCCGTTTTGGCATTTGGCTTCAAAAAAAAAATTTAGCTTCAAAAAACATTTTGGTTGCTGGGCAGCATTTTTTCTGACCACGGAGTCACGCGTTTTCTTCCCCAGGCACCAAAAAGGCTCGATTTTTAAAAAGTGGAAGCAACACCATTTTTAGACATGGAATTTCATCCCGAAACTCATCCTGGTGTCCGTTTTTGCATTTGGCTTCAAAAAAAAAATTTAGCTTCAAAAAACATTTTGGTTCCTGGGCAGCATTTTTTCTGACCGCGGAGTCACGCGTTTTCTTCCCCAGGCACCAAAAAGGCTCGATTTTTAAAAAGTGGAAGCAACACCATTTTTAGACATGGAATTTCATCCCGAAACTCATCCTGGTGTCCGTTTTTGCATTTGGCTTGAAAAAAAAATTACCTTCAAAAAACAATTTGGTTCCTAGGCAGCATTTTTTCTGACCGCGGAGTCACGCGATTTCTTCCCCAGGCACCAAAAAGGCTCGATTTTTAAAAACTGGAAGCAACACCATTTTTAGACATGGAATTTCATCCCGAAACTCATCCTGGTGTCCGTTTTTGCATTTGGCTTGAAAAAAAAATTTACCTTCAAAAAACATTTTGGTTCCTGGGCAGCATTTTTTCTGACCGCGGAGTCACGCGTTTTCTTCCCCAGGCACCAAAAAGGCTCGATTTTTAAAAAGTGGAAGCAACACCATTTTTAGACATGGAATTTCATCCCAAAACTCATCCTGGTGTCCGTTTTGGCATTTGGCTTGAAAAAAAAAATTAGCTTCAAAAAACATTTTGGTTGCTGGGCAGCATTTTTTCTGACCGCGGAGTCACGCGTTTTCTTCCCCAGGCACCAAAAAGGCTCGATTTTTAAAAAGTGGAAGCAACACCATTTTTAGACATGGAATTTCATCCCGAAACTCATCCTGGTGTCCGTTTTTGCTTTTGGCTTCAAAAAAAAAATTTAGCTTCAAAAAACATTTTGGTTCCTGGGTAGCATTTTTTCTGACCGCGGAGTCACGCGTTTTCTTCCCCAGGCACCAAAAAGGCTCGATTTTCAAAAAGTGGAAGCAACACCATTTTTAGACATGGAATTTCATCCCGAAACTCATCCTGGTGTCCGTTTTTGCATTTGGCTTCAAAAAAAAAATTTAGCTTCAAAAAACATTTTGGTTCCTGGGCAGCATTTTTTCTGACCGTGGAGTCACGCGTTTTCTTCCCCAGGCACCAAAAAGGCTCGATTTTCAAAAAGTGGAAGCAACACCATTTTTAGACATGGAATTTCATCCCGAAACTCATACTGGTGTCCGTTTTTGCATTTGGCTTCAAAAAAAAAAAAATTTAGCTTCAAAAAACATTTTGGTTTCTGGGCAGCATTTTTTCTGACCGTGGAGTCACGCGTTTTCTTCCCCAGGCACCAAAAAGGCTCGATTTTTAAAAAGTGGAAGCAACACCATTTTTAGACATGGAATTTCATCCCGAAACTCATCCTGGTGTCCGTTTTTGCATTTGGCTTCAAAAAAAAAAAAAACTTAGCTTCAAAAAACATTTTGGTTGCTGGGCAGCATTTTTTCTGACCGCGGAGTCACGCGTTTTCTTCCCCAGGCACCAAAAAGGCTCGATTTTTAAAAAGTGGAAGCAACACCATTTTTAGACATGGAATTTGATCCCGAAACTCATCCTGGTGTTCGTTTTTGCATTTGGCTTCAAAAAAAAAATTAGCTTCAAAAAACATTTTGGTTGCTGGGAAGCATTTTTTCTGACCGCGGAGTCACGCGTTTTCTTCCCCAGGCACCAAAAAGGCTCGATTTTTAAAAAGTGGAAGCAACACCATTTTTAGACATGGAATTTCATCCCGAAACTCATCCTGGTGTCCGTTTTTGCATTTGGCTTGAAAAAAAAAATTAGCTTCAAAAAACATTTTGGTTGCTGGGCAGCATTTTTTCTGACCGCGGAGTCACGCGTTTTCTTCCCCAGGCACCAAAAAGGCTCGATTTTTAAAAAGTGGAAGCAACACCATTTTTAGACATGGAATTTCATCCCGAAACTCATCCTGGTGTCCGTTTTTGCATTTGGCTTCAAAAAAAAAAAAACTTAGCTTCAAAAAACATTTTGGTTCCTGGGCAGCATTTTTTCTGACCGCGGAGTCACGCGTTTTCTTCCCCAGGCACCAAAAAGGCTCGATTTTTAAAAAGTGGAAGCAACACCATTTTTAGACATGGAATTTCATCCCGAAACTCATCCTGGTGTCCGTTTTGGCATTTGGCTTCAAAAAAAAAATTTAGCTTCAAAAAACATTTTGGTTGCTGGGCAGCATTTTTTCTGACCACGGAGTCACGCGTTTTCTTCCCCAGGCACCAAAAAGGCTCGATTTTTAAAAAGTGGAAGCAACACCATTTTTAGACATGGAATTTCATCCCGAAACTCATCCTGGTGTCCGTTTTTGCATTTGGCTTCAAAAAAAAAATTTAGCTTCAAAAAACATTTTGGTTCCTGGGCAGCATTTTTTCTGACCGCGGAGTCACGCGTTTTCTTCCCCAGGCACCAAAAAGGCTCGATTTTTAAAAAGTGGAAGCAACACCATTTTTAGACATGGAATTTCATCCCGAAACTCATCCTGGTGTCCGTTTTTGCATTTGGCTTGAAAAAAAAATTACCTTCAAAAAACAATTTGGTTCCTAGGCAGCATTTTTTCTGACCGCGGAGTCACGCGATTTCTTCCCCAGGCACCAAAAAGGCTCGATTTTTAAAAACTGGAAGCAACACCATTTTTAGACATGGAATTTCATCCCGAAACTCATCCTGGTGTCCGTTTTTGCATTTGGCTTGAAAAAAAAATTTACCTTCAAAAAACATTTTGGTTCCTGGGCAGCATTTTTTCTGACCGCGGAGTCACGCGTTTTCTTCCCCAGGCACCAAAAAGGCTCGATTTTTAAAAAGTGGAAGCAACACCATTTTTAGACATGGAATTTCATCCCAAAACTCATCCTGGTGTCCGTTTTGGCATTTGGCTTGAAAAAAAAAATTAGCTTCAAAAAACATTTTGGTTGCTGGGCAGCATTTTTTCTGACCGCGGAGTCACGCGTTTTCTTCCCCAGGCACCAAAAAGGCTCGATTTTTAAAAAGTGGAAGCAACACCATTTTTAGACATGGAATTTCATCCCGAAACTCATCCTGGTGTCCGTTTTTGCTTTTGGCTTCAAAAAAAAAATTTAGCTTCAAAAAACATTTTGGTTCCTGGGTAGCATTTTTTCTGACCGCGGAGTCACGCGTTTTCTTCCCCAGGCACCAAAAAGGCTCGATTTTTAAAAAGTGGAAGCAACACCATTTTTAGACATGGAATTTCATCCCGAAACTCATCCTGGTGTCCGTTTTTGCATTTGGCTTCAAAAAAAAAATTTAGCTTCAAAAAACATTTTGGTTCCTGGGCAGCATTTTTTCTGACCGTGGAGTCACGCGTTTTCTTCCCCAGGCACCAAAAAGGCTCGATTTTCAAAAAGTGGAAGCAACACCATTTTTAGACATGGAATTTCATCCCGAAACTCATACTGGTGTCCGTTTTTGCATTTGGCTTCAAAAAAAAAAAAAATTTAGCTTCAAAAAACATTTTGGTTTCTGGGCAGCATTTTTTCTGACCGTGGAGTCACGCGTTTTCTTCCCCAGGCACCAAAAAGGCTCGATTTTTAAAAAGTGGAAGCAACACCATTTTTAGACATGGAATTTCATCCCGAAACTCATCCTGGTGTCCGTTTTTGCATTTGGCTTCAAAAAAAAAAAACTTAGCTTCAAAAAACATTTTGGTTGCTGGGCAGCATTTTTTCTGACCGCGGAGTCACGCGTTTTCTTCCCCAGGCACCAAAAAGGCTCGATTTTTAAAAAGTGGAAGCAACACCATTTTTAGACATGGAATTTGATCCCGAAACTCATCCTGGTGTTCGTTTTTGCATTTGGCTTCAAAAAAAAAATTAGCTTCAAAAAACATTTTGGTTGCTGGGAAGCATTTTTTCTGACCGCGGAGTCACGCGTTTTCTTCCCCAGGCACCAAAAAGGCTCGATTTTTAAAAAGTGGAAGCAACACCATTTTTAGACATGGAATTTCATCCCGAAACTCATCCTGGTGTCCATTTTGGCATTTGGCTTGAAAAAAAAAATTAGCTTCAAAAAACATTTTGGTTGCTGGGCAGCATTTTTTCTGACCGCGGAGTCACGCGTTTTCTTCCCCAGGCACCAAAAAGGCTCGATTTTTAAAAAGTGGAAGCAACACCATTTTTAGACATGGAATTTCATCCCGAAACTCATCCTGGTGTCCGTTTTTGCATTTGGCTTCAAAAAAAAAAAAATTTAGCTTCAAAAAACATTTTGGTTTCTGGGCAGCATTTTTTCTGACCGTGGAGTCACGCGTTTTCTTCCCCAGGCACCAAAAAGGCTCGATTTTTAAAAAGTGGAAGCAACACCATTTTTAGACATGGAATTTCATCCCGAAACTCATCCTGGTGTCCGTTTTGGCATTTGGCTTCAAAAAAAAAATTTAGCTTCAAAAAACATTTTGGTTGCTGGGCAGCATTTTTTCTGACCACGGAGTCACGCGTTTTCTTCCCCAGGCACCAAAAAGGCTCGATTTTTAAAAAGTGGAAGCAACACCATTTTTAGACATGGAATTTCATCCTGAAACTCATCCTGGTGTCCGTTTTTGCATTTGGCTTCAAAAAAAAAATTTAGCTTCAAAAAACATTTTGGTTGCTGGGCAGCATTTTTTCTGACCGCGGAGTCACGCGTTTTCTTCCCCAGGCACCAAAAAGGCTCGATTTTTAAAAAGTGGAAGCAACACCATTTTTAGACATGGAATTTCATCCCGAAACTCATCCTGGTGTCCGTTTTGGCATTTGGCTTGAAAAAAAAAATTAGCTTCAAAAAACATTTTGGTTGCTGGGCAGCATTTTTTCTGACCGCGGAGTCACGCGTTTTCTTCCCCAGGCACCAAAAAGGCTCGATTTTTAAAAAGTGGAAGCAACACCATTTTTAGACATGGAATTTCATCCCGAAACTCATCCTGGTGTCCGTTTTGGCATTTGGCTTCAAAAAAAAAATTTAGCTTCAAAAAACATTTTGGTTGCTGGGCAGCATTTTTTCTGACCACGGAGTCACGCGTTTTCTTCCCCAGGCACCAAAAAGGCTCGATTTTTAAAAAGTGGAAGCAACACCATTTTTAGACATGGAATTTCATCCTGAAACTCATCCTGGTGTCCGTTTTTGCATTTGGCTTCAAAAAAAAAATTTAGCTTCAAAAAACATTTTGGTTGCTGGGCAGCATTTTTTCTGACCGCGGAGTCACGCGTTTTCTTCCCCAGGCACCAAAAAGGCTCGATTTTTAAAAAGTGGAAGCAACACCATTTTTAGACATGGAATTTCATCCCGAAACTCATCCTGGTGTCCGTTTTTGCATTTGGCTTCAAAAAAAAATTTAGCTTCAAAAAACATTTTGGTTCCTGGGCAGCATTTTTTCTGACCGCGGAGTCACGCGTTTTCTTCCCCAGGCACCAAAAAGGCTCGATTTTTAAAAAGTGGAAGCAACACCATTTTTAGACATGGAATTTCATCCCGAAACTCATCCTGGTGTCCGTTTTTGCATTTGGCTTGAAAAAAAAAATTACCTTCAAAAAACAATTTGGTTCCTAGGCAGCATTTTTTCTGACCGCGGAGTCACGCGTTTTCTTCCCCAGGCACCAAAAAGGCTCGATTTTTAAAAACTGGAAGCAACACCATTTTTAGACATGGAATTTCATCCCGAAACTCATCCTGGTGTCCGTTTTTGCATTTGGCTTGAAAAAAAAATTTACCTTCAAAAAACATTTTGGTTCCTGGGCAGCATTTTTTCTGACCGCGGAGTCACGCGTTTTCTTCCCCAGGCACCAAAAAGGCTCGATTTTTAAAAAGTGGAAGCAACACCATTTTTAGACATGGAATTTCATCCCGAAACTCATCCTGGTGTCCGTTTTGGCATTTGGCTTGAAAAAAAAAATTAGCTTCAAAAAACATTTTGGTTGCTGGGCAGCATTTTTTCTGACCGCGGAGTCACGCGTTTTCTTCCCCAGGCACCAAAAAGGCTCGATTTTCAAAAAGTGGAAGCAACACCATTTTTAGACATGGAATTTCATCCCGAAACTCATCCTGGTGTCCGTTTTTGCATTTGGCTTCAAAAAAAAAATTTAGCTTCAAAAAACATTTTGGTTCCTGGGCAGCATTTTTTCTGACCGTGGAGTCACGCGTTTTCTTCCCCAGGCACCAAAAAGGCTCGATTTTCAAAAAGTGGAAGCAACACCATTTTTAGACATGGAATTTCATCCCGAAACTCATCCTGGTGTCCGTTTTTGCATTTGGCTTCAAAAAAAAAAAAAATTTAGCTTCAAAAAACATTTTGGTTTCTGGGCAGCATTTTTTCTGACCGTGGAGTCACGCGTTTTCTTCCCCAGGCACCAAAAAGGCTCGATTTTTAAAAAGTGGAAGCAACACCATTTTTAGACATGGAATTTCATCCCGAAACTCATCCTGGTGTCCGTTTTTGCATTTGGCTTCAAAAAAAAATTTAGCTTCAAAAAACATTTTGGTTCCTGGGCAGCATTTTTTCTGACCGCGGAGTCACGCGTTTTCTTCCCCAGGCACCAAAAAGGCTCGATTTTTAAAAAGTGGAAGCAACACCATTTTTAGACATGGAATTTCATCCCGAAACTCATCCTGGTGTCCGTTTTTGCATTTGGCTTCAAAAAAAAATTTAGCTTCAAAAAACATTTTGGTTCCTGGGCAGCATTTTTTCTGACCGCGGAGTCACGCGTTTTCTTCCCCAGGCACCAAAAAGGCTCGATTTTTAAAAAGTGGAAGCAACACCATTTTTAGACATGGAATTTCATCCCGAAACTCATCCTGGTGTCCGTTTTTGCATTTGGCTTGAAAAAAAAAATTACCTTCAAAAAACAATTTGGTTCCTAGGCAGCATTTTTTCTGACCGCGGAGTCACGCGTTTTCTTCCCCAGGCACCAAAAAGGCTCGATTTTTAAAAACTGGAAGCAACACCATTTTTAGACATGGAATTTCATCCCGAAACTCATCCTGGTGTCCGTTTTTGCATTTGGCTTGAAAAAAAAATTTACCTTCAAAAAACATTTTGGTTCCTGGGCAGCATTTTTTCTGACCGCGGAGTCACGCGTTTTCTTCCCCAGGCACCAAAAAGGCTCGATTTTTAAAAAGTGGAAGCAACACCATTTTTAGACATGGAATTTCATCCCGAAACTCATCCTGGTGTCCGTTTTGGCATTTGGCTTGAAAAAAAAAATTAGCTTCAAAAAACATTTTGGTTGCTGGGCAGCATTTTTTCTGACCGCGGAGTCACGCGTTTTCTTCCCCAGGCACCAAAAAGGCTCGATTTTCAAAAAGTGGAAGCAACACCATTTTTAGACATGGAATTTCATCCCGAAACTCATCCTGGTGTCCGTTTTTGCATTTGGCTTCAAAAAAAAAATTTAGCTTCAAAAAACATTTTGGTTCCTGGGCAGCATTTTTTCTGACCGTGGAGTCACGCGTTTTCTTCCCCAGGCACCAAAAAGGCTCGATTTTCAAAAAGTGGAAGCAACACCATTTTTAGACATGGAATTTCATCCCGAAACTCATCCTGGTGTCCGTTTTTGCATTTGGCTTCAAAAAAAAAAAAAATTTAGCTTCAAAAAACATTTTGGTTTCTGGGCAGCATTTTTTCTGACCGTGGAGTCACGCGTTTTCTTCCCCAGGCACCAAAAAGGCTCGATTTTTAAAAAGTGGAAGCAACACCATTTTTAGACATGGAATTTCATCCCGAAACTCATCCTGGTGTCCGTTTTTGCATTTGGCTTCAAAAAAAAATTTAGCTTCAAAAAACATTTTGGTTCCTGGGCAGCATTTTTTCTGACCGCGGAGTCACGCGTTTTCTTCCCCAGGCACCAAAAAGGCTCGATTTTTAAAAAGTGGAAGCAACACCATTTTTAGACATGGAATTTCATCCCGAAATTCATCCTGGTGTCCGTTTTTGCATTTGGCTTGAAAAAAAAATTACCTTCAAAAAACAATTTGGTTCCTAGGCAGCATTTTTTCTGACCGCGGAGTCACGCGTTTTCTTCCCCAGGCACCAAAAAGGCTCGATTTTTAAAAAGTGGAAGCAACACCATTTTTAGACATGGAATTTCATCCCGAAACTCATCCTGGTGTCCGTTTTTGCATTTGGCTTCAAAAAAAAAAAAATTTAGCTTCAAAAAACATTTTGGTTTCTGGGCAGCATTTTTTCTGACCGTGGAGTCACGCGTTTTCTTCCCCAGGCACCAAAAAGGCTCGATTTTTAAAAAGTGGAAGCAACACCATTTTTAGACATGGAATTTCATCCCGAAACTCATCCTGGTGTCCGTTTTTGCATTTGGCTTCAAAAAAAAAAAAACTTAGCTTCAAAAAACATTTTGGTTCCTGGGCAGCATTTTTTCTGACCGCGGAGTCACGCGTTTTCTTCCCCAGGCACCAAAAAGGCTCGATTTTTAAAAAGTGGAAGCAACACCATTTTTAGACATGGAATTTCATCCCGAAACTCATCCTGGTGTCCGTTTTGGCATTTGGCTTCAAAAAAAAAATTTAGCTTCAAAAAACATTTTGGTTGCTGGGCAGCATTTTTTCTGACCACGGAGTCACGCGTTTTCTTCCCCAGGCACCAAAAAGGCTCGATTTTTAAAAAGTGGAAGCAACACCATTTTTAGACATGGAATTTCATCCCGAAACTCATCCTGGTGTCCGTTTTTGCATTTGGCTTCAAAAAAAAAATTTAGCTTCAAAAAACATTTTGGTTCCTGGGCAGCATTTTTTCTGACCGCGGAGTCACGCGTTTTCTTCCCCAGGCACCAAAAAGGCTCGATTTTTAAAAAGTGGAAGCAACACCATTTTTAGACATGGAATTTCATCCCGAAACTCATCCTGGTGTCCGTTTTTGCATTTGGCTTGAAAAAAAAATTACCTTCAAAAAACAATTTGGTTCCTAGGCAGCATTTTTTCTGACCGCGGAGTCACGCGATTTCTTCCCCAGGCACCAAAAAGGCTCGATTTTTAAAAACTGGAAGCAACACCATTTTTAGACATGGAATTTCATCCCGAAACTCATCCTGGTGTCCGTTTTTGCATTTGGCTTGAAAAAAAAATTTACCTTCAAAAAACATTTTGGTTCCTGGGCAGCATTTTTTCTGACCGCGGAGTCACGCGTTTTCTTCCCCAGGCACCAAAAAGGCTCGATTTTTAAAAAGTGGAAGCAACACCATTTTTAGACATGGAATTTCATCCCAAAACTCATCCTGGTGTCCGTTTTGGCATTTGGCTTGAAAAAAAAAATTAGCTTCAAAAAACATTTTGGTTGCTGGGCAGCATTTTTTCTGACCGCGGAGTCACGCGTTTTCTTCCCCAGGCACCAAAAAGGCTCGATTTTTAAAAAGTGGAAGCAACACCATTTTTAGACATGGAATTTCATCCCGAAACTCATCCTGGTGTCCGTTTTTGCTTTTGGCTTCAAAAAAAAAATTTAGCTTCAAAAAACATTTTGGTTCCTGGGTAGCATTTTTTCTGACCGCGGAGTCACGCGTTTTCTTCCCCAGGCACCAAAAAGGCTCGATTTTCAAAAAGTGGAAGCAACACCATTTTTAGACATGGAATTTCATCCCGAAACTCATCCTGGTGTCCGTTTTTGCATTTGGCTTCAAAAAAAAAATTTAGCTTCAAAAAACATTTTGGTTCCTGGGCAGCATTTTTTCTGACCGTGGAGTCACGCGTTTTCTTCCCCAGGCACCAAAAAGGCTCGATTTTCAAAAAGTGGAAGCAACACCATTTTTAGACATGGAATTTCATCCCGAAACTCATACTGGTGTCCGTTTTTGCATTTGGCTTCAAAAAAAAAAAATTTAGCTTCAAAAAACATTTTGGTTTCTGGGCAGCATTTTTTCTGACCGTGGAGTCACGCGTTTTCTTCCCCAGGCACCAAAAAGGCTCGATTTTTAAAAAGTGGAAGCAACACCATTTTTAGACATGGAATTTCATCCCGAAACTCATCCTGGTGTCCGTTTTTGCATTTGGCTTCAAAAAAAAAAAAAACTTAGCTTCAAAAAACATTTTGGTTGCTGGGCAGCATTTTTTCTGACCGCGGAGTCACGCGTTTTCTTCCCCAGGCACCAAAAAGGCTCGATTTTTAAAAAGTGGAAGCAACACCATTTTTAGACATGGAATTTGATCCCGAAACTCATCCTGGTGTTCGTTTTTGCATTTGGCTTCAAAAAAAAAATTAGCTTCAAAAAACATTTTGGTTGCTGGGAAGCATTTTTTCTGACCGCGGAGTCACGCGTTTTCTTCCCCAGGCACCAAAAAGGCTCGATTTTTAAAAAGTGGAAGCAACACCATTTTTAGACATGGAATTTCATCCCGAAACTCATCCTGGTGTCCGTTTTGGCATTTGGCTTGAAAAAAAAAATTAGCTTCAAAAAACATTTTGGTTGCTGGGCAGCATTTTTTCTGACCGCGGAGTCACGCGTTTTCTTCCCCAGGCACCAAAAAGGCTCGATTTTTAAAAAGTGGAAGCAACACCATTTTTAGACATGGAATTTCATCCCGAAACTCATCCTGGTGTCCGTTTTTGCATTTGGCTTCAAAAAAAAAAAAATTTAGCTTCAAAAAACATTTTGGTTTCTGGGCAGCATTTTTTCTGACCGTGGAGTCACGCGTTTTCTTCCCCAGGCACCAAAAAGGCTCGATTTTTAAAAAGTGGAAGCAACACCATTTTTAGACATGGAATTTCATCCCGAAACTCATCCTGGTGTCCGTTTTTGCATTTGGCTTCAAAAAAAAAAAAACTTAGCTTCAAAAAACATTTTGGTTCCTGGGCAGCATTTTTTCTGACCGCGGAGTCACGCGTTTTCTTCCCCAGGCACCAAAAAGGCTCGATTTTCAAAAAGTGGAAGCAACACCATTTTTAGACATGGAATTTCATCCCGAAACTCATCCTGGTGTCCGTTTTTGCATTTGGCTTCAAAAAAAAAATTTAGCTTCAAAAAACATTTTGGTTCCTGGGCAGCATTTTTTCTGACCGTGGAGTCACGCGTTTTCTTCCCCAGGCACCAAAAAGGCTCGATTTTCAAAAAGTGGAAGCAACACCATTTTTAGACATGGAATTTCATCCCGAAACTCATCCTGGTGTCCGTTTTTGCATTTGGCTTCAAAAAAAAAAAATTTAGCTTCAAAAAACATTTTGGTTTCTGGGCAGCATTTTTTCTGACCGTGGAGTCACGCGTTTTCTTCCCCAGGCACCAAAAAGGCTCGATTTTTAAAAAGTGGAAGCAACACCATTTTTAGACATGGAATTTCATCCCGAAACTCATCCTGGTGTCCGTTTTTGCATTTGGCTTCAAAAAAAAATTTAGCTTCAAAAAACATTTTGGTTCCTGGGCAGCATTTTTTCTGACCGCGGAGTCACGCGTTTTCTTCCCCAGGCACCAAAAAGGCTCGATTTTTAAAAAGTGGAAGCAACACCATTTTTAGACATGGAATTTCATCCCGAAATTCATCCTGGTGTCCGTTTTTGCATTTGGCTTGAAAAAAAAATTACCTTCAAAAAACAATTTGGTTCCTAGGCAGCATTTTTTCTGACCGCGGAGTCACGCGTTTTCTTCCCCAGGCACCAAAAAGGCTCGATTTTTAAAAAGTGGAAGCAACACCATTTTTAGACATGGAATTTCATCCCGAAACTCATCCTGGTGTCCGTTTTTGCATTTGGCTTCAAAAAAAAAAAAATTTAGCTTCAAAAAACATTTTGGTTTCTGGGCAGCATTTTTTCTGACCGTGGAGTCACGCGTTTTCTTCCCCAGGCACCAAAAAGGCTCGATTTTTAAAAAGTGGAAGCAACACCATTTTTAGACATGGAATTTCATCCCGAAACTCATCCTGGTGTCCGTTTTTGCATTTGGCTTCAAAAAAAAAAAAACTTAGCTTCAAAAAACATTTTGGTTCCTGGGCAGCATTTTTTCTGACCGCGGAGTCACGCGTTTTCTTCCCCAGGCACCAAAAAGGCTCGATTTTTAAAAAGTGGAAGCAACACCATTTTTAGACATGGAATTTCATCCCGAAACTCATCCTGGTGTCCGTTTTGGCATTTGGCTTCAAAAAAAAAATTTAGCTTCAAAAAACATTTTGGTTGCTGGGCAGCATTTTTTCTGACCACGGAGTCACGCGTTTTCTTCCCCAGGCACCAAAAAGGCTCGATTTTTAAAAAGTGGAAGCAACACCATTTTTAGACATGGAATTTCATCCCGAAACTCATCCTGGTGTCCGTTTTTGCATTTGGCTTCAAAAAAAAAATTTAGCTTCAAAAAACATTTTGGTTCCTGGGCAGCATTTTTTCTGACCGCGGAGTCACGCGTTTTCTTCCCCAGGCACCAAAAAGGCTCGATTTTTAAAAAGTGGAAGCAACACCATTTTTAGACATGGAATTTCATCCCGAAACTCATCCTGGTGTCCGTTTTTGCATTTGGCTTGAAAAAAAAATTACCTTCAAAAAACAATTTGGTTCCTAGGCAGCATTTTTTCTGACCGCGGAGTCACGCGATTTCTTCCCCAGG
This sequence comes from Pituophis catenifer annectens, assembly GCF_029215685.1. Classification (NCBI taxonomy): domain Eukaryota; kingdom Metazoa; phylum Chordata; class Lepidosauria; order Squamata; family Colubridae; genus Pituophis; species Pituophis catenifer. Next base: position 14,414,646 of record NW_027256896.1, on the reverse strand, counting down.
CACCAAAAAGGCTCGATTTTTAAAAACTGGAAGCAACACCATTTTTAGACATGGAATTTCATCCCGAAACTCATCCTGGTGTCCGTTTTTGCATTTGGCTTGAAAAAAAAATTTACCTTCAAAAAACATTTTGGTTCCTGGGCAGCATTTTTTCTGACCGCGGAGTCACGCGTTTTCTTCCCCAGGCACCAAAAAGGCTCGATTTTTAAAAAGTGGAAGCAACACCATTTTTAGACATGGAATTTCATCCCAAAACTCATCCTGGTGTCCGTTTTGGCATTTGGCTTGAAAAAAAAAATTAGCTTCAAAAAACATTTTGGTTGCTGGGCAGCATTTTTTCTGACCGCGGAGTCACGCGTTTTCTTCCCCAGGCACCAAAAAGGCTCGATTTTTAAAAAGTGGAAGCAACACCATTTTTAGACATGGAATTTCATCCCGAAACTCATCCTGGTGTCCGTTTTTGCTTTTGGCTTCAAAAAAAAAATTTAGCTTCAAAAAACATTTTGGTTCCTGGGTAGCATTTTTTCTGACCGCGGAGTCACGCGTTTTCTTCCCCAGGCACCAAAAAGGCTCGATTTTCAAAAAGTGGAAGCAACACCATTTTTAGACATGGAATTTCATCCCGAAACTCATCCTGGTGTCCGTTTTTGCATTTGGCTTCAAAAAAAAAATTTAGCTTCAAAAAACATTTTGGTTCCTGGGCAGCATTTTTTCTGACCGTGGAGTCACGCGTTTTCTTCCCCAGGCACCAAAAAGGCTCGATTTTCAAAAAGTGGAAGCAACACCATTTTTAGACATGGAATTTCATCCCGAAACTCATACTGGTGTCCGTTTTTGCATTTGGCTTCAAAAAAAAAAAATTTAGCTTCAAAAAACATTTTGGTTTCTGGGCAGCATTTTTTCTGACCGTGGAGTCACGCGTTTTCTTCCCCAGGCACCAAAAAGGCTCGATTTTTAAAAAGTGGAAGCAACACCATTTTTAGACATGGAATTTCATCCCGAAACTCATCCTGGTGTCCGTTTTTGCATTTGGCTTCAAAAAAAAAAAAAACTTAGCTTCAAAAAACATTTTGGTTGCTGGGCAGCATTTTTTCTGACCGCGGAGTCACGCGTTTTCTTCCCCAGGCACCAAAAAGGCTCGATTTTTAAAAAGTGGAAGCAACACCATTTTTAGACATGGAATTTGATCCCGAAACTCATCCTGGTGTTCGTTTTTGCATTTGGCTTCAAAAAAAAAATTAGCTTCAAAAAACATTTTGGTTGCTGGGAAGCATTTTTTCTGACCGCGGAGTCACGCGTTTTCTTCCCCAGGCACCAAAAAGGCTCGATTTTTAAAAAGTGGAAGCAACACCATTTTTAGACATGGAATTTCATCCCGAAACTCATCCTGGTGTCCGTTTTGGCATTTGGCTTGAAAAAAAAAATTAGCTTCAAAAAACATTTTGGTTGCTGGGCAGCATTTTTTCTGACCGCGGAGTCACGCGTTTTCTTCCCCAGGCACCAAAAAGGCTCGATTTTTAAAAAGTGGAAGCAACACCATTTTTAGACATGGAATTTCATCCCGAAACTCATCCTGGTGTCCGTTTTTGCATTTGGCTTCAAAAAAAAAAAAATTTAGCTTCAAAAAACATTTTGGTTTCTGGGCAGCATTTTTTCTGACCGTGGAGTCACGCGTTTTCTTCCCCAGGCACCAAAAAGGCTCGATTTTTAAAAAGTGGAAGCAACACCATTTTTAGACATGGAATTTCATCCCGAAACTCATCCTGGTGTCCGTTTTTGCATTTGGCTTCAAAAAAAAAAAAACTTAGCTTCAAAAAACATTTTGGTTCCTGGGCAGCATTTTTTCTGACCGCGGAGTCACGCGTTTTCTTCCCCAGGCACCAAAAAGGCTCGATTTTTAAAAAGTGGAAGCAACACCATTTTTAGACATGGAATTTCATCCCGAAACTCATCCTGGTGTCCGTTTTGGCATTTGGCTTCAAAAAAAAAATTTAGCTTCAAAAAACATTTTGGTTGCTGGGCAGCATTTTTTCTGACCACGGAGTCACGCGTTTTCTTCCCCAGGCACCAAAAAGGCTCGATTTTTAAAAAGTGGAAGCAACACCATTTTTAGACATGGAATTTCATCCTGAAACTCATCCTGGTGTCCGTTTTTGCATTTGGCTTCAAAAAAAAAATTTAGCTTCAAAAAACATTTTGGTTGCTGGGCAGCATTTTTTCTGACCGCGGAGTCACGCGTTTTCTTCCCCAGGCACCAAAAAGGCTCGATTTTTAAAAAGTGGAAGCAACACCATTTTTAGACATGGAATTTCATCCCGAAACTCATCCTGGTGTCCGTTTTTGCATTTGGCTTCAAAAAAAAATTTAGCTTCAAAAAACATTTTGGTTCCTGGGCAGCATTTTTTCTGACCGCGGAGTCACGCGTTTTCTTCCCCAGGCACCAAAAAGGCTCGATTTTTAAAAAGTGGAAGCAACACCATTTTTAGACATGGAATTTCATCCCGAAACTCATCCTGGTGTCCGTTTTGGCATTTGGCTTGAAAAAAAAAATTAGCTTCAAAAAACATTTTGGTTGCTGGGCAGCATTTTTTCTGACCGCGGAGTCACGCGTTTTCTTCCCCAGGCACCAAAAAGGCTCGATTTTTAAAAAGTGGAAGCAACACCATTTTTAGACATGGAATTTCATCCCGAAACTCATCCTGGTGTCCGTTTTGGCATTTGGCTTCAAAAAAAAAATTTAGCTTCAAAAAACATTTTGGTTGCTGGGCAGCATTTTTTCTGACCACGGAGTCACGCGTTTTCTTCCCCAGGCACCAAAAAGGCTCGATTTTTAAAAAGTGGAAGCAACACCATTTTTAGACATGGAATTTCATCCTGAAACTCATCCTGGTGTCCGTTTTTGCATTTGGCTTCAAAAAAAAAATTTAGCTTCAAAAAACATTTTGGTTGCTGGGCAGCATTTTTTCTGACCGCGGAGTCACGCGTTTTCTTCCCCAGGCACCAAAAAGGCTCGATTTTTAAAAAGTGGAAGCAACACCATTTTTAGACATGGAATTTCATCCCGAAACTCATCCTGGTGTCCGTTTTTGCATTTGGCTTCAAAAAAAAATTTAGCTTCAAAAAACATTTTGGTTCCTGGGCAGCATTTTTTCTGACCGCGGAGTCACGCGTTTTCTTCCCCAGGCACCAAAAAGGCTCGATTTTTAAAAAGTGGAAGCAACACCATTTTTAGACATGGAATTTCATCCCGAAACTCATCCTGGTGTCCGTTTTTGCATTTGGCTTGAAAAAAAAAATTACCTTCAAAAAACAATTTGGTTCCTAGGCAGCATTTTTTCTGACCGCGGAGTCACGCGTTTTCTTCCCCAGGCACCAAAAAGGCTCGATTTTTAAAAACTGGAAGCAACACCATTTTTAGACATGGAATTTCATCCCGAAACTCATCCTGGTGTCCGTTTTTGCATTTGGCTTGAAAAAAAAATTTACCTTCAAAAAACATTTTGGTTCCTGGGCAGCATTTTTTCTGACCGCGGAGTCACGCGTTTTCTTCCCCAGGCACCAAAAAGGCTCGATTTTTAAAAAGTGGAAGCAACACCATTTTTAGACATGGAATTTCATCCCGAAACTCATCCTGGTGTCCGTTTTGGCATTTGGCTTGAAAAAAAAATTAGCTTCAAAAAACATTTTGGTTGCTGGGCAGCATTTTTTCTGACCGCGGAGTCACGCGTTTTCTTCCCCAGGCACCAAAAAGGCTCGATTTTCAAAAAGTGGAAGCAACACCATTTTTAGACATGGAATTTCATCCCGAAACTCATCCTGGTGTCCGTTTTTGCATTTGGCTTCAAAAAAAAAATTTAGCTTCAAAAAACATTTTGGTTCCTGGGCAGCATTTTTTCTGACCGTGGAGTCACGCGTTTTCTTCCCCAGGCACCAAAAAGGCTCGATTTTCAAAAAGTGGAAGCAACACCATTTGTAGACATGGAATTTCGTCCCGAAACTCATACTGGTGTCCGTTTTTGCATTTGGCTTCAAAAAAAAAAACTTAGCTTCAAAAAATATTTTGGTTCCTGGGCAGCATTTTTTCTGACCGCGGAGTCACTCGTTTTCTTCCCCAGGCACCAAAAAGGCTCGATTTTTAAAAAGTGGAAGCAACACCATTTTTAGACATGGAATTTGATCCCGAAACTCATCCTGGTGTTCGTTTTTGCATTTGGCTTCAAAAAAAAAATTAGCTTCAAAAAACATTTTGGTTGCTGGGCAGCATTTTTTCTGACCGCGGAGTCACGCGTTTTCTTCCCCAGGCACCAAAAAGGCTCGATTTTTAAAAAGTGGAATCAACACCATTTTTAGACATGGAATTTCATCCCGAAACTCATCCTCGTGTCCGTTTTTGCATTTGGCTTCAAAAAAAAAAATTTAGCTTCAAAAAACATTTTGGTTCCTGGGCAGCATTTTTTCTGACCGCGGAGTCACGCGTTTTCTTCCCCAGGCACCAAAAAGGCTCGATTTTTAAAAAGTGGAAGCAACACCATTTTTAGACATGGAATTTCATCCCGAAACTCATCCTGGTGTCCGTTTTTGCATTTGGCTTCAAAAAAAAAATTTAGCTTCAAAAAACATTTTGGTTCCTGGGCAGCATTTTTTCTGACCGCGGAGTCACGCGTTTTCTTCCCCAGGCACCAAAAAGGCTCGATTTTTAAAAAGTGGAAGCAACACCATTTTTAGACATGGAATTTCATCCCGAAACTCATCCTGGTGTCCGTTTTTGCATTTGGCTTGAAAAAAAAAATTAACTTCAAAAAACATTTTGGTTGCTGGGCAGCATTTTTTCTGACCGTGGAGTCACGTGTTTTCTTCCCCAGGCACCAAAAAGGCTCGATTTTTAAAAACTGGAAGCAACACCATTTTTAGACATGGAATTTCATCCCGAAACTTATCCTGGTGTCCGTTTTTGCATTTGGCTTCAAAAAAAAAATTAGCTTCAAAAAACATTTTGGTTAATGGGCAGCATTTTTTCTGACCGCGGAGTCACGCGTTTTCTTCCCCAGGCACCAAAAAGGCTCGATTTTTAAAAAGTGGAAGCAACACCATTTTTAGACATGGAATTTCATCCCGAAACTCATCCTGGTGTCCGTTTTTGCATTTGGATTCAAAAAAAAAAATTTAGCTTCAAAAAACATTTTGGTTCCTGGGCAGCATTTTTTCTGACCGCGGAGTCACGCGTTTTCTTCCCCAGGCACCAAAAAGGCTCGATTTTTAAAAAGTGGAAGCAACACCATTTTTAGACATGGAATTTCATCCCGAAACTCATCCTGGTGTCCGTTTTTGCATTTGGCTTCAAAAAAAAATTTAGCTTCAAAAAACATTTTGGTTCCTGGGCAGCATTTTTTCTGACCGCAGAGTCACGCGTTTTCTTCCCCAGGCACCAAAAAGGCTCGATTTTTAAAAAGTGGAAGCAACACCATTTTTAGACATGGAATTTCATCCCGAAACTCATCCTGGTGTCCGTTTTTGCATTTGGCTTGAAAAAAAAAATTAACTTCAAAAAACATTTTGGTTGCTGGGCAGCATTTTTTCTGACCGTGGAGTCACGCGTTTTCTTCCCCAGGCACCAAAAAGGCTCGATTTTTAAAAACTGGAAGCAACACCATTTTTAGACATGGAATTTCATCCCGAAACTTATCCTGGTGTCCGTTTTGCATTTGGCTTCAAAAAAAAAATTAGCTTCAAAAAACATTTTGGTTAATGGGCAGCATTTTTTCTGACCGCGGAGTCACTCGTTTTCTTCCCCAGGCACCAAAAAGGCTCGATTTTTAAAAAGTGGGAGCAACACCATTTTTAGACATGGAATTTCATCCCGAAACTCATCCTGGTGTCCGTTTTTGCATTTGGCTTGAAAAAAAAAATTAACTTCAAAAAACATTTTGGTTGCTGGGCAGCATTTTTTCTGACCGTGGAGTCACGCGTTTTCTTCCCCAGGCACCAAAAAGGCTCGATTTTTAAAAACTGGAAGCAACACCATTTTTAGACATGGAATTTCATCCCGAAACTTATCCTGGTGTCCGTTTTGCATTTGGCTTCAAAAAAAAAATTAGCTTCAAAAAACATTTTGGTTAATGGGCAGCATTTTTTCTGACCGCGGAGTCACTCGTTTTCTTCCCCAGGCACCAAAAAGGCTCGATTTTTAAAAAGTGGGAGCAACACCATTTTTAGACATGGAATTTCATCCCGAAACTCATCCTGGTGTCCGTTTTTGCATTTGGCTTCAAAAAAAAAAATTAACTTCAAAAAACATTTTGGTTGCTGGGCAGCATTTTTTCTGACCGCGGAGTCACGCGTTTTCTTCCCCAGGCACCAAAAAGGCTCGATTTTTAAAAAGTGGAAGCAACACCATTTTTAGACATGGAATTTGATCCCGAAACTCATCCTGGTGTCCGTTTTTGCATTTGGCTTCAAAAAAAAAAATTAGCTTCAAAAAACATTTTGGTTTCTGGGCAGCATTTTTTCTGACCCCGGATTCACGCGTTTTCTTCCCCAGGCACCAAAAAGGCTCGATTTTTAAAAACTGGAAGCAACACCATTTTTAGACATGGAATTTCATCCCGAAACTTATCCTGGTGTCCGTTTTTGCATTTGGCTTCAAAAAAAAAAATTAGCTTCAAAAAACATTTTGGTTCCTGGGCAGCATTTTTTCTGACCGCGGAGTCACTCGTTTTCTTCCCCAGGCACCAAAAAGGCTCGATTTTTAAAAAGTGGAAGCAACACCATTTTTAGACATGGAATTTCATCCCGAAACTCATCCTGGTGTCCGTTTTTGCATTTGGCTTCAAAAAAAAAAAAAATTTAGCTTCAAAAAACATTTTGGTTCCTGGGCAGCATTTTTTCTGACCGCGGAGTCACGCGTTTTCTTCCCCAGGCACCAAAAAGGCTCGATTTTTAAAAAGTGGAAGCAACACCATTTTTAGACATGGAATTTCATCCCGAAACTCATCCTGGTGTCCGTTTTGGCATTTGGCTTCAAAAAAAAAATTTAGCTTCAAAAAACATTTTGGTTGCTGGGCAGCATTTTTTCTGACCACGGAGTCACGCGTTTTCTTCCCCAGGCACCAAAAAGGCTCAATTTTTAAAAAGTGGAAGCAACACCATTTTTAGACATGGAATTTCATCCCGAAACTCATCCTGGTGTCCGTTTTTGCATTTGGCTTCAAAAAAAAAAATTTAGCTTCAAAAAACATTTTGGTTGCTGGGCAGCATTTTTTCTGACCGCGGAGTCACGCGTTTTCTTCCCCAGGCACCAAAAAGGCTCGATTTTTAAAAAGTGGAAGCAACACCATTTTTAGACATGGAATTTCATCCCGAAACTCATCCTGGTGTCCGTTTTTGCATTTGGCTTCAAAAAAAAAATTTAGCTTCAAAAAACATTTTGGTTCCTGGGCAGCATTTTTTCTGACCGCGGAGTCACGCGTTTTCTTCCCCAGGCACCAAAAAGGCTCGATTTTTAAAAAGTGGAAGCAACACCATTTTTAGACATGGAATTTCATCCTGAAACTCATCCTGGTGTCCGTTTTTGCATTTGGCTTCAAAAAAAAAAATTTAGCTTCAAAAAACATTTTGGTTCCTGGGCAGCATTTTTTCTGACCGCGGAGTCACGCGTTTTCTTCCCCAGGCACCAAAAAGGCTCGATTTTTAAAAAGTGGAAGCAACACCATTTTTAGACATGGAATTTCATCCCGAAACTCACCTGGTGTCCGTTTTGGCATTTGGCTTCAAAAAAAAAATTTAGCTTCAAAAAACATTTTGGTTGCTGGGCAGCATTTTTTCTGACCGCGGAGTCACGCGTTTTCTTCCCCAGGCACCAAAAAGGCTCAATTTTTAAAAAGTGGAAGCAACACCATTTTTAGACATGGAATTTCATCCCGAAACTCATCCTGGTGTCCGTTTTTGCATTTGGCTTCAAAAAAAAAATTTAGCTTCAAAAAACATTTTGGTTGCTGGGCAGCATTTTTTCTGACCACGGAGTCACGCGTTTTCTTCCCCAGGCACCAAAAAGGCTCGATTTTTAAAAAGTGGAAGCAACACCATTTTTAGACATGGAATTTCATCCCGAAACTCATCCTGGTGTCCGTTTTTGCATTTGGCTTCAAAAAAAAAAAATTAGCTTCAAAAAACATTTTGGTTCCTGGGCAGTATTTTTTCTGACCGCGGAGTCACTCGTTTTCTTCCCCAGGCACCAAAAAGGCTCGATTTTTAAAAAGTGGAAGCAACACCATTTTTAGACATGGAATTTCATCCCGAAACTCATCCTGGTGTCCGTTTTGGCATTTGGCTTCAAAAAAAAAATTTAGCTTCAAAAAACATTTTGGTTGCTGATCAGCATTTTTTCTGACCGCGGAGTCACGCGTTTTCTTCCCCAGGCACCAAAAAGGTTCGATTTTTAAAAAGTGGAAGCAACACCATTTTTAGACATGGAATTTCATCCCGAAACTCATCCTGGTGTCCGTTTTTGCATTTGGCTTCAAAAAAAAAATTTAGCTTCAAAAAACATTTTGGTTCCTGGGCAGCATTTTTTCTGACCGCGGAGTCACGCGTTTTCTTCCCCAGGCACCAAAAAGGCTCGATTTTTAAAAAGTGGAAGCAACACCATTTTTAGACATGGAATTTCATCCCGAAACTCATCCTGGTGTCCGTTTTGGCATTTGGCTTCAAAAAAAAATTTAGATTCAAAAAACATTTTGGTTCCTGGGCAGCATTTTTTCTGACCGCGGAGTCACGCGTTTTCTTCCCCAGGCACCAAAAAGGCTCGATTTTTAAAAAGTGGAAGCAACACCATTTTTAGACATGGAATTTCATCCCGAAACTCATCCTGGTGTCCGTTTTTGCATTTGGCTTCAAAAAAAAAATTTAGCTTCAAAAAACATTTTGGTTCCTGGGCAGCATTTTTTCTGACCGCGGAGTTACGCGTTTTCTTCGCCAGGCACCAAAAAGGCTCGATTTTTAAAAAGTGGAAGCAACACCATTTTTAGACATGGAATTTCATCCCGAAACTCATCCTGGTGTTCGTTTTTGCATTTGGCTTCAAAAAAAAAATTTAGCTTCAAAAAACATTTTGGTTCCTGGGCAGCATTTTTTCTGACCGCGGAGTCACGCGTTTTCTTCCCCAGGCACCAAAAAGGCTCGATTTTTAAAAAGTGGAAGCAACACCATTTTTAGACATGGAATTTCATCCCGAAACTCATCCTGGTGTCCGTTTTTGCATTTGGCTTCAAAAAAAAAAAATTTAGCTTCAAAAAACATTTTGGTTCCTGGGCAGTATTTTTTCTGACCGCGGAGTCACTCGTTTTCTTCCCCAGGCACCAAAAAGGCTCGATTTTTAAAAAGTGGAAGCAACACCATTTTTAGACATGGAATTTCATCCCGAAACTCATCCTGGTGTCCGTTTTGGCATTTGGCTTCAAAAAAAAAATTTAGCTTCAAAAAACATTTTGGTTGCTGATCAGCATTTTTTCTGACCGCGGAGTCACGCGTTTTCTTCCCCAGGCACCAAAAAGGTTCGATTTTTAAAAAGTGGAAGCAACACCATTTTTAGACATGGAATTTCATCCCGAAACTCATCCTGGTGTCCGTTTTTGCATTTGGCTTCAAAAAAAAAATTTAGCTTCAAAAAACATTTTGGTTCCTGGGCAGCATTTTTTCTGACCGCGGAGTCACGCGTTTTCTTCCCCAGGCACCAAAAAGGCTCGATTTTTAAAAAGTGGAAGCAACACCATTTTTAGACATGGAATTTCATCCCGAAACTCATCCTGGTGTCCGTTTTGGCATTTGGCTTCAAAAAAAAATTTAGATTCAAAAAACATTTTGGTTCCTGGGCAGCATTTTTTCTGACCGCGGAGTCACGCGTTTTCTTCCCCAGGCACCAAAAAGGCTCGATTTTTAAAAAGTGGAAGCAACACCATTTTTAGACATGGAATTTCATCCCGAAACTCATCCTGGTGTCCGTTTTTGCATTTGGCTTCAAAAAAAAAATTTAGCTTCAAAAAACATTTTGGTTCCTGGGCAGCATTTTTTCTGACCGCGGAGTTACGCGTTTTCTTCGCCAGGCACCAAAAAGGCTCGATTTTTAAAAAGTGGAAGCAACACCATTTTTAGACATGGAATTTCATCCCGAAACTCATCCTGGTGTTCGTTTTTGCATTTGGCTTCAAAAAAAAAATTTAGCTTCAAAAAACATTTTGGTTCCTGGGCAGCATTTTTTCTGACCGCGGAGTCACGCGTTTTCTTCCCCAGGCACCAAAAAGGCTCTATTTTTAAACAGTGGAAGCAACACCATTTTTAGACATGGAATTTCATCCCGAAACTCATCCTGGTGTCCGTTTTTGCATTTGGCTTCAAAAAAAAAATTTAGCTTCAAAAAACATTTTAGTTCCTGGGCAGCATTTTTTCTGACCGCGGAGTCACTCGTTTTCTTCCCCAGGCACCAAAAAGGCTCGATTTTTAAAAAGTGGAAGCAACACCATTTTTAGACATGGAATTTCATCCCGAAACTCATCCTGGTGTCCGTTTTTGCATTTGGCTTCAAAAAAAAAATTTAGCTTCAAAAAACATTTTGGTTCCTGGGCAGCATTTTTTCTGACCGCGGAGTCACGCGTTTTCTTCCCCAGGCACCAAAAAGGCTCGATTTTTAAAAAGTGGAAGCAACACCATTTTTAGACATGGAATTTCATCCCGAAACTCATCCTCGTGTCCGTTTTTGCATTTGGCTTCAAAAAAAAAATTTACCTTCAAAAAACATTTTGGTTCCTGGGCAGCATTTTTTCTGACCGCAGAGTCACACCTTTTCTTCCCCAGGCACCAAAAAGCCTCGATTTTTAAAAAGTGGAAGCAACACCATTTTTAGACGTGGAATTTCATCCCGAAACTCATCCTGGTGTCCGTTTTTGCATTTGGCTTCAAAAAAAAAAATTAGCTTCAAAAAACATTTTGGTTCCTGGGCAGCATTTTTTCTGACCGTGGAGTCACGCGTTTTCTTCCCCAGGCACCAAAAAGGCTCGATTTTTAAAAACTGGAAGCAACACCATTTTTAGACATGGAATTTGATCCCGAAACTCATCCTGGTGTTCGTTTTTGCATTTAGCTTCAAAAGAAAAATTTAGCTTCAAAAAACATTTTGGTTCCTGGGCAGCATTTTTTCTGACCGCGGAGTCACGCGTTTTCTTCCCCAGGCACCAAAAAGGCTCGATTTTTAAAAAGTGGAAGCAACACCATTTTTAGACATGGAATTTCATCCCGAAACTCATCCTGGTGTCCGTTTTTGCATTTGGCTTCAAAAAAAAAAATTTAGCTTCAAAAAACATTTTGGTTCCTGGGCAGCATTTTTTCTGACCGCGGAGTCACGCGTTTTCTTCCCCAGGCACCAAAAAGGCTCGATTTTTAAAAAGTGGAAGCAACACCATTTTTAGACATGGAATTTCATCCCGAAACTCATCCTGGTGTCCGTTTTTGCATTTGGCTTCAAAAAAAAAAAAAATTTAGCTTCAAAAAACGTTTTGGTTCCTGGGCAGCATTTTTTCTGACCGCGGAGTCACGCGTTTTCTTCCCCAGGCACCAAAAAGGCTCGATTTTTAAAAAGTGGAAGCAACACCATTTTTAGACATGGAATTTGATCCCGAAACTCATCCTGGTGTTCGTTTTTGCATTTGGCTTAAAAAAAAAAATTAGCTTCAAAAAACATTTTGGTTGCTGGGCAGCATTTTTTCTGACCGCGGAGTCACGCGTTTTCTTCCCCAGGCACCAAAAAGGCTCGATTTTTAAAAAGTGGAAGCAACACCATTTTTAGACATGGAATTTCATCCCGAAACTCATCCTCGTGTCCGTTTTTGCATTTGGCTTCAAAAAAAAAAATTTAGCTTCAAAAAACATTTTGGTTCCTGGGCAGCATTTTTTCTGACCGCGGAGTCACACGTTTTCTTCCCCAGGCACCAAAAAGGCTCGATTTTTAAAAAGTGGAAGCAACACCATTTTTAGACATGGAATTTCATCCCGAAACTCATCCTGGTGTCCGTTTTTGCATTTGGCTTCAAAAAAAAAATTTAGCTTCAAAAAACATTTTGGTTCCTGGGCAGCATTTTTTCTGACCGCGGAGTCACGCGTTTTCTTCCCCAGGCACCAAAAAGGCTCGATTTTTAAAAAGTGGAAGCAACACCATTTTTAGACATGGAATTTCATCCCGAAACTCATCCTGGTGTCCGTTTTTGCATTTGGCTTCAAAAAAAAAAAAATTTAGCTTCAAAAAACGTTTTGGTTCCTGGGCAGCATTTTTTCTGACTGCGGAGTCACGCGTTTTCTTCCCCAGGCACCAAAAAGGCTCGATTTTTAAAAACTCGAAGCAACACCATTTTTAGACATGGAATTTCATCCCGAAACTTATCCTGGTGTCCGTTTTTGCATTTGGCTTCAAAAAAAAAAATTAGCTTCAAAAAACATTTTGGTTCCTGGGCAGCATTTTTTCTGACCGTGGAGTCACGCGTTTTCTTCCCCAGGCACCAAAAAGGCTCGATTTTCAAAAAGTGGAAGCAACACCATTTGTAGACATGGAATTTCATCCCGAAACTCATACTGGTGTCCGTTTTTGCATTTGGCTTCAAAAAAAAAAATTTAGCTTCAAAAAACATTTTGGTTCCTGGGCAGCATTTTTTCTGACCGCGGAGTCATGCGTTTTCTTCCCCAGGCACCAAAAAGGCTCGATTTTTAGAAAGTGGAAGCAACACCATTTTTAGACATGGAATTTCATCCCGAAACTCATACTGGTGTCCGTTTTTGCATTTGGCTTCAAAAAAAAAAACTTAGCTTCAAAAAATATTTTGGTTCCTGGGCAGCATTTTTTCTGACCGCGGAGTCACTCGTTTTCTTCCCCAGGCACCAAAAAGGCTCGATTTTTAAAAAGTGGAAGCAACACCATTTTTAGACATGGAATTTCATCCCGAAACTCATCCTGGTGTCCGTTTTTGCATTTGGCTTCAAAAAAAAAATTTAGCTTCAAAAAACATTTTGGTTCCTGGGCAGCATTTTTTCTGACCGCGGAGTCACGCGTTTTCTTCCCCAGGCACCAAAAAGGCTCGATTTTTAAAAAGTGGAAGCAACACCATTTTTAGACATGGAATTTCATCCCGAAACTCATCCTGGTGTCCGTTTTTGCATTTGGCTTCAAAAAAAAAAAATTTAGCTTCAAAAAACGTTTTGGTTCCTGGGCAGCATTTTTTCTGACCGCGGAGTCACGCGTTTTCTTCCCCAGGCACCAAAAAGGCTCGATTTTTAAAAACTCGAAGCAACACCATTTTTAGACATGGAATTTCATCCCGAAACTTATCCTGGTGTCCGTTTTTGCATTTGGCTTCAAAAAAAAAAAATTAGCTTCAAAAAACATTTTGGTTCCTGGGCAGCATTTTTTCTGACCGCGGAGTCACGCGTTTTCTTCCCCAGGCACCAAAAAGGCTCGATTTTTAAAAAGTGGAAGCAACACCATTTTTAGACATGGAATTTCATCCCGAAACTCATCCTGGTGTCCGTTTTTGCATTTGGCTTCAAAAAAAAAATTTAGCTTCAAAAAACATTTTGGTTGCTGGGCAGCATTTTTTCTGACCGCGGAGTCACGCGTTTTCTTCCCCAGGCACCAAAAAGCCTCGATTTTTAAAAAGTGGAAGCAACACCATTTTTAGACATGGAATTTCATCCCGAAACTCATCCTGGTGTCTGTTTTTGCATTTGGCTTCAAAAAAAAAATTTAGCTTCAAAAAACATTTTGGTTGCTGGGCAGCATTTTTTCTGACCGCGGAGTCACGCGTTTTCTTCCCCAGGCACCAAAAAGGCTCGATTTTTAAAAAGTGGAAGCAACACCATTTTTAGACATGGAATTTCATCCCAAAACTCATCCTGGTGTCCGTTTTGGCATTTGGCTTCAAAAAAAAAATTTAGCTTCAAAAAACATTTTGGTTCCTGGGCAGCATTTTTTCTGACCGCGGAGTCACGCGTTTTCTTCCCCAGGCACCAAAAAGGCTCGATTTTTAAAAAGTGGAAGCAACACCATTTTTAGACATGGAATTTCATCCCGAAACTCATCCTGGTGTCCGTTTTTGCATTTGGCTTGAAAAAAAAAATTACCTTCAAAAAACAATTTGGTTCCTAGGCAGCATTTTTTCTGACCGCGGAGTCACGCGTTTTCTTCCCCAGGCACCAAAAAGGCTCGATTTTTAAAAACTGGAAGCAACACCATTTTTAGACATGGAATTTCATCCCGAAACTCATCCTGGTGTCCGTTTTTGCATTTGGCTTGAAAAAAAAATTTACCTTCAAAAAACATTTTGGTTCCTGGGCAGCATTTTTTCTGACCGCGGAGTCACTCGTTTTCTTCCCCAGGCACCAAAAAGGCTCGATTTTTAAAAAGTGGAAGCAACACCATTTTTAGACATGGAATTTCATCCCGAAACTCATCCTGGTGTCCGTTTTGGCATTTGGCTTGAAAAAAAAAATTAGCTTCAAAAAACATTTTGGTTGCTGGGCAGCATTTTTTCTGACCGCGGAGTCACGCGTTTTCTTCCCCAGGCACCAAAAAGGCTCGATTTTCAAAAAGTGGAAGCAACACCATTTTTAGACATGGAATTTCATCCCGAAACTCATCCTGGTGTCCGTTTTTGCATTTGGCTTCAAAAAAAAAATTTAGCTTCAAAAAACATTTTGGTTCCTGGGCAGCATTTTTTCTGACCGTGGAGTCACGCGTTTTCTTCCCCAGGCACCAAAAAGGCTCGATTTTCAAAAAGTGGAAGCAACACCATTTGTAGACATGGAATTTCGTCCCGAAACTCATACTGGTGTCCGTTTTTGCATTTGGCTTCAAAAAAAAAAACTTAGCTTCAAAAAATATTTTGGTTCCTGGGCAGCATTTTTTCTGACCGCGGAGTCACTCGTTTTCTTCCCCAGGCACCAAAAAGGCTCGATTTTTAAAAAGTGGAAGCAACACCATTTTTAGACATGGAATTTGATCCCGAAACTCATCCTGGTGTCCGTTTTTGCATTTGGCTTGAAAAAAAAAATTACCTTCAAAAAACAATTTGGTTCCTAGGCAGCATTTTTTCTGACCGCGGAGTCACGCGTTTTCTTCCCCAGGCACCAAAAAGGCTCGATTTTTAAAAACTGGAAGCAACACCATTTTTAGACATGGAATTTCATCCCGAAACTCATCCTGGTGTCCGTTTTTGCATTTGGCTTGAAAAAAAAATTTACCTTCAAAAAACATTTTGGTTCCTGGGCAGCATTTTTTCTGACCGCGGAGTCACTCGTTTTCTTCCCCAGGCACCAAAAAGGCTCGATTTTTAAAAAGTGGAAGCAACACCATTTTTAGACATGGAATTTCATCCCGAAACTCATCCTGGTGTCCGTTTTGGCATTTGGCTTGAAAAAAAAAATTAGCTTCAAAAAACATTTTGGTTGCTGGGCAGCATTTTTTCTGACCGCGGAGTCACGCGTTTTCTTCCCCAGGCACCAAAAAGGCTCGATTTTCAAAAAGTGGAAGCAACACCATTTTTAGACATGGAATTTCATCCCGAAACTCATCCTGGTGTCCGTTTTTGCATTTGGCTTCAAAAAAAAAATTTAGCTTCAAAAAACATTTTGGTTCCTGGGCAGCATTTTTTCTGACCGTGGAGTCACGCGTTTTCTTCCCCAGGCACCAAAAAGGCTCGATTTTCAAAAAGTGGAAGCAACACCATTTGTAGACATGGAATTTCGTCCCGAAACTCATACTGGTGTCCGTTTTTGCATTTGGCTTCAAAAAAAAAAACTTAGCTTCAAAAAATATTTTGGTTCCTGGGCAGCATTTTTTCTGACCGCGGAGTCACTCGTTTTCTTCCCCAGGCACCAAAAAGGCTCGATTTTTAAAAAGTGGAAGCAACACCATTTTTAGACATGGAATTTGATCCCGAAACTCATCCTGGTGTTCGTTTTTGCATTTGGCTTCAAAAAAAAAATTAGCTTCAAAAAACATTTTGGTTGCTGGGCAGCATTTTTTCTGACCGCGGAGTCACGCGTTTTCTTCCCCAGGCACCAAAAAGGCTCGATTTTTAAAAAGTGGAATCAACACCATTTTTAGACTTGGAATTTCATCCCGAAACTCATCCTCGTGTCCGTTTTTGCATTTGGCTTCAAAAAAAAAAATTTAGCTTCAAAAAACATTTTGGTTCCTGGGCAGCATTTTTTCTGACCGCGGAGTCACGCGTTTTCTTCCCCAGGCACCAAAAAGGCTCGATTTTTAAAAAGTGGAAGCAACACCATTTTTAGACATGGAATTTCATCCCGAAACTCATCCTGGTGTCCGTTTTTGCATTTGGCTTCAAAAAAAAAATTTAGCTTCAAAAAACATTTTGGTTCCTGGGCAGCATTTTTTCTGACCGCGGAGTCACGCGTTTTCTTCCCCAGGCACCAAAAAGGCTCGATTTTTAAAAAGTGGAAGCAACACCATTTTTAGACATGGAATTTCATCCCGAAACTCATCCTGGTGTCCGTTTTTGCATTTGGCTTGAAAAAAAAATTAACTTCAAAAAACATTTTGGTTGCTGGGCAGCATTTTTTCTGACCGTGGAGTCACGTGTTTTCTTCCCCAGGCACCAAAAAGGCTCGATTTTTAAAAACTGGAAGCAACACCATTTTTAGACATGGAATTTCATCCCGAAACTTATCCTGGTGTCCGTTTTTGCATTTGGCTTCAAAAAAAAAATTAGCTTCAAAAAACATTTTAGTTAATGGGCAGCATTTTTTCTGACCGCGGAGTCACTCGTTTTCTTCCCCAGGCACCAAAAAGGCTCGATTTTTAAAAAGTGGAAGCAACACCATTTTTAGACATGGAATTTCATCCCGAAACTCATCCTGGTGCCCGTTTTTGCATTTGGATTCAAAAAAAAAAATTTAGCTTCAAAAAACATTTTGGTTCCTGGGCAGCATTTTTTCTGACCGCGGAGTCACGCGTTTTCTTCCCCAGGCACCAAAAAGGCTCGATTTTTAAAAAGTGGAAGCAACACCATTTTTAGACATGGAATTTCATCCCGAAACTCATCCTGGTGTCCGTTTTTGCATTTGGCTTCAAAAAAAAATTTAGCTTCAAAAAACATTTTGGTTCCTGGGCAGCATTTTTTCTGACCGCAGAGTCACGCGTTTTCTTCCCCAGGCACCAAAAAGGCTCGATTTTTAAAAAGTGGAAGCAACACCATTTTTAGACATGGAATTTCATCCCGAAACTCATCCTGGTGTCCGTTTTTGCATTTGGCTTGAAAAAAAAAATTACCTTCAAAAAACAATTTGGTTCCTAGGCAGCATTTTTTCTGACCGCGGAGTCACGCGTTTTCTTCCCCAGGCACCAAAAAGGCTCGATTTTTAAAAACTGGAAGCAACACCATTTTTAGACATGGAATTTCATCCCGAAACTCATCCTGGTGTCCGTTTTTGCATTTGGCTTGAAAAAAAAATTTACCTTCAAAAAACATTTTGGTTCCTGGGCAGCATTTTTTCTGACCGCGGAGTCACTCGTTTTCTTCCCCAGGCACCAAAAAGGCTCGATTTTTAAAAAGTGGAAGCAACACCATTTTTAGACATGGAATTTCATCCCGAAACTCATCCTGGTGTCCGTTTTGGCATTTGGCTTGAAAAAAAAAATTAGCTTCAAAAAACATTTTGGTTGCTGGGCAGCATTTTTTCTGACCGCGGAGTCACGCGTTTTCTTCCCCAGGCACCAAAAAGGCTCGATTTTCAAAAAGTGGAAGCAACACCATTTTTAGACATGGAATTTCATCCCGAAACTCATCCTGGTGTCCGTTTTTGCATTTGGCTTCAAAAAAAAAATTTAGCTTCAAAAAACATTTTGGTTCCTGGGCAGCATTTTTTCTGACCGTGGAGTCACGCGTTTTCTTCCCCAGGCACCAAAAAGGCTCGATTTTCAAAAAGTGGAAGCAACACCATTTGTAGACATGGAATTTCGTCCCGAAACTCATACTGGTGTCCGTTTTTGCATTTGGCTTCAAAAAAAAAAACTTAGCTTCAAAAAATATTTTGGTTCCTGGGCAGCATTTTTTCTGACCGCGGAGTCACTCGTTTTCTTCCCCAGGCACCAAAAAGGCTCGATTTTTAAAAAGTGGAAGCAACACCATTTTTAGACATGGAATTTGATCCCGAAACTCATCCTGGTGTTCGTTTTTGCATTTGGCTTCAAAAAAAAAATTAGCTTCAAAAAACATTTTGGTTGCTGGGCAGCATTTTTTCTGACCGCGGAGTCACGCGTTTTCTTCCCCAGGCACCAAAAAGGCTCGATTTTTAAAAAGTGGAATCAACACCATTTTTAGACATGGAATTTCATCCCGAAACTCATCCTCGTGTCCGTTTTTGCATTTGGCTTCAAAAAAAAAAATTTAGCTTCAAAAAACATTTTGGTTCCTGGGCAGCATTTTTTCTGACCGCGGAGTCACGCGTTTTCTTCCCCAGGCACCAAAAAGGCTCGATTTTTAAAAAGTGGAAGCAACACCATTTTTAGACATGGAATTTCATCCCGAAACTCATCCTGGTGTCCGTTTTTGCATTTGGCTTCAAAAAAAAAATTTAGCTTCAAAAAACATTTTGGTTCCTGGGCAGCATTTTTTCTGACCGCGGAGTCACGCGTTTTCTTCCCCAGGCACCAAAAAGGCTCGATTTTTAAAAAGTGGAAGCAACACCATTTTTAGACATGGAATTTCATCCCGAAACTCATCCTGGTGTCCGTTTTTGCATTTGGCTTGAAAAAAAAATTAACTTCAAAAAACATTTTGGTTGCTGGGCAGCATTTTTTCTGACCGTGGAGTCACGTGTTTTCTTCCCCAGGCACCAAAAAGGCTCGATTTTTAAAAACTGGAAGCAACACCATTTTTAGACATGGAATTTCATCCCGAAACTTATCCTGGTGTCCGTTTTTGCATTTGGCTTCAAAAAAAAAATTAGCTTCAAAAAACATTTTAGTTAATGGGCAGCATTTTTTCTGACCGCGGAGTCACTCGTTTTCTTCCCCAGGCACCAAAAAGGCTCGATTTTTAAAAAGTGGAAGCAACACCATTTTTAGACATGGAATTTCATCCCGAAACTCATCCTGGTGTCCGTTTTTGCATTTGGATTCAAAAAAAAAAATTTAGCTTCAAAAAACATTTTGGTTCCTGGGCAGCATTTTTTCTGACCGCGGAGTCACGCGTTTTCTTCCCCAGGCACCAAAAAGGCTCGATTTTTAAAAAGTGGAAGCAACACCATTTTTAGACATGGAATTTCATCCCGAAACTCATCCTGGTGTCCGTTTTTGCATTTGGCTTCAAAAAAAAATTTAGCTTCAAAAAACATTTTGGTTCCTGGGCAGCATTTTTTCTGACCGCAGAGTCACGCGTTTTCTTCCCCAGGCACCAAAAAGGCTCGATTTTTAAAAAGTGGAAGCAACACCATTTTTAGACATGGAATTTCATCCCGAAACTCATCCTGGTGTCCGTTTTTGCATTTGGCTTGAAAAAAAAAATTACCTTCAAAAAACAATTTGGTTCCTAGGCAGCATTTTTTCTGACCGCGGAGTCACGCGTTTTCTTCCCCAGGCACCAAAAAGGCTCGATTTTTAAAAACTGGAAGCAACACCATTTTTAGACATGGAATTTCATCCCGAAACTCATCCTCGTGTCCGTTTTTGCATTTGGCTTGAAAAAAAAATTTACCTTCAAAAAACATTTTGGTTCCTGGGCAGCATTTTTTCTGACCGCGGAGTCACTCGTTTTCTTCCCCAGGCACCAAAAAGGCTCGATTTTTAAAAAGTGGAAGCAACACCATTTTTAGACATGGAATTTCATCCCGAAACTCATCCTGGTGTCCGTTTTGGCATTTGGCTTGAAAAAAAAAATTAGCTTCAAAAAACATTTTGGTTGCTGGGCAGCATTTTTTCTGACCGCGGAGTCACGCGTTTTCTTCCCCAGGCACCAAAAAGGCTCGATTTTCAAAAAGTGGAAGCAACACCATTTTTAGACATGGAATTTCATCCCGAAACTCATCCTGGTGTCCGTTTTTGCATTTGGCTTCAAAAAAAAAATTTAGCTTCAAAAAACATTTTGGTTAATGGGCAGCATTTTTTCTGACCGCGGAGTCACTCGTTTTCTTCCCCAGGCACCAAAAAGGCTCGATTTTTAAAAAGTGGGAGCAACACCATTTTTAGACATGGAATTTCATCCCGAAACTCATCCTGGTGTCCGTTTTTGCATTTGGCTTCAAAAAAAAAAATTAACTTCAAAAAACATTTTGGTTGCTGGGCAGCATTTTTTCTGACCGCGGAGTCACGCGTTTTCTTCCCCAGGCACCAAAAAGGCTCGATTTTTAAAAAGTGGAAGCAACACCATTTTTAGACATGGAATTTGATCCCGAAACTCATCCTGGTGTCCGTTTTTGCATTTGGCTTCAAAAAAAAAAATTAGCTTCAAAAAACATTTTGGTTTCTGGGCAGCATTTTTTCTGACCGCGGATTCACGCGTTTTCTTCCCCAGGCACCAAAAAGGCTCGATTTTTAAAAACTGGAAGCAACACCATTTTTAGACATGGAATTTCATCCCGAAACTTATCCTGGTGTCCGTTTTTGCATTTGGCTTCAAAAAAAAAAATTAGCTTCAAAAAACATTTTGGTTCCTGGGCAGCATTTTTTCTGACCGCGGAGTCACTCGTTTTCTTCCCCAGGCACCAAAAAGGCTCGATTTTTAAAAAGTGGAAGCAACACCATTTTTAGACATGGAATTTCATCCCGAAACTCATCCTGGTGTCCGTTTTTGCATTTGGCTTCAAAAAAAAAAAAAATTTAGCTTCAAAAAACATTTTGGTTCCTGGGCAGCATTTTTTCTGACCGCGGAGTCACGCGTTTTCTTCCCCAGGCACCAAAAAGGCTCGATTTTTAAAAAGTGGAAGCAACACCATTTTTAGACATGGAATTTCATCCCGAAACTCATCCTGGTGTCCGTTTTGGCATTTGGCTTCAAAAAAAAAAATTAGCTTCAAAAAACATTTTGGTTGCTGGGCAGCATTTTTTCTGACCACGGAGTCACGCGTTTTCTTCCCCAGGCACCAAAAAGGCTCAATTTTTAAAAAGTGGAAGCAACACCATTTTTAGACATGGAATTTCATCCCGAAACTCATCCTGGTGTCCATTTTTGCATTTGGCTTCAAAAAAAAAAATTTAGCTTCAAAAAACATTTTGGTTGCTGGGCAGCATTTTTTCTGACCGCGGAGTCACGCGTTTTCTTCCCCAGGCACCAAAAAGGCTCGATTTTTAAAAAGTGGAAGCAACACCATTTTTAGACATGGAATTTCATCCCGAAACTCATCCTGGTGTCCGTTTTTGCATTTGGCTTCAAAAAAAAAATTTAGCTTCAAAAAACATTTTGGTTCCTGGGCAGCATTTTTTCTGACCGCGGAGTCACGCGTTTTCTTCCCCAGGCACCAAAAAGGCTCGATTTTTAAAAAGTGGAAGCAACACCATTTTTAGACATGGAATTTCATCCTGAAACTCATCCTGGTGTCCGTTTTTGCATTTGGCTTCAAAAAAAAAAAAATTTAGCTTCAAAAAACGTTTTGGTTCCTGGGCAGCATTTTTTCTGACCGCGGAGTCACGCGTTTTCTTCCCCAGGCACCAAAAAGGCTCGATTTTTAAAAAGTGGAAGCAACACCATTTTTAGACATGGAATTTCATCCCGAAACTCATCCTGGTGTCCGTTTTGGCATTTGGCTTCAAAAAAAAATTTAGCTTCAAAAAACATTTTGGTTGCTGGGCAGCATTTTTTCTGACCGCGGAGTCACGCGTTTTCTTCCCCAGGCACCAAAAAGGCTCAATTTTTAAAAAGTGGAAGCAACACCATTTTTAGACATGGAATTTCATCCCGAAACTCATCCTGGTGTCCGTTTTTGCATTTGGCTTCAAAAAAAAAATTTAGCTTCAAAAAACATTTTGGTTGCTGGGCAGCATTTTTTCTGACCACGGAGTCACGCGTTTTCTTCCCCAGGCACCAAAAAGGCTCGATTTTTAAAAAGTGGAAGCAACACCATTTTTAGACATGGAATTTCATCCCGAAACTCATCCTGGTGTCCGTTTTTGCATTTGGCTTCAAAAAAAAAAATTTAGCTTCAAAAAACATTTTGGTTCCTGGGCAGTATTTTTTCTGACCGCGGAGTCACTCGTTTTCTTCCCCAGGCACCAAAAAGGCTCGATTTTTAAAAAGTGGAAGCAACACCATTTTTAGACATGGAATTTCATCCCGAAACTCATCCTGGTGTCCGTTTTGGCATTTGGCTTCAAAAAAAAAATTTAGCTTCAAAAAACATTTTGGTTGCTGATCAGCATTTTTTCTGACCGCGGAGTCACGCGTTTTCTTCCCCAGGCACCAAAAAGGTTCGATTTTTAAAAAGTGGAAGCAACACCATTTTTAGACATGGAATTTCATCCCGAAACTCATCCTGGTGTCCGTTTTTGCATTTGGCTTCAAAAAAAAAATTTAGCTTCAAAAAACATTTTGGTTCCTGGGCAGCATTTTTTCTGACCGCGGAGTCACGCGTTTTCTTCCCCAGGCACCAAAAAGGCTCGATTTTTAAAAAGTGGAAGCAACACCATTTTTAGACATGGAATTTCATCCCGAAACTCATCCTGGTGTCCGTTTTGGCATTTGGCTTCAAAAAAAAATTTAGATTCAAAAAACATTTTGGTTCCTGGGCAGCATTTTTTCTGACCGCGGAGTCACGCGTTTTCTTCCCCAGGCACCAAAAAGGCTCGATTTTTAAAAAGTGGAAGCAACACCATTTTTAGACATGGAATTTCATCCCGAAACTCATCCTGGTGTCCGTTTTTGCATTTGGCTTCAAAAAAAAAATTTAGCTTCAAAAAACATTTTGGTTCCTGGGCAGCATTTTTTCTGACCGCGGAGTTACGCGTTTTCTTCGCCAGGCACCAAAAAGGCTCGATTTTTAAAAAGTGGAAGCAACACCATTTTTAGACATGGAATTTCATCCCGAAACTCATCCTGGTGTTCGTTTTTGCATTTGGCTTCAAAAAAAAAATTTAGCTTCAAAAAACATTTTGGTTCCTGGGCAGCATTTTTTCTGACCGCGGAGTCACGCGTTTTCTTCCCCAGGCACCAAAAAGGCTCGATTTTTAAAAAGTGGAAGCAACACCATTTTTAGACATGGAATTTCATCCCGAAACTCATCCTGGTGTCCGTTTTTGCATTTGGCTTCAAAAAAAAAAAATTTAGCTTCAAAAAACATTTTGGTTCCTGGGCAGTATTTTTTCTGACCGCGGAGTCACTCGTTTTCTTCCCCAGGCACCAAAAAGGCTCGATTTTTAAAAAGTGGAAGCAACACCATTTTTAGACATGGAATTTCATCCCGAAACTCATCCTGGTGTCCGTTTTGGCATTTGGCTTCAAAAAAAAAATTTAGCTTCAAAAAACATTTTGGTTGCTGATCAGCATTTTTTCTGACCGCGGAGTCACGCGTTTTCTTCCCCAGGCACCAAAAAGGTTCGATTTTTAAAAAGTGGAAGCAACACCATTTTTAGACATGGAATTTCATCCCGAAACTCATCCTGGTGTCCGTTTTTGCATTTGGCTTCAAAAAAAAAATTTAGCTTCAAAAAACATTTTGGTTCCTGGGCAGCATTTTTTCTGACCGCGGAGTCACGCGTTTTCTTCCCCAGGCACCAAAAAGGCTCGATTTTTAAAAAGTGGAAGCAACACCATTTTTAGACATGGAATTTCATCCCGAAACTCATCCTGGTGTCCGTTTTGGCATTTGGCTTCAAAAAAAAATTTAGATTCAAAAAACATTTTGGTTCCTGGGCAGCATTTTTTCTGACCGCGGAGTCACGCGTTTTCTTCCCCAGGCACCAAAAAGGCTCGATTTTTAAAAAGTGGAAGCAACACCATTTTTAGACATGGAATTTCATCCCGAAACTCATCCTGGTGTCCGTTTTTGCATTTGGCTTCAAAAAAAAAATTTAGCTTCAAAAAACATTTTGGTTCCTGGGCAGCATTTTTTCTGACCGCGGAGTTACGCGTTTTCTTCGCCAGGCACCAAAAAGGCTCGATTTTTAAAAAGTGGAAGCAACACCATTTTTAGACATGGAATTTCATCCCGAAACTCATCCTGGTGTTCGTTTTTGCATTTGGCTTCAAAAAAAAAATTTAGCTTCAAAAAACATTTTGGTTCCTGGGCAGCATTTTTTCTGACCGCGGAGTCACGCGTTTTCTTCCCCAGGCACCAAAAAGGCTCTATTTTTAAACAGTGGAAGCAACACCATTTTTAGACATGGAATTTCATCCCGAAACTCATCCTGGTGTCCGTTTTTGCATTTGGCTTCAAAAAAAAAATTTAGCTTCAAAAAACATTTTGGTTCCTGGGCAGCATTTTTTCTGACCGCGGAGTCACGCGTTTTCTTCCCCAGGCACCAAAAAGGCTCGATTTTTAAAAAGTGGAAGCAACACCATTTTTAGACATGGAATTTCATCCCGAAACTCATCCTGGTGTCCGTTTTGGCATTTGGCTTCAAAAAAAAAATTTAGCTTCAAAAAACATTTTGGTTGCTGGGCAGCTTTTTTTCTGACCGTGGAGTCACGCGTTTTCTTCCCCAGGCACCAAAAAGGCTCGATTTTTAAAAAGTGGAAGCAACACCATTTTTAGACATGGAATTTCATCCCGAAACTCATCCTGGTGTCCGTTTTTGCATTTGGCTTCAAAAAAAAAATTTAGCTTCAAAAAACATTTTAGTTCCTGGGCAGCATTTTTTCTGACCGCGGAGTCACTCGTTTTCTTCCCCAGGCACCAAAAAGGCTCGATTTTTAAAAAGTGGAAGCAACACCATTTTTAGACATGGAATTTCATCCCGAAACTCATCCTGGTGTCCGTTTTTGCATTTGGCTTCAAAAAAAAAATTTAGCTTCAAAAAACATTTTGGTTCCTGGGCAGCATTTTTTCTGACCGCGGAGTCACGCGTTTTCTTCCCCAGGCACCAAAAAGGCTCGATTTTTAAAAAGTGGAAGCAACACCATTTTTAGACATGGAATTTCATCCCGAAACTCATCCTCGTGTCCGTTTTTGCATTTGGCTTCAAAAAAAAAATTTACCTTCAAAAAACATTTTGGTTCCTGGGCAGCATTTTTTCTGACCGCAGAGTCACACCTTTTCTTCCCCAGGCACCAAAAAGCCTCGATTTTTAAAAAGTGGAAGCAACACCATTTTTAGACATGGAATTTCATCCCGAAACTCATCCTGGTGTCCGTTTTTGCATTTGGCTTCAAAAAAAAAAATTAGCTTCAAAAAACATTTTGGTTCCTGGGCAGCATTTTTTCTGACCGCGGAGTCACGCGTTTTCTTCCCCAGGCACCAAAAAGGTTCGATTTTTAAAAAGTGGAAGCAACACCATTTTTAGACATGGAATTTCATCCCGAAACTCATCCTGGTGTCCGTTTTTGCATTTGGCTTCAAAAAAAAAATTTAGCTTCAAAAAACATTTTGGTTCCTGGGCAGCATTTTTTCTGACCGCGGAGTCACGCGTTTTCTTCCCCAGGCACCAAAAAGGCTCGATTTTTAAAAAGTGGAAGCAACACCATTTTTAGACATGGAATTTCATCCCGAAACTCATCCTGGTGTCCGTTTTGGCATTTGGCTTCAAAAAAAAATTTAGATTCAAAAAACATTTTGGTTCCTGGGCAGCATTTTTTCTGACCGCGGAGTCACGCGTTTTCTTCCCCAGGCACCAAAAAGGCTCGATTTTTAAAAAGTGGAAGCAACACCATTTTTAGACATGGAATTTCATCCCGAAACTCATCCTGGTGTCCGTTTTTGCATTTGGCTTCAAAAAAAAAATTTAGCTTCAAAAAACATTTTGGTTCCTGGGCAGCATTTTTTCTGACCGCGGAGTTACGCGTTTTCTTCGCCAGGCACCAAAAAGGCTCGATTTTTAAAAAGTGGAAGCAACACCATTTTTAGACATGGAATTTCATCCCGAAACTCATCCTGGTGTTCGTTTTTGCATTTGGCTTCAAAAAAAAAATTTAGCTTCAAAAAACATTTTGGTTCCTGGGCAGCATTTTTTCTGACCGCGGAGTCACGCGTTTTCTTCCCCAGGCACCAAAAAGGCTCTATTTTTAAACAGTGGAAGCAACACCATTTTTAGACATGGAATTTCATCCCGAAACTCATCCTGGTGTCCGTTTTTGCATTTGGCTTCAAAAAAAAAATTTAGCTTCAAAAAACATTTTGGTTCCTGGGCAGCATTTTTTCTGACCGCGGAGTCACGCGTTTTCTTCCCCAGGCACCAAAAAGGCTCGATTTTTAAAAAGTGGAAGCAACACCATTTTTAGACATGGAATTTCATCCCGAAACTCATCCTGGTGTCCGTTTTGGCATTTGGCTTCAAAAAAAAAATTTAGCTTCAAAAAACATTTTGGTTGCTGGGCAGCTTTTTTTCTGACCGTGGAGTCACGCGTTTTCTTCCCCAGGCACCAAAAAGGCTCGATTTTTAAAAAGTGGAAGCAACACCATTTTTAGACATGGAATTTCATCCCGAAACTCATCCTGGTGTCCGTTTTTGCATTTGGCTTCAAAAAAAAAATTTAGCTTCAAAAAACATTTTAGTTCCTGGGCAGCATTTTTTCTGACCGCGGAGTCACTCGTTTTCTTCCCCAGGCACCAAAAAGGCTCGATTTTTAAAAAGTGGAAGCAACACCATTTTTAGACATGGAATTTCATCCCGAAACTCATCCTGGTGTCCGTTTTTGCATTTGGCTTCAAAAAAAAAATTTAGCTTCAAAAAACATTTTGGTTCCTGGGCAGCATTTTTTCTGACCGCGGAGTCACGCGTTTTCTTCCCCAGGCACCAAAAAGGCTCGATTTTTAAAAAGTGGAAGCAACACCATTTTTAGACATGGAATTTCATCCCGAAACTCATCCTCGTGTCCGTTTTTGCATTTGGCTTCAAAAAAAAAATTTACCTTCAAAAAACATTTTGGTTCCTGGGCAGCATTTTTTCTGACCGCAGAGTCACACCTTTTCTTCCCCAGGCACCAAAAAGCCTCGATTTTTAAAAAGTGGAAGCAACACCATTTTTAGACATGGAATTTCATCCCGAAACTCATCCTGGTGTCCGTTTTTGCATTTGGCTTCAAAAAAAAAAATTAGCTTCAAAAAACATTTTGGTTCCTGGGCAGCATTTTTTCTGACCGTGGAGTCACGCGTTTTCTTCCCCAGGCACCAAAAAGGCTCGATTTTTAAAAACTGGAAGCAACACCATTTTTAGACATGGAATTTGATCCCGAAACTCATCCTGGTGTTCGTTTTTGCATTTAGCTTCAAAAGAAAAATTTAGCTTCAAAAAACATTTTGGTTCCTGGGCAGCATTTTTTCTGACCGCGGAGTCACGCGTTTTCTTCCCCAGGCACCAAAAAGGCTCGATTTTTAAAAAGTGGAAGCAACACCATTTTTAGACATGGAATTTCATCCCGAAACTCATCCTGGTGTCCGTTTTTGCATTTGGCTTCAAAAAAAAAATTTAGCTTCAAAAAACATTTTGGTTCCTGGGCAGCATTTTTTCTGACCGCGGAATCATGCGTTTTCTTCCCCAGGCACCAAAAAGGCTCGATTTTTAAAAAGTGGAAGCAACACCATTTTTAGACATGGAATTTCATCCCGAAACTCATCCTGGTGTCCGTTTTTGCATTTGGCTTCAAAAAAAAAAATTTAGCTTCAAAAAACATTTTGGTTCCTGGGCAGCATTTTTTCTGACCGCGGAGTCACGCGTTTTCTTCCCCAGGCACCAAAAAGGCTCGATTTTTAAAAACTGGAAGCAACACCATTTTTAGACATGGAATTTCATCCCGAAACTTATCCTGGTGTCCGTTTTTGCATTTGGCTTCAAAAAAAAAAATTAGCTTCAAAAAACATTTTGGTTCCTGGGCAGCATTTTTTCTGACCGCGGAGTCACTCGTTTTCTTCCCCAGGCACCAAAAAGGCTCGATTTTTAAAAAGTGGAAGCAACACCATTTTTAGACATGGAATTTCATCCCGAAACTCATCCTGGTGTCCGTTTTTGCATTTGGCTTCAAAAAAAAAAAAAATTTAGCTTCAAAAAACATTTTGGTTCCTGGGCAGCATTTTTTCTGACCGCGGAGTCACGCGTTTTCTTCCCCAGGCACCAAAAAGGCTCGATTTTTAAAAAGTGGAAGCAACACCATTTTTAGACATGGAATTTCATCCCGAAACTCATCCTGGTGTCCGTTTTGGCATTTGGCTTCAAAAAAAAAATTTAGCTTCAAAAAACATTTTGGTTGCTGGGCAGCATTTTTTCTGACCACGGAGTCACGCGTTTTCTTCCCCAGGCACCAAAAAGGCTCAATTTTTAAAAAGTGGAAGCAACACCATTTTTAGACATGGAATTTCATCCCGAAACTCATCCTGGTGTCCGTTTTTGCATTTGGCTTCAAAAAAAAAATTTAGCTTCAAAAAACATTTTGGTTGCTGGGCAGCATTTTTTCTGACCGCGGAGTCACGCGTTTTCTTCCCCAGGCACCAAAAAGGCTCGATTTTTAAAAAGTGGAAGCAACACCATTTTTAGACATGGAATTTCATCCCGAAACTCATCCTGGTGTCCGTTTTTGCATTTGGCTTCAAAAAAAAAATTTAGCTTCAAAAAACATTTTGGTTCCTGGGCAGCATTTTTTCTGACCGCGGAGTCACGCGTTTTCTTCCCCAGGCACCAAAAAGGCTCGATTTTTAAAAAGTGGAAGCAACACCATTTTTAGACATGGAATTTCATCCTGAAACTCATCCTGGTGTCCGTTTTTGCATTTGGCTTCAAAAAAAAAAAAAATTTAGCTTCAAAAAACATTTTGGTTCCTGGGCAGCATTTTTTCTGACCGCGGAGTCACGCGTTTTCTTCCCCAGGCACCAAAAAGGCTCGATTTTTAAAAAGTGGAAGCAACACCATTTTTAGACATGGAATTTCATCCCGAAACTCATCCTGGTGTCCGTTTTGGCATTTGGCTTCAAAAAAAAATTTAGCTTCAAAAAACATTTTGGTTGCTGGGCAGCATTTTTTCTGACCGCGGAGTCACGCGTTTTCTTCCCCAGGCACCAAAAAGGCTCAATTTTTAAAAAGTGGAAGCAACACCATTTTTAGACATGGAATTTCATCCCGAAACTCATCCTGGTGTCCGTTTTTGCATTTGGCTTCAAAAAAAAAATTTAGCTTCAAAAAACATTTTGGTTGCTGGGCAGCATTTTTTCTGACCGCGGAGTCACGCGTTTTCTTCCCCAGGCACCAAAAAGGCTCGATTTTTAAAAAGTGGAAGCAACACCATTTTTAGACATGGAATTTCATCCCGAAACTCATCCTGGTGTCCGTTTTTGCATTTGGCTTCAAAAAAAAAAAATTTAGCTTCAAAAAACATTTTGGTTCCTGGGCAGTATTTTTTCTGACCGCGGAGTCACTCGTTTTCTTCCCCAGGCACCAAAAAGGTTCGATTTTTAAAAAGTGGAAGCAACACCATTTTTAGACATGGAATTTCATCCCGAAACTCATCCTGGTGTCCGTTTTGGCATTTGGCTTCAAAAAAAAATTTAGATTCAAAAAACATTTTGGTTCCTGGGCAGCATTTTTTCTGACCGCGGAGTCACGCGTTTTCTTCCCCAGGCACCAAAAAGGCTCGATTTTTAAAAAGTGGAAGCAACACCATTTTTAGACATGGAATTTCATCCCGAAACTCATCCTGGTGTCCGTTTTTGCATTTGGCTTCAAAAAAAAAATTTAGCTTCAAAAAACATTTTGGTTCCTGGGCAGCATTTTTTCTGACCGCGGAGTCACGCGTTTTCTTCCCCAGGCACCAAAAAGGCTCGATTTTTAAAAAGTGGAAGCAACACCATTTTTAGACATGGAATTTCATCCCGAAACTCATCCTGGTGTCCGTTTTGGCATTTGGCTTCAAAAAAAAATTTAGCTTCAAAAAACATTTTGGTTCCTGGGCAGCATTTTTTCTGACCGCGGAGTCACGCGTTTTCTTCCCCAGGCACCAAAAAGGCTCGATTTTTAAAAAGTGGAAGCAACACCATTTTTAGACATGGAATTTCATCCCGAAACTCATCCTGGTGTCCGTTTTGGCATTTGGCTTCAAAAAAAAAATTTAGCTTCAAAAAACATTTTGGTTGCTGGGCAGCTTTTTTTCTGACCGCGGAGTTACGCGTTTTCTTCGCCAGGCACCAAAAAGGCTCGATTTTTAAAAAGTGGAAGCAACACCATTTTTAGACATGGAATTTCATCCCGAAACTCATCCTGGTGTTCGTTTTTGCATTTGGCTTCAAAAAAAAAATTTAGCTTCAAAAAACATTTTGGTTCCTGGGCAGCATTTTTTCTGACCGCGGAGTCACGCGTTTTCTTCCCCAGGCACCAAAAAGGCTCTATTTTTAAACAGTGGAAGCAACACCATTTTTAGACATGGAATTTCATCCCGAAACTCATCCTGGTGTCCGTTTTTGCATTTGGCTTCAAAAAAAAAATTTAGCTTCAAAAAACATTTTGGTTGCTGGGCAGCATTTTTTCTGACCGCGGAGTCACTCGTTTTCTTCCCCAGGCACCAAAAAGGCTCGATTTTTAAAAAGTGGAAGCAACACCATTTTTAGACATGGAATTTCATCCCGAAACTCATCCTGGTGTCCGTTTTGGCATTTGGCTTCAAAAAAAAATTTAGATTCAAAAAACATTTTGGTTCCTGGGCAGCATTTTTTCTGACCGCGGAGTCACGCGTTTTCTTCCCCAGGCACCAAAAAGGCTCGATTTTTAAAAAGTGGAAGCAACACCATTTTTAGACATGGAATTTCATCCCGAAACTCATCCTGGTGTCCGTTTTGGCATTTGGCTTCAAAAAAAAAATTTAGCTTCAAAAAACATTTTGGTTGCTGGGCAGCTTTTTTTCTGACCGTGGAGTCACGCGTTTTCTTCCCCAGGCACCAAAAAGGCTCGATTTTTAAAAAGTGGAAGCAACACCATTTTTAGACATGGAATTTCATCCCGAAACTCATCCTGGTGTCCGTTTTTGCATTTGGCTTCAAAAAAAAAATTTAGCTTCAAAAAACATTTTGGTTCCTGGGCAGCATTTTTTCTGACCGCGGAGTCACGCGTTTTCTTCCCCAGGCACCAAAAAGGCTCGATTTTTAAAAAGTGGAAGCAACACCATTTTTAGACATGGAATTTCATCCCGAAACTCATCCTCGTGTCCGTTTTTGCATTTGGCTTCAAAAAAAAAATTTACCTTCAAAAAACATTTTGGTTCCTGGGCAGCATTTTTTCTGACCGCAGAGTCACACCTTTTCTTCCCCAGGCACCAAAAAGCCTCGATTTTTAAAAAGTGGAAGCAACACCATTTTTAGACATGGAATTTCATCCCGAAACTCATCCTGGTGTCCGTTTTTGCATTTGGCTTCAAAAAAAAAAAATTAGCTTCAAAAAACATTTTGGTTCCTGGGCAGCATTTTTTCTGACCGTGGAGTCACGCGTTTTCTTCCCCAGGCACCAAAAAGGCTCGATTTTTAAAAACTGGAAGCAACACCATTTTTAGACATGGAATTTGATCCCGAAACTCATCCTGGTGTTCGTTTTTGCATTTAGCTTCAAAAGAAAAATTTAGCTTCAAAAAACATTTTGGTTCCTGGGCAGCATTTTTTCTGACCGCGGAGTCACGCGTTTTCTTCCCCAGGCACCAAAAAGGCTCGATTTTTAAAAAGTGGAAGCAACACCATTTTTAGACATGGAATTTCATCCCGAAACTCATCCTGGTGTCCGTTTTTGCATTTGGCTTCAAAAAAAAAATTTAGCTTCAAAAAACATTTTGGTTCCTGGGCAGCATTTTTTCTGACCGCGGAGTCATGCGTTTTCTTCCCCAGGCACCAAAAAGGCTCGATTTTTAAAAAGTGGAAGCAACACCATTTTTAGACATGGAATTTCATCCCGAAACTCATCCTGGTGTCCGTTTTTGCATTTGGCTTCAAAAAAAAAAATTTAGCTTCAAAAAACATTTTGGTTCCTGGGCAGCATTTTTTCTGACCGCGGAGTCACGCGTTTTCTTCCCCAGGCACCAAAAAGGCTCGATTTTTAAAAAGTGGAAGCAACACCATTTTTAGACATGGAATTTCATCCCGAAACTCATCCTGGTGTCCGTTTTTGCATTTGGCTTCAAAAAAAAAAAATTTAGCTTCAAAAAACATTTTGGTTCCTGGACAGCATTTTTTCTGACCGCAGAGTCACACCTTTTCTTCCCCAGGCACCAAAAAGGCTCGATTTTTAAAAAGTGGAAGCAACACCATTTTTAGACATGGAATTTCATCCCGAAACTCATCCTGGTGTCCGTTTTTGCATTTGGCTTCAAAAAAAAAATTTAGCTTCAAAAAACATTTTGGTTCCTGGGCAGCATTTTTTCTGACCGCGGAGTCACGCGTTTTCTTCCCCAGGCACCAAAAAGGCTCGATTTTTAAAAAGTGGAAGCAACACCATTTTTAGACATGGAATTTCATCCCGAAACTCATCCTCGTGTCCGTTTTTGCATTTGGCTTCAAAAAAAAAAATTAGCTTCAAAAAACATTTTGGTTCCTGGGCAGCATTTTTTCTGACCGCGGAGTCACGCGTTTTCTTCCCCAGGCACCAAAAAGGCTCTATTTTTAAACAGTGGAAGCAACACCATTTTTAGAC
Organism: Pituophis catenifer annectens; assembly: GCF_029215685.1. Taxonomy (NCBI): domain Eukaryota; kingdom Metazoa; phylum Chordata; class Lepidosauria; order Squamata; family Colubridae; genus Pituophis; species Pituophis catenifer. The sequence continues at coordinate 14,381,855 of NW_027256896.1, read as the reverse complement.
ATGGAATTTCATCCCGAAACTCATCCTGGTGTCCGTTTTTGCATTTGGCTTCAAAAAAAAAATTTAGCTTCAAAAAACATTTTGGTTGCTGGGCAGCATTTTTTCTGACCGCGGAGTCACTCGTTTTCTTCCCCAGGCACCAAAAAGGCTCGATTTTTAAAAAGTGGAAGCAACACCATTTTTAGACATGGAATTTCATCCCGAAACTCATCCTGGTGTCCGTTTTGGCATTTGGCTTCAAAAAAAAATTTAGATTCAAAAAACATTTTGGTTCCTGGGCAGCATTTTTTCTGACCGCGGAGTCACGCGTTTTCTTCCCCAGGCACCAAAAAGGCTCGATTTTTAAAAAGTGGAAGCAACACCATTTTTAGACATGGAATTTCATCCCGAAACTCATCCTGGTGTCCGTTTTGGCATTTGGCTTCAAAAAAAAAATTTAGCTTCAAAAAACATTTTGGTTGCTGGGCAGCTTTTTTTCTGACCGTGCAGTCACGCGTTTTCTTCCCCAGGCACCAAAAAGGCTCGATTTTTAAAAAGTGGAAGCAACACCATTTTTAGACATGGAATTTCATCCCGAAACTCATCCTGGTGTCCGTTTTTGCATTTGGCTTCAAAAAAAAAATTTAGCTTCAAAAAACATTTTGGTTCCTGGGCAGCATTTTTTCTGACCGCGGAGTCACGCGTTTTCTTCCCCAGGCACCAAAAAGGCTCGATTTTTAAAAAGTGGAAGCAACACCATTTTTAGACATGGAATTTCATCCCGAAACTCATCCTCGTGTCCGTTTTTGCATTTGGCTTCAAAAAAAAAATTTACCTTCAAAAAACATTTTGGTTCCTGGGCAGCATTTTTTCTGACCGCAGAGTCACACCTTTTCTTCCCCAGGCACCAAAAAGCCTCGATTTTTAAAAAGTGGAAGCAACACCATTTTTAGACATGGAATTTCATCCCGAAACTCATCCTGGTGTCCGTTTTTGCATTTGGCTTCAAAAAAAAAAATTAGCTTCAAAAAACATTTTGGTTCCTGGGCAGCATTTTTTCTGACCGTGGAGTCACGCGTTTTCTTCCCCAGGCACCAAAAAGGCTCGATTTTTAAAAACTGGAAGCAACACCATTTTTAGACATGGAATTTGATCCCGAAACTCATCCTGGTGTTCGTTTTTGCATTTAGCTTCAAAAGAAAAATTTAGCTTCAAAAAACATTTTGGTTCCTGGGCAGCATTTTTTCTGACCGCGGAGTCACGCGTTTTCTTCCCCAGGCACCAAAAAGGCTCGATTTTTAAAAAGTGGAAGCAACACCATTTTTAGACATGGAATTTCATCCCGAAACTCATCCTGGTGTCCGTTTTTGCATTTGGCTTCAAAAAAAAAATTTAGCTTCAAAAAACATTTTGGTTCCTGGGCAGCATTTTTTCTGACCGCGGAGTCATGCGTTTTCTTCCCCAGGCACCAAAAAGGCTCGATTTTTAAAAAGTGGAAGCAACACCATTTTTAGACATGGAATTTCATCCCGAAACTCATCCTGGTGTCCGTTTTTGCATTTGGCTTCAAAAAAAAAAATTTAGCTTCAAAAAACATTTTGGTTCCTGGGCAGCATTTTTTCTGACCGCGGAGTCACGCGTTTTCTTCCCCAGGCACCAAAAAGGCTCGATTTTTAAAAAGTGGAAGCAACACCATTTTTAGACATGGAATTTCATCCCGAAACTCATCCTGGTGTCCGTTTTTGCATTTGGCTTCAAAAAAAAAAAATTTAGCTTCAAAAAACATTTTGGTTCCTGGACAGCATTTTTTCTGACCGCAGAGTCACACCTTTTCTTCCCCAGGCACCAAAAAGCCTCGATTTTTAAAAAGTGGAAGCAACACCATTTTTAGACATGGAATTTCATCCCGAAACTCATCCTGGTGTCCGTTTTTGCATTTGGCTTCAAAAAAAAAATTTAGCTTCAAAAAACATTTTGGTTCCTGGGCAGCATTTTTTCTGACCGCGGAGTCACGCGTTTTCTTCCCCAGGCACCAAAAAGGCTCGATTTTTAAAAAGTGGAAGCAACACCATTTTTAGACATGGAATTTCATCCCGAAACTCATCCTCGTGTCCGTTTTTGCATTTGGCTTCAAAAAAAAAAATTTAGGTTCAAAAAACATTTTGGTTCCTGGGCAGCATTTTTTCTGACCGCAGAGTCACACCTTTTCTTCCCCAGGCACCAAAAAGCCTCGATTTTTAAAAAGTGGAAGCAACACCATTTTTAGACATGGAATTTCATCCCGAAACTCATCCTGGTGTCCGTTTTTGCATTTGGCTTCAAAAAAAAAAATTTAGTTTCAAAAAACATTTTGGTTCCTGGGCAGCATTTTTTCTGACCGCGGAGTCACGCGTTTTCTTCCCCAGGCACCAAAAAGGCTCGATTTTTAAAAAGTGGAAGCAACACCATTTTTAGACATGGAATTTCATCCCGAAACTCATCCTGGTGTCCGTTTTGGCATTTGGCTTCAAAAAAAAAATTTAGCTTCAAAAAACATTTTGGTTGCTGGGCAGCTTTTTTTCTGACCGCGGAGTCACGCGTTTTCTTCCCCAGGCACCAAAAAGGCTCGATTTTTAAAAAGTGGAAGCAACACCATTTTTAGACATGGAATTTCATCCCGAAACTCATCCTGGTGTCCGTTTTTGCATTTGGCTTCAAAAAAAAAATTTAGCTTCAAAAAACATTTTGGTTCCTGGGCAGCATTTTTTCTGACCGCGGACTCACGCGTTTTCTTCCCCAGGCACCAAAAAGGCTCGATTTTTAAAAAGTGGAAGCAACACCATTTTTAGACATGGAATTTCATCCCGAAACTCATCCTGGTGTCCGTTTTGGCATTTGGCTTCAAAAAAAAAATTTAGGTTCAAAAAACATTTTGGTTGCTGATCAGCATTTTTTCTGACCGCGGAGTCACGCGTTTTCTTCCCCAGGCACCAAAAAGGCTCGATTTTTAAAAAGTGGAAGCAACACCATTTTTAGACATGGAATTTCATCCCGAAACTCATCCTGGTGTCCGTTTTGGCATTTGGCTTCAAAAAAAAAAATTTAGCTTCAAAAAACATTTTGGTTGCTGGGCAGCATTTTTTCTGACCGCGGAGTCACGCGTTTTCTTCCCCAGGCACCAAAAAGGCTCTATTTTTAAAAAGTGGAAGCAACACCATTTTTAGACATGGAATTTCATCCCGAAACTCATCCTGGTGTCCGTTTTGGCATTTGGCTTCAAAAAAAAATTTAGCTTCAAAAAACATTTTGGTTGCTGGGCAGCTTGTTTTCTGACCGCGGAGTCACGCGTTTTCTTCCCCAGGCACCAAAAAGGCTCGATTTTTAAAAAGTGGAAGCAACACCATTTTTAGACATGGAATTTCATCCCGAAACTCATCCTGGTGTCTGTTTTGGCATTTGGCTTCAAAAAAAAAATTTAGCTTCAAAAAACATTTTGGTTGCTGATCAGCATTTTTTCTGACCGCGGAGTCACGCGTTTTCTTCCCCAGGCACCAAAAAGGCTCGATTTTTAAAAAGTGGAAGCAACACCATTTTTAGACATGGAATTTCATCCCGAAACTCATCCTGGTGTCCGTTTTGGCATTTGGCTTCAAAAAAAAAATTTAGCTTCAAAAAACATTTTGGTTGCTGGGCAGCTTTTTTTCTGACCGCGGAGTCACGCGTTTTCTTCCCCAGGCACCAAAAAGGCTCTATTTTTAAAAAGTGGAAGCAACACCATTTTTAGACATGGAATTTGATCCCGAAACTCATCCTGGTGTTCGTTTTTGCATTTGGCTTCAAAAAAAAAATTTAGCTTCAAAAAACATTTTGGTTCCTGGGCAGCATTTTTTCTGACCGCGGAGTCACGCGTTTTCTTCCCCAGGCACCAAAAAGGCTCTATTTTTAAACAGTGGAAGCAACACCATTTTTAGACATGGAATTTCATCCCGAAACTCATCCTGGTGTCCGTTTTTGCATTTGGCTTCAAAAAAAAAATTTAGCTTCAAAAAACATTTTGGTTCCTGGGCAGCATTTTTTCTGACCGCGGAGTCACTCGTTTTCTTCCCCAGGCACCAAAAAGGCTCGATTTTTAAAAAGTGGAAGCAACACCATTTTTAGACATGGAATTTCATCCCGAAACTCATCCTGGTGTCCGTTTTGGCATTTGGCTTCAAAAAAAAATTTAGATTCAAAAAACATTTTGGTTCCTGGGCAGCATTTTTTCTGACCGCGGAGTCACGCGTTTTCTTCCCCAGGCACCAAAAAGGCTCGATTTTTAAAAAGTGGAAGCAACACCATTTTTAGACATGGAATTTCATCCCGAAACTCATCCTGGTGTCCGTTTTGGCATTTGGCTTCAAAAAAAAAAATTTAGCTTCAAAAAACATTTTGGTTGCTGGGCAGCTTTTTTTCTGACCGTGGAGTCACGCGTTTTCTTCCCCAGGCACCAAAAAGGCTCGATTTTTAAAAAGTGGAAGCAACACCATTTTTAGACATGGAATTTCATCCCGAAACTCATCCTGGTGTCCGTTTTTGCATTTGGCTTCAAAAAAAAATTTAGCTTCAAAAAACATTTTGGTTCCTGGGCAGCATTTTTTCTGACCGCGGAGTCACGCGTTTTCTTCCCCAGGCACCAAAAAGGCTCGATTTTTAAAAAGTGGAAGCAACACCATTTTTAGACATGGAATTTCATCCCGAAACTCATCCTCGTGTCCGTTTTTGCATTTGGCTTCAAAAAAAAAATTTACCTTCAAAAAACATTTTGGTTCCTGGGCAGCATTTTTTCTGACCGCAGAGTCACACCTTTTCTTCCCCAGGCACCAAAAAGCCTCGATTTTTAAAAAGTGGAAGCAACACCATTTTTAGACATGGAATTTCATCCCGAAACTCATCCTGGTGTCTGTTTTTGCATTTGGCTTCAAAAAAAAAAAATTAGCTTCAAAAAACATTTTGGTTCCTGGGCAGCATTTTTTCTGACCGTGGAGTCACGCGTTTTCTTCCCCAGGCACCAAAAAGGCTCGATTTTTAAAAACTGGAAGCAACACCATTTTTAGACATGGTATTTGATCCCGAAACTCATCCTGGTGTTCGTTTTTGCATTTAGCTTCAAAAGAAAAATTTAGCTTCAAAAAACATTTTGGTTCCTGGGCAGCATTTTTTCTGACCGCGGAGTCACGCGTTTTCTTCCCCAGGCACCAAAAAGGCTCGATTTTTAAAAAGTGGAAGCAACACCATTTTTAGACATGGAATTTCATCCCGAAACTCATCCTGGTGTCCGTTTTTGCATTTGGCTTCAAAAAAAAAAATTTAGCTTCAAAAAACATTTTGGTTCCTGGGCAGCATTTTTTCTGACCGCGGAGTCATGCGTTTTCTTCCCCAGGCACCAAAAAGGCTCGATTTTTAAAAAGTGGAAGCAACACCATTTTTAGACATGGAATTTCATCCCGAAACTCATCCTGGTGTCCGTTTTTGCATTTGGCTTCAAAAAAAAAATTTAGCTTCAAAAAACATTTTGGTTCCTGGGCAGCATTTTTTCTGACCGCGGAGTCACGCGTTTTCTTCCCCAGGCACCAAAAAGGCTCGATTTTTAAAAAGTGGAAGCAACACCATTTTTAGACATGGAATTTCATCCCGAAACTCATCCTGGTGTCCGTTTTTGCATTTGGCTTCAAAAAAAAAAAATTTAGCTTCAAAAAACATTTTGGTTCCTGGGCAGCATTTTTTCTGACTGCAGAGTCACACCTTTTCTTCCCCAGGCACCAAAAAGCCTCGATTTTTAAAAAGTGGAAGCAACACCATTTTTAGACATGGAATTTCATCCCGAAACTCATCCTGGTGTCCGTTTTTGCATTTGGCTTCAAAAAAAAAATTTAGCTTCAAAAAACATTTTGGTTCCTGGGCAGCATTTTTTCTGACCGCGGAGTCACGCGTTTTCTTCCCCAGGCACCAAAAAGGCTCGATTTTTAAAAAGTGGAAGCAACACCATTTTTAGACATGGAATTTCATCCCGAAACTCATCCTCGTGTCCGTTTTTGCATTTGGCTTCAAAAAAAAAAATTTAGGTTCAAAAAACATTTTGGTTCCTGGGCAGCATTTTTTCTGACCGCAGAGTCACACCTTTTCTTCCCCAGGCACCAAAAAGCCTCGATTTTTAAAAAGTGGAAGCAACACCATTTTTAGACATGGAATTTCATCCCGAAACTCATCCTGGTGTCCGTTTTGGCATTTGGCTTCAAAAAAAAAATTTAGCTTCAAAAAACATTTTGGTTGCTGGGCAGCTTTTTTTCTGACCGCGGAGTCACGCGTTTTCTTCCCCAGGCACCAAAAAGGCTCGATTTTTAAAAAGTGGAAGCAACACCATTTTTAGACATGGAATTTCATCCCGAAACTCATCCTGGTGTCCGTTTTTGCATTTGGCTTCAAAAAAAAAATTTAGCTTCAAAAAACATTTTGGTTCCTGGGCAGCATTTTTTCTGACCGCGGACTCACGCGTTTTCTTCCCCAGGCACCAAAAAGGCTCGATTTTTAAAAAGTGGAAGCAACACCATTTTTAGACATGGAATTTCATCCCGAAACTCATCCTGGTGTCCGTTTTGGCATTTGGCTTCAAAAAAAAAATTTAGGTTCAAAAAACATTTTGGTTGCTGATCAGCATTTTTTCTGACCGCGGAGTCACGCGTTTTCTTCCCCAGGCACCAAAAAGGCTCGATTTTTAAAAAGTGGAAGCAACACCATTTTTAGACATGGAATTTCATCCCGAAACTCATCCTGGTGTCCGTTTTGGCATTTGGCTTCAAAAAAAAAAATTTAGCTTCAAAAAACATTTTGGTTGCTGGGCAGCATTTTTTCTGACCGCGGAGTCACGCGTTTTCTTCCCCAGGCACCAAAAAGGCTCTATTTTTAAAAAGTGGAAGCAACACCATTTTTAGACATGGAATTTCATCCCGAAACTCATCCTGGTGTCCGTTTTGGCATTTGGCTTCAAAAAAAAAATTTAGCTTCAAAAAACATTTTGGTTGCTGGGCAGCTTTTTTTCTGACCGCGGAGTCACGCGTTTTCTTCCCCAGGCACCAAAAAGGCTCGATTTTTAAAAAGTGGAAGCAACACCATTTTTAGACATGGAATTTCATCCCGAAACTCATCCTGGTGTCTGTTTTGGCATTTGGCTTCAAAAAAAAAATTTAGCTTCAAAAAACATTTTGGTTGCTGATCAGCATTTTTTCTGACCGCGGAGTCACGCGTTTTCTTCCCCAGGCACCAAAAAGGCTCGATTTTTAAAAAGTGGAAGCAACACCATTTTTAGACATGGAATTTCATCCCGAAACTCATCCTGGTGTCCGTTTTGGCATTTGGCTTCAAAAAAAAAATTTAGCTTCAAAAAACATTTTGGTTGCTGGGCAGCTTTTTTTCTGACCGCGGAGTCACGCGTTTTCTTCCCCAGGCACCAAAAAGGCTCTATTTTTAAAAAGTGGAAGCAACACCATTTTTAGACATGGAATTTGATCCCGAAACTCATCCTGGTGTTCGTTTTTGCATTTGGCTTCAAAAAAAAAATTTAGCTTCAAAAAACATTTTGGTTCCTGGGCAGCATTTTTTCTGACCGCAGAGTCACACCTTTTCTTCCCCAGGCACCAAAAAGCCTCGATTTTTAAAAAGTGGAAGCAACACCATTTTTAGACATGGAATTTCATCCCGAAACTCATCCTGGTGTCCGTTTTTGCATTTGGCTTCAAAAAAAAAAATTTAGCTTCAAAAAACATTTTGGTTCCTGGGCAGCATTTTTTCTGACCGCGGAGTCATGCGTTTTCTTCCCCAGGCACCAAAAAGGCTCGATTTTTAAAAAGTGGAAGCAACACCATTTTTAGACATGGAATTTCATCCCGAAACTCATCCTGGTGTCCGTTTTTGCATTTGGCTTCAAAAAAAGAAATTTAGCTTCAAAAAACATTTTGGTTCCTGGGCAGCATTTTTTCTGACCGCGGAGTCACGCGTTTTCTTCCCCAGGCACCAAAAAGGCTCGATTTTAAAAAAGTGGAAGCAACACCATTTTTAGACATGGAATTTCATCCCGAAACTCATCCTGGTGTCCGTTTTTGCATTTGGCTTCAAAAAAAAAAAATTTAGCTTCAAAAAACATTTTGGTTCCTGGGCAGCATTTTTTCTGACCGCAGAGTCACACCTTTTCTTCCCCAGGCACCAAAAAGCCTCGATTTTTAAAAAGTGGAAGCAACACCATTTTTAGACATGGAATTTCATCCCGAAACTCATCCTGGTGTCCGTTTTTGCATTTGGCTTCAAAAAAAAAATTTAGCTTCAAAAAACATTTTGGTTCCTGGGCAGCATTTTTTCTGACCGCGGAGTCACGCGTTTTCTTCCCCAGGCACCAAAAAGGCTCGATTTTTAAAAAGTGGAAGCAACACCATTTTTAGACATGGAATTTCATCCCGAAACTCATCCTCGTGTCCGTTTTTGCATTTGGCTTCAAAAAAAAAAATTTAGGTTCAAAAAACATTTTGGTTCCTGGGCAGCATTTTTTCTGACCCCAGAGTCACACCTTTTCTTCCCCAGGCACCAAAAAGCCTCGATTTTTAAAAAGTGGAAGCAACACCATTTTTAGACATGGAATTTCATCCCGAAACTCATCCTGGTGTCCGTTTTGGCATTTGGCTTCAAAAAAAAAATTTAGCTTCAAAAAACATTTTGGTTGCTGGGCAGCTTTTTTTCTGACCGCGGAGTCACGCGTTTTCTTCCCCAGGCACCAAAAAGGCTCGATTTTTAAAAAGTGGAAGCAACACCATTTTTAGACATGGAATTTCATCCCGAAACTCATCCTGGTGTCCGTTTTTGCATTTGGCTTCAAAAAAAAAATTTAGCTTCAAAAAACATTTTGGTTCCTGGGCAGCATTTTTTCTGACCGCGGACTCACGCGTTTTCTTCCCCAGGCACCAAAAAGGCTCGATTTTTAAAAAGTGGAAGCAACACCATTTTTAGACATGGAATTTCATCCCGAAACTCATCCTGGTGTCCGTTTTGGCATTTGGCTTCAAAAAAAAAATTTAGGTTCAAAAAACATTTTGGTTGCTGATCAGCATTTTTTCTGACCGCGGAGTCACGCGTTTTCTTCCCCAGGCACCAAAAAGGCTCGATTTTTAAAAAGTGGAAGCAACACCATTTTTAGACATGGAATTTCATCCCGAAACTCATCCTGGTGTCCGTTTTGGCATTTGGCTTCAAAAAAAAAAATTTAGCTTCAAAAAACATTTTGGTTGCTGGGCAGCATTTTTTCTGACCGCGGAGTCACGCGTTTTCTTCCCCAGGCACCAAAAAGGCTCTATTTTTAAAAAGTGGAAGCAACACCATTTTTAGACATGGAATTTCATCCCGAAACTCATCCTGGTGTCCGTTTTGGCATTTGGCTTCAAAAAAAAAATTTAGCTTCAAAAAACATTTTGGTTGCTGGGCAGCTTTTTTTCTGACCGCGGAGTCACGCGTTTTCTTCCCCAGGCACCAAAAAGGCTCGATTTTTAAAAAGTGGAAGCAACACCATTTTTAGACATGGAATTTCATCCCGAAACTCATCCTGGTGTCTGTTTTGGCATTTGGCTTCAAAAAAAAAATTTAGCTTCAAAAAACATTTTGGTTGCTGATCAGCATTTTTTCTGACCGCGGAGTCACGCGTTTTCTTCCCCAGGCACCAAAAAGGCTCGATTTTTAAAAAGTGGAAGCAACACCATTTTTAGACATGGAATTTCATCCCGAAACTCATCCTGGTGTCCGTTTTGGCATTTGGCTTCAAAAAAAAAATTTAGCTTCAAAAAACATTTTGGTTGCTGGGCAGCTTTTTTTCTGACCGCGGAGTCACGCGTTTTCTTCCCCAGGCACCAAAAAGGCTCTATTTTTAAAAAGTGGAAGCAACACCATTTTTAGACATGGAATTTGATCCCGAAACTCATCCTGGTGTTCGTTTTTGCATTTGGCTTCAAAAAAAAAATTTAGCTTCAAAAAACATTTTGGTTCCTGGGCATCATTTTTTCTGACCGCAGAGTCACACCTTTTCTTCCCCAGGCACCAAAAAGCCTCGATTTTTAAAAAGTGGAAGCAACACCATTTTTAGACATGGAATTTCATCCCGAAACTCATCCTGGTGTCCGTTTTTGCATTTGGCTTCAAAAAAAAAAATTTAGCTTCAAAAAACATTTTGGTTCCTGGGCAGCATTTTTTCTGACCGCGGAATCACGCGTTTTCTTCCCCAGGCACCAAAAAGGCTCGATTTTTAAAAAGTGGAAGCAAAACCATTTTTAGACATGGAATTTCATCCCGAAACTCATCCTGGTGTCCGTTTTGGCATTTGGCTTCAAAAAAAAAATTTAGCTTCAAAAAACATTTTGGTTGCTGATCAGCATTTTTTCTGACCGCGGAGTCACGCGTTTTCTTCCCCAGGCACCAAAAAGGCTCGATTTTTAAAAAGTGGAAGCAACACCATTTTTAGACATGGAATTTCATCCCGAAACTCATCCTGGTGTCCGTTTTGGCATTTGGCTTCAAAAAAAAAAATTTAGCTTCAAAAAACATTTTGGTTGCTGGGCAGCATTTTTTCTGACCGCGGAGTCACGCGTTTTCTTCCCCAGGCACCAAAAAGGCTCTATTTTTAAAAAGTGGAAGCAACACCATTTTTAGACATGGAATTTCATCCCGAAACTCATCCTGGTGTCCGTTTTGGCATTTGGCTTCAAAAAAAAAATTTAGCTTCAAAAAACATTTTGGTTGCTGGGCAGCTTTTTTTCTGACCGCGGAGTCACGCGTTTTCTTCCCCAGGCACCAAAAAGGCTCGATTTTTAAAAAGTGGAAGCAACACCATTTTTAGACATGGAATTTCATCCCGAAACTCATCCTGGTGTCTGTTTTGGCATTTGGCTTCAAAAAAAAAATTTAGCTTCAAAAAACATTTTGGTTGCTGATCAGCATTTTTTCTGACCGCGGAGTCACGCGTTTTCTTCCCCAGGCACCAAAAAGGCTCGATTTTTAAAAAGTGGAAGCAACACCATTTTTAGACATGGAATTTCATCCCGAAACTCATCCTGGTGTCCGTTTTGGCATTTGGCTTCAAAAAAAAAATTTAGCTTCAAAAAACATTTTGGTTGCTGGGCAGCTTTTTTTCTGACCGCGGAGTCACGCGTTTTCTTCCCCAGGCACCAAAAAGGCTCTATTTTTAAAAAGTGGAAGCAACACCATTTTTAGACATGGAATTTGATCCCGAAACTCATCCTGGTGTTCGTTTTTGCATTTGGCTTCAAAAAAAAAATTTAGCTTCAAAAAACATTTTGGTTCCTGGGCAGCATTTTTTCTGACCGCAGAGTCACACCTTTTCTTCCCCAGGCACCAAAAAGCCTCGATTTTTAAAAAGTGGAAGCAACACCATTTTTAGACATGGAATTTCATCCCGAAACTCATCCTGGTGTCCGTTTTTGCATTTGGCTTCAAAAAAAAAAATTTAGCTTCAAAAAACATTTTGGTTCCTGGGCAGCATTTTTTCTGACCGCGGAGTCATGCGTTTTCTTCCCCAGGCACCAAAAAGGCTCGATTTTTAAAAAGTGGAAGCAACACCATTTTTAGACATGGAATTTCATCCCGAAACTCATCCTGGTGTCCGTTTTTGCATTTGGCTTCAAAAAAAGAAATTTAGCTTCAAAAAACATTTTGGTTCCTGGGCAGCATTTTTTCTGACCGCGGAGTCACGCGTTTTCTTCCCCAGGCACCAAAAAGGCTCGATTTTAAAAAAGTGGAAGCAACACCATTTTTAGACATGGAATTTCATCCCGAAACTCATCCTGGTGTCCGTTTTTGCATTTGGCTTCAAAAAAAAAAAATTTAGCTTCAAAAAACATTTTGGTTCCTGGGCAGCATTTTTTCTGACCGCAGAGTCACACCTTTTCTTCCCCAGGCACCAAAAAGCCTCGATTTTTAAAAAGTGGAAGCAACACCATTTTTAGACATGGAATTTCATCCCGAAACTCATCCTGGTGTCCGTTTTTGCATTTGGCTTCAAAAAAAAAATTTAGCTTCAAAAAACATTTTGGTTCCTGGGCAGCATTTTTTCTGACCGCGGAGTCACGCGTTTTCTTCCCCAGGCACCAAAAAGGCTCGATTTTTAAAAAGTGGAAGCAACACCATTTTTAGACATGGAATTTCATCCCGAAACTCATCCTCGTGTCCGTTTTTGCATTTGGCTTCAAAAAAAAAAATTTAGGTTCAAAAAACATTTTGGTTCCTGGGCAGCATTTTTTCTGACCCCAGAGTCACACCTTTTCTTCCCCAGGCACCAAAAAGCCTCGATTTTTAAAAAGTGGAAGCAACACCATTTTTAGACATGGAATTTCATCCCGAAACTCATCCTGGTGTCCGTTTTGGCATTTGGCTTCAAAAAAAAAATTTAGCTTCAAAAAACATTTTGGTTGCTGGGCAGCTTTTTTTCTGACCGCGGAGTCACGCGTTTTCTTCCCCAGGCACCAAAAAGGCTCGATTTTTAAAAAGTGGAAGCAACACCATTTTTAGACATGGAATTTCATCCCGAAACTCATCCTGGTGTCCGTTTTTGCATTTGGCTTCAAAAAAAAAATTTAGCTTCAAAAAACATTTTGGTTCCTGGGCAGCATTTTTTCTGACCGCGGACTCACGCGTTTTCTTCCCCAGGCACCAAAAAGGCTCGATTTTTAAAAAGTGGAAGCAACACCATTTTTAGACATGGAATTTCATCCCGAAACTCATCCTGGTGTCCGTTTTGGCATTTGGCTTCAAAAAAAAAATTTAGGTTCAAAAAACATTTTGGTTGCTGATCAGCATTTTTTCTGACCGCGGAGTCACGCGTTTTCTTCCCCAGGCACCAAAAAGGCTCGATTTTTAAAAAGTGGAAGCAACACCATTTTTAGACATGGAATTTCATCCCGAAACTCATCCTGGTGTCCGTTTTGGCATTTGGCTTCAAAAAAAAAAATTTAGCTTCAAAAAACATTTTGGTTGCTGGGCAGCATTTTTTCTGACCGCGGAGTCACGCGTTTTCTTCCCCAGGCACCAAAAAGGCTCTATTTTTAAAAAGTGGAAGCAACACCATTTTTAGACATGGAATTTCATCCCGAAACTCATCCTGGTGTCCGTTTTGGCATTTGGCTTCAAAAAAAAAATTTAGCTTCAAAAAACATTTTGGTTGCTGGGCAGCTTTTTTTCTGACCGCGGAGTCACGCGTTTTCTTCCCCAGGCACCAAAAAGGCTCGATTTTTAAAAAGTGGAAGCAACACCATTTTTAGACATGGAATTTCATCCCGAAACTCATCCTGGTGTCTGTTTTGGCATTTGGCTTCAAAAAAAAAATTTAGCTTCAAAAAACATTTTGGTTGCTGATCAGCATTTTTTCTGACCGCGGAGTCACGCGTTTTCTTCCCCAGGCACCAAAAAGGCTCGATTTTTAAAAAGTGGAAGCAACACCATTTTTAGACATGGAATTTCATCCCGAAACTCATCCTGGTGTCCGTTTTGGCATTTGGCTTCAAAAAAAAAATTTAGCTTCAAAAAACATTTTGGTTGCTGGGCAGCTTTTTTTCTGACCGCGGAGTCACGCGTTTTCTTCCCCAGGCACCAAAAAGGCTCTATTTTTAAAAAGTGGAAGCAACACCATTTTTAGACATGGAATTTGATCCCGAAACTCATCCTGGTGTTCGTTTTTGCATTTGGCTTCAAAAAAAAAATTTAGCTTCAAAAAACATTTTGGTTCCTGGGCATCATTTTTTCTGACCGCAGAGTCACACCTTTTCTTCCCCAGGCACCAAAAAGCCTCGATTTTTAAAAAGTGGAAGCAACACCATTTTTAGACATGGAATTTCATCCCGAAACTCATCCTGGTGTCCGTTTTTGCATTTGGCTTCAAAAAAAAAAATTTAGCTTCAAAAAACATTTTGGTTCCTGGGCAGCATTTTTTCTGACCGCGGAATCACGCGTTTTCTTCCCCAGGCACCAAAAAGGCTCGATTTTTAAAAAGTGGAAGCAAAACCATTTTTAGACATGGAATTTCATCCCGAAACTCATCCTGGTGTCCGTTTTGGCATTTGGCTTCAAAAAAAAAATTTAGCTTCAAAAAACATTTTGGTTGCTGGGCAGCTTTTTTTCTGACCGCGGACTCACGCGTTTTCTTCCCCAGGCACCAAAAAGGCTCGATTTTTAAAAAGTGGAAGCAACACCATTTTTAGACATGGAATTTCATCCCGAAACTCATCCTGGTGTCCGTTTTTGCATTTGGCTTCAAAAAAAAAATTTAGCTTCAAAAAACATTTTGGTTGCTGATCAGCATTTTTTCTGACCGCGGAGTCACGCGTTTTCTTCCCCAGGCACCAAAAAGGCTCGATTTTTATAAAGTGGAAGCAACACCATTTTTAGACATGGAATTTCATCCCGAAACTCATCCTGGTGTCCGTTTTGGCATTTGGCTTCAAAAAAAAAATTTAGCTTCAAAAAACATTTTGGTTGCTGGGCAGCTTTTTTTCTGACCGCGGAGTCACGCGTTTTCTTCCCCAGGCACCAAAAAGGCTCTATTTTTAAAAAGTAGAAGCAACACCATTTTTAGACATGGAATTTCATCCCGAAACTCATCCTGGTGTCCGTTTTGGCATTTGGCTTCAAAAAAAAAATTTAGCTTCAAAAAACATTTTGGTTCCTGGGCAGCATTTTTTCTGACCGCAGAGTCACACCTTTTCTTCCCCAGGCACCAAAAAGGCTCGATTTTTAAAAAGTGGAAGCAACACCATTTTTAGACATGGAATTTCATCCCGAAACTCATCCTGGTGTCCGTTTTTGCATTTGGCTTCAAAAAAAAAAATTTAGCTTCAAAAAACATTTTGGTTGCTGGGCAGCTTATTTTCTGACCGCGGAGTCACGCGTTTTCTTCCCCAGGCACCAAAAAGGCTCGATTTTTAAAAAGTGGAAGCAACACCATTTTTAGACATGGAATTTCATCCCGAAACTCATCCTGGTGCCTGTTTTGGCATTTGGCTTCAAAAAAAAAATTTAGCTTCAAAAAACATTTTGGTTGCTGATCAGCATTTTTTCTGACCGCAGAGTCACACCTTTTTTTCCCAGGCACCAAAAAGGCTCGATTTTTAAAAAGTGGAAGCAACACCATTTTTAGACATGGAATGTCATCCCGAAACTCATCCTGGTGTCCGTTTTTGCATTTGGCTTCAAAAAAAAATTTAGCTTCAAAAAACATTTTGGTTCCTGGGCAGCATTTTTTCTGACCGCGGAGTCACGCGTTTTCTTCCCCAGGCACCAAAAAGGCTCGATTTTTAAAAACTGGAAGCAACACCATTTTTAGACATGGAATTTCATCCTGAAACTCATCCTGGTGTCCGTTTTTGCATTTCGCTTGAAAAAAAAAATTTACCTTCAAAAAACAATTTGGTTCCTAGGCAGCATTTTTTCTGACCGCGGAGTCACGCGTTTTCTTCCCCAGGCACCAAAAAGGCTCGATTTTTAAAAAGTGGAAGCAACACCATTTTTAGACATGGAATTTCATCCCGAAACTCATCCTGGTGTCCGTTTTTGCATTTGGCTTCAAAAAAAAAATTTAGCTTCAAAAAACATTTTGGTTCCTGGGCAGCATTTTTTCTGACCGTGGAGTCACGCGTTTGCTTCCCCAGGCACCAAAAAGGCTCGATTTTCAAAAAGTGGAAGCAACACCATTTTTAGACATGGAATTTCATCCCGAAACTCATACTGGTGTCCGTTTTTGCATTTGGCTTCAAAAAAAAAAATTAGCGTCAAAAAACATTTTGGTTCCTGGGCAGCATTTTTTCTGACCGCGGAGTCACGCGTTTTCTTCCCCAGGCACCAAAAAGGCTCGATTTTTTAAAAGTGGAAGCAACACCATTTTTAGACATGGAATTTCATCCCGAAACTCATCCTGGTGTCCGTTTTGGCATTTGGCTTCAAAAAAAAAATTTAGCTTCAAAAAACATTTTGGTTGCTGATCAGCATTTTTTCTGACCGCGGAGTCACGCGTTTTCTTCCCCAGGCACCAAAAAGGCTCGATTTATGAAAAGTGGAAGCAACACCATTTTTAGACATGGAATTTCATCCCGAAACTCATCCTGGTGTCCGTTTTGGCATTTGGCTTCAAAAAAAAATTTAGCTTCAAAAAACATTTTGGTTGCTGGGCAGCATTTTTTCTGACCGCGGAGTCACTCGTTTTCTTCCCCAGGCACCAAAAAGGCTCGATTTTTAAAAAGTGGAAGCAACACCATTTTTAGACATGGAATTTCATCCCGAAACTCATCCTGGTGTCCGTTTTGGCATTTGGCTTCAAAAAAAAATTTAGCTTCAAAAAACATTTTGGTTGCTGGGCAGCTTTTTTTCTGACCGCGGAGTCACGCGTTTTCTTCCCCAGGTACCAAAAAGGCTCGATTTTTAAAAAGTGGAAGCAACACCATTTTTAGACATGGAATTTCATCCCGAAACTCATCCTGGTGTCCGTTTTTGCATTTGGCTTCAAAAAAAAAATTTAGCTTCAAAAAACATTTTGGTTCCTGGGCAGCATTTTTTTTGACCGCGGAGTCACGCGTTTTCTTCCCCAGGCACCAAAAAGGCTCGATTTTTAAAAAGTGGAAGCAACACCATTTTTAGACATGGAATTTCATCCCGAAACTCATCCTGGTGTCCGTTTTTGCATTTGGCTTCAAAAAAAAAATTTAGCTTCAAAAAACATTTTGGTTGCTGGGCAGCATTTTTTCTGACCGCGGAGTCACGCGTTTGCTTCCCCAGGCACCAAAAAGGCTCGATTTTTAAAAAGTGGAAGCAACACCATTTTTAGACATGGAATTTCATCCCGAAACTCATCCTGGTGTCCGTTTTTGCATTTGGCTTAAAAAAAAAAATTTAGCTTCAAAAAACATTTTGGTTCCTGGGCAGCATTTTTTCTGACCGCGGAGTCACGCGTTTTCTTCCCCAGGCACCAAAAAGGCTCGATTTTTAAAAAGTGGAAGCAACACCATTTTTAGACATGGAATTTCATCCCGAAACTCATCCTGGTGTCCGTTTTTGCATTTGGCTTCAAAAAAAAAATTTAGCTTCAAAAAACATTTTGGTTGCTGGGCAGCATTTTTTTGACCGCGGAGTCACGCGTTTTCTTCCCCAGGCACCAAAAAGGCTCGATTTTTAAAAAGTGGAAGCAACACCATTTTTAGACATGGAATTTCATCCCGAAACTCATCCTGGTGTCCGTTTTTGCATTTGGCTTCAAAAAAAAATTTAGCTTCAAAAAACATTTTGGTTGCTGGGCAGCATTTTTTCTGACCGCGGAGTCACGCGTTTGCTTCCCCAGGCACCAAAAAGGCTCGATTTTTAAAAAGTGGAAGCAACACCATTTTTAGACATGGAATTTCATCCCGAAACTCATCCTGGTGTCCGTTTTTGCATTTGGCTTCAAAAAAAAAAATTTAGCTTCAAAAAACATTTTGGTTCCTGGGCAGCATTTTTTCTGACCGCGGAGTCACGCGTTTTCTTCCCCAGGCACCAAAAAGGCTCGATTTTTAAAAAGTGGAAGCAACACCATTTTTAGACATGGAATTTCATCCCGAAACTCATCCTGGTGTCCGTTTTTGCATTTGGCTTCAAAAAAAAAATTTAGCTTCAAAAAACATTTTGGTTGCTGGGCAGCATTTTTTTGACCGCGGAGTCACGCGTTTTCTTCCCCAGGCACCAAAAAGGTTCGATTTTTAAAAAGTGGAAGCAACACCATTTTTAGACATGGAATTTCATCTCGAAACTCATCCTCGTGTCCGTTTTTGCATTTGGCTTCAAAAAAAAAAATTTAGCTTCAAAAAACATTTTGGTTGCTGGGCAGCATTTTTTCTGACCGCGGAGTCACACGTTTTCTTCCCCAGGCACCAAAAAGGCTCGATTTTTAAAAAGTGGAAGCAACACCATTTTTAGACATGGAATTTCATCCCGAAACTCATCCTGGTGTTCGTTTTTGCATTTGGCTTCAAAAAAAAAAATTTAGCTTCAGAAAACATTTTGGTTCCTGGGCAGCATTTTTTCTGACCGCGGAGTTACGCGTTTTCTTCCCCAGGCACCAAAAAGGCTCGATTTTTAAAAAGTGGAAGCAACACCATTTTTAGACATGGAATTTCATCCCGAAACTCATCCTGGTGTCCGTTTTTGCATTTGGCTTCAAAAAAAAAATTTAGCTTCAAAAAACATTTTGGTTGCTGGGCAGCATTTTTTCTGACCGCGGAGTCACGCGTTTTCTTCCCCACGCACCAAAAAGGCTCGATTTTTAAAAAGTGGAAGCAACACCATTTTTAGACATGGAATTTCATCCCGAAACTCATCCTGGTGTCCGTTTTTGCATTTGGCTTCAAAAAAAAAAATTTAGCTTCAAAAAACATTTTGGTTCCTGGGCAGCATTTTTTCTGACCGCGGACTCACGCGTTTTCTTCCCCAGGCACCAAAAAGGCTCGATTTTTAAAAAGTGGAAGCAACACCATTTTTAGACATGGAATTTCATCCCGAAACTCATCCTGGTGTCCGTTTTTGCATTTGGCTTCAAAAAAAAAATTTAGCTTCAAAAAACATTTTGGTTGCTGATCAGCATTTTTTCTGACCGCGGAGTCACGCGTTTTCTTCCCCAGGCACCAAAAAGGCTCGATTTTTGAAAAGTGGAAGCAACACCATTTTTAGACATGGAATTTCATCCCGAAACTCATCCTGGTGTCCGTTTTGGCATTTGGCTTCAAAAAAAAATTTAGCTTCAAAAAACATTTTGGTTGCTGGGCAGCATTTTTTCTGACCGCGGAGTCACTCGTTTTCTTCCCCAGGCACCAAAAAGGCTCGATTTTTAAAAAGTGGAAGCAACACCATTTTTAGACATGGAATTTCATCCCGAAACTCATCCTGGTGTCCGTTTTGGCATTTGGCTTCAAAAAAAAATTTAGCTTCAAAAAACATTTTGGTTGCTGGGCAGCTTTTTTTCTGACCGCGGAGTCACGCGTTTTCTTCCCCAGGTACCAAAAAGGCTCGATTTTTAAAAAGTGGAAGCAACACCATTTTTAGACATGGAATTTCATCCCGAAACTCATCCTGGTGTCCGTTTTGGCATTTGGCTTCAAAAAAAAAATTTAGCTTCAAAAAACATTTTGGTTGCTGGGCAGCATTTTTTCTGACCGCGGAGTCACGCGTTTGCTTCCCCAGGCACCAAAAAGGCTCGATTTTTAAAAAGTGTAAGCAACACCATTTTTAGACATGGAATTTCATCCCGAAACTCATCCTGGTGTCCGTTTTTGCATTTGGCTTAAAAAAAAAAATTTAGCTTCAAAAAACATTTTGGTTCCTGGGCAGCATTTTTTCTGACCGCGGAGTCACGCGTTTTCTTCCCCAGGCACCAAAACGGCTCGATTTTTAAAAAGTGGAAGCAACACCATTTTTAGACATGGAATTTCATCCCGAAAATCATCCTGGTGTCCGTTTTTGCATTTGGCTTCAAAAAAAAAATTTAGCTTCAAAAAACATTTTGGTTGCTGGGCAGCATTTTTTTGACCGCGGAGTCACGCGTTTTCTTCCCCAGGCACCAAAAAGGCTCGATTTTTAAAAAGTGGAAGCAACACCATTTTTAGACATGGAATTTCATCCCGAAACTCATCCTGGTGTCCGTTTTTGCATTTGGCTTCAAAAAAAAATTTAGCTTCAAAAAACATTTTGGTTGCTGGGCAGCATTTTTTCTGACCGCGGAG
The DNA here is from genome assembly GCF_029215685.1 of Pituophis catenifer annectens. Taxonomy (NCBI): domain Eukaryota; kingdom Metazoa; phylum Chordata; class Lepidosauria; order Squamata; family Colubridae; genus Pituophis; species Pituophis catenifer. Next base: position 14,362,086 of record NW_027256896.1, on the reverse strand, counting down.
TCACGCGTTTTCTTCCCCAGGCACCAAAAAGGCTCGATTTTTAAAAAGTGGAAGCAACACCATTTTTAGACATGGAATTTCATCCCGAAACTCATCCTGGTGTCCGTTTTGGCATTTGGCTTCAAAAAAAAATTTAGCTTCAAAAAACATTTTGGTTGCTGGGCAGCTTTTTTTCTGACCGCGGAGTCACGCGTTTTCTTCCCCAGGTACCAAAAAGGCTCGATTTTTAAAAAGTGGAAGCAACACCATTTTTAGACATGGAATTTCATCCCGAAACTCATCCTGGTGTCCGTTTTTGCATTTGGCTTCAAAAAAAAAATTTAGCTTCAAAAAACATTTTGGTTCCTGGGCAGCATTTTTTCTGACCGCGGAGTCACGAGTTTGCTTCCCCAGGCACCAAAAAGGCTCGATTTTTAAAAAGTGGAAGCAACACCATTTTTAGACATGGAATTTCATCCCGAAACTCATCCTGGTGTCCGTTTTTGCATTTGGCTTCAAAAAAAAAAATTTAGCTTCAAAAAACATTTTGGTTCCTGGGCAGCATTTTTTCTGACCGCGGAGTCACGCGTTTTCTTCCCCAGGCACCAAAAAGGCTCGATTTTTAAAAAGTGGAAGCAACACCATTTTTAGACATGGAATTTCATCCCGAAACTCATCCTGGTGTCCGTTTTTGCATTTGGCTTCAAAAAAAAAATTTAGCTTCAAAAAACATTTTGGTTCCTGGGCAGCATTTTTTCTGACCGCGGAGTCATGCCTTTTCTTCCCCAGGCACCAAAAAGGCTCGATTTTTAAAAAGTGGAAGCAACACCATTTTTAGACATGGAATTTCATCCCGAAACTCATCCTGGTGTCCGTTTTTGCATTTGGCTTCAAAAAAAAAATTTAGCTTCAAAAAACATTTTGGTTCCTGGGCAGCATTTTTTCTGACCGCGGAGTCACGCGTTTTCTTCCCCAGGCACCAAAAAGGCTCGATTTTTAAAAAGTGGAAGCAACACCATTTTTAGACATGGAATTTCATCCCGAAACTCATCCTGGTGTCCGTTTTTGCATTTGGCTTCAAAAAAAAAATTTAGCTTCAAAAAACATTTTGGTTGCTGGGCAGCATTTTTTCTGACCGCGGAGTCACGCGTTTTCTTCCCCAGGCACCAAAAAGGCTCGATTTTTAAAAAGTGGAAGCAACACCATTTTTAGACATGGAATTTCATCCCGAAACTCATCCTGGTGTCCGTTTTTGCATTTGGCTTCAAAAAAAAAAATTTAGCTTCAAAAAACATTTTGGTTCCTGGGCAGCATTTTTTCTGACCGCGGAGTCACGCGTTTTCTTCCCCAGGCACCAAAAAGGCTCGATTTTTAAAAAGTGGAAGCAACACCATTTTTAGACATGGAATTTCATCCCGAAACTCATCCTGGTGTTCGTTTTTGCATTTGGCTTCAAAAAAAAAATTTAGCTTCAGAAAACATTTTGGTTCCTGGGCAGCATTTTTTCTGACCGCGGAGTTACGCGTTTTCTTCCCCAGGCACCAAAAAGGCTCGATTTTTAAAAAGTGGAAGCAACACCATTTTTAGACATGGAATTTCATCCCGAAACTCATCCTGGTGTCCGTTTTTGCATTTGGCTTCAAAAAAAAAATTTAGCTTCAAAAAACATTTTGGTTGCTGGGCAGCATTTTTTCTGACCGCGGAGTCACGCGTTTTCTTCCCCAGGCACCAAAAAGGCTCGATTTTTAAAAAGTGGAAGCAACACCATTTTTAGACATGGAATTTCATCCCGAAACTCATCCTGGTGTCCGTTTTTGCATTTGGCTTCAAAAAAAAATTTAGCTTCAAAAAACATTTTGGTTGCTGGGCAGCATTTTTTCTGACCGCGGAGTCACGCGTTTTCTTCCCCAGGCACCAAAAAGGCTCGATTTTTAAAAAGTGGAAGCAACACCATTTTTAGACATGGAATTTCATCCCGAAACTCATCCTGGTGTTCGTTTTTGCATTTGGCTTCAAAAAAAAATTTAGCTTCAAAAAACATTTTGGTTGCTGGGCAGCATTTTTTCTGACCGCGGAGTCACGCGTTTTCTTCCCCAGGCACCAAAAAGGCTCGATTTTTAAAAAGTGGAAGCAACACCATTTTTAGACATGGAATTTCATCCCGAAACTCATCCTGGTGTCCGTTTTTGCATTTGGCTTCAAAAAAAAAATTTAGCTTCAAAAAACATTTTGGTTCCTGGGCAGCATTTTTTCTGACCGCGGAGTCATGCCTATTCTTCCCCAGGCACCAAAAAGGCTCGATTTTTAAAAAGTGGAAGCAACACCATTTTTAGACATGGAATTTCATCCCGAAACTCATCCTGGTGTCCGTTTTTGCATTTGGCTTCAAAAAAAAAATTTAGCTTCAAAAAACATTTTGGTTTCTGGGCAGCATTTTTTCTGACCGTGGAGTCACGCGTTTTCTTCCCCAGGCACCAAAAAGGCTCGATTTTTAAAACCTGGAAGGAACACCATTTTTAGACATGGAATTTCATCCCGAAACTTATCCTGGTGTCCGTTTTTGCATTTGGCTTCAAAAAAAAAAATTAGCTTCAAAAAACATTTTGGTTGCTGGGCAGCATTTTTTCTGACCCCGGAGTCACGCGTTTTCTTCCCCAGGCACCAAAAAGGCTCGATCTTTAAAAAGTGGAAGCAACACCATTTTTAGACATGGAATTTCATCCCGAAACTCATCCTGGTGTCCGTTTTTGCATTTGGCTTCAAAAAAAAAATTTAGCTTCAAAAAACATTTTGGTTGCTGGGCAGCATTTTTTCTGACCGCGGAGTCACGCGTTTTCTTCCCCAGGCACCAAAAAGGCTCGATTTTTAAAAAGTGGAAGCAACACCATTTTTAGACATGGAATTTCATCCCGAAACTCATCCTGGTGTCCGTTTTTGCATTTGGCTTCAAAAAAAAAAATTTAGCTTCAAAAAACATTTTGGTTCCTGGGCAGCATTTTTTCTGACCGCGGAGTCACGCGTTTTCTTCCCCAGGCACCAAAAAGGCTCGATTTTTAAAAAGTGGAAGCAACACCATTTTTAGACATGGAATTTCATCCCGAAACTCATCCTGGTGTTCGTTTTTGCATTTGGCTTCAAAAAAAAATTTAGCTTCAGAAAACATTTTGGTTCCTGGGCAGCATTTTTTCTGACCGCGGAGTTACGCGTTTTCTTCCCCAGGCACCAAAAAGGCTCGATTTTTAAAAAGTGGAAGCAACACCATTTTTAGACATGGAATTTCATCCCGAAACTCATCCTGGTGTCCGTTTTTGCATTTGGCTTCAAAAAAAAAATTTAGCTTCAAAAAACATTTTGGTTGCTGGGCAGCATTTTTTCTGACCGCGGAGTCACGCGTTTTCTTCCCCAGGCACCAAAAAGGCTCGATTTTTAAAAAGTGGAAGCAACACCATTTTTAGACATGGAATTTCATCCCGAAACTCATCCTGGTGTCCGTTTTTGCATTTGGCTTCAAAAAAAAATTTAGCTTCAAAAAACATTTTGGTTGCTGGGCAGCATTTTTTCTGACCGCGGAGTCACGCGTTTTCTTCCCCAGGCACCAAAAAGGCTCGATTTTTAAAAAGTGGAAGCAACACCATTTTTAGACATGGAATTTCATCCCGAAACTCATCCTGGTGTTCGTTTTTGCATTTGGCTTCAAAAAAAAAATTTAGCTTCAAAAAACATTTTGGTTGCTGGGCAGCATTTTTTCTGACCGCGGAGTCACGCGTTTTCTTCCCCAGGCACCAAAAAGGCTCGATTTTTAAAAAGTGGAAGCAACACCATTTTTAGACATGGAATTTCATCCCGAAACTCATCCTGGTGTCCGTTTTTGCATTTGGCTTCAAAAAAAAAATTCAGCTTCAAAAAACATTTTGGTTGCTGGGCAGCATTTTTTCTGACCGCAGAGTCACACCTTTTCTTCCCCAGGCACCAAAAAGGCTCGATTTTTAAAAAGTGGAAGCAACACCATTTTTAGACATGGAATTTCATCCCGAAACTCATCCTGGTGTCCGTTTTTGCATTTGGCTTCAAAAAAAAAAATTTAGCTTCAAAAAACATTTTGGTTCCTGGGCAGCATTTTTTCTGACCGCGGAGTCACGCGTTTTCTTCCCCAGGCACCAAAAAGGCTCGATTTTTAAAAAGTGGAAGCAACACCATTTTTAGACATGGAATTTCATCCCGAAACTCATCCTGGTGTTCGTTTTTGCATTTGGCTTCAAAAAAAAAAATTTAGCTTCAGAAAACATTTTGGTTCCTGGGCAGCATTTTTTCTGACCGCGGAGTTACGCGTTTTCTTCCCCAGGCACCAAAAAGGCTCGATTTTTAAAAAGTGGAAGCAACACCATTTTTAGACATGGAATTTCATCCCGAAACTCATCCTGGTGTCCGTTTTTGCATTTGGCTTCAAAAAAAAAATTTAGCTTCAAAAAACATTTTGGTTGCTGGGCAGCATTTTTTCTGACCGCGGAGTCACGCGTTTTCTTCCCCAGGCACCAAAAAGGCTCGATTTTTAAAAAGTGGAAGCAACACCATTTTTAGACATGGAATTTCATCCCGAAACTCATCCTGCTGTCCGTTTTTGCATTTGGCTTCAAAAAAAAAAATTTAGCTTCAAAAAACATTTTGGTTCCTGGGCAGCATTTTTTCTGACCGCGGAGTCACGCGTTTTCTTCCCCAGGCACCAAAAAGGCTCGATTTTTAAAAAGTGGAAGCAACACCATTTTTAGACATGGAATTTCATCCCGAAACTCATCCTGGTGTTCGTTTTTGCATTTGGCTTCAAAAAAAAAATTTAGCTTCAAAAAACATTTTGGTTGCTGGGCAGCATTTTTTCTGACCGCGGAGTCACGCGTTTTCTTCCCCAGGCACCAAAAAGGCTCGATTTTTAAAAAGTGGAAGCAACACCATTTTTAGACATGGAATTTCATCCCGAAACTCATCCTGGTGTCCGTTTTTGCATTTGGCTTCAAAAAAAAAATTCAGCTTCAAAAAACATTTTGGTTGCTGGGCAGCATTTTTTCTGACCGCAGAGTCACACCTTTTCTTCCCCAGGCACCAAAAAGGCTCGATTTTTAAAAAGTGGAAGCAACACCATTTTTAGACATGGAATTTCATCCCGAAACTCATCCTGGTGTCCGTTTTTGCATTTGGCTTCAAAAAAAAAAATTTAGCTTCAAAAAACATTTTGGTTCCTGGGCAGCATTTTTTCTGACCGCGGAGTCACGCGTTTTCTTCCCCAGGCACCAAAAAGGCTCGATTTTTAAAAAGTGGAAGCAACACCATTTTTAGACATGGAATTTCATCCCGAAACTCATCCTGGTGTTCGTTTTTGCATTTGGCTTCAAAAAAAAAATTTAGCTTCAGAAAACATTTTGGTTCCTGGGCAGCATTTTTTCTGACCGCGGAGTTACGCGTTTTCTTCCCCAGGCACCAAAAAGGCTCGATTTTTAAAAAGTGGAAGCAACACCATTTTTAGACATGGAATTTCATCCCGAAACTCATCCTGGTGTCCGTTTTTGCATTTGGCTTCAAAAAAAAAATTTAGCTTCAAAAAACATTTTGGTTGCTGGGCAGCATTTTTTCTGACCGCGGAGTCACGCGTTTTCTTCCCCAGGCACCAAAAAGGCTCGATTTTTAAAAAGTGGAAGCAACACCATTTTTAGACATGGAATTTCATCCCGAAACTCATCCTGCTGTCCGTTTTTGCATTTGGCTTCAAAAAAAAAAATTTAGCTTCAAAAAACATTTTGGTTCCTGGGCAGCATTTTTTCTGACCGCGGAGTCACGCGTTTTCTTCCCCAGGCACCAAAAAGGCTCGATTTTTAAAAAGTGGAAGCAACACCATTTTTAGACATGGAATTTCATCCCGAAACTCATCCTGGTGTTCGTTTTTGCATTTGGCTTCAAAAAAAAAAATTTAGCTTCAAAAAACATTTTGGTTCCTGGGCAGCATTTTTTCTGACCGCGGAGTCACGCGTTTTCTTCCCCAGGCACCAAAAAGGCTCGATTTTTAAAAAGTGGAAGCAACACCATTTTTAGACATGGAATTTCATCCCGAAACTCATCCTGGTGTCCGTTTTTGCATTTGGCTTCAAAAAAAAAATTTAGCTTCAAAAAACATTTTGGTTGCTGGGCAGCATTTTTTCTGACCGCGGAGTCACGCGTTTTCTTCCCCAGGCACCAAAAAGGCTCGATTTTTAAAAAGTGGAAGCAACACCATTTTTAGACATGGAATTTCATCCCGAAACTCATCCTGCTGTCCGTTTTTGCATTTGGCTTCAAAAAAAAAAATTTAGCTTCAAAAAACATTTTGGTTCCTGGGCAGCATTTTTTCTGACCGCGGAGTCACGCGTTTTCTTCCCCAGGCACCAAAAAGGCTCGATTTTTAAAAAGTGGAAGCAACACCATTTTTAGACATGGAATTTCATCCCGAAACTCATCCTGGTGTTCGTTTTTGCATTTGGCTTCAAAAAAAAAAATTTAGCTTCAAAAAACATTTTGGTTCCTGGGCAGCATTTTTTCTGACCGCGGAGTCACGCGTTTTCTTCCCCAGGCACCAAAAAGGCTCGATTTTTAAAAAGTGGAAGCAACACCATTTTTAGACATGGAATTTCATCCCGAAACTCATCCTGGTGTCCGTTTTTGCATTTGGCTTGAAAAAAAAAATTAGCTTTAAAAAACATTTTGGTTCCTGGGCAGCATTTTTTTTGACCGCGGAGTCACACGTTTTCTTCCCCAGGCACCAAAAAGGCTCGATTTTTAAAAACTGGAAGCAACACCATTTTTAGACATGGAATTTCATCCCGAAACTCATCCTGGTGTCCGTTTTTGCATTTGGCTTAAAAAAAAAATTTAGCTTCAAAAAACATTTTGGTACCTGGGCAGCATTTTTTCTGACCCCAGAGTCACACCTTTTCTTCCCCAGGCACCAAAAAGGCTCGATTTTTAAAAAGTGGAAGCAACACCATTTTTAGACATGGAATTTCATCCCGAAACTCATCCTGGTGTCCGTTTTTGCATTTGGCTTGAAAAAAAAAATTAGCTTTAAAAAACATTTTGGTTCCTGGGCAGCATTTTTTTTGACCGCGGAGTCACACGTTTTCTTCCCCAGGCACCAAAAAGGCTCGATTTTTAAAAAGTGGAAGCAACACCATTTTTAGACATGGAATTTCATCCCGAAACTCATCCTGGTGTCCGTTTTTGCATTTGGCTTCAAAAAAAAATTTAGCTTCAAAAAACATTTTGGTTGCTGGGCAGCATTTTTTCTGACCGCGGAGTCACGCGTTTTCTTCCCCAGGCACCAAAAAGGCTCGATTTTTAAAAAGTGGAAGCAACACCATTTTTAGACATGGAATTTCATCCCGAAACTCATCCTGGTGTTCGTTTTTGCATTTGGCTTCAAAAAAAAAATTTAGCTTCAAAAAACATTTTGGTTCCTGGGCAGCATTTTTTCTGACCGCGGAGTCACGCGTTTTCTTCCCCAGGCACCAAAAAGGCTCGATTTTTAAAAAGTGGAAGCAACACCATTTTTAGACATGGAATTTCATCCCGAAACTCATCCTGGTGTCCGTTTTTGCATTTGGCTTAAAAAAAAAATTTAGCTTCAAAAAACATTTTGGTACCTGGGCAGCATTTTTTCTGACCCCGGAGTCACACCTTTTCTTCCCCAGGCACCAAAAAGGCTCGATTTTTAAAAAGTGGAAGCAACACCATTTTTAGACATGGAATTTCATCCCGAAACTCATCCTGGTGTCCGTTTTTGCATTTGGCTTGAAAAAAAAAATTAGCTTTAAAAAACATTTTGGTTCCTGGGCAGCATTTTTTTTGACCGCGGAGTCACACGTTTTCTTCCCCAGGCACCAAAAAGGCTCGATTTTTAAAAACTGGAAGCAACACCATTTTTAGACATGGAATTTCATCCCGAAACTCATCCTGGTGTCCGTTTTTGCATTTGGCTTAAAAAAAAAATTTAGCTTCAAAAAACATTTTGGTACCTGGGCAGCATTTTTTCTGACCCCAGAGTCACACCTTTTCTTCCCCAGGCACCAAAAAGGCTCGATTTTTAAAAAGTGGAAGCAACACCATTTTTAGACATGGAATTTCATCCCGAAACTCATCCTGGTGTCCGTTTTTGCATTTGGCTTGAAAAAAAAAATTAGCTTTAAAAAACATTTTGGTTCCTGGGCAGCATTTTTTTTGACCGCAGAGTCACGCGTTTTCTTCCCCAGGCACCAAAAAGGCTCGATTTTTAAAAAGTGGAAGCAACACCATTTTTAGACATGGAATTTCATCCCGAAACTCATCCTGGTGTCCGTTTTTGTATTTGGCTTGAAAAAAAAAATTAGCTTTAAAAAACATTTTGGTTCCTGGGCAGCATTTTTTTTGACCGCGGAGTCACACGTTTTCTTCCCCAGGCACCAAAAAGGCTCGATTTTTAAAAAGTGGAAGCAACACCATTTTTAGACATGGAATTTCATCCCGAAACTCATCCTGGTGTCCGTTTTTGCATTTGGCTTCAAAAAAAAAATTTAGCTTCAAAAAACATTTTGGTTGCTGGGCAGCATTTTTTCTGACCGCGGAGTCACGCGTTTTCTTCCCCAGGCACCAAAAAGGCTCGATTTTTAAAAAGTGGAAGCAACACCATTTTTAGACATGGAATTTCATCCCGAAACTCATCCTGCTGTCCGTTTTTGCATTTGGCTTCAAAAAAAAAAATTTAGCTTCAAAAAACATTTTGGTTCCTGGGCAGCATTTTTTCTGACCGCGGAGTCACGCGTTTTCTTCCCCAGGCACCAAAAAGGCTCGATTTTTAAAAAGTGGAAGCAACACCATTTTTAGACATGGAATTTCATCCCGAAACTCATCCTGGTGTTCGTTTTTGCATTTGGCTTCAAAAAAAAAATTTAGCTTCAAAAAACATTTTGGTTGCTGGGCAGCATTTTTTCTGACCGCGGAGTCACGCGTTTTCTTCCCCAGGCACCAAAAAGGCTCGATTTTTAAAAAGTGGAAGCAACACCATTTTTAGACATGGAATTTCATCCCGAAACTCATCCTGGTGTCCGTTTTTGCATTTGGCTTCAAAAAAAAAATTCAGCTTCAAAAAACATTTTGGTTGCTGGGCAGCATTTTTTCTGACCGCAGAGTCACACCTTTTCTTCCCCAGGCACCAAAAAGGCTCGATTTTTAAAAAGTGGAAGCAACACCATTTTTAGACATGGAATTTCATCCCGAAACTCATCCTGGTGTCCGTTTTTGCATTTGGCTTCAAAAAAAAAAATTTAGCTTCAAAAAACATTTTGGTTCCTGGGCAGCATTTTTTCTGACCGCGGAGTCACGCGTTTTCTTCCCCAGGCACCAAAAAGGCTCGATTTTTAAAAAGTGGAAGCAACACCATTTTTAGACATGGAATTTCATCCCGAAACTCATCCTGGTGTTCGTTTTTGCATTTGGCTTCAAAAAAAAAAATTTAGCTTCAGAAAACATTTTGGTTCCTGGGCAGCATTTTTTCTGACCGCGGAGTTACGCGTTTTCTTCCCCAGGCACCAAAAAGGCTCGATTTTTAAAAAGTGGAAGCAACACCATTTTTAGACATGGAATTTCATCCCGAAACTCATCCTGGTGTCCGTTTTTGCATTTGGCTTCAAAAAAAAAATTTAGCTTCAAAAAACATTTTGGTTGCTGGGCAGCATTTTTTCTGACCGCGGAGTCACGCGTTTTCTTCCCCAGGCACCAAAAAGGCTCGATTTTTAAAAAGTGGAAGCAACACCATTTTTAGACATGGAATTTCATCCCGAAACTCATCCTGCTGTCCGTTTTTGCATTTGGCTTCAAAAAAAAAAATTTAGCTTCAAAAAACATTTTGGTTCCTGGGCAGCATTTTTTCTGACCGCGGAGTCACGCGTTTTCTTCCCCAGGCACCAAAAAGGCTCGATTTTTAAAAAGTGGAAGCAACACCATTTTTAGACATGGAATTTCATCCCGAAACTCATCCTGGTGTTCGTTTTTGCATTTGGCTTCAAAAAAAAAAATTTAGCTTCAAAAAACATTTTGGTTCCTGGGCAGCATTTTTTCTGACCGCGGAGTCACGCGTTTTCTTCCCCAGGCACCAAAAAGGCTCGATTTTTAAAAAGTGGAAGCAACACCATTTTTAGACATGGAATTTCATCCCGAAACTCATCCTGGTGTCCGTTTTTGCATTTGGCTTGAAAAAAAAAATTAGCTTTAAAAAACATTTTGGTTCCTGGGCAGCATTTTTTTTGACCGCGGAGTCACACGTTTTCTTCCCCAGGCACCAAAAAGGCTCGATTTTTAAAAACTGGAAGCAACACCATTTTTAGACATGGAATTTCATCCCGAAACTCATCCTGGTGTCCGTTTTTGCATTTGGCTTAAAAAAAAAATTTAGCTTCAAAAAACATTTTGGTACCTGGGCAGCATTTTTTCTGACCCCAGAGTCACACCTTTTCTTCCCCAGGCACCAAAAAGGCTCGATTTTTAAAAAGTGGAAGCAACACCATTTTTAGACATGGAATTTCATCCCGAAACTCATCCTGGTGTCCGTTTTTGCATTTGGCTTGAAAAAAAAAATTAGCTTTAAAAAACATTTTGGTTCCTGGGCAGCATTTTTTTTGACCGCGGAGTCACACGTTTTCTTCCCCAGGCACCAAAAAGGCTCGATTTTTAAAAAGTGGAAGCAACACCATTTTTAGACATGGAATTTCATCCCGAAACTCATCCTGGTGTCCGTTTTTGCATTTGGCTTCAAAAAAAAATTTAGCTTCAAAAAACATTTTGGTTGCTGGGCAGCATTTTTTCTGACCGCGGAGTCACGCGTTTTCTTCCCCAGGCACCAAAAAGGCTCGATTTTTAAAAAGTGGAAGCAACACCATTTTTAGACATGGAATTTCATCCCGAAACTCATCCTGGTGTTCGTTTTTGCATTTGGCTTCAAAAAAAAAATTTAGCTTCAAAAAACATTTTGGTTCCTGGGCAGCATTTTTTCTGACCGCGGAGTCACGCGTTTTCTTCCCCAGGCACCAAAAAGGCTCGATTTTTAAAAAGTGGAAGCAACACCATTTTTAGACATGGAATTTCATCCCGAAACTCATCCTGGTGTCCGTTTTTGCATTTGGCTTAAAAAAAAAATTTAGCTTCAAAAAACATTTTGGTACCTGGGCAGCATTTTTTCTGACCCCGGAGTCACACCTTTTCTTCCCCAGGCACCAAAAAGGCTCGATTTTTAAAAAGTGGAAGCAACACCATTTTTAGACATGGAATTTCATCCCGAAACTCATCCTGGTGTCCGTTTTTGCATTTGGCTTGAAAAAAAAAATTAGCTTTAAAAAACATTTTGGTTCCTGGGCAGCATTTTTTTTGACCGCGGAGTCACACGTTTTCTTCCCCAGGCACCAAAAAGGCTCGATTTTTAAAAACTGGAAGCAACACCATTTTTAGACATGGAATTTCATCCCGAAACTCATCCTGGTGTCCGTTTTTGCATTTGGCTTAAAAAAAAAATTTAGCTTCAAAAAACATTTTGGTACCTGGGCAGCATTTTTTCTGACCCCAGAGTCACACCTTTTCTTCCCCAGGCACCAAAAAGGCTCGATTTTTAAAAAGTGGAAGCAACACCATTTTTAGACATGGAATTTCATCCCGAAACTCATCCTGGTGTCCGTTTTTGCATTTGGCTTGAAAAAAAAAATTAGCTTTAAAAAACATTTTGGTTCCTGGGCAGCATTTTTTTTGACCGCAGAGTCACGCGTTTTCTTCCCCAGGCACCAAAAAGGCTCGATTTTTACAAAGTGGAAGCAACACCATTTTTAGACATGGAATTTCATCCCGAAACTCATCCTGGTGTCCGTTTTTGTATTTGGCTTGAAAAAAAAAATTAGCTTTAAAAAACATTTTGGTTCCTGGGCAGCATTTTTTTTGACCGCGGAGTCACACGTTTTCTTCCCCAGGCACCAAAAAGGCTCGATTTTTAAAAACTGGAAGCAACACCATTTTTAGACATGGAATTTCATCCCGAAACTCATCCTGGTGTCCGTTTTTGCATTTGGCTTAAAAAAAAAATTTAGCTTCAAAAAACATTTTGGTACCTGGGCAGCATTTTTTCTGACCCCAGAGTCACACCTTTTCTTCCCCAGGCACCAAAAAGGCTCGATTTTTAAAAAGTGGAAGCAACACCATTTTTAGACATGGAATTTCATCCCGAAACTCATCCTGGTGTCCGTTTTTGCATTTGGCTTGAAAAAAAAAATTAGCTTTAAAAAACATTTTGGTTCCTGGGCAGCATTTTTTCTGACCGCGGAGTCACGTGTTTTCTTCCCCAGGCACCAAAAAGGCTCGATTTTTAAAAAGTGGAAGCAACACCATTTTTAGACATGGAATTTCATCCCGAAACTCATCCTGGTGTCCGTTTTTGCATTTGGCTTCAAAAAAAAAATTTAGCTTCAAAAAACATTTTGGTTGCTGGTCAGCATTTTTTCTGACCGCGGAGTCACGCGTTTTCTTCCTCAGGCACCAAAAAGGCTCGATTTTTAAAAAGTGGAAGCAACACCATTTTTAGACATGGAATTTCATCCCGAAACTCATCCTGGTGTCCGTTTTTGCATTTGGCTTCAAAAAAAAAATTTAGCTTCAAAAAACATTTTGGTTCCTGGGCAGCATTTTTTCTGACCGCGGAGTCACGCGTTTTCTTCCCCAGGCACCAAAAAGGCTCGATTTTTAAAAAGTGGAAGCAACACCATTTTTAGACATGGAATTTCATCCCGAAACTCATCCTGGTGTCCGTTTTTGCATTTGTCTTCAAAAAAAAAATTTAGCTTCAAAAAACATTTTGGTTCCTGGGCAGCATTTTTTCTGACCGCGGAGTCACGCGTTTTCTTCCCCAGGCACCAAAAAGGCTCGATTGTTAAAAAGTGGAAGCAACACCATTTTTAGACATGGAATTTCATCCCGAAACTCATCCTGGTGTCCGTTTTTGCATTTGGCTTCAAAAAAAAAATTTAGCTCCAAAAAACATTTTGGTTGCTGGTCAGCATTTTTTCTGACCGCGGAGTCACACGTTTTCTTCCTCAGGCACCAAAAAGGCTCGATTTTTAAAAAGTGGAAGCAACACCATTTTTAGACATGGAATTTCATCCCGAAACTCATCCTGGTGTCCGTTTTTGCATTTGTCTTCAAAAAAAAAATTTAGCTTCAAAAAACATTTTGGTTCCTGGGCAGCATTTTTTCTGACCGCGGAGTCACGCGTTTTCTTCCCCAGGCACCAAAAAGGCTCGATTGTTAAAAAGTGGAAGCAACACCATTTTTAGACATGGAATTTCATCCCGAAACTCATCCTGGTGTCCGTTTTTGCATTTGGCTTCAAAAAAAAAATTTAGCTTCAAAAAACATTTTGGTTGCTGGTCAGCATTTTTTCTGACCGCGGAGTCACGCGTTTTCTTCCCCAGGCACCAAAAAGGCTCGATTGTTAAAAAGTGGAAGCAACACCATTTTTAGACATGGAATTTCATCCCGAAACTCATCCTAGTGTCCGTTTTTGCATTTGGCTTAAAAAAAAATTTAGCTTCAAAAAACATTTTGGTTCCTGGGCAGCATTTTTTCTGACCGCAGAGTCACACCTTTTCTTCCCCAGGCACCAAAAAGGCTCGATTTTTAAAAAGTGGAAGCAACACCATTTTTAGACATGGAATTTCATCCCGAAACTCATCCTGGTGTCAGTTTTTGCATTTGGCTTCAAAAAAAAAAATTTAGCTTAAAAAAACATTTTGGTTGCTGGGCAGCATTTTTTCTGACCGCGGAGTCACGCGTTTTCTTCCCCAGGCACCAAAAAGGCTCGATTTTTAAAAAGTGGAAGCAACACCAGTTTTAGACATGGAATTTCATCCCGAAACTCATCCTGGTGTCCGTTTTTGCATTTGGCTTAAAAAAAAAAATTTAGCTTCAAAAAACATTTTGGTTCCTGGGCAGCATTTTTTCTGACGCGGAGTCACGCGTTTTCTTCCCCAGGCACCAAAAAGGTTCGATTTTTAAAAAGTGGAAGCAACACCATTTTTAGACATGGAATTTCATCCCGAAACTCATCCTGGTGTCCGTTTTTGCATTTGGCTTAAAAAAAAAATTTAGCTTCAAAAAACATTTTGGTTCCTGGGCAGCATTTTTTCTGACCGCAGAGTCACACCTTTTCTTCCCCAGGCACCAAAAAGGCTCGATTTTTAAAAAGTGGAAGCAACACCATTTTTAGACATGGATTTTCATCCCGAAACTCATCCTGGTGTCCGTTTTGGCATTTGGCTTCAAAAAAAAAAATTTAGCTTCAAAAAACATTTTGGTTCCTGGGCAGCATTTTTTCTGACTGCGGAGTCACGCGTTTTCTTCCCCAGGCACCAAAAAGGCTCGATTTTTAAAAAGTGGAAGCAAAACCATTTTTAGACATGGAATTTCATCCCGAAACTCATCCTGGTGTCCGTTTTTGCATTTGGCTTCAAAAAAAAAATTTAGCTTCAAAAAACATTTTGGTTCCTAGGCAGCATTTTTTCTGACCGCGGAGTCACGCGTTTTCTTCCCCAGGCACCAAAAAGGCTCGATTTTTAAAAAGTGGAAGCAACACCATTTTTAGACATGGAATTTCATCCCGAAACTCATCCTGGTGTCCGTTTTTGCATTTGGCTTCAAAAAAAAAATTTAGCTTCAAAAAACATTTTGGTTCCTGGGCAGCATTTTTTCTGACCGCAGAGTCATGCCTTTTCTTCCCCAGGCACCAAAAAGGCTCGATTTTTAAAAAGTGGAAGCAACACCATTTTTAGACATGGAATTTCATCCCGAAACTCATCCTGGTGTCCGTTTTGGCATTTGGCTTCAAAAAAAAAATTTAGCTTCAAAAAACATTTTGGTTGCTGGGCAGCATTTTTTCTGACCGCGGAGTCACGCGTTTTCTTCCCCAGGCACCAAAAAGGCTCGATTTTTAAAAAGTGGAAGCAACACCAGTTTTAGACATGGAATTTCATCCCGAAACTCATCCTGGTGTCCGTTTTTGCATTTGGCTTCAAAAAAAAAATTTAGCTTCAAAAAACATTTTGGTTGCTGGGCAGCATTTTTTCTGACCGCAGAGTCATGCCTTTTCTTCCCCAGGCACCAAAAAGGCTCGATTTTTAAAAAGTGGAAGCAACACCATTTTTAGACATGGAATTTCATCCCGAAACTCATCCTGGTGTCCGTTTTGGCATTTGGCTTCAAAAAAAAAATTTAGCTTCAAAAAACATTTTGGTTGCTGGGCAGCATTTTTTCTGACCGCGGAGTCACGCGTTTTCTTCCCCAGGCACCAAAAAGGCTCGATTTTTAAAAAGTGGAAGCAACACCAGTTTTAGACATGGAATTTCATCCCGAAACTCATCCTGGTGTCCGTTTTTGCATTTGGCTTAAAAAAAAAATTTAGCTTCAAAAAACATTTTGGTTCCTGGGCAGCATTTTTTCTGACGCGGAGTCACGCGTTTTCTTCCCCAGGCACCAAAAAGGTTCGATTTTTAAAAAGTGGAAGCAACACCATGTTTAGACATGGAATTTCATCCCGAAACTCATCCTGGTGTCCGTTTTTGCATTTGGCTTAAAAAAAAAATTTAGCTTCAAAAAACATTTTGGTTCCTGGGCAGCATTTTTTCTGACCGCAGAGTCACACCTTTTCTTCCCCAGGCACCAAAAAGGCTCGATTTTTAAAAAGTGGAAGCAACACCCTTTTTAGACATGGAATTTCATCCCGAAACTCATCCTGGTGTCCGTTTTTGCATTTGGCTTAAAAAAAAAAAATTTAGCTTCAAAAAACATTTTGGTTCCTGGGCAGCATTTTTTCTGACCGCGGAGTCACGCGTTTTCTTCCCCAGGCACCAAAAAGGCTCGATTTTTAAAAAGTGGAAGCAACACCATTTTTAGACATGGAATTTCATCCCGAAACTCATCCTGGTGTCCGTTTTTGCATTTGGCTTCAAAAAAAAAATTTAGCTTCAAAAAACATTTTGGTTCCTGGGCAGCATTTTTTCTGACCGCGGAGTCATGCCTTTTCTTCCCCAGGCACCAAAAAGGCTCGATTTTTAAAAAGTGGAAGCAACACCATTTTTAGACATGGAATTTCATCCCGAAACTCATCCTGGTGTCCGTTTTGGCATTTGGCTTCAAAAAAAAAATTTAGCTTCAAAAAACATTTTGGTTGCTGGGCAGCATTTTTTCTGACCGCGGAGTCACGCGTTTTCTTCCCCAGGCACCAAAAAGGCTCGATTTTTAAAAAGTGGAAGCAACACCAGTTTTAGACATGGAATTTCATCCCGAAACTCATCCTGGTGTCCGTTTTTGCATTTGGCTTAAAAAAAAAAATTAGCTTCAAAAAACATTTTGGTTCCTGGGCAGCATTTTTTCTGACGCGGAGTCACGCGTTTTCTTCCCCAGGCACCAAAAAGGTTCGATTTTTAAAAAGTGGAAGCAACACCATTTTTAGACATGGAATTTCATCCCGAAACTCATCCTGGTGTCCGTTTTTGCATTTGGCTTCAAAAAAAAAAAATTTAGCTTCAAAAAACATTTTGGTTCCTGGGCAGCATTTTCCTGACCGCGGAGTCACGCGTTTTCTTCCCCAGGCACCAAAAAGGCTCAATTTTTAAAAAGTGGAAGCAACACCATTTTTAGACATGGAATTTCATCCCGAAACTCATCCTGGTGTCCGTTTTTGCATTTGGCTTGAAAAAAAAAATTAGCTTCAAAAACATTTTGGTTCCTGGGCAGCATTTTTTTTGACCGCGGAGTCACGCGTTTTCTTCCCCAGGCACCAAAAAGGCTCGATTTTTAAAAAGTGGAAGCAACACCATTTTTAGACATGGAATTTCATCCCGAAACTCATCCTGGTGTCCGTTTTTGCATTTGGCTTCAAAAAAAAAATTTAGCTTCAAAAAACATTTTGGTTCCTGGGCAGCATTTTTTCTGACCGCGGAGTCACGCGTTTTCTTCCCCAGGCACCAAAAAGGCTCGATTTTTAAAAAGTGGAAGCAACACCATTTTTAGACATGGAATTTCATCCCGAAACTCATCCTGGTGTCCGTTTTTGCATTTGGCTTGAAAAAAAAAAATTAGCTTCAAAAACATTTTGGTTCCTGGGCAGCATTTTTTTTGACCGCGGAGTCACGCGTTTTCTTCCCCAGGCACCAAAAAGGCTCGATTTTTAAAAACTGGAAGCAACACCATTTTTAGACATGGAATTTCATCCCGAAACTCATCCTGGTGTCCGTTTTTGCATTTGGCTTCAAAAAAAAAATTTAGCTTCAAAAAACATTTTGGTTCCTGGGCAGCATTTTTTCTGACCGCGGAGTCACGCGTTTTCTTCCCCAGGCACCAAAAAGGCTCGATTTTTAAAAAGTGGAAGCAACACCATTTTTAGACATGGAATTTCATCCCGAAACTCATCCTGGTGTCCGTTTTTGCATTTGGCTTCAAAAAAAAAAAATTTAGCTTCAAAAAACATTTTGGTTCCTGGGCAGCATTTTTTCTGACCGCGGAGTCACGCGTTTTCTTCCCCAGGCACCAAAAAGGCTCGATTTTTAAAAAGTGGAAGCAACACCATTTTTAGACATGGAATTTCATCCCGAAACTCATCCTGGTGTCCGTTTTTGCATTTGGCTTCAAAAAAAAAAATTAGCTTCAAAAAACATTTTGGTTCCTGGGCAGCATTTTTTCTGACCGCGGAGTCATGCCTTTTCTTCCCCAGGCACCAAAAAGGCTCGATTTTTAAAAAGTGGAAGCAACACCATTTTTAGACATGGAATTTCATCCCGAAACTCATCCTGGTGTCCGTTTTGGCATTTGGCTTCAAAAAAAAAATTTAGCTTCAAAAAACATTTTGGTTGCTGGGCAGCATTTTTTCTGACCGCGGAGTCACGCGTTTTCTTCCCCAGGCACCAAAAAGGCTCGATTTTTAAAAAGTGGAAGCAACACCAGTTTTAGACATGGAATTTCATCCCGAAACTCATCCTGGTGTCCGTTTTTGCATTTGGCTTAAAAAAAAAAAATTAGCTTCAAAAAACATTTTGGTTCCTGGGCAGCATTTTTTCTGACGCGGAGTCACGCGTTTTCTTCCCCAGGCACCAAAAAGGTTCGATTTTTAAAAAGTGGAAGCAACACCATGTTTAGACATGGAATTTGATCCCGAAACTCATCCTGGTGTCCGTTTTTGCATTTGGGTTAAAAAAAAAATTTAGCTTCAAAAAACATTTTGGTTCCTGGGCAGCATTTTTTCTGACCGCAGAGTCACACCTTTTCTTCCCCAGGCACCAAAAAGGCTCGATTTTTAAAAAGTGGAAGCAACACCATTTTTAGACATGGAATTTCATTCCGAAACTCATCCTGGTGTCCGTTTTTGCATTTGGCTTCAAAAAAAAAAAATTTAGCTTCAAAAAACATTTTGGTTCCTGGGCAGCATTTTTTCTGACTGCGGAGTCACGCGTTTTCTTCCCCAGGCACCAAAAAGGCTCGATTTTTAAAAAGTGGAAGCAAAACCATTTTTAGACATGGAATTTCATCCCGAAACTCATCCTGGTGTCCGTTTTTGCATTTGGCTTCAAAAAAAAAAATTTAGCTTCAAAAAACATTTTGGTTCCTAGGCAGCATTTTTTCTGACCGCGGAGTCACGCGTTTTCTTCCCCAGGCACCAAAAAGGCTCGATTTTTAAAAAGTGGAAGCAACACCATTTTTAGACATGGAATTTCATCCCGAAACTCATCCTGGTGTCCGTTTTTGCATTTGGCTTCAAAAAAAAAAAATTTAGCTTCAAAAAACATTTTGGTTCCTGGGCAGCATTTTCCTGACCGCGGAGTCACGCGTTTTCTTCCCCAGGCACCAAAAAGGCTCAATTTTTAAAAAGTGGAAGCAACACCATTTTTAGACATGGAATTTCATCCCGAAACTCATCCTGGTGTCCGTTTTTGCATTTGGCTTGAAAAAAAAAAATTAGCTTCAAAAACATTTTGGTTCCTGGGCAGCATTTTTTTTGACCGCGGAGTCACGCGTTTTCTTCCCCAGGCACCAAAAAGGCTCGATTTTTAAAAACTGGAAGCAACACCATTTTTAGACATGGAATTTCATCCCGAAACTCATCCTGGTGTCCGTTTTTGCATTTGGCTTCAAAAAAAAAATTTAGCTTCAAAAAACATTTTGGTTCCTGGGCAGCATTTTTTCTGACCGCGGAGTCACGCGTTTTCTTCCCCAGGCACCAAAAAGGCTCGATTTTTAAAAAGTGGAAGCAACACCATTTTTAGACATGGAATTTCATCCCGAAACTCATCCTGGTGTCCGTTTTTGCATTTGGCTTAAAAAAAAAAATTTAGCTTCAAAAAACATTTTGGTTCCTGGGCAGCATTTTTTCTGACCGCGGAGTCACGCGTTTTCTTCCCCAGGCACCAAAAAGGCTCAATTTTTAAAAAGTGGAAGCAACACCATTTTTAGACATGGAATTTCATCCCGAAACTCATCCTGGTGTCCGTTTTTGCATTTGGCTTGAAAAAAAAAAATTAGCTTCAAAAACATTTTGGTTCCTGGGCAGCATTTTTTTTGACCGCGGAGTCACGCGTTTTCTTCCCCAGGCACCAAAAAGGCTCGATTTTTAAAAACTGGAAGCAACACCATTTTTAGACATGGAATTTCATCCCGAAACTCATCCTGGTGTCCGTTTTTGCATTTGGCTTCAAAAAAAAAATTTAGCTTCAAAAAACATTTTGGTTCCTGGGCAGCATTTTTTCTGACCGCGGAGTCACGCGTTTTCTTCCCCAGGCACCAAAAAGGCTCGATTTTTAAAAAGTGGAAGCAACACCATTTTTAGACATGGAATTTCATCCCGAAACTCATCCTGGTGTCCGTTTTTGCATTTGGCTTAAAAAAAAAAATTTAGCTTCAAAAAACATTTTGGTTCCTGGGCAGCATTTTTTCTGACCGCGGAGTCACGCGTTTTCTTCCCCAGGCACCAAAAAGGCTCGATTTTTAAAAAGTGGAAGCAACACCATTTTTAGACATGGAATTTCATCCCGAAACTCATCCTGGTGTCCGTTTTTGCATTTGGCTTCAAAAAAAAAAATTTAGCTTCAAAAAACATTTTGGTTCCTGGGCAGCATTTTTTCTGACCGCGGAGTCACGCGTTTTCTTCCCCAGGCACCAAAAAGGCTCAATTTTTAAAAAGTGGAAGCAACACCATTTTTAGACATGGAATTTCATCCCGAAACTCATCCTGGTGTCCGTTTTTGCATTTGGCTTCAAAAAAAAAAATTTAGCTTCAAAAAACATTTTGGTTCCTGGGCAGCATTTTCCTGACCGCGGAGTCACGCGTTTTCTTCCCTAGGCACCAAAAAGGCTCGATTTTTAAAAAGTGGAAGCAACACCATTTTTAGACATGGAATTTCATCCCGAAACTCATCCTGGTGTCCGTTTTGGCATTTGGCTTCAAAAAAAAAATTTAGCTTCAAAAAACATTTTGGTTGCTGGGCAGCATTTTTTCTGACTGTGGAGTCACGCGTTTTCTTCCCCAGGCACCAAAAAGGCTCGATTTTTAAAAAGTGGAAGCAACACCATTTTTAGACATGGAATTTCATCCCGAAACTCATCCTGGTGTCCGTTTTTGCATTTGGCTTAAAAAAAAAAATTTAGCTTCAAAAAACATTTTGGTTCCTGGGCAGCATTTTTTCTGACGCGGAGTCACGCGTTTTCTTCCCCAGGCACCAAAAAGGTTCGATTTTTAAAAAGTGGAAGCAACACCATTTTTAGACATGGAATTTCATCCCGAAACTCATCCTGGTGTCCGTTTTTGCATTTGGCTTAAAAAAAAAATTTAGCTTCAAAAAACATTTTGGTTCCTGGGCAGAATTTTTTCTGACCGCAGAGTCACACCTTTTCTTCCCCAGGCACCAAAAAGGCTCGATTTTTAAAAAGTGGAAGCAACACCATTTTTAGACATGGAATTTCATCCCGAAACTCATCCTGGTGTCCGTTTTTGCATTTGGCTTAAAAAAAAAAATTAGCTTCAAAAAACATTTTGGTTCCTGGGCAGCATTTTTTCTGACCGCGGAGTCACGCGTTTTCTTCCCCAGGCACCAAAAAGGCTCGATTTTTAAAAAGTGGAAGCAACACCATTTTTAGACATGGAATTTCATCCCGAAACTCATCCTGGTGTCCGTTTTTGCATTTGGCTTCAAAAAAAAAAAATTTAGCTTCAAAAAACATTTTGGTTCCTGGGCAGCATTTTTTCTGACCGCGGAGTCACGCGTTTTCTTCCCCAGGCACCAAAAAGGCTCGATTTTTAAAAAGTGGAAGCAACACCATTTTTAGACATGGAATTTCATCCCGAAACTCATCCTGGTGTCCGTTTTTGCATTTGGCTTCAAAAAAAAAAATTTAGCTTCAAAAAACATTTTGGTTGCTGGGCAGCATTTTTTCTGACCGCGGAGTCACGCGTTTTCTTCCCCAGGCACCAAAAAGGCTCGATTTTTAAAAAGTGGAAGCAACACCATTTTTAGACATGGAATTTCATCCCGAAACTCATCCTGGTGTCCTTTTTTGCATTTGGCTTCAAAAAAAAAAAATTTAGCTTCAAAAAACATTTTGGTTCCTGGGCAGCATTTTTTCTGACCGCGGAGTCACGCGTTTTCTTCCCCAGGCACCAAAAAGGCTCGATTTTTAAAAAGTGGAAGCAACACCATTTTTAGACATGGAATTTCATCCCGAAACTCATCCTGGTGTCCGTTTTTGCATTTGGCTTCAAAAAAAAAAATTTAGCTTCAAAAAACATTTTGGTTCCTGGGCAGCATTTTCCTGACCGCGGAGTCACGCGTTTTCTTCCCTAGGCACCAAAAAGGCTCGATTTTTAAAAAGTGGAAGCAACACCATTTTTAGACATGGAATTTCATCCCGAAACTCATCCTGGTGTCCGTTTTTGCATTTGGCTTCAAAAAAAAAAATTAGCTTCAAAAAACATTTTGGTTCCTGGGCAGCATTTTTTCTGACCGCGGAGTCATGCCTTTTCTTCCCCAGGCACCAAAAAGGCTCGATTTTTAAAAAGTGGAAGCAACACCATTTTTAGACATGGAATTTCATCCCGAAACTCATCCTGGTGTCCGTTTTTGCATTTGGCTTCAAAAAAAAAATTTAGCTTCAAAAAACATTTTGGTTCCTGGGCAGCATTTTCCTGACCGCGGAGTCACGCGTTTTCTTCCCTAGGCACCAAAAAGGCTCGATTTTTAAAAAGTGGAAGCAACACCATTTTTAGACATGGAATTTCATCCCGAAACTCATCCTGGTGTCCGTTTTTGCATTTGGCTTCAAAAAAAAAATTTAGCTTCAAAAAACATTTTGGTTCCTGGGCAGCATTTTCCTGACCGCGGAGTCACGCGTTTTCTTCCCTAGGCACCAAAAAGGCTCGATTTTTAAAAAGTGGAAGCAACACCATTTTTAGACATGGAATTTCATCCCGAAACTCATCCTGGTGTCCGTTTTGGCATTTGGCTTCAAAAAAAAAAATTAGCTTCAAAAAACATTTTGGTTGCTGGGCAGCATTTTTTCTGACCGCGGAGTCACGCGTTTTCTTCCCCAGGCACCAAAAAGGCTCGATTTTTAAAAAGTGGAAGCAACACCATTTTTAGACATGGAATTTCATCCCGAAACTCATCCTGGTGTCCGTTTTTGCCTTTGGCTTAAAAAAAAAAATTTAGCTTCAAAAAACATTTTGGTTCCTGGGCAGCATTTTTTCTGACGCGGAGTCACGCGTTTTCTTCCCCAGGCACCAAAAAGGTTCGATTTTTAAAAAGTGGAAGCAACACCATTTTTAGACATGGAATTTCATCCCGAAACTCATCCTGGTGTCCGTTTTTGCATTTGGCTTAAAAAAAAAATTTAGCTTCAAAAAACATTTTGGTTCCTGGGCAGAATTTTTTCTGACCGCAGAGTCACACTTTTTCTTCCCCAGGCACCAAAAAGGCTCGATTTTTAAAAAGTGGAAGCAACACCATTTTTAGACATGGAATTTCATCCCGAAACTCATCCTGGTGTCCGTTTTTGCATTTGGCTTCAAAAAAAAAAATTTAGCTTCAAAAAACATTTTGGTTCCTGGGCAGCATTTTTTCTGACCGCGGAGTCACGCGTTTTCTTCCCCAGGCACCAAAAAGGCTCGATTTTTAAAAAGTGGAAGCAACACCATTTTTAGACATGGAATTTCATCCCGAAACTCATCCTGGTGTCCGTTTTTGCATTTGGCTTCAAAAAAAAAAATTTAGCTTCAAAAAACATTTTGGTTCCTGGGCAGCATTTTCCTGACCGCGGAGTCACGCGTTTTCTTCCCTAGGCACCAAAAAGGCTCGATTTTTAAAAAGTGGAAGCAACACCATTTTTAGACATGGAATTTCATCCCGAAACTCATCCTGGTGTCCGTTTTTGCATTTGGCTTCAAAAAAAAAAATTAGCTTCAAAAAACATTTTGGTTCCTGGGCAGCATTTTTTCTGACCGCGGAGTCATGCCTTTTCTTCCCCAGGCACCAAAAAGGCTCGATTTTTAAAAAGTGGAAGCAACACCATTTTTAGACATGGAATTTCATCCCGAAACTCATCCTGGTGTCCGTTTTTGCATTTGGCTTCAAAAAAAAAATTTAGCTTCAAAAAACATTTTGGTTCCTGGGCAGCATTTTCCTGACCGCGGAGTCACGCGTTTTCTTCCCTAGGCACCAAAAAGGCTCGATTTTTAAAAAGTGGAAGCAACACCATTTTTAGACATGGAATTTCATCCCGAAACTCATCCTGGTGTCCGTTTTTGCATTTGGCTTCAAAAAAAAAATTTAGCTTCAAAAAACATTTTGGTTCCTGGGCAGCATTTTCCTGACCGCGGAGTCACGCGTTTTCTTCCCCAGGCACCAAAAAGGTTCGATTTTTAAAAAGTGGAAGCAACACCATTTTTAGACATGGAATTTCATCCCGAAACTCATCCTGGTGTCCGTTTTTGCATTTGGCTTAAAAAAAAAATTTAGCTTCAAAAAACATTTTGGTTCCTGGGCAGAATTTTTTCTGACCGCAGAGTCACACTTTTTCTTCCCCAGGCACCAAAAAGGCTCGATTTTTAAAAAGTGGAAGCAACACCATTTTTAGACATGGAATTTCATCCCGAAACTCATCCTGGTGTCCGTTTTTGCATTTGGCTTCAAAAAAAAAAATTTAGCTTCAAAAAACATTTTGGTTCCTGGGCAGCATTTTTTCTGACTGCGGAGTCACGCGTTTTCTTCCCCAGGCACCAAAAAGGCTCGATTTTTAAAAAGTGGAAGCAACACCATTTTTAGACATGGAATTTCATCCCGAAACTCATCCTGGTGTCCATTTTTGCATTTGGCTTAAAAAAAAAAATTTAGCTTCAAAAAACATTTTGGTTCCTGGGCAGCATTTTTTCTGACCGCAGAGTCACGCGTTTTCTTCCCCAGGCACCAAAAAGGCTCGATTTTTAAAAAGTGGAAGCAACACCATTTTTAGACATGGAATTTCATCCCGAAACTCATCCTGGTGTCCGTTTTTGCATTTGGCTTCAAAAAAAAAAATTAGCTTCAAAAAACATTTTGGTTCCTGGGCAGCATTTTTTCTGACCGCGGAGTCATGCCTTTTCTTCCCCAGGCACCAAAAAGGCTCGATTTTTAAAAAGTGGAAGCAACACCATTTTTAGACATGGAATTTCATCCCGAAACTCATCCTGGTGTCCGTTTTGGCATTTGGCTTAAAAAAAAAATTTAGCTTCAAAAAACATTTTGGTTGCTGGGCAGCATTTTTTCTGACCGCGGAGTCACGCGTTTTCTTCCCCAGGCACCAAAAAGGCTCGATTTTTAAAAAGTGGAAGCAACACCATTTTTAGACATGGAATTTCATCCCGAAACTCATCCTGGTGTCCGTTTTTGCATTTGGCTTAAAAAAAAAATTTAGCTTCAAAAAACATTTTGGTTCCTGGGCAGCATTTTTTCTGACGCGGAGTCACGCGTTTTCTTCCCCAGGCACCAAAAAGGCTCGATTTTTAAAAAGTGGAAGCAAAACCATTTTTAGACATGGAATTTCATCCCGAAACTCATCCTGGTGTCCGTTTTTGCATTTGGCTTCAAAAAAAAAATTTAGCTTCAAAAAACATTTTGGTTCCTAGGCAGCATTTTTTCTGACCGCGGAGTCACGCGTTTTCTTCCCCAGGCACCAAAAAGGCTCGATTTTTAAAAAGTGGAAGCAACACCATTTTTAGACATGGAATTTCATCCCGAAACTCATCCTGGTGTCCGTTTTTGCATTTGGCTTCAAAAAAAAAAATTTAGCTTCAAAAAACATTTTGGTTCCTGGGCAGAATTTTTTCTGACCGCAGAGTCACACTTTTTCTTCCCCAGGCACCAAAAAGGCTCGATTTTTAAAAAGTGGAAGCAACACCATTTTTAGACATGGAATTTCATCCCGAAACTCATCCTGGTGTCCGTTTTTGCATTTGGCTTCAAAAAAAAAAATTTAGCTTCAAAAAACATTTTGGTTCCTGGGCAGCATTTTTTCTGACTGCGGAGTCACGCGTTTTCTTCCCCAGGCACCAAAAAGGCTCGATTTTTAAAAAGTGGAAGCAACACCATTTTTAGACATGGAATTTCATCCCGAAACTCATCCTGGTGTCCATTTTTGCATTTGGCTTAAAAAAAAAAATTTAGCTTCAAAAAACATTTTGGTTCCTGGGCAGCATTTTTTCTGACCGCGGAGTCACGCGTTTTCTTCCCCAGGCACCAAAAAGGCTCGATTTTTAAAAAGTGGAAGCAACACCATTTTTAGACATGGAATTTCATCCCGAAACTCATCCTGGTGTCCGTTTTTGCATTTGGCTTCAAAAAAAAAAATTAGCTTCAAAAAACATTTTGGTTCCTGGGCAGCATTTTTTCTGACCGCGGAGTGATGCCTTTTCTTCCCCAGGCACCAAAAAGGCTCGATTTTTAAAAAGTGGAAGCAACACCATTTTTAGACATGGAATTTCATCCCGAAACTCATCCTGGTGTCCGTTTTGGCATTTGGCTTAAAAAAAAAAATTTAGCTTCAAAAAACATTTTGGTTGCTGGGCAGCATTTTTTCTGACCGCAGAGTCACACTTTTTCTTCCCCAGGCACCAAAAAGGCTCGATTTTTAAAAAGTGGAAGCAACACCATTTTTAGACATGGAATTTCATCCCGAAACTCATCCTGGTGTCCGTTTTTGCATTTGGCTTCAAAAAAAAAAATTTAGCTTCAAAAAACATTTTGGTTCCTGGGCAGCATTTTTTCTGACTGCGGAGTCACGCGTTTTCTTCCCCAGGCACCAAAAAGGCTCGATTTTTAAAAAGTGGAAGCAACACCATTTTTAGACATGGAATTTCATCCCGAAACTCATCCTGGTGTCCATTTTTGCATTTGGCTTAAAAAAAAAAATTTAGCTTCAAAAAACATTTTGGTTCCTGGGCAGCATTTTTTCTGACCGCGGAGTCACGCGTTTTCTTCCCCAGGCACCAAAAAGGCTCGATTTTTAAAAAGTGGAAGCAACACCATTTTTAGACATGGAATTTCATCCCGAAACTCATCCTGGTGTCCGTTTTTGCATTTGGCTTCAAAAAAAAAAATTAGCTTCAAAAAACATTTTGGTTCCTGGGCAGCATTTTTTCTGACCGCGGAGTCATGCCTTTTCTTCCCCAGGCACCAAAAAGGCTCGATTTTTAAAAAGTGGAAGCAACACCATTTTTAGACATGGAATTTCATCCCGAAACTCATCCTGGTGTCCGTTTTGGCATTTGGCTTAAAAAAAAAAATTTAGCTTCAAAAAACATTTTGGTTGCTGGGCAGCATTTTTTCTGACCGCGGAGTCACGCGTTTTCTTCCCCAGGCACCAAAAAGGCTCGATTTTTAAAAAGTGGAAGCAACACCATTTTTAGACATGGAATTTCATCCCGAAACTCATCCTGGTGTCCGTTTTTGCATTTGGCTTCAAAAAAAAATTTAGCTTCAAAAAACATTTTGGTTCCTGGGCAGCATTTTTTCTGACGCGGAGTCACGCGTTTTCTTCCCCAGGCACCAAAAAGGCTCGATTTTTAAAAAGTGGAAGCAAAACCATTTTTAGACATGGAATTTCATCCCGAAACTCATCCTGGTGTCCGTTTTTGCATTTGGCTTCAAAAAAAAAATTTAGCTTCAAAAAACATTTTGGTTCCTAGGCAGCATTTTTTCTGACCGCGGAGTCACGCGTTTTCTTCCCCAGGCACCAAAAAGGCTCGATTTTTAAAAAGTGGAAGCAACACCATTTTTAGACATGGAATTTCATCCCGAAACTCATCCTGGTGTCCGTTTTTGCATTTGGCTTCAAAAAAAAAAATTTAGCTTCAAAAAACATTTTGGTTCCTGGGCAGAATTTTTTCTGACCGCAGAGTCACACTTTTTCTTCCCCAGGCACCAAAAAGGCTCGATTTTTAAAAAGTGGAAGCAACACCATTTTTAGACATGGAATTTCATCCCGAAACTCATCCTGGTGTCCGTTTTTGCATTTGGCTTCAAAAAAAAAAATTTAGCTTCAAAAAACATTTTGGTTCCTGGGCAGCATTTTTTCTGACTGCGGAGTCACGCGTTTTCTTCCCCAGGCACCAAAAAGGCTCGATTTTTAAAAAGTGGAAGCAACACCATTTTTAGACATGGAATTTCATCCCGAAACTCATCCTGGTGTCCATTTTTGCATTTGGCTTAAAAAAAAAATTTAGCTTCAAAAAACATTTTGGTTCCTGGGCAGCATTTTTTCTGACCGCGGAGTCACGCGTTTTCTTCCCCAGGCACCAAAAAGGCTCGATTTTTAAAAAGTGGAAGCAACACCATTTTTAGACATGGAATTTCATCCCGAAACTCATCCTGGTGTCCGTTTTTGCATTTGGCTTCAAAAAAAAAAATTAGCTTCAAAAAACATTTTGGTTCCTGGGCAGCATTTTTTCTGACCGCGGAGTGATGCCTTTTCTTCCCCAGGCACCAAAAAGGCTCGATTTTTAAAAAGTGGAAGCAACACCATTTTTAGACATGGAATTTCATCCCGAAACTCATCCTGGTGTCCGTTTTGGCATTTGGCTTAAAAAAAAAAATTTAGCTTCAAAAAACATTTTGGTTGCTGGGCAGCATTTTTTCTGACCGCGGAGTCACGCGTTTTCTTCCCCAGGCACCAAAAAGCCTCGATTTTTAAAAAGTGGAAGCAACACCATTTTTAGACATGGAATTTCATCCCGAAACTCATCCTGGTGTCCGTTTTTGCATTTGGCTTAAAAAAAAAATTTAGCTTCAAAAAACATTTTGGTTCCTGGGCAGCATTTTTTCTGACGCGGAGTCACGTGTTTTCTTCCCCAGGCACCAAAAAGGCTCGATTTTTAAAAAGTGGAAGCAAAACCATTTTTAGACATGGAATTTCATCCCGAAACTCATCCTGGTGTCCGTTTTTGCATTTGGCTTCAAAAAAAAAATTTAGCTTCAAAAAACATTTTGGTTCCTAGGCAGCATTTTTTCTGACCGCGGAGTCACGCGTTTTCTTCCCCAGGCACCAAAAAGGCTCGATTTTTAAAAAGTGGAAGCAACACCATTTTTAGACATGGAATTTCATCCCGAAACTCATCCTGGTGTCCGTTTTTGCATTTGGCTTCAAAAAAAAAAATTTAGCTTCAAAAAACATTTTGGTTCCTGGGCAGCATTTTTTCTGATCGCGGAGTCACGCGTTTTCTTCCCCAGGCACCAAAAAGGCTCGATTTTTAAAAAGTGGAAGCAACACCATTTTTAGACATGGAATTTCATCCCGAAACTCATCCTGGTCTCCGTTTTTGCATTTGGCTTCAAAAAAAAAAATTTAGCTTCAAAAAACATTTTGGTTCCTGGGCAGCATTTTTTCTGACCGCGGAGTCACGCGTTTTCTTCCCCAGGCACCAAAAAGGCTCGATTTTTAAAAAGTGGAAGCAACACCATTTTTAGACATGGAATTTCATCCCGAAACTCATCCTGGTGTCCATTTTTGCATTTGGCTTAAAAAAAAAAATTTAGCTTCAAAAAACATTTTGGTTCCTGGGCAGCATTTTTTCTGACCGCGGAGTCACGCGTTTTCTTCCCCAGGCACCAAAAAGGCTCGATTTTTAAAAAGTGGAAGCAACACCATTTTTAGACATGGAATTTCATCCCGAAACTCATCCTGGTGTCCGTTTTTGCATTTGGCTTCAAAAAAAAAAATTAGCTTCAAAAAACATTTTGGTTCCTGGGCAGCATTTTTTCTGACCGCGGAGTCATGCCTTTTCTTCCCCAGGCACCAAAAAGGCTCGATTTTTAAAAAGTGGAAGCAACACCATTTTTAGACATGGAATTTCATCCCGAAACTCATTCTGGTGTCCGTTTTGGCATTTGGCTTCAAAAAAAAAATTTAGCTTCAAAAAACATTTTGGTTGCTGGGCAGCATTTTTTCTGACCGCGGAGTCACGCGTTTTCTTCCCCAGGCACCAAAAAGGCTCGATTTTTACAAAGTGGAAGCAACACCATTTTTAGACATGGAATTTAATCCCGAAACTCATCCTGGTGTCCGTTTTTGCATTTGGCTTAAAAAAAAAATTTAGCTTCAAAAAACATTTTGGTTCCTGGGCAGCATTTTTTCTGACGCGGAGTCACGCGTTTTCTTCCCCAGGCACCAAAAAGGCTCGATTTTTAAAAAGTGGAAGCAACACCATTTTTAGACATGGAATTTCATCCCGAAACTCATCCTGGTGTCCGTTTTTGCATTTGGCTTCAAAAAAAAAATTTAACTTCAAAAAACATTTTGGTTCCTAGGCAGCATTTTTTCTGACCGCGGAGTCACGCGTTTTCTTCCCCAGGCACCAAAAAGGCTCGATTTTTAAAAAGTGGAAGCAACACCATTTTTAGACATGGAATTTCATCCCGAAACTCATCCTGGTGTCCGTTTTGGCATTTGGCTTCAAAAAAAAAATTTAGCTTCAAAAAACATTTTGGTTGCTGGGCAGCATTTTTTCTGACCGTGGAGTCACGCGTTTTCTTCCCCAGGCACCAAAAAGGCTCGATTTTTAAAAAGTGGAAGCAACACCATTTTTAGACATGGAATTTCATCCCGAAACTCATCCTTGTGTCCGTTTTTGCATTTGGCTTAAAAAAAAAATTTAGCTTCAAAAAACATTTTGGTTCCTGGGCAGCATTTTTTCTGACGCGGAGTCACGCGTTTTCTTCCCCAGGCACCAAAAAGGCTCGATTTTTAAAAAGTGGAAGCAAAACCATTTTTAGACATGGAATTTCATCCCGAAACTCATCCTGGTGTCCGTTTTTGCATTTGGCTTCAAAAAAAAAATTTAGCTTCAAAAAACATTTTGGTTCCTAGGCAGCATTTTTTCTGACCGCGGAGTCACGCGTTTTCTTCCCCAGGCACCAAAAAGGCTCGATTTTTAAAAAGTGGAAGCAACACCATTTTTAGACATGGAATTTCATCCCGAAACTCATCCTGGTGTCCGTTTTTGCATTTGGCTTCAAAAAAAAAATTTAGCTTCAAAAAACATTTTGGTTCCTGGGCAGCATTTTTTCTGACCGCGGAGTCACGCGTTTTCTTCCCCAGGCACCAAAAAGGCTCGATTTTTAAAAAGTGGAAGCAACACCATTTTTAGACATGGAATTTCATCCCGAAACTCATCCTGGTGTCCGTTTTTGCATTTGGCTTCAAAAAAAAAAAAATTTAGCTTCAAAAAACATTTTGGTTCCTGGGCAGCATTTTCCTGACCGCGGAGTCACGCGTTTTCTTCCCCAGGCACCAAAAAGGCTCGATTTTTAAAAAGTGGAAGCAACACCATTTTTAGACATGGAATTTCATCCCGAAACCCATCCTGGTGTCCGTTTTTGCATTTGGCTTCAAAAAAAAAATTTAGCTTCAAAAAACATTTTGGTTGCTGGGCAGCATTTTTTCTGACCGCGGAGTCACGCGTTTTCTTCCCCAGGCACCAAAAAGGCTCGATTTTTAAAAAGTGGAAGCAACACCATTTTTAGACATGGAATTTCATCCCGAAACTCATCCTGGTGTCCGTTTTTGCATTTGGCTTCAAAAAAAAAATTTAGCTTCAAAAAACATTTTGGTTGCTGGGCAGCATTTTTTCTGACAGCGGAGTCATGCCTTTTCTTCCCCAGGCACCAAAAAGGCTCAATTTTTAAAAAGTGGAAGCAACACCATTTTTAGACATGGAATTTCATCCCGAAACTCATCCTGGTGTCCGTTTTTGCATTTGGCTTCAAAAAAAAAATTTAGCTTCAAAAAACATTTTGGTTGCTGGGCAGCATTTTTTCTGACTGCGGAGTCACGCGTTTTCTTCCCCAGGCACCAAAAAGGCTCGATTTTTAAAAAGTGGAAGCAACACCATTTTTAGACATGGAATTTCATCCCGAAACTCATCCTGGTGTCCATTTTTGCATTTGGCTTCAAAAAAAAAATTTAGCTTCAAAAAACATTTTGGTTGCTGGGCAGCATTTTTTCTGACCGCGGAGTCACGTGTTTTCTTCCCCAGGCACCAAAAAAGCTCGATTTTTAAAAAGTGGAAGCAACACCATTTTTAGACATGGAATTTCATCCCGAAACTCATCCTGGTGTCCGTTTTTGCATTTGGCTTCAAAAAAAAAATTTAGCTTCAAAAAACATTTTGGTTGCTGGGCAGCATTTTTTCTGACCGTGGAGTCACGCGTTTTCTTCCCCAGGCACCAAAAAGGCTCGATTTTTAAAAAGTGGAAGCAACACCATTTTTAGACATGGAATTTCATCCCGAAACTCATCCTGGTGTCCGTTTTTGCATTTGGCTTCAAAAAAAAAATTTAGCTTCAAAAAACATTTTGGTTGCTGGGCAGCATTTTTTCTGACCGTGGAGTCACGCGTTTTCTTCCCCAGGCACCAAAAAGGCTCGATTTTTAAAAAGTGGAAGCAACACCATTTTTAGACATGGAATTTCATCCCGAAACTCATCCTGGTGTCCGTTTTTGCATTTGGCTTCAAAAAAAAAAATTTAGCTTCAAAAAACATTTTGGTTCCTGGGCAGCATTTTTTCTGACCGCGGAGTCACGCGTTTTCTTCCCCAGGCACCAAAAAGGTTCGATTTTTAAAAAGTGGAAGCAACACCATTTTTAGACATGGAATTTCATCCCGAAACTCATCCTGGTGTCCGTTTTTGCATTTGGCTTAAAAAAAAAATTTAGCTTCAAAAAACATTTTGGTTCCTGGGCAGCATATTTTCTGACCGCAGAGTCACACCTTTTCTTCCCCAGGCACCAAAAAGGCTCGATTTTTAAAAAGTGGAAGCAACACCATTTTTAGACATGGAATTTCATCCCGAAACTCATCCTGGTGTCCGTTTTTGCATTTGGCTTAAAAAAAAAATTTAGCTTCAAAAAACATTTTGGTTCCTGGGCAGCATTTTTTCTGACGCGGAGTCACGCGTTTTCTTCCCCAGGCACCAAAAAGGTTCGATTTTTAAAAAGTGGAAGCAACACCATTTTTAGACATGGAATTTCATCCCGAAACTCATCCTGGTGTCCGTTTTTGCATTTGGCTTAAAAAAAAAATTTAGCTTCAAAAAACATTTTGGTTCCTGGGCAGAATTTTTTCTGACCGCAGAGTCACACTTTTTCTTCCCCAGGCACCAAAAAGGCTCGATTTTTAAAAAGTGGAAGCAACACCATTTTTAGACATGGAATTTCATCCCGAAACTCATCCTGGTGTCCGTTTTTGCATTTGGCTTCAAAAAAAAAAATTTAGCTTCAAAAAACATTTTGGTTCCTGGGCAGCATTTTTTCTGACTGCGGAGTCACGCGTTTTCTTCCCCAGGCACCAAAAAGGCTCGATTTTTAAAAAGTGGAAGCAACACCATTTTTAGACATGGAATTTCATCCCGAAACTCATCCTGGTGTCCATTTTTGCATTTGGCTTAAAAAAAAAAATTTAGCTTCAAAAAACATTTTGGTTCCTGGGCAGCATTTTTTCTGACCGCGGAGTCACGCGTTTTCTTCCCCAGGCACCAAAAAGGCTCGATTTTTAAAAAGTGGAAGCAACACCATTTTTAGACATGGAATTTCATCCCGAAACTCATCCTGGTGTCCGTTTTTGCATTTGGCTTCAAAAAAAAAATTAGCTTCAAAAAACATTTTGGTTCCTGGGCAGCATTTTTTCTGACCGCGGAGTCATGCCTTTTCTTCCCCAGGCACCAAAAAGGCTCGATTTTTAAAAAGTGGAAGCAACACCATTTTTAGACATGGAATTTCATCCCGAAACTCATCCTGGTGTCCGTTTTGGCATTTGGCTTAAAAAAAAAAATTTAGCTTCAAAAAACATTTTGGTTGCTGGGCAGCATTTTTTCTGACCGCGGAGTCACGCGTTTTCTTCCCCAGGTACCAAAAAGGCTCGATTTTTAAAAAGTGGAAGCAACACCATTTTTAGACATGGAATTTCATCCCGAAACTCATCCTGGTGTCCGTTTTTGCATTTGGCTTAAAAAAAAAATTTAGCTTCAAAAAACATTTTGGTTCCTGGGCAGCATTTTTTCTGACCGCGGAGTCACGCGTTTTCTTCCCCAGGCACCAAAAAGGCTCGATTTTTAAAAAGTGGAAGCAACACCATGTTTAGACATGGAATTTCACCCCGAAACTCATCCTGGTGTCCGTTTTTGCATTTGGCTTCAAAAAAAAAAAATTTAGCTTCAAAAAACATTTTGGTTCCTGGGCAGCATTTTCCTGACCGCGGAGTCACGCGTTTTCTTCCCCAGGCACCAAAAAGGCTCGATTTTTAAAAAGTGGAAGCAACACCATTTTTAGACATGGAATTTCATCCCGAAACTCATCCTGGTGTCCGTTTTTGCATTTGGCTTAAAAAAAAAAATTTAGCTTCAAAAAACATTTTGGTTCCTGGGCAGCATTTTTTCTGACCGCGGAGTCACGTGTTTTCTTCCCCAGGCACCAAAAAGGCTCGATTTTTAAAAAGTGGAAGCAACACCATTTTTAGACATGGAATTTCATCCCGAAACTCATCCTGGTGTCCGTTTTTGCATTTGGCTTCAAAAAAAAAAATTTAGCTTCAAAAAACATTTTGGTTCCTGGGCAGCATTTTTTCTGACCGCGGAGTCACGCGTTTTCTTCCCCAGGCACCAAAAAGGCTCGATTTTTAAAAAGTGGAAGCAACACCATTTTTAGACATGGAATTTCATCCCGAAACTCATCCTGGTGTCCGTTTTTGCATTTGGCTTCAAAAAAAAAATTTAGCTTCAAAAAACATTTTGGTTCCTGGGCAGCATTTTTTCTGACTGCGGAGTCACGCGTTTTCTTCCCCAGGCACCAAAAAGGCTCGATTTTTAAAAAGTGGAAGCAACACCATTTTTAGACATGGAATTTCATCCCGAAACTCATCCTGGTGTCCGTTTTTGCATTTGGCTTCAAAAAAAAAATTAGCTTCAAAAACATTTTGGTTCCTGGGCAGCATTTTTTTTGACCGCGGAGTCACGCGTTTTCTTCCCCAGGCACCAAAAAGGCTCGATTTTTAAAAACTGGAAGCAACACCATTTTTAGACATGGAATTTCATCCCGAAACTCATCCTGGTGTCCGTTTTTGCATTTGGCTTCAAAAAATTTAGCTTCAAAAAACATTTTGGTTGCTGGGCAGCATTTTTTCTGACCGCGGAGTCACGCGTTTTCTTCCCCAGGCACCATAAAGGCTCGATTTTTAAAAAGTGGAAGCAACACCATTTTTAGACATGGAATTTCATCCCGAAACTCATCCTGGTGTCCGTTTTTGCATTTGGCTTAAAAAAAAAAATTTAGCTTCAAAAAACATTTTGGTTCCTGGGCAGCATTTTTTCTGACCGCGGAGTCACGCGTTTTCTTCCCCAGGCACCAAAAAGGCTCGATTTTTAAAAAGTGGAAGCAACACCATTTTTAGACATGGAATTTCATCCCGAAACTCATCCTGGTGTCCGTTTTTGCATTTGGCTTCAAAAAAAAAAAAATTTAGCTTCAAAAAAACATTTTGGTTCGGGACTTCCTGTTTGCTGCTGGCCGCCGCCAGACGTTCCTTTGGGATCGTCAGCTTCCATAGCCTGTCAGAGCCGCCTTCACAACGGAACGGCGGCTCGAAAAAACTCCGTTCCCATGAGGAAACGGAGATAGAGCCGGCAGGGGTGGGTAGAACTCTCTGCAGAGTCCCAAAAGTTTTTCTTTTACTTTTGGGATGGAGCGGATGAGATGCCCCATATCCCCAGCCGCTGCTCCGGGCTTTGGGAGACCTCTGCTAATGCAGAGCTAGGCGTCAAAAGCAAGCCTGCGAATTTGACAGATTACTCAAAGAAAATGTGAGCTGGACCTGTAATACTGAAGCGCAAGTATTTTACTTATCTTTTAAAAATTACTTAAGAGAATAGAGGAAGAGAAAGAGGAAAAAAGGTTTTTTTTAAAATGGCGTCTGCCGCGGCTGGAGAAGAGTTTGAGAGGGAAAGTTCTTCCGTTTTTTATTATTACAATGTAGCGGAATAAATACCACTGGCTACATTTGTAGACAAAACTCCGCTCCTGTTTTTGTTTTTCTCTTTTTCCCCTGGAGGCCTGATTGTTGCTGGCTGGAAGTCTTTTGTCTTGTTTTTTTTTTCTTCTAACAAAGCCTGCTTAGGCGGAAACATGGCACTGAGGCTTGTGAAGTCAGACAAAAAAATAGGTGGGGGGGATTCCCCCACTAAGAATTTAAAGGAACAAGTTTTAACTCTTCAGTCCCAGAAACCTGATTTTAATATAATAGAATTTCTCTTAGAGGAGATTGAAAGAAGGGATGAGATTGTGAATCAGCAACTTGAAAAATTTAAGCAGGAAACTAAGGAATTGGTGAAATCCAAGTTTGACTTTTTGCAGCAAAAAAATTTAAAAATGTCAGAATTCATGATTCGGTTGGAAACAAATGCTAATTTACTAGAGTCAAAAATGGATGAAATTCAAGACAAATTGGACAATAGAATTCAAAAAATTGAAAATGATTTGTTAAATATTCAGGATTATAGTTCAGAAGAAAAATTTAAAATGGATGCTGATCAAAAGTCTGGTAATGTAGAAACTCTGCAACAGAGGATTGAAAAAGAGGTTCTAAAGATACAATATAATTTTACAGAATATGCAATAAGACTTAGAGGTTTGCAGGAAAATAACAGAGATGACTTAAGGAAAATATCTTCTGAATTTCTAGCTGGGATTTTAAAGATTCAACCTGAGGAAGTGTTTTGTAGGATTGACAGAGCTTATCGAATAAACTCCTGGACTGCCAAGCAAAGGCAATTGCCTAGAGATGTGGTAATCTATTTTTCAGATAAAGAAATTAGGAATAAAATTGTGCAAAATTCCTTCAATTCTAATTTGCAATTGTATGGAAGAAAGATTTGGATTTACAAGGAACTCCCACCTAAGATATTAATGGAAAGGAAGAAATTTGGCTTTCTGGTGTCTGAGTTAAAAAGGAGAAATATTCAATTCCGGTGGGACGTCCCAGTTGGTATTATATTGAGATATCAAGGAGAAAGATACCAGTTAAATACTGTTGAAAGAGCGGAAGAATTTTATCAAAATAGGTTGAAAATGAATTTAACGTCTTCAGATATAATACAGGATAAGCAGAAGGAGCTGGAACTAAAGACAGAGACTGTACCAGATAAATTGCCTTTGGATTTATCGGATACCCCAGCTGGATTATCTACAAATTCGAGAGAAGTGCCATCTGATTTTAATGTGATGACTTATCAAGGCAAGGACAAGCATGGAAACCAATTAGAGGATATACAAGGGATAAAAAAGAAACGCGAGACACAAAAAATTAGGATGGAAGTCAAACCCACAAAAAGAAAACAAAAAAGAAATAGGTTGTGCAAAAATAGAAATTTCTAATCCAAGCAACAGTGAAGCCAGTGATTTTAAAATATGAATGATTATGTGAAAACATAGAGGAGGCGACACATTGGTCAATATCATCCTGAGGATAGTGGCAGATCTCTGCATTGCCGTAATTTTGGGACATGGAAAGAGCCTCAAATTGATGGTTTTGAATTATCTACTTTGAAACTTCTTTTTGTGTTGATAAATATATTATAATTATTTTGAATTATAAGGCAAGAGAATCACATTGGGACATGCAGAAGATCGGGTTGTTACCCAATACGATGATGGAAATTAATAATCCTGATGAAACCCACAATTATTATTATATGGAATATAATTATAATGTCACTCGGGTGGTTGTTTTTACTTTTATATATATAAGAAGATGTTTACTACTGATGGGGGCAGATATGATTGGAGACCTTGAATAAACTGTTGCATCAGCAAGCTATGTTACCCCATTATGGATGTTGGTTCTAACAATCCAGTGGAAAGACTTCAAGAAGATATTATATGGACTATAAATTTAAAGTTATTGTCTTTTCTTTTTTTATTTAGATATAATGGAATATATATATATATATATTTTTAAGTAGTGTGGGCAGTGAATTAAAGATATCAAGAATTGTTGTGTATGGTAAATTTGTAAGACAGTGGGTGAATAAGCTAGCTACAGATTGATTAGTTTAAGAAAAGGGATTTTTAAGTGATACATTTAGGGGAGTGGAGGAAATGGATAGAGTGGAATAAATGTTAAATTAGATTTTATGGTGAGCCCGCTTTGAAATGTTATTAAAGTAGGACTTATCGTATAGTTTTAAAGTGGAAGGTGGTTTTGAATTGTTGCAATAATGTATAGATATAAAACACTATTATGCTAAATTAGAAGTTATTTTATAATAGTTATAGTATAATGTGTTTGTTTTTTGTTTTGTTTTTTTCTCTTCTTCTTTTCTGAGATGTATGGATAAAGGGGGATTTATAATACTTTTAGTAAGTAAAGGTCAGTATTTTGAGGAGGGAGCAAGTAATCTGTTATGAATTAGGGTTTTTTTTTTGTTACGAAGAAGTCACAGGGGGGGAAGGGTGGGGAGGGGGGGTTAGGGAGGGGGGGAGGGGGGGGAAAAAGGGGGAAAAAATTTGTATTTGAAAACTTTTTCAAAAAAAAAAAAAAAAAAAAAAAAACATTTTGGTTCCTGGGCAGCATTTTCCTGACCGCGGAGTCAGGCGTTTTCTTCCCCAGGCACCAAAAATGCTCGATTTTTAAAAAGTGGAAGCAACACCATTTTTAGACATGGAATTTCATCCCGAAACTCATCCTGGTGTCCGTTTTTGCATTTGGCTTCAACAAAAAAAAAATTTAGCTTCAAAAAACATTTTGGTTCCTGGGCAGCATTTTCCTGACCGCGGAGTCACGCGTTTTCTTCCCCAGGCACCAAAAAGGCTCGATTTTTAAAAAGTGGAAGCAACACCATTTTTAGACATGGAATTTCATCCCGAAACTCATCCTGGTGTCCGTTTTTGCATTTGGCTTCAAAAAAAAAATTTAGCCGCAAAAAACATTTTGGTTGCTGGGCAGCATTTTTTCTGACCGCGGAGTCATGCCTTTTCTTCCCCAGGCACCAAAAAGGCTCGATTTTTAAAAAGTGGAAGCAACACCATTTTTAGACATGGAATTTCATCTCGAAACTCATCCTGGTGTCCGTTTTTGCATTTGGCTTCAAAAAAAAAAAATTTAGCTTCAAAAAACATTTTGGTTCCTGGGCAGCATTTTTTCTGACCGCGGAGTCACGCGTTTTCTTCCCCAGGCACCAAAAAGGCTCGATTTTTAAAAAGTGGAAGCAACACCATTTTTAGACATGGAATTTCATCCCGAAACTCATCCTGGTGTCCGTTTTTGCATTTGGCTTCAAAAAAAAAATTTAGCCGCAAAAAACATTTTGGTTGCTGGGCAGCATTTTTTCTGACCGCGGAGTCATGCCTTTTCTTCCCCAGGCACCAAAAAGGCTCGATTTTTAAAAAGTGGAAGCAACACCATTTTTAGACATGGAATTTCATCCCGAAACTCATCCTGGTGTCCGTTTTTGCATTTGGCTTCAAAAAAAAATTTAGCTTCAAAAAACATTTTGGTTCCTGGGCAGCATTTTTTCTGACCGCGGAGTCACGCGTTTTCTTCCCCAGGCACCAAAAAGGCTCGATTTTTAAAAAGTGGAAGCAACACCATTTTTAGACATGGAATTTCATCCCGAAACTCATCCTGGTGTCCGTTTTTGCATTTGGCTTCAAAAAAAAAAATTTAGCTTCAAAAAACATTTTGGTTGCTGGGCAGCATTTTTTCTGAATGCGGAGTCACGCGTTTTCTTCCCCAGGCACCAAAAAGGCTCGATTTTTAAAAAGTGGAAGCAACACCATTTTTAGACATGGAATTTCATCCCGAAACTCATCCTGGTGTCCGTTTTTGCATTTGGCTTCAAAAAAAAAATTTAGCTTCAAAAAACATTTTGGTTGCTGGGCAGCATTTTTTCTGACCGCGGAGTCACGCGTTTTCTTCCCCAGGCACCAAAAATGCTCGATTTTTAAAAAGTGGAAGCAACACCATTTTTAGACATGGAATTTCATCCCGAAACTCATCCTGGTGTCCGTTTTTGCATTTGGCTTGAAAAAAAAAATTAGCTTCAAAAAAAATTTGGTTCCTGGGCAGCATTTTTTTTGACCGCGGAGTCACGCGTTTTCTTCCCCAGGCACCAAAAAGGCTCGATTTTTAAAAAGTGGAAGCAACACCATTTTTAGACATGGAATTTCATCCCGAAACTCATCCTGGTGTCCGTTTTTGCATTTGGCTTCAAAAAAAAAAATTTAGCTTCAAAAAACATTTTGGTTCCTGGGCAGCATTTTTTCTGACCGCGGAGTCACGCGTTTTCTTCCCCAGGCACCAAAAAGGCTCGATTTTTAAAAAGTGGAAGCAACACCATTTTTAGACATGGAATTTCATCCCGAAACTCATCCTGGTGTCCGTTTTTGCATTTGGCTTCAAAAAAAAAAATTAGCTTCAAAAAACATTTTGGTTCCTGGGCAGCATTTTTTCTGACCGCGGAGTCATGCCTTTTCTTCCCCAGGCACCAAAAAGGCTCGATTTTTAAAAAGTGGAAGCAACACCATTTTTAGACATGGAATTTCATCCCGAAACTCATCCTGGTGTCCGTTTTTGCATTTGGCTTCAAAAAAAAATTTAGCTTCAAAAAACATTTTGGTTCCTGGGCAGCATTTTTTCTGACCGCGGAGTCACGCGTTTTCTTCCCCAGGCACCAAAAAGGCTCGATTTTTAAAAAGTGGAAGCAACACCATTTTTAGACATGGAATTTCATCCCGAAACTCATCCTGGTGTCCGTTTTTGCATTTGGCTTCAAAAAAAAAAATTTAGCTTCAAAAAACATTTTGGTTGCTGGGCAGCATTTTTTCTGAATGCGGAGTCACGCGTTTTCTTCCCCAGGCACCAAAAAGGCTCGATTTTTAAAAAGTGGAAGCAACACCATTTTTAGACATGGAATTTCATCCCGAAACTCATCCTGGTGTCCGTTTTTGCATTTGGCTTCAAAAAAAAAATTTAGCTTCAAAAAACATTTTGGTTGCTGGGCAGCATTTTTTCTGACCG
Organism: Pituophis catenifer annectens; assembly: GCF_029215685.1. Lineage (NCBI taxonomy): Eukaryota > Metazoa > Chordata > Lepidosauria > Squamata > Colubridae > Pituophis > Pituophis catenifer. Next base: position 14,321,454 of record NW_027256896.1, on the reverse strand, counting down.
CGGAGTCACGCGTTTTCTTCCCCAGGCACCAAAAATGCTCGATTTTTAAAAAGTGGAAGCAACACCATTTTTAGACATGGAATTTCATCCCGAAACTCATCCTGGTGTCCGTTTTTGCATTTGGCTTGAAAAAAAAAATTAGCTTCAAAAAAAATTTGGTTCCTGGGCAGCATTTTTTTTGACCGCGGAGTCACGCGTTTTCTTCCCCAGGCACCAAAAAGGCTCGATTTTTAAAAAGTGGAAGCAACACCATTTTTAGACATGGAATTTCATCCCGAAACTCATCCTGGTGTCCGTTTTTGCATTTGGCTTCAAAAAAAAAATTTAGCCGCAAAAAACATTTTGGTTGCTGGGCAGCATTTTTTCTGACCGCGGAGTCATGCCTTTTCTTCCCCAGGCACCAAAAAGGCTCGATTTTTAAAAACTGGAAGCAACACCATTTTTAGACATGGAATTTCATCTCGAAACTCATCCTGGTGTCCGTTTTTGCATTTGGCTTCAAAAAAAAAAAATTTAGCTTCAAAAAACATTTTGGTTCCTGGGCAGCATTTTTTCTGACCGCGGAGTCACGCGTTTTCTTCCCCAGGCACCAAAAAGGCTCGATTTTTAAAAAGTGGAAGCAACACCATTTTTAGACATGGAATTTCATCCCGAAACTCATCCTGGTGTCCGTTTTTGCATTTGGCTTCAAAAAAAAAATTTAGCCGCAAAAAACATTTTGGTTGCTGGGCAGCATTTTTTCTGACCGCGGAGTCACGCGTTTTCTTCCCCAGGCACCAAAAAGGCTCAATTTTTAAAAAGTGGAAGCAACACCATTTTTAGACATGGAATTTCATCCCGAAACTCATCCTGGTGTCCGTTTTTGCATTTGGCTTGAAAAAAAAAATTAGCTTCAAAAAAAATTTGGTTCCTGGGCAGCATTTTTTTTGACCGCGGAGTCACGCGTTTTCTTCCCCAGGCACCAAAAAGGCTCGATTTTTAAAAAGTGGAAGCAACACCATTTTTAGACATGGAATTTCATCCCGAAACTCATCCTGGTGTCCGTTTTTGCATTTGGCTTCAAAAAAAAAAATTTAGCTTCAAAAAACATTTTGGTTCCTGGGCAGCATTTTTTCTGACCGCGGAGTCACGCGTTTTCTTCCCCAGGCACCAAAAAGGCTCGATTTTTAAAAGTGGAAGCAACACCATTTTTAGACATGGAATTTCATCCCGAAACTCATCCTGGTCTCCGTTTTTGCATTTGGCTTCAAAAAAAAAATTTAGCTTCAAAAAACATTTTGGTTGCTGGGCAGCATTTTCCTGACCGCGGAGTCACGCGTTTTCTTCCCCAGGCACCAAAAAGGCTCGATTTTTAAAAAGTGGAAGCAACACCATTTTTAGACATGGAATTTCATCCCGAAACTCATCCTGGTGTCCGTTTTTGCATTTGGCTTCAAAAAAAAAATTTAGCCGCAAAAAACATTTCGGTTGCTGGGCAGCATTTTTTCTGACCGCGGAGTCATGCCTTTTCTTCCCCAGGCACCAAAAAGGCTCGATTTTTAAAAAGTGGAAGCAACACCATTTTTAGACATGGAATTTCATCTCGAAACTCATCCTGGTGTCCGTTTTTGCATTTGGCTTCAAAAAAAAAAAATTTAGCTTCAAAAAACATTTTGGTTCCTGGGCAGCATTTTTTCTGACCGCGGAGTCACGCGTTTTCTTCCCCAGGCACCAAAAAGGCTCGATTTTTAAAAAGTGGAAGCAACACCATTTTTAGACATGGAATTTCATCCCGAAACTCATCCTGGTGTCCGTTTTTGCATTTGGCTTCAAAAAAAAAATTTAGCCGCAAAAAACATTTTGGTTGCTGGGCAGCATTTTTTCTGACCGCGGAGTCATGCCTTTTCTTCCCCAGGCACCAAAAAGGCTCGATTTTTAAAAAGTGGAAGCAACACCATTTTTAGACATGGAATTTCATCTCGAAACTCATCCTGGTGTCCGTTTTTGCATTTGGCTTCAAAAAAAAAAAATTTAGCTTCAAAAAACATTTTGGTTCCTGGGCAGCATTTTCCTGACCGCGGAGTCACGCGTTTTCTTCCCCAGGCACCAAAAAGGCTCGATTTTTAAAAAGTGGAAGCAACACCATTTTTAGACATGGAATTTCATCCCGAAACTCATCCTGGTGTCCGTTTTTGCATTTGGCTTCAAAAAAAAAATTTAGCCGCAAAAAACATTTTGGTTGCTGGGCAGCATTTTTTCTGACCGCGGAGTCATGCCTTTTCTTCCCCAGGCACCAAAAAGGCTCGATTTTTAAAAAGTGGAAGCAACACCATTTTTAGACATGGAATTTCATCTCGAAACTCATCCTGGTGTCCGTTTTTGCATTTGGCTTCAAAAAAAAAATTTAGCTTCAAAAAACATTTTGGTTGCTGGGCAGCATTTTTTCTGACCGCGGAGTCACGCGTTTTCTTCCCCAGGCACCATAAAGGCTCGATTTTTAAAAAGTGGAAGCAACACCATTTTTAGACATGGAATTTCATCCCGAAACTCATCCTGGTGTCCGTTTTTGCATTTGGCTTCAAAAAAAAATTTAGCTTCAAAAAACATTTTGGTTCCTGGGCAGCATTTTTTCTGACCGCGGAGTCACGCGTTTTCTTCCCCAGGCACCAAAAAGGCTCGATTTTTAAAAAGTGGAAGCAACACCATTTTTAGACATGGAATTTCATCCCGAAACTCCTCCTGGTGTCCGTTTTTGCATTTGGCTTCAAAAAAAAAATTTAGCTTCAAAAAACATTTTGGTTCCTGGGCAGCATGTTTTCTGACAGCGGAGTCATGCCTTTTCTTCCCCAGGCACCAAAAAGGCTCAATTTTTAAAAAGTGGAAGCAACACCATTTTTAGACATGGAATTTCATCCCGAAACTCATCCTGGTGTCCGTTTTTGCATTTGGCTTCAAAAAAAAAATTTAGCTTCAAAAAACATTTTGGTTGCTGGGCAGCATTTTTTCTGAATGCGGAGTCACGCGTTTTCTTCCCCAGACACCAAAAAGGCTCGATTTTTAAAAAGTGGAAGCAACACCATTTTTAGACATGGAATTTCATCCCGAAACTCATCCTGGTGTCCGTTTTTGTATTTGGCTTCAAAAAAAAAAATTTAGCTTCAAAAAACATTTTGGTTGCTGGGCAGCATTTTTTCTGACCGCGGAGTCACGCGTTTTCTTCCCCAGGCACCAAAAAGGCTCAATTTTTAAAAAGTGGAAGCAACACCATTTTTAGACATGGAATTTCATCCCGAAACTCATCCTGGTGTCCGTTTAGCATTTGGCTTGAAAAAAAAAATTAGCTTCAAAAACATTTTGGTTCCTGGGCAGCATTTTTTTTGACCGCGGAGTCACGCGTTTTCTTCCCCAGGCACCAAAAAGGCTCGATTTTTAAAAACTGGAAGCAACACCATTTTTAGACATGGAATTTCATCCCGAAACTCATCCTGGTGTCCGTTTTTGCATTTGGCTTCAAAAAAAAAATTTAGCTTCAAAAAACATTTTGGTTGCTGGGCAGCATTTTTTCTGACCGCGGAGTCACGCGTTTTCTTCCCCAGGCACCATAAAGGCTCGATTTTTAAAAAGTGGAAGCAACACCATTTTTAGACATGGAATTTCATCCCGAAACTCATCCTGGTGTCCGTTTTTGCATTTGGCTTCAAAAAAAAATTTAGCTTCAAAAAACATTTTGGTTCCTGGGCAGCATTTTTTCTGACCGCGGAGTCACGCGTTTTCTTCCCCAGGCACCAAAAAGGCTCGATTTTTAAAAAGTGGAAGCAACACCATTTTTAGACATGGAATTTCATCCCGAAACTCATCCTGGTGTCCGTTTTTGCATTTGGCTTCAAAAAAAAAATTTAGCTTCAAAAAACATTTTGGTTCCTGGGCAGCATGTTTTCTGACAGCGGAGTCATGCCTTTTCTTCCCCAGGCACCAAAAAGGCTCAATTTTTAAAAAGTGGAAGCAACACCATTTTTAGACATGGAATTTCATCCCGAAACTCATCCTGGTGTCCGTTTTTGCATTTGGCTTCAAAAAAAAAATTTAGCTTCAAAAAACATTTTGGTTGCTGGGCAGCATTTTTTCTGAATGCGGAGTCACGCGTTTTCTTCCCCAGACACCAAAAAGGCTCGATTTTTAAAAAGTGGAAGCAACACCATTTTTAGACATGGAATTTCATCCCGAAACTCATCCTGGTGTCCGTTTTTGTATTTGGCTTCAAAAAAAAAAATTTAGCTTCAAAAAACATTTTGGTTGCTGGGCAGCATTTTTTCTGACCGCGGAGTCACGCGTTTTCTTCCCCAGGCACCAAAAAGGCTCAATTTTTAAAAAGTGGAAGCAACACCATTTTTAGACATGGAATTTCATCCCGAAACTCATCCTGGTGTCCGTTTAGCATTTGGCTTGAAAAAAAAAATTAGCTTCAAAAACATTTTGGTTCCTGGGCAGCATTTTTTTTGACCGCGGAGTCACGCGTTTTCTTCCCCAGGCACCAAAAAGGCTCGATTTTTAAAAACTGGAAGCAACACCATTTTTAGACATGGAATTTCATCCCGAAACTCATCCTGGTGTCCGTTTTTGCATTTGGCTTAAAAAAAAAATTTAGCTTCAAAAAACATTTTGGTTCCTGGGCAGCATTTTTTCTGACCGCGGAGTCACGCGTTTTCTTCCCCAGGCACCAAAAAGGCTCGATTTTTAAAAAGTGGAAGCAACACCATTTTTAGACATGGAATTTCATCCCGAAACTCATCCTGGTGTCCGTTTTTGCATTTGGCTTCAAAAAAAAAAATTTAGCTTCAAAAAACATTTTGGTTGCTGGGCAGCATTTTTTCTGAATGCGGAGTCACGCGTTTTCTTCCCCAGGCACCAAAAAGGCTCGATTTTTAAAAAGTGGAAGCAACACCATTTTTAGACATGGAATTTCATCCCGAAACTCATCCTGGTGTCCGTTTTTGCATTTGGCTTCAAAAAAAAAATTTAGCTTCAAAAAACATTTTGGTTGCTGGGCAGCATTTTTTCTGACCGCGGAGTCACGCGTTTTCTTCCCCAGGCACCAAAAAGGCTCAATTTTTAAAAAGTGGAAGCAACACCATTTTTAGACATGGAATTTCATCCCGAAACTCATCCTGGTGTCCGTTTTTGCATTTGGCTTGAAAAAAAAAATTAGCTTCAAAAAAAATTTGGTTCCTGGGCAGCATTTTTTTTGACCGCGGAGTCACGCGTTTTCTTCCCCAGGCACCAAAAAGGCTCGATTTTTAAAAAGTGGAAGCAACACCATTTTTAGACATGGAATTTCATCCCGAAACTCATCCTGGTGTCCGTTTTTGCATTTGGCTTCAAAAAAAAAAATTTAGCTTCAAAAAACATTTTGGTTCCTGGGCAGCATTTTTTCTGACCGCGGAGTCACGCGTTTTCTTCCCCAGGCACCAAAAAGGCTCGATTTTTAAAAAGTGGAAGCAACACCATTTTTAGACATGGAATTTCATCCCGAAACTCATCCTGGTCTCCGTTTTTGCATTTGGCTTCAAAAAAAAAATTTAGCTTCAAAAAACATTTTGGTTGCTGGGCAGCATTTTTTCTGACCGCGGAGTCACGCGTTTTCTTACCCAGGCACCAAAAAGGCTCGATTTTTAAAAAGTGGAAGCAACACCATTTTTAGACATGGAATTTCATCCCGAAACTCATCCTGGTGTCCGTTTTTGCATTTGGCTTCAAAAAAAAAAATTTAGCTTCAAAAAACATTTTGGTTCCTGGGCAGCATTTTCCTGACCGCGGAGTCACGCGTTTTCTTCCCCAGGCACCAAAAAGGCTCGATTTTTAAAAAGTGGAAGCAACACCATTTTTAGACATGGAATTTCATCCTGAAACTCATCCTGGTGTCCGTTTTTGCATTTGGCTTCAAAAAAAAAATTTAGCTTCAAAAAACATTTTGGTTCCTGGGCAGCATGTTTTCTGACAGCGGAGTCATGCCTTTTCTTCCCCAGGCACCAAAAAGGCTCAATTTTTAAAAAGTGGAAGCAACACCATTTTTAGACATGGAATTTCATCCCGAAACTCATCCTGGTGTCCGTTTTTGCATTTGGCTTCAAAAAAAAAATTTAGCTTCAAAAAACATTTTGGTTGCTGGGCAGCATTTTTTCTGAATGCGGAGTCACGCGTTTTCTTCCCCAGGCACCAAAAAGGCTCGATTTTTAAAAAGTGGAAGCAACACCATTTTTAGACATGGAATTTCATCCCGAAACTCATCCTGGTGTCCGTTTTTGCATTTGGCTTCAAAAAAAAAATTTAGCTTCAAAAAACATTTTGGTTGCTGGGCAGCATTTTTTCTGACCGCGGAGTCACGCGTTTTCTTCCCCAGGCACCAAAAAGGCTCAATTTTTAAAAAGTGGAAGCAACACCATTTTTAGACATGGAATTTCATCCCGAAACTCATCCTGGTGTCCGTTTTTGCATTTGGCTTGAAAAAAAAAATTAGCTTCAAAAACATTTTGGTTCCTGGGCAGCATTTTTTTTGACCGCGGAGTCACGCGTTTTCTTCCCCAGGCACCAAAAAGGCTCGATTTTTAAAAGCTGGAAGCAACACCATTTTTAGACATGGAATTTCATCCCGAAACTCATCCTGGTGTCCGTTTTTGCATTTGGCTTCAAAAAAAAAATTTAGCTTCAAAAAACATTTTGGTTGCTGGTCAGCATTTTTTCTGACCGCGGAGTCACGCGTTTTCTTCCCCAGGCACCAAAAAGGCTCGATTTTTAAAAAGTGGAAGCAACACCATTTTTAGACATGGAATTTCATCCCGAAACTCATCCTGGTGTCCGTTTTTGCATTTGGCTTAAAAAAAAAATTTAGCTTCAAAAAACATTTTGGTTCCTGGGCAGCATTTTTTCTGACCGCGGAGTCACGCGTTTTCTTCCCCAGGCACCAAAAAGGCTCGATTTTTAAAAAGTGGAAGCAACATCATTTTTAGACATGGAATTTCATCCCGAAACTCATCCTGGTCTCCGTTTTTGCATTTGGCTTCAAAAAAAAAAAATTTAGCTTCAAAAAACATTTTGGTTCCTGGGCAGAATTTTCCTGACCGCGGAGTCACGCGTTTTCTTCCCCAGGCACCAAAAAGGCTCGATTTTTAAAAAGTGGAAGCAACACCATTTTTAGACATGGAATTTCATCCCGAAACTCATCCTGGTGTCCGTTTTTGCATTTGGCTTCAAAAAAAAAATTTAGCTTCAAAAAACATTTTGGTTGCTGGGCAGCATTTTTTCTGACCGCGGAGTCACGCGTTTTCTTCCCCAGGCACCAAAAAGGCTCAATTTTTAAAAAGTGGAAGCAACACCATTTTTAGACATGGAATTTCATCCCGAAACTCATCCTGGTGTCCGTTTTTGCATTTGGCTTGAAAAAAAAAATTAGCTTCAAAAACATTTTGGTTCCTGGGCAGCATTTTTTTTGACCGCGGAGTCACGCGTTTTCTTCCCCAGGCACCAAAAAGGCTCGATTTTTAAAAGCTGGAAGCAACACCATTTTTAGACATGGAATTTCATCCCGAAACTCATCCTGGTGTCCGTTTTTGCATTTGGCATCAAAAAAAAAATTTAGCTTCAAAAAACATTTGGGTTGCTGGTCAGTATTTTTTCTGACCGCGGAGTCACGCGTTTTCTTCCCCAGGCACCAAAAAGGCTCGATTTTTAAAAAGTGGAAGCAACACCATTTTTAGACATGGAATTTCATCCCGAAACTCATCCTGGTGTCCGTTTTTGCATTTGGCTTAAAAAAAAAATTTAGCTTCAAAAAACATTTTGGTTCCTGGGCAGCATTTTTTCTGACCGCGGAGTCACGCGTTTTCTTCCCCAGGCACCAAAAAGGCTCGATTTTTAAAAAGTGGAAGCAACATCATTTTTAGACATGGAATTTCATCCCGAGACTCATCCTGGTCTCCGTTTTTGCATTTGGCTTCAAAAAAAAAAAATTTAGCTTCAAAAAACATTTTGGTTCCTGGGCAGCATTTTCCTGACCGCGGAGTCACGCGTTTTCTTCCCCAGGCACCAAAAAGGCTCGATTTTTAAAAAGTGGAAGCAATACCATTTTTAGACATGGAATTTCATCCCGAAACTCATCCTGGTGTCCGTTTTTGCATTTGGCTTCAAAAAAAAAATTTAGCTTCAAAAAACATTTTGGTTGCTGGGCAGCATTTTTTCTGACCGCGGAGTCACGCGTTTTCTTCCCCAGGCACCAAAAAGGCTCAATTTTTAAAAAGTGGAAGCAACACCATTTTTAGACATGGAATTTCATCCTGAAACTCATCCTGGTGTCCGTTTTTGCATTTGGCTTCAAAAAAAAAATTTAGCTTCAAAAAACATTTTGGTTCCTGGGCAGCATGTTTTCTGACAGCGGAGTCATGCCTTTTCTTCCCCAGGCACCAAAAAGGCTCAATTTTTAAAAAGTGGAAGCAACACCATTTTTAGACATGGAATTTCATCCCGAAACTCATCCTGGTGTCCGTTTTTGCATTTGGCTTCAAAAAAAAAATTTAGCTTCAAAAAACATTTTGGTTGCGGGGCAGCATTTTTTCTGAATGCGGAGTCACGCGTTTTCTTCCCCAGGCACCAAAAAGGCTCGATTTTTAAAAAGTGGAAGCAACACCATTTTTAGACATGGAATTTGATCCCGAAACTCATCCTGGTGTCCGTTTTTGCATTTGGCTTCAAAAAAAAAAATTTAGCTTCAAAAAACATTTTGGTTCCTGGGCAGTATTTTTTCTGACCGCGGAGTCACGCGTTTTCTTCCCCAGGCACCAAAAAGGCTCGATTTTTAAAAAGTGGAAGCAACACCATTTTTAGACATGGAATTTCATCCCGAAACTCATCCTGGTGTCCGTTTTTGCATTTGGCTTCAAAAAAAAAAATTAGCTTCAAAAAACATTTTGGTTCCTGGGCAGCATTTTTTCTGACCGCGGAGTCACGCGTTTTCTTCCCCAGGCACCAAAAAGGCTCGATTTTTAAAAAGTGGAAGCAACACCATTTTTAGACATGGAATTTCATCCCGAAACTCATCCTGGTGTCCGTTTTTGCATTTGGCTTCAAAAAAAAAATTTAGCTTCAAAAAACATTTTGGTTGCTGGGCAGCATTTTTTCTGACCGCGGAGTCACGCGTTTTCTTCCCCAGGCACCAAAAAGGCTCGATTTTTAAAAAGTGGAAGCAACACCATTTTTAGACATGGAATTTCATCCCGAAACTCATCCTGGTGTCCGTTTTTGCATTTGGCTTCAAAAAAAAAAATTAGCTTCAAAAAACATTTTGGTTCCTGGGCAGTATTTTTTCTGACCGCGGAGTCACGCGTTTTCTTCCCCAGGCACCAAAAAGGCTCGATTTTTAAAAAGTGGAAGCAACACCATTTTTAGACATGGAATTTCATCCCGAAACTCATCCTGGTGTCCGTTTTTGCATTTGGCTTCAAAAAAAAAATTTAGCTTCAAAAAACATTTTGGTTGCTGGGCAGCATTTTTTCTGACCGCGGAGTCACGCGTTTTCTTCCCCAGGCACCAAAAAGGCTCGATTTTTAAAAAGTGGAAGCAACACCATTTTTAGACATGGAATTTCATCCCGAAACTCATCCTGGTGTCCGTTTTTGCATTTGGCTTCAAAAAAAAAAATTTAGCTTCAAAAAACATTTTGGTTCCTGGGCAGCATTTTTTCTGACCGCGGAGTCACGCGTTTTCTTCCCCAGGCACCAAAAAGGCTCGATTTTTAAAAAGTGGAAGCAACACCATTTTTAGACATGGAATTTCATCCCGAAACTCATCCTGGTGTCCGTTTTTGCATTTGGCTTCAAAAAAAAAATTTAGCTTCAAAAAACATTTTGGTTGCTGGGCAGCATTTTTTCTGACCGCGGAGTCACGCGTTTTCTTCCCCAGGCACCAAAAAGGCTCGATTTTTAAAAAGTGGAAGCAACACCATTTTTAGACATGGAATTTCATCCCGAAACTCATCCTGGTGTCCGTTTTTGCATTTGGCTTCAAAAAAAAAAATTAGCTTCAAAAAACATTTTGGTTCCTGGGCAGTATTTTTTCTGACCGCGGAGTCACGCGTTTTCTTCCCCAGGCACCAAAAAGGCTCAATTTTTAAAAAGTGGAAGCAACACCATTTTTAGACATGGAATTTCATCCCGAAACTCATCCTGGTGTCCGTTTTTGCATTTGGCTTCAAAAAAAAAATTTAGCTTCAAAAAACATTTTGGTTGCTGGGCAGCATTTTTTCTGACCGCGGAGTCACGCGTTTTCTTCCCCAGGCACCAAAAAGGCTCGATTTTTAAAAAGTGGAAGCAACACCATTTTTAGACATGGAATTTCATCCCGAAACTCATCCTGGTGTCCGTTTTTGCATTTGGCTTCAAAAAAAAAAATTTAGCTTCAAAAAACATTTTGGTTCCTGGGCAGCATTTTCCTGACCGCGGAGTCACGCGTTTTCTTCCCCAGGCACCAAAAAGGCTCGATTTTTAAAAAGTGGAAGCAACACCATTTTTAGACATGGAATTTCATCCCGAAACTCATCCTGGTGTCCGTTTTTGCATTTGGCTTCAAAAAAAAAATTTAGCTTCAAAAAACATTTTGGTTGCTGGGCAGCATTTTTTCTGACCGCAGAGTCACGCGTTTTCTTCCCCAGGCACCAAAAAGGCTCAATTTTTAAAAAGTGGAAGCAACACCATTTTTAGACATGGAATTTCATCCTGAAACTCATCCTGGTGTCCGTTTTTGCATTTGGCTTCAAAAAAAAAATTTAGCTTCAAAAAACATTTTGGTTCCTGGGCAGCATTTTTTCTGACCGCGGAGTCACGCGTTTTCTTCCCCAGGCACCAAAAAGGCTCGATTTTTAAAAAGTGGAAGCAACACCATTTTTAGACATGGAATTTCATCCCGAAACTCATCCTGGTGTCCGTTTTTGCATTTGGCTTCAAAAAAAAAATTTAGCTTCAAAAAACATTTTGGTTGCTGGGCAGCATTTTTTCTGACCGCGGAGTCACGCGTTTTCTTCCCCAGGCACCAAAAAGGCTCGATTTTTAAAAAGTGGAAGCAACACCATTTTTAGACATGGAATTTCATCCCGAAACTCATCCTGGTGTCCGTTTTTGCATTTGGCTTCAAAAAAAAAAATTAGCTTCAAAAAACATTTTGGTTCCTGGGCAGTATTTTTTCTGACCGCGGAGTCACGCGTTTTCTTCCCCAGGCACCAAAAAGGCTCGATTTTTAAAACGTGGAAGCAACACCATTTTTAGACATGGAATTTCATCCCGAAACTCATCCTGGTGTCCGTTTTTGCATTTGGCTTCAAAAAAAAAATTTAGCTTCAAAAAACATTTTGGTTCCTGGGCAGCATTTTTTCTGACCGCGGAGTCACGCGTTTTCTTCCCCAGGCACCAAAAAGGCTCGATTTTTAAAAAGTGGAAGCAACACCATTTTTAGACATGGAATTTCATCCCGAAACTCATCCTGGTGTCCGTTTTTGCATTTGGCTTCAAAAAAAAAAATTTAGCTTCAAAAAACATTTTGGTTCCTGGGCAGCATTTTCCTGACCGCGGAGTCACGCGTTTTCTTCCCCAGGCACCAAAAAGGCTCGATTTTTAAAAAGTGGAAGCAACACCATTTTTAGACATGGAATTTCATCCCGAAACTCATCCTGGTGTCCGTTTTTGCATTTGGCTTCAAAAAAAAAATTTAGCTTCAAAAAACATTTTGGTTGCTGGTCAGCATTTTTTCTGACCGCGGAGTCACGCGTTTTCTTCCCCAGGCACCAAAAAGGCTCGATTTTTAAAAAGTGGAAGCAACACCATTTTTAGACATGGAATTTCATCCCGAAACTCATCCTGGTGTCCGTTTTTGCATTTGGCTTAAAAAAAAAATTTAGCTTCAAAAAACATTTTGGTTCCTGGGCAGCATTTTTTCTGACCGCGGAGTCACGCGTTTTCTTCCCCAGGCACCAAAAAGGCTCGATTTTTAAAAAGTGGAAGCAACATCATTTTTAGACATGGAATTTCATCCCGAAACTCATCCTGGTCTCCGTTTTTGCATTTGGCTTCAAAAAAAAAAAATTTAGCTTCAAAAAACATTTTGGTTCCTGGGCAGCATTTTCCTGACCGCGGAGTCACGCGTTTTCTTCCCCAGGCACCAAAAAGGCTCGATTTTTAAAAAGTGGAAGCAATACCATTTCTAGACATGGAATTTCATCCCGAAACTCATCCTGGTGTCCGTTTTTGCATTTGGCTTCAAAAAAAAAATTTAGCTTCAAAAAACATTTTGGTTGCTGGGCAGCATTTTTTCTGACCGCGGAGTCACGCGTTTTCTTCCCCAGGCACCAAAAAGGCTCAATTTTTAAAAAGTGGAAGCAACACCATTTTTAGACATGGAATTTCATCCTGAAACTCATCCTGGTGTCCGTTTTTGCATTTGGCTTCAAAAAAAAAATTTAGCTTCAAAAAACATTTTGGTTCCTGGGCAGCATGTTTTCTGACAGCGGAGTCATGCCTTTTCTTCCCCAGGCACCAAAAAGGCTCAATTTTTAAAAAGTGGAAGCAACACCATTTTTAGACATGGAATTTCATCCCGAAACTCATCCTGGTGTCCGTTTTTGCATTTGGCTTCAAAAAAAAAATTTAGCTTCAAAAAACATTTTGGTTGCGGGGCAGCATTTTTTCTGAATGCGGAGTCACGCGTTTTCTTCCCCAGGCACCAAAAAGGCTCGATTTTTAAAAAGTGGAAGCAACACCATTTTTAGACATGGAATTTGATCCCGAAACTCATCCTGGTGTCCGTTTTTGCATTTGGCTTCAAAAAAAAAATTTAGCTTCAAAAAACATTTTGGTTCCTGGGCAGTATTTTTTCTGACCGCGGAGTCACGCGTTTTCTTCCCCAGGCACCAAAAAGGCTCGATTTTTAAAAAGTGGAAGCAACACCATTTTTAGACATGGAATTTCATCCCGAAACTCATCCTGGTGTCCGTTTTTGCATTTGGCTTCAAAAAAAAAATTTAGCTTCAAAAAACATTTTGGTTCCTGGGCAGCATTTTTTCTGACCGCGGAGTCACGCGTTTTCTTCCCCAGGCACCAAAAAGGCTCGATTTTTAAAAAGTGGAAGCAACACCATTTTTAGACATGGAATTTCATCCCGAAACTCATCCTGGTGTCCGTTTTTGCATTTGGCTTCAAAAAAAAAAATTAGCTTCAAAAAACATTTTGGTTCCTGGGCAGCATTTTTTCTGACCGCGGAGTCACGCGTTTTCTTCCCCAGGCACCAAAAAGGCTCGATTTTTAAAAAGTGGAAGCAACACCATTTTTAGACATGGAATTTCATCCCGAAACTCATCCTGGTGTCCGTTTTTGCATTTGGCTTCAAAAAAAAAATTTAGCTTCAAAAAACATTTTGGTTGCTGGGCAGCATTTTTTCTGACCGCGGAGTCACGCGTTTTCTTCCCCAGGCACCAAAAAGGCTCGATTTTTAAAAAGTGGAAGCAACACCATTTTTAGACATGGAATTTCATCCCGAAACTCATCCTGGTGTCCGTTTTTGCATTTGGCTTCAAAAAAAAAAATTAGCTTCAAAAAACATTTTGGTTCCTGGGCAGTATTTTTTCTGACCGCGGAGTCACGCGTTTTCTTCCCCAGGCACCAAAAAGGCTCGATTTTTAAAAAGTGGAAGCAACACCATTTTTAGACATGGAATTTCATCCCGAAACTCATCCTGGTGTCCGTTTTTGCATTTGGCTTCAAAAAAAAAATTTAGCTTCAAAAAACATTTTGGTTGCTGGGCAGCATTTTTTCTGACCGCGGAGTCACGCGTTTTCTTCCCCAGGCACCAAAAAGGCTCGATTTTTAAAAAGTGGAAGCAACACCATTTTTAGACATGGAATTTCATCCCGAAACTCATCCTGGTGTCCGTTTTTGCATTTGGCTTCAAAAAAAAAAATTTAGCTTCAAAAAACATTTTGGTTCCTGGGCAGCATTTTTTCTGACCGCGGAGTCACGCGTTTTCTTCCCCAGGCACCAAAAAGGCTCGATTTTTAAAAAGTGGAAGCAACACCATTTTTAGACATGGAATTTCATCCCGAAACTCATCCTGGTGTCCGTTTTTGCATTTGGCTTCAAAAAAAAAATTTAGCTTCAAAAAACATTTTGGTTGCTGGGCAGCATTTTTTCTGACCGCGGAGTCACGCGTTTTCTTCCCCAGGCACCAAAAAGGCTCGATTTTTAAAAAGTGGAAGCAACACCATTTTTAGACATGGAATTTCATCCCGAAACTCATCCTGGTGTCCGTTTTTGCATTTGGCTTCAAAAAAAAAAATTAGCTTCAAAAAACATTTTGGTTCCTGGGCAGTATTTTTTCTGACCGCGGAGTCACGCGTTTTCTTCCCCAGGCACCAAAAAGGCTCAATTTTTAAAAAGTGGAAGCAACACCATTTTTAGACATGGAATTTCATCCCGAAACTCATCCTGGTGTCCGTTTTTGCATTTGGCTTCAAAAAAAAAATTTAGCTTCAAAAAACATTTTGGTTGCTGGGCAGCATTTTTTCTGACCGCGGAGTCACGCGTTTTCTTCCCCAGGCACCAAAAAGGCTCGATTTTTAAAAAGTGGAAGCAACACCATTTTTAGACATGGAATTTCATCCCGAAACTCATCCTGGTGTCCGTTTTTGCATTTGGCTTCAAAAAAAAAAATTTAGCTTCAAAAAACATTTTGGTTCCTGGGCAGCATTTTCCTGACCGCGGAGTCACGCGTTTTCTTCCCCAGGCACCAAAAAGGCTCGATTTTTAAAAAGTGGAAGCAACACCATTTTTAGACATGGAATTTCATCCCGAAACTCATCCTGGTGTCCGTTTTTGCATTTGGCTTCAAAAAAAAAATTTAGCTTCAAAAAACATTTTGGTTGCTGGGCAGCATTTTTTCTGACCGCGGAGTCACGCGTTTTCTTCCCCAGGCACCAAAAAGGCTCGATTTTTAAAAAGTGGAAGCAACACCATTTTTAGACATGGAATTTCATCCCGAAACTCATCCTGGTGTCCGTTTTTGCATTTGGCTTCAAAAAAAAAAATTAGCTTCAAAAAACATTTTGGTTCCTGGGCAGTATTTTTTCTGACCGCGGAGTCACGCGTTTTCTTCCCCAGGCACCA
Source organism: Pituophis catenifer annectens (assembly GCF_029215685.1). Lineage (NCBI taxonomy): Eukaryota > Metazoa > Chordata > Lepidosauria > Squamata > Colubridae > Pituophis > Pituophis catenifer. The sequence goes on along the minus strand of NW_027256896.1, from coordinate 14,306,284 downwards.
AAAAGGCTCGATTTTTAAAACGTGGAAGCAACACCATTTTTAGACATGGAATTTCATCCCGAAACTCATCCTGGTGTCCGTTTTTGCATTTGGCTTCAAAAAAAAAATTTAGCTTCAAAAAACATTTTGGTTCCTGGGCAGCATTTTTTCTGACCGCGGAGTCACGCGTTTTCTTCCCCAGGCACCAAAAAGGCTCGATTTTTAAAAAGTGGAAGCAACACCATTTTTAGACATGGAATTTCATCCCGAAACTCATCCTGGTGTCCGTTTTTGCATTTGGCTTCAAAAAAAAAAATTTAGCTTCAAAAAACATTTTGGTTCCTGGGCAGCATTTTCCTGACCGCGGAGTCACGCGTTTTCTTCCCCAGGCACCAAAAAGGCTCGATTTTTAAAAAGTGGAAGCAACACCATTTTTAGACATGGAATTTCATCCCGAAATTCATCCTGGTGTCCGTTTTTGCATTTGGCTTCAAAAAAAAAATTTAGCTTCAAAAAACATTTTGGTTGCTGGGCAGCATTTTTTCTGACCGCAGAGTCACGCGTTTTCTTCCCCAGGCACCAAAAAGGCTCAATTTTTAAAAAGTGGAAGCAACACCATTTTTAGACATGGAATTTCATCCTGAAACTCATCCTGGTGTCCGTTTTTGCATTTGGCTTCAAAAAAAAAAATTTAGCTTCAAAAAACATTTTGGTTCCTGGGCAGCATGTTTTCTGACAGCGGAGTCATGCCTTTTCTTCCCCAGGCACCAAAAAGGCTCAATTTTTAAAAAGTGGAAGCAACACCATTTTTAGACATGGAATTTCATCCCGAAACTCATCCTGGTGTCCGTTTTTGCATTTGGCTTCAAAAAAAAAATTTAGCTTCAAAAAACATTTTGGTTCCTGGGCAGCATTTTTTCTGACCGCGGAGTCACGCGTTTTCTTCCCCAGGCACCAAAAAGGCTCGATTTTTAAAAAGTGGAAGCAACACCATTTTTAGACATGGAATTTCATCCCGAAACTCATCCTGGTGTCCGTTTTTGCATTTGGCTTCAAAAAAAAAATTTAGCTTCAAAAAACATTTTGGTTCCTGGGCAGCATTTTTTCTGACCGCAGAGTCACGCGTTTTCTTCCCCAGGCAACAAAAAGGCTCAATTTTTAAAAACTGGAAGCAACACCATTTTTAGACATGGAATTTCATCCCGAAACTCATCCTGGTGTCCGTTTTTGCATTTGGCTTCAAAAAAAAAATTTAGCTTCAAAAAACATTTTGGTTGCTGGGCAGCATTTTTTCTGAATGCGGAGTCACGCGTTTTCTTCCCCAGGCACCAAAAAGGCTCGATTTTTAAAAAGTGGAAGCAACACCATTTTTAGACATGGAATTTCATCCCGAAACTCATCCTGGTGTCCGTTTTTGCATTTGGCTTCAAAAAAAAAAATTTAGCTTCAAAAAACATTTTGGTTCCTGGGCAGCATTTTTTCTGACCGCGGAGTCACGCGTTTTCTTCCCCAGGCACCAAAAAGGCTCAATTTTTAAAAAGTGGAAGCAACACCATTTTTAGACATGGAATTTCATCCCGAAACTCATCCTGGTGTCCGTTTTTGCATTTGGCTTCAAAAAAAAAATTTAGCTTCAAAAAACATTTTGGTTCCTGGGCAGCATTTTTTCTGACTGCGGAGTCACGCGTTTTCTTCCCCAGGCACCAAAAAGGCTTGATTTTTAAAAAGTGGAAGCAAAACCATTTTTAGACATTGAATTTCATCCTGAAACTCATCCTGGTGTCCGTTTTTGCATTTGGCTTAAAAAAAAAAATTAGCTTCAAAAACATTTTGGTTCCTGGGCAGCATTTTTTATGACCGCGGAGTCACGCGTTTTCTTCCCCAGGCACCAAAAAGGCTCGATTTTTAAAAAGTGGAAGCAACACCATTTTTAGACATGGAATTTCATCCCGAAACTCATCCTGGTGTCCGTTTTTAAATTTGGCTTCAAAAAAAAAAATTTAGCTTCAAAAAACATTTTGGTTCCTGGGCAGCATTTTCCTGACCGCGGAGTCACGCGTTTTCTTCCCCAGGCACCAAAAAGGCTCGATTTTTAAAAAGTGGAAGCAACACCATTTTTAGACATGGAATTTCATCCCGAAACTCATCCTGGTGTCCGTTTTTGCATTTGGCTTCAAAAAAAAAATTTAGCTTCAAAAAACATTTTGGTTCCTGGGCAGTATTTTTTCTGACCGCGGAGTCACGCGTTTTCTTCCCCAGGCACCAAAAAGGCTCGATTTTTAAAAAGTGGAAGCAACACCATTTTTAGACATGGAATTTCATCCCGAAACTCATCCTGGTGTCCGTTTTTGCATTTGGCTTCAAAAAAAAAAATTTAGCTTCAAAAAACATTTTGGTTCCTGGGCAGCATTTTTTCTGACCGCGGAGTCACGCGTTTTCTTCCCCAGGCACCAAAAAGGCTCAATTTTTAAAAAGTGGAAGCAACACCATTTTTAGACATGGAATTTCATCCCGAAACTCATCCTGGTGTCCGTTTTTGCATTTGGCTTCAAAAAAAAAATTTAGCTTCAAAAAACATTTTGGTTCCTGGGCAGCATTTTTTCTGACTGCGGAGTCACGCGTTTTCTTCCCCAGGCACCAAAAAGGCTTGATTTTTAAAAAGTGGAAGCAAAACCATTTTTAGACATTGAATTTCATCCCGAAACTCATCCTGGTGTCCGTTTTTGCATTTGGCTTAAAAAAAAAAATTAGCTTCAAAAACATTTTGGTTCCTGGGCAGCATTTTTTCTGACCGCGGAGTCACGCGTTTTCTTCCCCAGGCACCAAAAAGGCTCGATTTTTGAAAAGTGGAAGCAACACCATTTTTAGACATGGAATTTCATCCCGAAACTCATCCTGGTGTCCGTTTTTGCATTTGGCTTCAAAAAAAAAAATTTAGCTTCAAAAAACATTTTGGTTCCTGGGCAGCATTTTCCTGACCGCGGAGTCACGCGTTTTCTTCCCCAGGCACCAAAAAGGCTCGATTTTTAAAAAGTGGAAGCAACACCATTTTTAGACATGGAATTTCATCCCGAAACTCATCCTGGTGTCCGTTTTTGCATTTGGCTTCAAAAAAAAAATTTAGCTTCAAAAAACATTTTGGTTGCTGGGCAGCATTTATTCTTACCGCGGAGTCACGCGTTTTCTTCCCCAGGCACCAAAAAGGCTCAATTTTTAAAAAGTGGAAGCAACACCATTTTTAGACATGGAATTTCATCCCGAAACTCATCCTGGTGTCCGTTTTTGCATTTGGCTTCAAAAAAAAAAATTAGCTTCAAAAAACATTTTGGTTCCTGGGCAGCATTTTTTCTGACCGCGGAGTCACGCGTTTTCTTCCCCAGGCACCAAAAAGGCTCGATTTTTAAAAAGTGGAAGCAACACCATTTTTAGACATGGAATTTCATCCCGAAACTCATCCTGGTGTCCGTTTTTGCATTTGGCTTCAAAAAAAAAATTTAGCTTCAAAAAACATTTTGGTTGCTGGGCAGCATTTTTTCTGACCGCGGAGTCACGCGTTTTCTTCCCCAGGCACCAAAAAGGCTCGATTTTTAAAAAGTGGAAGCAACACCATTTTTAGACATGGAATTTCATCCCGAAACTCATCCTGGTGTCCGTTTTTGCATTTGGCTTGAAAAAAAAAATTAGCTTCAAAAACATTTTGGTTCCTGGGCAGCATTTTTTTTGACCGCGGAGTCACGCGTTTTCTTCCCCAGGCACCAAAAAGGCTCGATTTTTAAAAGCTGGAAGCAACACCATTTTTAGACATGGAATTTCATCCCGAAACTCATCCTGGTGTCCGTTTTTGCATTTGGCTTCAAAAAAAAAATTTAGCTTCAAAAAACATTTTGGTTGCTGGTCAGCATTTTTTCTGACCGCGGAGTCACGCGTTTTCTTCCCCAGGCACCAAAAAGGCTCGATTTTTAAAAAGTGGAAGCAACACCATTTTTAGACATGGAATTTCATCCCGAAACTCATCCTGGTGTCCGTTTTTGCATTTGGCTTAAAAAAAAAATTTAGCTTCAAAAAACATTTTGGTTCCTGGGCAGCATTTTTTCTGACCGCGGAGTCACGCGTTTTCTTCCCCAGGCACCAAAAAGGCTCGATTTTTAAAAAGTGGAAGCAACATCATTTTTAGACATGGAATTTCATCCCGAAACTCATCCTGGTCTCCGTTTTTGCATTTGGCTTCAAAAAAAAAAAATTTAGCTTCAAAAAACATTTTGGTTCCTGGGCAGCATTTTCCTGACCGCGGAGTCACGCGTTTTCTTCCCCAGGCACCAAAAAGGCTCGATTTTTAAAAAGTGGAAGCAATACCATTTTTAGACATGGAATTTCATCCCGAAACTCATCCTGGTGTCCGTTTTTGCATTTGGCTTCAAAAAAAAAATTTAGCTTCAAAAAACATTTTGGTTGCTGGGCAGCATTTTTTCTGACCGCGGAGTCACGCGTTTTCTTCCCCAGGCACCAAAAAGGCTCGATTTTTAAAAAGTGGAAGCAACACCATTTTTAGACATGGAATTTCATCCCGAAACTCATCCTGGTGTCCGTTTTTGCATTTGGCTTCAAAAAAAAAATTTAGCTTCAAAAAACATTTTGGTTCCTGGGCAGCATTTTTTCTGACCGCGGAGTCACGCGTTTTCTTCCCCAGGCACCAAAAAGGCTCGATTTTTAAAAAGTGGAAGCAACACCATTTTTAGACATGGAATTTCATCCCGAAACTCATCCTGGTCTCCGTTTTTGCATTTGGCTTCAAAAAAAAAATTTAGCTTCAAAAAACATTTTGGTTGCTGGGCAGCATTTTTTCTGACCGCGGAGTCACGCGTTTTCTTACCCAGGCACCAAAAAGGCTCGATTTTTAAAAAGTGGAAGCAACACCATTTTTAGACATGGAATTTCATCCCGAAACTCATCCTGGTGTCCGTTTTTGCATTTGGCTTCAAAAAAAAAAATTTAGCTTCAAAAAACATTTTGGTTCCTGGGCAGCATTTTCCTGACCGCGGAGTCACGCGTTTTCTTCCCCAGGCACCAAAAAGGCTCGATTTTTAAAAAGTGGAAGCAACACCATTTTTAGACATGGAATTTCATCCTGAAACTCATCCTGGTGTCCGTTTTTGCATTTGGCTTCAAAAAAAAAATTTAGCTTCAAAAAACATTTTGGTTCCTGGGCAGCATGTTTTCTGACAGCGGAGTCATGCCTTTTCTTCCCCAGGCACCAAAAAGGCTCAATTTTTAAAAAGTGGAAGCAACACCATTTTTAGACATGGAATTTCATCCCGAAACTCATCCTGGTGTCCGTTTTTGCATTTGGCTTCAAAAAAAAATTTAGCTTCAAAAAACATTTTGGTTGCTGGGCAGCATTTTTTCTGAATGCGGAGTCACGCGTTTTCTTCCCCAGGCACCAAAAAGGCTCGATTTTTAAAAAGTGGAAGCAACACCATTTTTAGACATGGAATTTCATCCCGAAACTCATCCTGGTGTCCGTTTTTGCATTTGGCTTCAAAAAAAAAATTTAGCTTCAAAAAACATTTTGGTTGCTGGGCAGCATTTTTTCTGACCGCGGAGTCACGCGTTTTCTTCCCCAGGCACCAAAAAGGCTCAATTTTTAAAAAGTGGAAGCAACACCATTTTTAGACATGGAATTTCATCCCGAAACTCATCCTGGTGTCCGTTTTTGCATTTGGCTTGAAAAAAAAAATTAGCTTCAAAAACATTTTGGTTCCTGGGCAGCATTTTTTTTGACCGCGGAGTCACGCGTTTTCTTCCCCAGGCACCAAAAAGGCTCGATTTTTAAAAGCTGGAAGCAACACCATTTTTAGACATGGAATTTCATCCCGAAACTCATCCTGGTGTCCGTTTTTGCATTTGGCTTCAAAAAAAAAATTTAGCTTCAAAAAACATTTTGGTTGCTGGTCAGCATTTTTTCTGACCGCGGAGTCACGCGTTTTCTTCCCCAGGCACCAAAAAGGCTCGATTTTTAAAAAGTGGAAGCAACACCATTTTTAGACATGGAATTTCATCCCGAAACTCATCCTGGTGTCCGTTTTTGCATTTGGCTTAAAAAAAAAATTTAGCTTCAAAAAACATTTTGGTTCCTGGGCAGCATTTTTTCTGACCGCGGAGTCACGCGTTTTCTTCCCCAGGCACCAAAAAGGCTCGATTTTTAAAAAGTGGAAGCAACATCATTTTTAGACATGGAATTTCATCCCGAAACTCATCCTGGTCTCCGTTTTTGCATTTGGCTTCAAAAAAAAAAAATTTAGCTTCAAAAAACATTTTGGTTCCTGGGCAGCATTTTCCTGACCGCGGAGTCACGCGTTTTCTTCCCCAGGCACCAAAAAGGCTCGATTTTTAAAAAGTGGAAGCAACACCATTTTTAGACATGGAATTTCATCCCGAAACTCATCCTGGTGTCCGTTTTTGCATTTGGCTTCAAAAAAAAAATTTAGCTTCAAAAAACATTTTGGTTGCTGGGCAGCATTTTTTCTGACCGCGGAGTCACGCGTTTTCTTCCCCAGGCACCAAAAAGGCTCAATTTTTAAAAAGTGGAAGCAACACCATTTTTAGACATGGAATTTCATCCCGAAACTCATCCTGGTGTCCGTTTTTGCATTTGGCTTGAAAAAAAAAATTAGCTTCAAAAACATTTTGGTTCCTGGGCAGCATTTTTTTTGACCGCGGAGTCACGCGTTTTCTTCCCCAGGCACCAAAAAGGCTCGATTTTTAAAAGCTGGAAGCAACACCATTTTTAGACATGGAATTTCATCCCGAAACTCATCCTGGTGTCCGTTTTTGCATTTGGCATCAAAAAAAAAATTTAGCTTCAAAAAACATTTGGGTTGCTGGTCAGTATTTTTTCTGACCGCGGAGTCACGCGTTTTCTTCCCCAGGCACCAAAAAGGCTCGATTTTTAAAAAGTGGAAGCAACACCATTTTTAGACATGGAATTTCATCCCGAAACTCATCCTGGTGTCCGTTTTTGCATTTGGCTTAAAAAAAAAATTTAGCTTCAAAAAACATTTTGGTTCCTGGGCAGCATTTTTTCTGACCGCGGAGTCACGCGTTTTCTTCCCCAGGCACCAAAAAGGCTCGATTTTTAAAAAGTGGAAGCAACATCATTTTTAGACATGGAATTTCATCCCGAAACTCATCCTGGTCTCCGTTTTTGCATTTGGCTTCAAAAAAAAAAAATTTAGCTTCAAAAAACATTTTGGTTCCTGGGCAGCATTTTCCTGACCGCGGAGTCACGCGTTTTCTTCCCCAGGCACCAAAAAGGCTCGATTTTTAAAAAGTGGAAGCAATACCATTTTTAGACATGGAATTTCATCCCGAAACTCATCCTGGTGTCCGTTTTTGCATTTGGCTTCAAAAAAAAAATTTAGCTTCAAAAAACATTTTGGTTGCTGGGCAGCATTTTTTCTGACCGCGGAGTCACGCGTTTTCTTCCCCAGGCACCAAAAAGGCTCAATTTTTAAAAAGTGGAAGCAACACCATTTTTAGACATGGAATTTCATCCTGAAACTCATCCTGGTGTCCGTTTTTGCATTTGGCTTCAAAAAAAAAATTTAGCTTCAAAAAACATTTTGGTTCCTGGGCAGCATGTTTTCTGACAGCGGAGTCATGCCTTTTCTTCCCCAGGCACCAAAAAGGCTCAATTTTTAAAAAGTGGAAGCAACACCATTTTTAGACATGGAATTTCATCCCGAAACTCATCCTGGTGTCCGTTTTTGCATTTGGCTTCAAAAAAAAAATTTAGCTTCAAAAAACATTTTGGTTGCGGGGCAGCATTTTTTCTGAATGCGGAGTCACGCGTTTTCTTCCCCAGGCACCAAAAAGGCTCGATTTTTAAAAAGTGGAAGCAACACCATTTTTAGACATGGAATTTGATCCCGAAACTCATCCTGGTGTCCGTTTTTGCATTTGGCTTCAAAAAAAAAAATTTAGCTTCAAAAAACATTTTGGTTCCTGGGCAGTATTTTTTCTGACCGCGGAGTCACGCGTTTTCTTCCCCAGGCACCAAAAAGGCTCGATTTTTAAAAAGTGGAAGCAACACCATTTTTAGACATGGAATTTCATCCCGAAACTCATCCTGGTGTCCGTTTTTGCATTTGGCTTCAAAAAAAAAAATTTAGCTTCAAAAAACATTTTGGTTCCTGGGCAGCATTTTTTCTGACCGCGGAGTCACGCGTTTTCTTCCCCAGGCACCAAAAAGGCTCGATTTTTAAAAAGTGGAAGCAACACCATTTTTAGACATGGAATTTCATCCCGAAACTCATCCTGGTGTCCGTTTTTGCATTTGGCTTCAAAAAAAAAAAATTTAGCTTCAAAAAACATTTTGGTTCCTGGGCAGCATTTTCCTGACCGCGGAGTCACGCGTTTTCTTCCCCAGGCACCAAAAAGGCTCGATTTTTAAAAAGTGGAAGCAATACCATTTTTAGACATGGAATTTCATCCCGAAACTCATCCTGGTGTCCGTTTTTGCATTTGGCTTCAAAAAAAAAATTTAGCTTCAAAAAACATTTTGGTTGCTGGGCAGCATTTTTTCTGACCGCGGAGTCACGCGTTTTCTTCCCCAGGCACCAAAAAGGCTCAATTTTTAAAAAGTGGAAGCAACACCATTTTTAGACATGGAATTTCATCCTGAAACTCATCCTGGTGTCCGTTTTTGCATTTGGCTTCAAAAAAAAAATTTAGCTTCAAAAAACATTTTGGTTCCTGGGCAGCATGTTTTCTGACAGCGGAGTCATGCCTTTTCTTCCCCAGGCACCAAAAAGGCTCAATTTTTAAAAAGTGGAAGCAACACCATTTTTAGACATGGAATTTCATCCCGAAACTCATCCTGGTGTCCGTTTTTGCATTTGGCTTCAAAAAAAAAATTTAGCTTCAAAAAACATTTTGGTTGCGGGGCAGCATTTTTTCTGAATGCGGAGTCACGCGTTTTCTTCCCCAGGCACCAAAAAGGCTCGATTTTTAAAAAGTGGAAGCAACACCATTTTTAGACATGGAATTTGATCCCGAAACTCATCCTGGTGTCCGTTTTTGCATTTGGCTTCAAAAAAAAAAATTTAGCTTCAAAAAACATTTTGGTTCCTGGGCAGTATTTTTTCTGACCGCGGAGTCACGCGTTTTCTTCCCCAGGCACCAAAAAGGCTCGATTTTTAAAAAGTGGAAGCAACACCATTTTTAGACATGGAATTTCATCCCGAAACTCATCCTGGTGTCCGTTTTTGCATTTGGCTTCAAAAAAAAAAATTTAGCTTCAAAAAACATTTTGGTTCCTGGGCAGCATTTTTTCTGACCGCGGAGTCACGCGTTTTCTTCCCCAGGCACCAAAAAGGCTCGATTTTTAAAAAGTGGAAGCAACACCATTTTTAGACATGGAATTTCATCCCGAAACTCATCCTGGTGTCCGTTTTTGCATTTGGCTTCAAAAAAAAAAATTAGCTTCAAAAAACATTTTGGTTCCTGGGCAGCATTTTTTCTGACCGCGGAGTCACGCGTTTTCTTCCCCAGGCACCAAAAAGGCTCGATTTTTAAAAAGTGGAAGCAACACCATTTTTAGACATGGAATTTCATCCTGAAACTCATCCTGGTGTCCGTTTTTGCATTTGGCTTCAAAAAAAAAATTTAGCTTCAAAAAACATTTTGGTTGCTGGGCAGCATTTTTTCTGACCGCGGAGTCACGCGTTTTCTTCCCCAGGCACCAAAAAGGCTCGATTTTTAAAAAGTGGAAGCAACACCATTTTTAGACATGGAATTTCATCCCGAAACTCATCCTGGTGTCCGTTTTTGCATTTGGCTTCAAAAAAAAAAATTAGCTTCAAAAAACATTTTGGTTCCTGGGCAGTATTTTTTCTGACCGCGGAGTCACGCGTTTTCTTCCCCAGGCACCAAAAAGGCTCGATTTTTAAAAAGTGGAAGCAACACCATTTTTAGACATGGAATTTCATCCCGAAACTCATCCTGGTGTCCGTTTTTGCATTTGGCTTCAAAAAAAAAATTTAGCTTCAAAAAACATTTTGGTTGCTGGGCAGCATTTTTTCTGACCGCGGAGTCACGCGTTTTCTTCCCCAGGCACCAAAAAGGCTCGATTTTTAAAAAGTGGAAGCAACACCATTTTTAGACATGGAATTTCATCCCGAAACTCATCCTGGTGTCCGTTTTTGCATTTGGCTTCAAAAAAAAAAATTTAGCTTCAAAAAACATTTTGGTTCCTGGGCAGCATTTTTTCTGACCGCGGAGTCACGCGTTTTCTTCCCCAGGCACCAAAAAGGCTCGATTTTTAAAAAGTGGAAGCAACACCATTTTTAGACATGGAATTTCATCCCGAAACTCATCCTGGTGTCCGTTTTTGCATTTGGCTTCAAAAAAAAAATTTAGCTTCAAAAAACATTTTGGTTGCTGGGCAGCATTTTTTCTGACCGCGGAGTCACGCGTTTTCTTCCCCAGGCACCAAAAAGGCTCGATTTTTAAAAAGTGGAAGCAACACCATTTTTAGACATGGAATTTCATCCCGAAACTCATCCTGGTGTCCGTTTTTGCATTTGGCTTCAAAAAAAAAAATTAGCTTCAAAAAACATTTTGGTTCCTGGGCAGTATTTTTTCTGACCGCGGAGTCACGCGTTTTCTTCCCCAGGCACCAAAAAGGCTCGATTTTTAAAAAGTGGAAGCAACACCATTTTTAGACATGGAATTTCATCCCGAAACTCATCCTGGTGTCCGTTTTTGCATTTGGCTTCAAAAAAAAAATTTAGCTTCAAAAAACATTTTGGTTGCTGGGCAGCATTTTTTCTGACCGCGGAGTCACGCGTTTTCTTCCCCAGGCACCAAAAAGGCTCGATTTTTAAAAAGTGGAAGCAACACCATTTTTAGACATGGAATTTCATCCCGAAACTCATCCTGGTGTCCGTTTTTGCATTTGGCTTCAAAAAAAAAAATTTAGCTTCAAAAAACATTTTGGTTCCTGGGCAGCATTTTCCTGACCGCGGAGTCACGCGTTTTCTTCCCCAGGCACCAAAAAGGCTCGATTTTTAAAAAGTGGAAGCAACACCATTTTTAGACATGGAATTTCATCCCGAAACTCATCCTGGTGTCCGTTTTTGCATTTGGCTTCAAAAAAAAAATTTAGCTTCAAAAAACATTTTGGTTGCTGGGCAGCATTTTTTCTGACCGCAGAGTCACGCGTTTTCTTCCCCAGGCACCAAAAAGGCTCAATTTTTAAAAAGTGGAAGCAACACCATTTTTAGACATGGAATTTCATCCTGAAACTCATCCTGGTGTCCGTTTTTGCATTTGGCTTCAAAAAAAAAAATTTAGCTTCAAAAAACATTTTGGTTCCTGGGCAGCATGTTTTCTGACAGCGGAGTCATGCCTTTTCTTCCCCAGGCACCAAAAAGGCTCAATTTTTAAAAAGTGGAAGCAACACCATTTTTAGACATGGAATTTCATCCCGAAACTCATCCTGGTGTCCGTTTTTGCATTTGGCTTCAAAAAAAAAATTTAGCTTCAAAAAACATTTTGGTTCCTGGGCAGCATTTTTTCTGACCGCGGAGTCACGCGTTTTCTTCCCCAGGCACCAAAAAGGCTCGATTTTTAAAAAGTGGAAGCAACACCATTTTTAGACATGGAATTTCATCCCGAAACTCATCCTGGTGTCCGTTTTTGCATTTGGCTTCAAAAAAAAAATTTAGCTTCAAAAAACATTTTGGTTGCTGGGCAGCATTTTTTCTGACCGCGGAGTCACGCGTTTTCTTCCCCAGGCACCAAAAAGGCTCGATTTTTAAAAAGTGGAAGCAACACCATTTTTAGACATGGAATTTCATCCCGAAACTCATCCTGGTGTCCGTTTTTGCATTTGGCTTCAAAAAAAAAAATTAGCTTCAAAAAACATTTTGGTTCCTGGGCAGTATTTTTTCTGACCGCGGAGTCACGCGTTTTCTTCCCCAGGCACCAAAAAGGCTCGATTTTTAAAACGTGGAAGCAACACCATTTTTAGACATGGAATTTCATCCCGAAACTCATCCTGGTGTCCGTTTTTGCATTTGGCTTCAAAAAAAAAATTTAGCTTCAAAAAACATTTTGGTTGCTGGGCAGCATTTTTTCTGAGCGCGGAGTCACGCGTTTTCTTCCCCAGGCACCAAAAAGGCTCGATTTTTAAAAAGTGGAAGCAACACCATTTTTAGACATGGAATTTCATCCCGAAACTCATCCTGGTGTCCGTTTTTGCATTTGGCTTCAAAAAAAAAAATTTAGCTTCAAAAAACATTTTGGTTCCTGGGCAGCATTTTCCTGACCGCGGAGTCACGCGTTTTCTTCCCCAGGCACCAAAAAGGCTCGATTTTTAAAAAGTGGAAGCAACACCATTTTTAGACATGGAATTTCATCCCGAAACTCATCCTGGTGTCCGTTTTTGCATTTGGCTTCAAAAAAAAAATTTAGCTTCAAAAAACATTTTGGTTGCTGGGCAGCATTTTTTCTGACCGCAGAGTCACGCGTTTTCTTCCCCAGGCACCAAAAAGGCTCAATTTTTAAAAAGTGGAAGCAACACCATTTTTAGACATGGAATTTCATCCTGAAACTCATCCTGGTGTCCGTTTTTGCATTTGGCTTCAAAAAAAAAAATTTAGCTTCAAAAAACATTTTGGTTCCTGGGCAGCATGTTTTCTGACAGCGGAGTCATGCCTTTTCTTCCCCAGGCACCAAAAAGGCTCAATTTTTAAAAAGTGGAAGCAACACCATTTTTAGACATGGAATTTCATCCCGAAACTCATCCTGGTGTCCGTTTTTGCATTTGGCTTCAAAAAAAAAATTTAGCTTCAAAAAACATTTTGGTTCCTGGGCAGCATTTTTTCTGACCGCGGAGTCACGCGTTTTCTTCCCCAGGCACCAAAAAGGCTCGATTTTTAAAAAGTGGAAGCAACACCATTTTTAGACATGGAATTTCATCCCGAAACTCATCCTGGTGTCCGTTTTTGCATTTGGCTTCAAAAAAAAAATTTAGCTTCAAAAAACATTTTGGTTCCTGGGCAGCATTTTTTCTGACCGCAGAGTCACGCGTTTTCTTCCCCAGGCAACAAAAAGGCTCAATTTTTAAAAAGTGGAAGCAACACCATTTTTAGACATGGAATTTCATCCCGAAACTCATCCTGGTGTCCGTTTTTGCATTTGGCTTCAAAAAAAAAATTTAGCTTCAAAAAACATTTTGGTTGCTGGGCAGCATTTTTTCTGAATGCGGAGTCACGCGTTTTCTTCCCCAGGCACCAAAAAGGCTCGATTTTTAAAAAGTGGAAGCAACACCATTTTTAGACATGGAATTTCATCCCGAAACTCATCCTGGTGTCCGTTTTTGCATTTGGCTTCAAAAAAAAAAATTTAGCTTCAAAAAACATTTTGGTTCCTGGGCAGCATTTTTTCTGACCGCGGAGTCACGCGTTTTCTTCCCCAGGCACCAAAAAGGCTCAATTTTTAAAAAGTGGAAGCAACACCATTTTTAGACATGGAATTTCATCCCGAAACTCATCCTGGTGTCCGTTTTTGCATTTGGCTTCAAAAAAAAAATTTAGCTTCAAAAAACATTTTGGTTCCTGGGCAGCATTTTTTCTGACTGCGGAGTCACGCGTTTTCTTCCCCAGGCACCAAAAAGGCTTGATTTTTAAAAAGTGGAAGCAAAACCATTTTTAGACATTGAATTTCATCCTGAAACTCATCCTGGTGTCCGTTTTTGCATTTGGCTTAAAAAAAAAAATTAGCTTCAAAAACATTTTGGTTCCTGGGCAGCATTTTTTATGACCGCGGAGTCACGCGTTTTCTTCCCCAGGCACCAAAAAGGCTCGATTTTTAAAAAGTGGAAGCAACACCATTTTTAGACATGGAATTTCATCCCGAAACTCATCCTGGTGTCCGTTTTTAAATTTGGCTTCAAAAAAAAAAATTTAGCTTCAAAAAACATTTTGGTTCCTGGGCAGCATTTTCCTGACCGCGGAGTCACGCGTTTTCTTCCCCAGGCACCAAAAAGGCTCGATTTTTAAAAAGTGGAAGCAACACCATTTTTAGACATGGAATTTCATCCCGAAACTCATCCTGGTGTCCGTTTTTGCATTTGGCTTCAAAAAAAAAATTTAGCTTCAAAAAACATTTTGGTTCCTGGGCAGTATTTTTTCTGACCGCGGAGTCACGCGTTTTCTTCCCCAGGCACCAAAAAGGCTCGATTTTTAAAAAGTGGAAGCAACACCATTTTTAGACATGGAATTTCATCCCGAAACTCATCCTGGTGTCCGTTTTTGCATTTGGCTTCAAAAAAAAAAATTTAGCTTCAAAAAACATTTTGGTTCCTGGGCAGCATTTTTTCTGACCGCGGAGTCACGCGTTTTCTTCCCCAGGCACCAAAAAGGCTCAATTTTTAAAAAGTGGAAGCAACACCATTTTTAGACATGGAATTTCATCCCGAAACTCATCCTGGTGTCCGTTTTTGCATTTGGCTTCAAAAAAAAAATTTAGCTTCAAAAAACATTTTGGTTCCTGGGCAGCATTTTTTCTGACTGCGGAGTCACGCGTTTTCTTCCCCAGGCACCAAAAAGGCTTGATTTTTAAAAAGTGGAAGCAAAACCATTTTTAGACATTGAATTTCATCCCGAAACTCATCCTGGTGTCCGTTTTTGCATTTGGCTTAAAAAAAAAAATTAGCTTCAAAAACATTTTGGTTCCTGGGCAGCATTTTTTCTGACCGCGGAGTCACGCGTTTTCTTCCCCAGGCACCAAAAAGGCTCGATTTTTGAAAAGTGGAAGCAACACCATTTTTAGACATGGAATTTCATCCCGAAACTCATCCTGGTGTCCGTTTTTGCATTTGGCTTCAAAAAAAAAAATTTAGCTTCAAAAAACATTTTGGTTCCTGGGCAGCATTTTCCTGACCGCGGAGTCACGCGTTTTCTTCCCCAGGCACCAAAAAGGCTCGATTTTTAAAAAGTGGAAGCAACACCATTTTTAGACATGGAATTTCATCCCGAAACTCATCCTGGTGTCCGTTTTTGCATTTGGCTTCAAAAAAAAAATTTAGCTTCAAAAAACATTTTGGTTGCTGGGCAGCATTTATTCTTACCGCGGAGTCACGCGTTTTCTTCCCCAGGCACCAAAAAGGCTCAATTTTTAAAAAGTGGAAGCAACACCATTTTTAGACATGGAATTTCATCCCGAAACTCATCCTGGTGTCCGTTTTTGCATTTGGCTTCAAAAAAAAAAATTAGCTTCAAAAAACATTTTGGTTCCTGGGCAGCATTTTTTCTGACCGCGGAGTCACGCGTTTTCTTCCCCAGGCACCAAAAAGGCTCGATTTTTAAAAAGTGGAAGCAGCACCATTTTTAGACATGGAATTTCATCCCGAAACTCATCCTGGTGTCCGTTTTTGCATTTGGCTTCAAAAAAAAAATTTAGCTTCAAAAAACATTTTGGTTGCTGGGCAGCATTTTTTCTGACCGCGGAGTCACGCGTTTTCTTCCCCAGGCACCAAAAAGGCTCGATTTTTAAAAAGTGGAAGCAACACCATTTTTAGACATGGAATTTCATCCCGAAACTCATCCTGGTGTCCGTTTTTGCATTTGGCTTGAAAAAAAAAATTAGCTTCAAAAACATTTTGGTTCCTGGGCAGCATTTTTTTTGACCGCGGAGTCACGCGTTTTCTTCCCCAGGCACCAAAAAGGCTCGATTTTTAAAAGCTGGAAGCAACACCATTTTTAGACATGGAATTTCATCCCGAAACTCATCCTGGTGTCCGTTTTTGCATTTGGCTTCAAAAAAAAAATTTAGCTTCAAAAAACATTTTGGTTGCTGGTCAGCATTTTTTCTGACCGCGGAGTCACGCGTTTTCTTCCCCAGGCACCAAAAAGGCTCGATTTTTAAAAAGTGGAAGCAACACCATTTTTAGACATGGAATTTCATCCCGAAACTCATCCTGGTGTCCGTTTTTGCATTTGGCTTAAAAAAAAAATTTAGCTTCAAAAAACATTTTGGTTCCTGGGCAGCATTTTTTCTGACCGCGGAGTCACGCGTTTTCTTCCCCAGGCACCAAAAAGGCTCGATTTTTAAAAAGTGGAAGCAACATCATTTTTAGACATGGAATTTCATCCCGAAACTCATCCTGGTCTCCGTTTTTGCATTTGGCTTCAAAAAAAAAAAATTTAGCTTCAAAAAACATTTTGGTTCCTGGGCAGCATTTTCCTGACCGCGGAGTCACGCGTTTTCTTCCCCAGGCACCAAAAAGGCTCGATTTTTAAAAAGTGGAAGCAATACCATTTTTAGACATGGAATTTCATCCCGAAACTCATCCTGGTGTCCGTTTTTGCATTTGGCTTCAAAAAAAAAATTTAGCTTCAAAAAACATTTTGGTTGCTGGGCAGCATTTTTTCTGACCGCGGAGTCACGCGTTTTCTTCCCCAGGCACCAAAAAGGCTCAATTTTTAAAAAGTGGAAGCAACACCATTTTTAGACATGGAATTTCATCCTGAAACTCATCCTGGTGTCCGTTTTTGCATTTGGCTTCAAAAAAAAAATTTAGCTTCAAAAAACATTTTGGTTCCTGGGCAGCATGTTTTCTGACAGCGGAGTCATGCCTTTTCTTCCCCAGGCACCAAAAAGGCTCAATTTTTAAAAAGTGGAAGCAACACCATTTTTAGACATGGAATTTCATCCCGAAACTCATCCTGGTGTCCGTTTTTGCATTTGGCTTCAAAAAAAAAATTTAGCTTCAAAAAACATTTTGGTTGCGGGGCAGCATTTTTTCTGAATGCGGAGTCACGCGTTTTCTTCCCCAGGCACCAAAAAGGCTCGATTTTTAAAAAGTGGAAGCAACACCATTTTTAGACATGGAATTTGATCCCGAAACTCATCCTGGTGTCCGTTTTTGCATTTGGGTTCAAAAAAAAAAATTTAGCTTCAAAAAACATTTTGGTTCCTGGGCAGTATTTTTTCTGACCGCGGAGTCACGCGTTTTCTTCCCCAGGCACCAAAAAGGCTCGATTTTTAAAAAGTGGAAGCAACACCATTTTTAGACATGGAATTTCATCCCGAAACTCATCCTGGTGTCCGTTTTTGCATTTGGCTTCAAAAAAAAAATTTAGCTTCAAAAAACATTTTGGTTCCTGGGCAGCATTTTTTCTGACCGCGGAGTCACGCGTTTTCTTCCCCAGGCACCAAAAAGGCTCGATTTTTAAAAAGTGGAAGCAACACCATTTTTAGACATGGAATTTCATCCCGAAACTCATCCTGGTTTCCGTTTTTGCATTTGGCTTCAAAAAAAAAATTAGCTTCAAAAAACATTTTGGTTCCTGGGCAGCATTTTTTCTGACCGCGGAGTCACGCGTTTTCTTCCCCAGGCACCAAAAAGGCTCGATTTTTAAAAAGTGGAAGCAACACCATTTTTAGACATGGAATTTCATCCCGAAACTCATCCTGGTGTCCGTTTTTGCATTTGGCTTCAAAAAAAAAATTTAGCTTCAAAAAACATTTTGGTTGCTGGGCAGCATTTTTTCTGACCGCGGAGTCACGCGTTTTCTTCCCCAGGCACCAAAAAGGCTCGATTTTTAAAAAGTGGAAGCAACACCATTTTTAGACATGGAATTTCATCCCGAAACTCATCCTGGTGTCCGTTTTTGCATTTGGCTTCAAAAAAAAAAATTAGCTTCAAAAAACATTTTGGTTCCTGGGCAGTATTTTTTCTGACCGCGGAGTCACGCGTTTTCTTCCCCAGGCACCAAAAAGGCTCGATTTTTAAAAAGTGGAAGCAACACCATTTTTAGACATGGAATTTCATCCCGAAACTCATCCTGGTGTCCGTTTTTGCATTTGGCTTCAAAAAAAAAATTTAGCTTCAAAAAACATTTTGGTTGCTGGGCAGCATTTTTTCTGACCGCGGAGTCACGCGTTTTCTTCCCCAGGCACCAAAAAGGCTCGATTTTTAAAAAGTGGAAGCAACACCATTTTTAGACATGGAATTTCATCCCGAAACTCATCCTGGTGTCCGTTTTTGCATTTGGCTTCAAAAAAAAAAATTTAGCTTCAAAAAACATTTTGGTTGCTGGGCAGCATTTTCCTGACCGCGGAGTCACGCGTTTTCTTCCCCAGGCACCAAAAAGGCTCGATTTTTAAAAAGTGGAAGCAACACCATTTTTAGACATGGAATTTCATCCCGAAACTCATCCTGGTGTCCGTTTTTGCATTTGGCTTCAAAAAAAAAATTTAGCTTCAAAAAACATTTTGGTTGCTGGGCAGCATTTTTTCTGACCGCAGAGTCACGCGTTTTCTTCCCCAGGCACCAAAAAGGCTCAATTTTTAAAAAGTGGAAGCAACACCATTTTTAGACATGGAATTTCATCCTGAAACTCATCCTGGTGTCCGTTTTTGCATTTGGCTTCAAAAAAAAAAATTTAGCTTCAAAAAACATTTTGGTTCCTGGGCAGCATGTTTTCTGACAGCGGAGTCATGCCTTTTCTTCCCCAGGCACCAAAAAGGCTCAATTTTTAAAAAGTGGAAGCAACACCATTTTTAGACATGGAATTTCATCCCGAAACTCATCCTGGTGTCCGTTTTTGCATTTGGCTTCAAAAAAAAAATTTAGCTTCAAAAAACATTTTGGTTCCTGGGCAGCATTTTTTCTGACCGCGGAGTCACGCGTTTTCTTCCCCAGGCACCAAAAAGGCTCAATTTTTAAAAACTGGAAGCAACACCATTTTTAGACATGGAATTTCATCCCGAAACTCATCCTGGTGTCCGTTTTTGCATTTGGCTTCAAAAAAAAATTTAGCTTCAAAAAACATTTTGGTTGCTGGGCAGCATTTTTTCTGAATGCGGAGTCACGCGTTTTCTTCCCCAGGCACCAAAAAGGTTCGATTTTTAAAAAGTGGAAGCAACACCATTTTTAGACATGGAATTTCATCCCGAAACTCATCCTGGTGTCCGTTTTTGCATTTGGCTTCAAAAAAAAAAATTTAGCTTCAACATACATTTTGGTTCCTGGGCAGCATTTTTTCTGACCGCGGAGTCACGCGTTTTCTTCCCCAGGCACCAAAAAGGCTCAATTTTTAAAAAGTGGAAGCAACACCATTTTTAGACATGGAATTTCATCCCGAAACTCATCCTGGTGTCCGTTTTTGCATTTGGCTTCAAAAAAAAAATTTAGCTTCAAAAAACATTTTGGTTCCTGGGCAGCATTTTTTCTGACTGCGGAGTCACGCGTTTTCTTCCCCAGGCACCAAAAAGGCTTGATTTTTAAAAAGTGGAAGCAAAACCATTTTTAGACATTGAATTTCATCCTGAAACTCATCCTTGTGTCCGTTTTTGCATTTGGCTTAAAAAAAAAAATTAGCTTCAAAAACATTTTGGTTCCTGGGCAGCATTTTTTCTGACCGCGGAGTCACGCGTTTTCTTCCCCAGGCACCAAAAAGGCTCGATTTTTAAAAAGTGGAAGCAACACCATTTTTAGACATGGAATTTCATCCCGAAACTCATCCTGGTGTCCGTTTTTAAATTTGGCTTCAAAAAAAAAAATTTAGCTTCAAAAAACATTTTGGTTCCTGGGCAGCATTTTCCTGACCGCGGAGTCACGCGTTTTCTTCCCCAGGCACCAAAAAGGCTCGATTTTTAAAAAGTGGAAGCAACACCATTTTTAGACATGGAATTTCATCCCGAAACTCATCCTGGTGTCCGTTTTTGCATTTGGCTTCAAAAAAAAAATTTAGCTTCAAAAAACATTTTGGTTCCTGGGCAGTATTTTTTCTGACCGCGGAGTCACGCGTTTTCTTCCCCAGGCACCAAAAAGGCTCGATTTTTAAAAAGTGGAAGCAACACCATTTTTAGACATGGAATTTCATCCCGAAACTCATCCTGGTGTCCGTTTTTGCATTTGGCTTCAAAAAAAAAAATTTAGCTTCAAAAAACATTTTGGTTCCTGGGCAGCATTTTTTCTGACCGCGGAGTCACGCGTTTTCTTCCCCAGGCACCAAAAAGGCTCAATTTTTAAAAAGTGGAAGCAACACCATTTTTAGACATGGAATTTCATCCCGAAACTCATCCTGGTGTCCGTTTTTGCATTTGGCTTCAAAAAAAAAATTTAGCTTCAAAAAACATTTTGGTTCCTGGGCAGCATTTTTTCTGACTGCGGAGTCACGCGTTTTCTTCCCCAGGCACCAAAAAGGCTTGATTTTTAAAAAGTGGAAGCAAAACCATTTTTAGACATTGAATTTCATCCCGAAACTCATCCTGGTGTCCGTTTTTGCATTTGGCTTAAAAAAAAAAATTAGCTTCAAAAACATTTTGGTTCCTGGGCAGCATTTTTTCTGACCGCGGAGTCACGCGTTTTCTTCCCCAGGCACCAAAAAGGCTCGATTTTTGAAAAGTGGAAGCAACACCATTTTTAGACATGGAATTTCATCCCGAAACTCATCCTGGTGTCCGTTTTTGCATTTGGCTTCAAAAAAAAAAATTTAGCTTCAAAAAACATTTTGGTTCCTGGGCAGCATTTTCCTGACCGCGGAGTCACGCGTTTTCTTCCCCAGGCACCAAAAAGGCTCGATTTTTAAAAAGTGGAAGCAACACCATTTTTAGACATGGAATTTCATCCCGAAACTCATCCTGGTATCCGTTTTTGCATTTGGCTTCAAAAAAAAATTTAGCTTCAAAAAACATTTTGGTTGCTGGGCAGCATTTATTCTTACCGCGGAGTCACGCGTTTTCTTCCCCAGGCACCAAAAAGGCTCAATTTTTAAAAAGTGGAAGCAACACCATTTTTAGACATGGAATTTCATCCCGAAACTCATCCTGGTGTCCGTTTTTGCATTTGGCTTCAAAAAAAAAAATTAGCTTCAAAAAACATTTTGGTTCCTGGGCAGCATTTTTTCTGACCGCGGAGTCACGCGTTTTCTTCCCCAGGCACCAAAAAGGCTCGATTTTTAAAAAGTGGAAGCAACACCATTTTTAGACATGGAATTTCATCCCGAAACTCATCCTGGTGTCCGTTTTTGCATTTGGCTTCAAAAAAAAAATTTAGCTTCAAAAAACATTTTGGTTGCTGGGCAGCATTTTTTCTGACCGCGGAGTCACGCGTTTTCTTCCCCAGGCACCAAAAAGGCTCGATTTTTAAAAAGTGGAAGCAACACCATTTTTAGACATGGAATTTCATCCCGAAACTCATCCTGGTGTCCGTTTTTGCATTTGGCTTCAAAAAAAAAATTTAGCTTCAAAAAACATTTTGGTTCCTGGGCAGCATTTTTTCTGACTGCGGAGTCACGCGTTTTCTTCCCCAGGCACCAAAAAGGCTTGATTTTTAAAAAGTGGAAGCAAAACCATTTTTAGACATTGAATTTCATCCCGAAACTCATCCTGGTGTCCGTTTTTGCATTTGGCTTAAAAAAAAAATTAGCTTCAAAAACATTTTGGTTCCTGGGCAGCATTTTTTCTGACCGCGGAGTCACGCGTTTTCTTCCCCAGGCACCAAAAAGGCTCGATTTTTGAAAAGTGGAAGCAACACCATTTTTAGACATGGAATTTCATCCCGAAACTCATCCTGGTGTCCGTTTTTGCATTTGGCTTCAAAAAAAAAAATTTAGCTTCAAAAAACATTTTGGTTCCTGGGCAGCATTTTCCTGACCGCGGAGTCACGCGTTTTCTTCCCCAGGCACCAAAAAGGCTCGATTTTTAAAAAGTGGAAGCAACACCATTTTTAGACATGGAATTTCATCCCGAAACTCATCCTGGTGTCCGTTTTTGCATTTGGCTTCAAAAAAAAAATTTAGCTTCAAAAAACATTTTGGTTGCTGGGCAGCATTTATTCTTACCGCGGAGTCACGCGTTTTCTTCCCCAGGCACCAAAAAGGCTCAATTTTTAAAAAGTGGAAGCAACACCATTTTTAGACATGGAATTTCATCCCGAAACTCATCCTGGTGTCCGTTTTTGCATTTGGCTTCAAAAAAAAAAATTAGCTTCAAAAAACATTTTGGTTCCTGGGCAGCATTTTTTCTGACCGCGGAGTCACGCGTTTTCTTCCCCAGGCACCAAAAAGGCTCGATTTTTAAAAAGTGGAAGCAACACCATTTTTAGACATGGAATTTCATCCCGAAACTCATCCTGGTGTCCGTTTTTGCATTTGGCTTCAAAAAAAAAATTTAGCTTCAAAAAACATTTTGGTTGCTGGGCAGCATTTTTTCTGACCGCGGAGTCACGCGTTTTCTTCCCCAGGCACCAAAAAGGCTCGATTTTTAAAAAGTGGAAGCAACACCATTTTTAGACATGGAATTTCATCCCGAAACTCATCCTGGTGTCCGTTTTTGCATTTGGCTTCAAAAAAAAAAATTAGCTTCAAAAAACATTTTGGTTCCTGGGCAGTATTTTTTCTGACCGCGGAGTCACGCGTTTTCTTCCCCAGGCACCAAAAAGGCTCGATTTTTAAAAAGTGGAAGCAACACCATTTTTAGACATGGAATTTCATCCCGAAACTCATCCTGGTGTCCGTTTTTGCATTTGGCTTCAAAAAAAAAAATTTAGCTTCAAAAAACATTTTGGTTCCTGGGCAGCATTTTCCTGACCGCGGAGTCACGCGTTTTCTTCCCCAGGCACCAAAAAGGCTCGATTTTTAAAAAGTGGAAGCAACACCATTTTTAGACATGGAATTTCATCCCGAAACTCATCCTGGTGTCCGTTTTTGCATTTGGCTTCAAAAAAAAAATTTAGCTTCAAAAAACATTTTGGTTGCTGGGCAGCATTTTTTCTGACCGCAGAGTCACGCGTTTTCTTCCCCAGGCACCAAAAAGGCTCAATTTTTAAAAAGTGGAAGCAACACCATTTTTAGACATGGAATTTCATCCTGAAACTCATCCTGGTGTCCGTTTTTGCATTTGGCTTCAAAAAAAAAAATTTAGCTTCAAAAAACATTTTGGTTCCTGGGCAGCATGTTTTCTGACAGCGGAGTCATGCCTTTTCTTCCCCAGGCACCAAAAAGGCTCAATTTTTAAAAAGTGGAAGCAACACCATTTTTAGACATGGAATTTCATCCCGAAACTCATCCTGGTGTCCGTTTTTGCATTTGGCTTCAAAAAAAAAATTTAGCTTCAAAAAACATTTTGGTTCCTGGGCAGCATTTTTTCTGACCGCGGAGTCACGCGTTTTCTTCCCCAGGCACCAAAAAGGCTCGATTTTTAAAAAGTGGAAGCAACACCATTTTTAGACATGGAATTTCATCCCGAAACTCATCCTGGTGTCCGTTTTTGCATTTGGCTTCAAAAAAAAAATTTAGCTTCAAAAAACATTTTGGTTCCTGGGCAGCATTTTTTCTGACCGCAGAGTCACGCGTTTTCTTCCCCAGGCAACAAAAAGGCTCAATTTTTAAAAACTGGAAGCAACACCATTTTTAGACATGGAATTTCATCCCGAAACTCATCCTGGTGTCCGTTTTTGCATTTGGCTTCAAAAAAAAAATTTAGCTTCAAAAAACATTTTGGTTGCTGGGCAGCATTTTTTCTGAATGCGGAGTCACGCGTTTTCTTCCCCAGGCACCAAAAAGGCTCGATTTTTAAAAAGTGGAAGCAACACCATTTTTAGACATGGAATTTCATCCCGAAACTCATCCTGGTGTCCGTTTTTGCATTTGGCTTCAAAAAAAAAATTTAGCTTCAAAAAACATTTTGGTTCCTGGGCAGCATTTTTTCTGACTGCGGAGTCACGCGTTTTCTTCCCCAGGCACCAAAAAGGCTTGATTTTTAAAAAGTGGAAGCAAAACCATTTTTAGACATTGAATTTCATCCTGAAACTCATCCTGGTGTCCGTTTTTGCATTTGGCTTAAAAAAAAAAATTAGCTTCAAAAACATTTTGGTTCCTGGGCAGCATTTTTTCTGACCGCGGAGTCACGCGTTTTCTTCCCCAGGCACCAAAAAGGCTCGATTTTTAAAAAGTGGAAGCAACACCATTTTTAGACATGGAATTTCATCCCGAAACTCATCCTGGTGTCCGTTTTTAAATTTGGCTTCAAAAAAAAAAATTTAGCTTCAAAAAACATTTTGGTTCCTGGGCAGCATTTTCCTGACCGCGGAGTCACGCGTTTTCTTCCCCAGGCACCAAAAAGGCTCGATTTTTAAAAAGTGGAAGCAACACCATTTTTAGACATGGAATTTCATCCCGAAACTCATCCTGGTGTCCGTTTTTGCATTTGGCTTCAAAAAAAAAATTTAGCTTCAAAAAACATTTTGGTTCCTGGGCAGTATTTTTTCTGACCGCGGAGTCACGCGTTTTCTTCCCCAGGCACCAAAAAGGCTCGATTTTTAAAAAGTGGAAGCAACACCATTTTTAGACATGGAATTTCATCCCGAAACTCATCCTGGTGTCCGTTTTTGCATTTGGCTTCAAAAAAAAAAATTTAGCTTCAAAAAACATTTTGGTTCCTGGGCAGCATTTTTTCTGACCGCGGAGTCACGCGTTTTCTTCCCCAGGCACCAAAAAGGCTCAATTTTTAAAAAGTGGAAGCAACACCATTTTTAGACATGGAATTTCATCCCGAAACTCATCCTGGTGTCCGTTTTTGCATTTGGCTTCAAAAAAAAAATTTAGCTTCAAAAAACATTTTGGTTCCTGGGCAGCATTTTTTCTGACTGCGGAGTCACGCGTTTTCTTCCCCAGGCACCAAAAAGGCTTGATTTTTAAAAAGTGGAAGCAAAACCATTTTTAGACATTGAATTTCATCCCGAAACTCATCCTGGTGTCCGTTTTTGCATTTGGCTTAAAAAAAAAAATTAGCTTCAAAAACATTTTGGTTCCTGGGCAGCATTTTTTCTGACCGCGGAGTCACGCGTTTTCTTCCCCAGGCACCAAAAAGGCTCGATTTTTGAAAAGTGGAAGCAACACCATTTTTAGACATGGAATTTCATCCCGAAACTCATCCTGGTGTCCGTTTTTGCATTTGGCTTCAAAAAAAAAAATTTAGCTTCAAAAAACATTTTGGTTCCTGGGCAGCATTTTCCTGACCGCGGAGTCACGCGTTTTCTTCCCCAGGCACCAAAAAGGCTCGATTATTTAAAAAGTGGAAGCAACACCATTTTTAGACATGGAATTTCATCCCGAAACTCATCCTGGTGTCCGTTTTTGCATTTGGCTTCAAAAAAAAAATTTAGCTTCAAAAACATTTTGGTTGCTGGGCAGCATTTATTCTTACCGCGGAGTCACGCGTTTTCTTCCCCAGGCACCAAAAAGGCTCAATTTTTAAAAAGTGGAAGCAACACCATTTTTAGACATGGAATTTCATCCTGAAACTCATCCTGGTGTCCGTGTTTGCATTTGGCTTCAAAAAAAAAATTTAGCTTCAAAAAACATTTTGGTTCCTGGGCAGCATTTTTTCTGACCGCGGAGTCACGCGTTTTCTTCCCCAGGCACCAAAAAGGCTCGATTTTTAAAAAGTGGAAGCAACACCATTTTTAGACATGGAATTTCATCCCGAAACTCATCCTGGTGTCCGTTTTTGCATTTGGCTTCAAAAAAAAAATTTAGCTTCAAAAAACATTTTGGTTCCTGGGCAGCATTTTTTCTGACCGCGGAGTCACGCGTTTTCTTCCCCAGGCACCAAAAAGGCTCAATTTTTAAAAAGTGGAAGCAACACCATTTTTAGACATGGAATTTCATCCTGAAACTCATCCTGGTGTCCGTGTTTGCATTTGGCTTCAAAAAAAAAATTTAGCTTCAAAAAACATTTTGGTTCCTGGGCAGCATTTTTTCTGACCGCGGAGTCACGCGTTTTCTTCCCCAGGCACCAAAAAGGCTCGATTTTTAAAAAGTGGAAGCAACACCATTTTTAGACATGGAATTTCATCCCGAAACTCATCCTGGTGTCCGTTTTTGCATTTGGCTTCAAAAAAAAAATTTAGCTTCAAAAAACATTTTGGTTCCTGGGCAGCATTTTTTCTGACCGCGGAGTCACGCGTTTTCTTCCCCAGGCACCAAAAAGGCTCAATTTTTAAAAAGTGGAAGCAACACCATTTTTAGAAATGGAATTTCATCCCGAAACTCATCCTGGTGTCCGTTTTTGCATTTGGCTTCAAAAAAAAAATTTAGCTTCAAAAAACATTTTGGTTCCTGGGCAGCATTTTTTCTGACTGCGGAGTCACGCGTTTTCTTCCCCAGGCACCAAAAAGGCTTGATTTTTAAAAAGTGGAAGCAAAACCATTTTTAGACATTGAATTTCATCCCGAAACTCATCCTGGTGTCCGTTTTTGCATTTGGCTTAAAAAAAAAAATTAGCTTCAAAAACATTTTGGTTCCTGGGCAGCATTTTTTCTGACCGCGGAGTCACGCGTTTTCTTCCCCAGGCACCAAAAAGGCTCGATTTTTAAAAAGTGGAAGCAACACCATTTTTAGACATGGAATTTCATCCCGAAACTCATCCTGGTGTCCGTTTTTGCATTTGGCTTCAAAAAAAAAATTTAGCTTCAAAAAACATTTTGGTTCCTGGGCAGCATTTTCCTGACCGCGGAGTCACGCGTTTTCTTCCCCAGGCACCAAAAAGGCTCGATTTTTAAAAAGTGGAAGCAACACCATTTTTAGACATGGAATTTCATCCCGAAACTCATCCTGGTGTCCGTTTTTGCATTTGGCTTCAAAAAAAAAATTTAGCTTCAAAAAACATTTTGGTTGCTGGGCAGCATTTATTCTTACCGCGGAGTCACGCGTTTTCTTCCCCAGGCACCAAAAAGGCTCAATTTTTAAAAAGTGGAAGCAACACCATTTTTAGACATGGAATTTCATCCTGAAACTCATCCTGGTGTCCGTGTTTGCATTTGGCTTCAAAAAAAAAATTTAGCTTCAAAAAACATTTTGGTTCCTGGGCAGAATTTTTTCTGACTGCGGAGTCACGCGTTTTCTTCCCCAGGCACCAAAAAGGCTCGATTTTTAAAAAGTGGAAGCAACACCATTTTTAGACATGGAATTTCATCCCGAAACTCATCCTGGTGTCCGTTTTTGCATTTGGCTTCAAAAAAAAAATTTAGCTTCAAAAAACATTTTGGTTCCTGGGCAGCATTTTTTCTGACCGCGGAGTCACGCGTTTTCTTCCCCAGGCACCAAAAAGGCTCAATTTTTAAAAAGTGGAAGCAACACCATTTTTAGACATGGAATTTCATCCCGAAACTCATCCTGGTGTCCGTTTTTGCATTTGGCTTCAAAAAAAAAATTTAGCTTCAAAAAACATTTTGGTTCCTGGGCAGCATTTTTTCTGACTGCGGAGTCACGCGTTTTCTTCCCCAGGCACCAAAAAGGCTCGATTTTTAAAAAGTGGAAGCAACACCATTTTTAGACATGGAATTTCATCCCGAAACTCATCCTGGTGTTCGTTTTTGCATTTGGCTTCAAAAAAAAAAATTTAGCTTCAAAAAACATTTTGGTTCCTGGGCAGCATTTTTTCTGACCGCGGAGTCACGCGTTTTCTTCCCCAGGCACCAAAAAGGCTCAATTTTTAAAAAGTGGAAGCAACACCATTTTTAGACATGGAATTTCATCCCGAAACTCATCCTGGTGTCCGTTTTTGCATTTGGCTTCAAAAAAAAAATTTAGCTTCAAAAAACATTTTGGTTCCTGGGCAGCATTTTTTCTGACTGCGGAGTCACGCGTTTTCTTCCCCAGGCACCAAAAAGGCTCGATTTTTAAAAAGTGGAAGCAACACCATTTTTAGACATGGAATTTCATCCCGAAACTCATCCTGGTGTTCGTTTTTGCATTTGGCTTCAAAAAAAAAAATTTAGCTTCAAAAAACATTTTGGTTCCTGGGCAGCATTTTTTCTGACCGCGGAGTCACGCGTTTTCTTCCCCAGGCACCAAAAAGGCTCAATTTTTAAAAAGTGGAAGCAACACCATTTTTAGACATGGAATTTCATCCTGAAACTCATCGTGGTGTCCGTTTTTGCATTTGGCTTGAAAAAAAAAATTAGCTTCAAAAAACAATTTAGTTCCTGGGCAGCATTTTTTCTGACAGCGGAGTCATGCCTTTTCTTCCCCAGACACCAAAAAGGCTCGATTTTTAAAAAGTGGAAGCAACACCATTTTTAGACATGGAATTTCATCCCGAAACTCATCCTGGTGTCCGTTTTGGCATTTGGCTTCAAAAAAAAATTTAGCTTCAAAAAACATTTTGGTTGCTGGGCAGCATTTTTTCTGACTGCGGAGTCACGCGTTTTCTTCCCCAGGCACCAAAAAGGCTCGATTTTTAAAAAGTGGAAGCAACACCATTTTTAGACATGGAATTTCATCCCGAAACTCATCCTGGTGTCCGTTTTGGCATTTGGCTTCAAAAAAAAAATTTAGCTTCAAAAAACATTTTGGTTCCTGGGCAGCATTTTTTCTGACCGCGGAGTCACGCGTTTTCTTCCCCAGGCACCAAAAAGGCTCGATTTTTAAAAAGTGGAAGCAACACCATTTTTAGACATGGAATTTCATCCCGAAACTCATCCTGGTGTCCGTTTTTGCATTTGGCTTCAAAAAAAAAATTTAGCTTCAAAAAACATTTTGGTTCCAGGGCAGCATTTTTTCTGACCGCGGAGTCACGCGTTTTCTTCCCCAGGCACCAAAAAGGCTCGATTTTTAAAAAGTGGAAGCAACACCATTTTTAGACATGGAATTTCATCCTGAAACTAATCCTGGTGTCCGTTTTTGCATTTGGCTTCAAAAAAAAAAATTCAGCTTCAAAAAACATTTTGGTTCATGGGCAGCATTTTTTCTGACTGCGGAGTCACGCGTTTTCTTCCCCAGGCACCAAAAAGGCTCGATTTTTAAAAAGTGGAAGCAACACCATTTTTAGACATGGAATTTCATCCTGAAACTAATCCTGGTGTCCGTTTTTGCATTTGGCTTCAAAAAAAAAATTTAGCTTCAAAAAACATTTTGGTTGCTGGGCAGCATTTTTTCTGACCGCGGAGTCACGCGTTTTCTTCCCCAGGCACCAAAAAGGCTCGATTTTTAAAAAGTGGAAGCAACACCATTTTTAGACATGGAATTTCATCCCGAAACTCATCCTGGTGTCCGTTTTTGCATTTGGCTTCAAAAAAAAAAATTAGCTTCAAAAAACATTTTGGTTCCTGGGCAGTATTTTTTCTGACCGCGGAGTCACGCGTTTTCTTCCCCAGGCACCAAAAAGGCTCGATTTTTAAAAAGTGGAAGCAACACCATTTTTAGACATGGAATTTCATCCCGAAACTCATCCTGGTGTCCGTTTTTGCATTTGGCTTCAAAAAAAAAAATTTAGCTTCAAAAAACATTTTGGTTCCTGGGCAGCATTTTCCTGACCGCGGAGTCACGCGTTTTCTTCCCCAGGCACCAAAAAGGCTCGATTTTTAAAAAGTGGAAGCAACACCATTTTTAGACATGGAATTTCATCCCGAAACTCATCCTGGTGTCCGTTTTTGCATTTGGCTTCAAAAAAAAAATTTAGCTTCAAAAAACATTTTGGTTGCTGGGCAGCATTTTTTCTGACCGCAGAGTCACGCGTTTTCTTCCCCAGGCACCAAAAAGGCTCAATTTTTAAAAAGTGGAAGCAACACCATTTTTAGACATGGAATTTCATCCTGAAACTCATCCTGGTGTCCGTTTTTGCATTTGGCTTCAAAAAAAAAAATTTAGCTTCAAAAAACATTTTGGTTCCTGGGCAGCATGTTTTCTGACAGCGGAGTCATGCCTTTTCTTCCCCAGGCACCAAAAAGGCTCAATTTTTAAAAAGTGGAAGCAGCACCATTTTTAGACATGGAATTTCATCCCGAAACTCATCCTGGTGTCCGTTTTTGCATTTGGCTTCAAAAAAAAAATTTAGCTTCAAAAAACATTTTGGTTCCTGGGCAGCATTTTTTCTGACCGCGGAGTCACGCGTTTTCTTCCCCAGGCACCAAAAAGGCTCGATTTTTAAAAAGTGGAAGCAACACCATTTTTAGACATGGAATTTCATCCCGAAACTCATCCTGGTGTCCGTTTTTGCATTTGGCTTCAAAAAAAAAATTTAGCTTCAAAAAACATTTTGGTTCCTGGGCAGCATTTTTTCTGACCGCGGAGTCACGCGTTTTCTTCCCCAGGCACCAAAAAGGCTCGATTTTTAAAAAGTGGAAGCAACACCATTTTTAGACATGGAATTTCATCCCGAAACTCATCCTGGTGTCCGTTTTTGCATTTGGCTTCAAAAAAAAAATTTAGCTTCAAAAAACATTTTGGTTCCTGGGCAGCATTTTTTCTGACCGCAGAGTCACGCGTTTTCTTCCCCAGGCAACAAAAAGGCTCAATTTTTAAAAACTGGAAGCAACACCATTTTTAGACATGGAATTTCATCCCGAAACTCATCCTGGTGTCCGTTTTTGCATTTGGCTTCAAAAAAAAAATTTAGCTTCAAAAAACATTTTGGTTGCTGGGCAGCATTTTTTCTGAATGCGGAGTCACGCGTTTTCTTCCCCAGGCACCAAAAAGGCTCGATTTTTAAAAAGTGGAAGCAACACCATTTTTAGACATGGAATTTCATCCCGAAACTCATCCTGGTGTCCGTTTTTGCATTTGGCTTCAAAAAAAAAATTTAGCTTCAAAAAACATTTTGGTTCCTGGGCAGCATTTTTTCTGACTGCGGAGTCACGCGTTTTCTTCCCCAGGCACCAAAAAGGCTTGATTTTTAAAAAGTGGAAGCAAAACCATTTTTAGACATTGAATTTCATCCTGAAACTCATCCTGGTGTCCGTTTTTGCATTTGGCTTAAAAAAAAAAATTAGCTTCAAAAACATTTTGGTTCCTGGGCAGCATTTTTTCTGACCGCGGAGTCACGCGTTTTCTTCCCCAGGCACCAAAAAGGCTCGATTTTTAAAAAGTGGAAGCAACACCATTTTTAGACATGGAATTTCATCCCGAAACTCATCCTGGTGTCCGTTTTTAAATTTGGCTTCAAAAAAAAAAATTTAGCTTCAAAAAACATTTTGGTTCCTGGGCAGCATTTTCCTGACCGCGGAGTCACGCGTTTTCTTCCCCAGGCACCAAAAAGGCTCGATTTTTAAAAAGTGGAAGCAACACCATTTTTAGACATGGAATTTCATCCCGAAACTCATCCTGGTGTCCGTTTTTGCATTTGGCTTCAAAAAAAAAATTTAGCTTCAAAAAACATTTTGGTTCCTGGGCAGTATTTTTTCTGACCGCGGAGTCACGCGTTTTCTTCCCCAGGCACCAAAAAGGCTCGATTTTTAAAAAGTGGAAGCAACACCATTTTTAGACATGGAATTTCATCCCGAAACTCATCCTGGTGTCCGTTTTTGCATTTGGCTTCAAAAAAAAAAATTTAGCTTCAAAAAACATTTTGGTTCCTGGGCAGCATTTTTTCTGACCGCGGAGTCACGCGTTTTCTTCCCCAGGCACCAAAAAGGCTCAATTTTTAAAAAGTGGAAGCAACACCATTTTTAGACATGGAATTTCATCCCGAAACTCATCCTGGTGTCCGTTTTTGCATTTGGCTTCAAAAAAAAAATTTAGCTTCAAAAAACATTTTGGTTCCTGGGCAGCATTTTTTCTGACTGCGGAGTCACGCGTTTTCTTCCCCAGGCACCAAAAAGGCTTGATTTTTAAAAAGTGGAAGCAAAACCATTTTTAGACATTGAATTTCATCCCGAAACTCATCCTGGTGTCCGTTTTTGCATTTGGCTTAAAAAAAAAAATTAGCTTCAAAAACATTTTGGTTCCTGGGCAGCATTTTTTCTGACCGCGGAGTCACGCGTTTTCTTCCCCAGGCACCAAAAAGGCTCGATTTTTGAAAAGTGGAAGCAACACCATTTTTAGACATGGAATTTCATCCCGAAACTCATCCTGGTGTCCGTTTTTGCATTTGGCTTCAAAAAAAAAAATTTAGCTTCAAAAAACATTTTGGTTCCTGGGCAGCATTTTCCTGACCGCGGAGTCACGCGTTTTCTTCCCCAGGCACCAAAAAGGCTCGATTTTTAAAAAGTGGAAGCAACACCATTTTTAGACATGGAATTTCATCCCGAAACTCATCCTGGTGTCCGTTTTTGCATTTGGCTTCAAAAAAAAAATTTAGCTTCAAAAACATTTTGGTTGCTGGGCAGCATTTATTCTTACCGCGGAGTCACGCGTTTTCTTCCCCAGGCACCAAAAAGGCTCAATTTTTAAAAAGTGGAAGCAACACCATTTTTAGACATGGAATTTCATCCTGAAACTCATCCTGGTGTCCGTGTTTGCATTTGGCTTCAAAAAAAAAATTTAGCTTCAAAAAACATTTTGGTTCCTGGGCAGCATTTTTTCTGACCGCGGAGTCACGCGTTTTCTTCCCCAGGCACCAAAAAGGCTCGATTTTTAAAAAGTGGAAGCAACACCATTTTTAGACATGGAATTTCATCCCGAAACTCATCCTGGTGTCCCTTTTTGCATTTGGCTTCAAAAAAAAAATTTAGCTTCAAAAAACATTTTGGTTCCTGGGCAGCATTTTTTCTGACCGCGGAGTCACGCGTTTTCTTCCCCAGGCACCAAAAAGGCTCAATTTTTAAAAAGTGGAAGCAACACCATTTTTAGACATGGAATTTCATCCTGAAACTCATCCTGGTGTCCGTGTTTGCATTTGGCTTCAAAAAAAAAATTTAGCTTCAAAAAACATTTTGGTTCCTGGGCAGCATTTTTTCTGACCGCGGAGTCACGCGTTTTCTTCCCCAGGCACCAAAAAGGCTCGATTTTTAAAAAGTGGAAGCAACACCATTTTTAGACATGGAATTTCATCCCGAAACTCATCCTGGTGTCCGTTTTTGCATTTGGCTTCAAAAAAAAAATTTAGCTTCAAAAAACATTTTGGTTCCTGGGCAGCATTTTTTCTGACCGCGGAGTCACGCGTTTTCTTCCCCAGGCACCAAAAAGGCTCAATTTTTAAAAAGTGGAAGCAACACCATTTTTAGAAATGGAATTTCATCCCGAAACTCATCCTGGTGTCCGTTTTTGCATTTGGCTTCAAAAAAAAAATTTAGCTTCAAAAAACATTTTGGTTCCTGGGCAGCATTTTTTCTGACTGCGGAGTCACGCGTTTTCTTCCCCAGGCACCAAAAAGGCTTGATTTTTAAAAAGTGGAAGCAAAACCATTTTTAGACATTGAATTTCATCCCGAAACTCATCCTGGTGTCCGTTTTTGCATTTGGCTTAAAAAAAAAAATTAGCTTCAAAAACATTTTGGTTCCTGGGCAGCATTTTTTCTGACCGCGGAGTCACGCGTTTTCTTCCCCAGGCACCAAAAAGGCTCGATTTTTAAAAAGTGGAAGCAACACCATTTTTAGACATGGAATTTCATCCCGAAACTCATCCTGGTGTCCGTTTTTGCATTTGGCTTCAAAAAAAAAATTTAGCTTCAAAAAACATTTTGGTTCCTGGGCAGCATTTTCCTGACCGCGGAGTCACGCGTTTTCTTCCCCAGGCACCAAAAAGGCTCGATTTTTAAAAAGTGGAAGCAACACCATTTTTAGACATGGAATTTCATCCCGAAACTCATCCTGGTGTCCGTTTTTGCATTTGGCTTCAAAAAAAAAATTTGGCTTCAAAAAACATTTTGGTTGCTGGGCAGCATTTATTCTTACCGCGGAGTCACGCGTTTTCTTCCCCAGGCACCAAAAAGGCTCAATTTTTAAAAAGTGGAAGCAACACCATTTTTAGACATGGAATTTCATCCTGAAACTCATCCTGGTGTCCGTGTTTGCATTTGGCTTCAAAAAAAAAATTTAGCTTCAAAAAACATTTTGGTTCCTGGGCAGAATTTTTTCTGACTGCGGAGTCACGCGTTTTCTTCCCCAGGCACCAAAAAGGCTCGATTTTTAAAAAGTGGAAGCAACACCATTTTTAGACATGGAATTTCATCCCGAAACTCATCCTGGTGTCCGTTTTTGCATTTGGCTTCAAAAAAAAAATTTAGCTTCAAAAAACATTTTGGTTCCTGGGCAGCATTTTTTCTGACCGCGGAGTCACGCGTTTTCTTCCCCAGGCACCAAAAAGGCTCAATTTTTAAAAAGTGGAAGCAACACCATTTTTAGACATGGAATTTCATCCCGAAACTCATCCTGGTGTCCGTTTTTGCATTTGGCTTCAAAAAAAAAATTTAGCTTCAAAAAACATTTTGGTTCCTGGGCAGCATTTTTTCTGACTGCGGAGTCACGCGTTTTCTTCCCCAGGCACCAAAAAGGCTCGATTTTTAAAAAGTGGAAGCAACACCATTTTTAGACATGGAATTTCATCCCGAAACTCATCCTGGTGTTCGTTTTTGCATTTGGCTTCAAAAAAAAAAATTTAGCTTCAAAAAACATTTTGGTTCCTGGGCAGCATTTTTTCTGACCGCGGAGTCACGCGTTTTCTTCCCCAGGCACCAAAAAGGCTCAATTTTTAAAAAGTGGAAGCAACACCATTTTTAGACATGGAATTTCATCGTGAAACTCATCGTGGTGTCCGTTTTTGCATTTGGCTTGAAAAAAAAAATTAGCTTCAAAAAACAATTTAGTTCCTGGGCAGCATTTTTTCTGACAGCGGAGTCATGCCTTTTCTTCCCCAGACACCAAAAAGGCTCGATTTTTAAAAAGTGGAAGCAACACCATTTTTAGACATGGAATTTCATCCCGAAACTCATCCTGGTGTCCGTTTTGGCATTTGGCTTCAAAAAAAAATTTAGCTTCAAAAAACATTTTGGTTGCTGGGCAGCATTTTTTCTGACTGCGGAGTCACGCGTTTTCTTCCCCAGGCACCAAAAAGGCTCGATTTTTAAAAAGTGGAAGCAACACCATTTTTAGACCTGGAATTTCATCCCGAAACTCATCCTGGTGTCCGTTTTTGCATTTGGCTTCAAAAAAAAAATTTAGCTTCAAAAAAGCTTTTGGGTCCTGGGCACCATTTTTTCTGACCGCGGAGTCACGCGTTTTCTTCCCCAGGCACCAAAAAGGCTCGATTTTTAAAAAGTGGAAGCAACACCATTTTTAGACATGGAATTTCATCCCGAAACTCATCCTGGTGTCCGTTTTGGCATTTGGCTTCAAAAAAAAAATTTAGCTTCAAAAAACATTTTGGTTCCTGGGCAGCATTTTTTCTGACCGCGGAGTCACGCGTTTTCTTCCCCAGGCACCAAAAAGGCTCGATTTTTAAAAAGTGGAAGCAACACCATTTTTAGACATGGAATTTCATCCCGAAACTCATCCTGGTGTCCGTTTTTGCATTTGGCTTCAAAAAAAAAATTTAGCTTCAAAAAACATTTTGGTTCCAGGGCAGCATTTTTTCTGACCGCGGAGTCACGCGTTTTCTTCCCCAGGCACCAAAAAGGCTCGATTTTTAAAAAGTGGAAGCAACACCATTTTTAGACATGGAATTTCATCCTGAAACTAATCCTGGTGTCCGTTTTTGCATTTGGCTTCAAAAAAAAAAATTCAGCTTCAAAAAACATTTTGGTTCATGGGCAGCATTTTTTCTGACTGCGGAGTCACGCGTTTTCTTCCCCAGGCACCAAAAAGGCTCGATTTTTAAAAAGAGGAAGCAACACCATTTTTAGACATAGAATTTCATCCCGAAAGTCATCCTGGTGTCCGTTTTTGCATTTGGCTTGAAAAAAAAAAAGTTTAGCTTCAAAAAACATTTTGGTTGCTGGGCAGCATTTTTCCTGACCGCGGAGTCACGCGTTTTCTTCCCCAGGCACCAAAAAGGCTCGATTTTTAAAAACTGGAAGCAACACCATTTTTAGACATGGAATTTCATCCCGAAACTCATCCTGGTGTCCGTTTTTGCATTTGGCTTCAAAAAAAAAATTAGCTTCAAAAAACATTTTGGTTCCTGGGCAGCATTTTTTCTGACCGCGGAGTCACGCGTTTTCTTCCCAAGGCACCAAAAAGGCTCAATTTTTAAAAAGTGGAAGCAACACCATTTTTAGAAATGGAATTTCATCCCGAAACTCATCCTGGTGTCCGTTTTTGCATTTGGCTTCAAAAAAAAAATTTAGCTTCAAAAAACATTTTGGTTCCTGGGCAGCATTTTTTCTGACTGCGGAGTCACGCGTTTTCTTCCCCAGGCACCAAAAAGGCTTGATTTTTAAAAAGTGGAAGCAAAACCATTTTTAGACATTGAATTTCATCCCGAAACTCATCCTGGTGTCCGTTTTTGCATTTGGCTTAAAAAAAAAAATTAGCTTCAAAAACATTTTGGTTCCTGGGCAGCATTTTTTCTGACCGCGGAGTCACGCGTTTTCTTCCCCAGGCACCAAAAAGGCTCGATTTTTAAAAAGTGGAAGCAACACCATTTTTAGACATGGAATTTCATCCCGAAACTCATCCTGGTGTCCGTTTTTGCATTTGGCTTCAAAAAAAAAATTTAGCTTCAAAAAACATTTTGGTTCCTGGGCAGCATTTTCCTGACCGCGGAGTCACGCGTTTTCTTCCCCAGGCACCAAAAAGGCTCGATTTTTAAAAAGTGGAAGCAACACCATTTTTAGACATGGAATTTCATCCCGAAACTCATCCTGGTGTCCGTTTTTGCATTTGGCTTCAAAAAAAAAATTTAGCTTCAAAAAACATTTTGGTTGCTGGGCAGCATTTATTCTTGCCGCGGAGTCACGCGTTTTCTTCCCCAGGCACCAAAAAGGCTCAATTTTTAAAAAGTGGAAGCAACACCATTTTTAGACATGGAATTTCATCCTGAAACTCATCCTGGTGTCCGTGTTTGCATTTGGCTTCAAAAAAAAAATTTAGCTTCAAAAAACATTTTGGTTCCTGGGCAGAATTTTTTCTGACTGCGGAGTCACGCGTTTTCTTCCCCAGGCACCAAAAAGGCTCGATTTTTAAAAAGTGGAAGCAACACCATTTTTAGACATGGAATTTCATCCCGAAACTCATCCTGGTGTCCGTTTTTGCATTTGGCTTCAAAAAAAAAATTTAGCTTCAAAAAACATTTTGGTTCCTGGGCAGCATTTTTTCTGACCGCGGAGTCACGCGTTTTCTTCCCCAGGCACCAAAAAGGCTCAATTTTTAAAAAGTGGAAGCAACACCATTTTTAGACATGGAATTTCATCCCGAAACTCATCCTGGTGTCCGTTTTTGCATTTGGCTTCAAAAAAAAAATTTAGCTTCAAAAAACATTTTGGTTCCTGGGCAGCATTTTTTCTGACTGCGGAGTCACGCGTTTTCTTCCCCAGGCACCAAAAAGGCTCGATTTTTAAAAAGTGGAAGCAACACCATTTTTAGACATGGAATTTCATCCCGAAACTCATCCTGGTGTTCGTTTTTGCATTTGGCTTCAAAAAAAAAAATTTAGCTTCAAAAAACATTTTGGTTCCTGGGCAGCATTTTTTCTGACCGCGGAGTCACGCGTTTTCTTCCCCAGGCACCAAAAAGGCTCAATTTTTAAAAAGTGGAAGCAACACCATTTTTAGACATGGAATTTCATCCTGAAACTCATCGTGGTGTCCGTTTTTGCATTTGGCTTGAAAAAAAAAATTAGCTTCAAAAAACAATTTAGTTCCTGGGCAGCATTTTTTCTGACAGCGGAGTCACGCGTTTTCTTCCCCAGACACCAAAAAGGCTCGATTTTTAAAAAGTGGAAGCAACACCATTTTTAGACATGGAATTTCATCCCGAAACTCATCCTGGTGTCCGTTTTGGTATTTGGCTTCAAAAAAAAATTTAGCTTCAAAAAACATTTTGGTTGCTGGGCAGCATTTTTTCTGACTGCGGAGTCACGCGTTTTCTTCCCCAGGCACCAAAAAGGCTCGATTTTTAAAAAGTGGAAGCAACACCATTTTTAGACCTGGAATTTCATCCCGAAACTCATCCTGGTGTCCGTTTTTGCATTTGGCTTCAAAAAAAAAATTTAGCTTCAAAAAAGCTTTTGGGTCCTGGGCACCATTTTTTCTGACCGCGGAGTCACGCGTTTTCTTCCCCAGGCACCAAAAAGGCTCGATTTTTAAAAAGTGGAAGCAACACCATTTTTAGACATGGAATTTCATCCCGAAACTCATCCTGGTGTCCGTTTTGGCATTTGGCTTCAAAAAAAAAATTTAGCTTCAAAAAACATTTTGGTTCCTGGGCAGCATTTTTTCTGACCGCGGAGTCACGCGTTTTCTTCCCCAGGCACCAAAAAGGCTCGATTTTTAAAAAGTGGAAGCAACACCATTTTTAGACATGGAATTTCATCCCGAAACTCATCCTGGTGTCCGTTTTTGCATTTGGCTTCAAAAAAAAAATTTAGCTTCAAAAAACATTTTGGTTCCAGGGCAGCATTTTTTCTGACCGCGGAGTCACGCGTTTTCTTCCCCAGGCACCAAAAAGGCTCGATTTTTAAAAAGTGGAAGCAACACCATTTTTAGACATGGAATTTCATCCCGAAACTCATCCTGGTGTCCGTTTTTGCATTTGGCTTCAAAAAAAAAATTTAGCTTCAAAAAACATTTTGGTTGCTGGGCAGCATTTTTTCTGAATGCGGAGTCACGCGTTTTCTTCCCCAGGCACCAAAAAGGCTCGATTTTTAAAAAGTGGAAGCAACACCATTTTTAGACATGGAATTTCATCCCGAAACTCATCCTGGTGTCCGTTTTTGCATTTGGCTTCAAAAAAAAAATTTAGCTTCAAAAAACATTTTGGTTCCTGGGCAGCATTTTTTCTGACTGCGGAGTCACGCGTTTTCTTCCCCAGGCACCAAAAAGGCTTGATTTTTAAAAAGTGGAAGCAAAACCATTTTTAGACATTGAATTTCATCCTGAAACTCATCCTGGTGTCCGTTTTTGCATTTGGCTTAAAAAAAAAAATTAGCTTCAAAAACATTTTGGTTCCTGGGCAGCATTTTTTCTGACCGCGGAGTCACGCGTTTTCTTCCCCAGGCACCAAAAAGGCTCGATTTTTAAAAAGTGGAAGCAACACCATTTTTAGACATGGAATTTCATCCCGAAACTCATCCTGGTGTCCGTTTTTAAATTTGGCTTCAAAAAAAAAAATTTAGCTTCAAAAAACATTTTGGTTCCTGGGCAGCATTTTCCTGACCGCGGAGTCACGCGTTTTCTTCCCCAGGCACCAAAAAGGCTCGATTTTTAAAAAGTGGAAGCAACACCATTTTTAGACATGGAATTTCATCCCGAAACTCATCCTGGTGTCCGTTTTTGCATTTGGCTTCAAAAAAAAAATTTAGCTTCAAAAAACATTTTGGTTCCTGGGCAGTATTTTTTCTGACCGCGGAGTCACGCGTTTTCTTCCCCAGGCACCAAAAAGGCTCGATTTTTAAAAAGTGGAAGCAACACCATTTTTAGACATGGAATTTCATCCCGAAACTCATCCTGGTGTCCGTTTTTGCATTTGGCTTCAAAAAAAAAAATTTAGCTTCAAAAAACATTTTGGTTCCTGGGCAGCATTTTTTCTGACCGCGGAGTCACGCGTTTTCTTCCCCAGGCACCAAAAAGGCTCAATTTTTAAAAAGTGGAAGCAACACCATTTTTAGACATGGAATTTCATCCCGAAACTCATCCTGGTGTCCGTTTTTGCATTTGGCTTCAAAAAAAAAATTTAGCTTCAAAAAACATTTTGGTTCCTGGGCAGCATTTTTTCTGACTGCGGAGTCACGCGTTTTCTTCCCCAGGCACCAAAAAGGCTTGATTTTTAAAAAGTGGAAGCAAAACCATTTTTAGACATTGAATTTCATCCCGAAACTCATCCTGGTGTCCGTTTTTGCATTTGGCTTAAAAAAAAAAATTAGCTTCAAAAACATTTTGGTTCCTGGGCAGCATTTTTTCTGACCGCGGAGTCACGCGTTTTCTTCCCCAGGCACCAAAAAGGCTCGATTTTTGAAAAGTGGAAGCAACACCATTTTTAGACATGGAATTTCATCCCGAAACTCATCCTGGTGTCCGTTTTTGCATTTGGCTTCAAAAAAAAAAATTTAGCTTCAAAAAACATTTTGGTTCCTGGGCAGCATTTTCCTGACCGCGGAGTCACGCGTTTTCTTCCCCAGGCACCAAAAAGGCTCGATTTTTAAAAAGTGGAAGCAACACCATTTTTAGACATGGAATTTCATCCCGAAACTCATCCTGGTGTCCGTTTTTGCATTTGGCTTCAAAAAAAAAATTTAGCTTCAAAAACATTTTGGTTGCTGGGCAGCATTTATTCTTACCGCGGAGTCACGCGTTTTCTTCCCCAGGCACCAAAAAGGCTCAATTTTTAAAAAGTGGAAGCAACACCATTTTTAGACATGGAATTTCATCCTGAAACTCATCCTGGTGTCCGTGTTTGCATTTGGCTTCAAAAAAAAAATTTAGCTTCAAAAAACATTTTGGTTCCTGGGCAGCATTTTTTCTGACCGCGGAGTCACGCGTTTTCTTCCCCAGGCACCAAAAAGGCTCGATTTTTAAAAAGTGGAAGCAACACCATTTTTAGACATGGAATTTCATCCCGAAACTCATCCTGGTGTCCGTTTTTGCATTTGGCTTCAAAAAAAAAATTTAGCTTCAAAAAACATTTTGGTTCCTGGGCAGCATTTTTTCTGACCGCGGAGTCACGCGTTTTCTTCCCCAGGCACCAAAAAGGCTCAATTTTTAAAAAGTGGAAGCAACACCATTTTTAGACATGGAATTTCATCCTGAAACTCATCCTGGTGTCCGTGTTTGCATTTGGCTTCAAAAAAAAAATTTAGCTTCAAAAAACATTTTGGTTCCTGGGCAGCATTTTTTCTGACCGCGGAGTCACGCGTTTTCTTCCCCAGGCACCAAAAAGGCTCGATTTTTAAAAAGTGGAAGCAACACCATTTTTAGACATGGAATTTCATCCCGAAACTCATCCTGGTGTCCGTTTTTGCATTTGGCTTCAAAAAAAAAATTTAGCTTCAAAAAACATTTTGGTTCCTGGGCAGCATTTTTTCTGACCGCGGAGTCACGCGTTTTCTTCCCCAGGCACCAAAAAGGCTCAATTTTTAAAAAGTGGAAGCAACACCATTTTTAGAAATGGAATTTCATCCCGAAACTCATCCTGGTGTCCGTTTTTGCATTTGGCTTCAAAAAAAAAATTTAGCTTCAAAAAACATTTTGGTTCCTGGGCAGCATTTTTTCTGACTGCGGAGTCACGCGTTTTCTTCCCCAGGCACCAAAAAGGCTTGATTTTTAAAAAGTGGAAGCAAAACCATTTTTAGACATTGAATTTCATCCCGAAACTCATCCTGGTGTCCGTTTTTGCATTTGGCTTAAAAAAAAAAATTAGCTTCAAAAACATTTTGGTTCCTGGGCAGCATTTTTTCTGACCGCGGAGTCACGCGTTTTCTTCCCCAGGCACCAAAAAGGCTCGATTTTTAAAAAGTGGAAGCAACACCATTTTTAGACATGGAATTTCATCCCGAAACTCATCCTGGTGTCCGTTTTTGCATTTGGCTTCAAAAAAAAAATTTAGCTTCAAAAAACATTTTGGTTCCTGGGCAGCATTTTCCTGACCGCGGAGTCACGCGTTTTCTTCCCCAGGCACCAAAAAGGCTCGATTTTTAAAAAGTGGAAGCAACACCATTTTTAGACATGGAATTTCATCCCGAAACTCATCCTGGTGTCCGTTTTTGCATTTGGCTTCAAAAAAAAAATTTAGCTTCAAAAAACATTTTGGTTGCTGGGCAGCATTTATTCTTACCGCGGAGTCACGCGTTTTCTTCCCCAGGCACCAAAAAGGCTCAATTTTTAAAAAGTGGAAGCAACACCATTTTTAGACATGGAATTTCATCCTGAAACTCATCCTGGTGTCCGTGTTTGCATTTGGCTTCAAAAAAAAAATTTAGCTTCAAAAAACATTTTGGTTCCTGGGCAGAATTTTTTCTGACTGCGGAGTCACGCGTTTTCTTCCCCAGGCACCAAAAAGGCTCGATTTTTAAAAAGTGGAAGCAACACCATTTTTAGACATGGAATTTCATCCCGAAACTCATCCTGGTGTCCGTTTTTGCATTTGGCTTCAAAAAAAAAATTTAGCTTCAAAAAACATTTTGGTTCCTGGGCAGCATTTTTTCTGACCGCGGAGTCACGCGTTTTCTTCCCCAGGCACCAAAAAGGCTCAATTTTTAAAAAGTGGAAGCAACACCATTTTTAGACATGGAATTTCATCCCGAAACTCATCCTGGTGTCCGTTTTTGCATTTGGCTTCAAAAAAAAAATTTAGCTTCAAAAAACATTTTGGTTCCTGGGCAGCATTTTTTCTGACTGCGGAGTCACGCGTTTTCTTCCCCAGGCACCAAAAAGGCTCGATTTTTAAAAAGTGGAAGCAACACCATTTTTAGACATGGAATTTCATCCCGAAACTCATCCTGGTGTTCGTTTTTGCATTTGGCTTCAAAAAAAAAAATTTAGCTTCAAAAAACATTTTGGTTCCTGGGCAGCATTTTTTCTGACCGCGGAGTCACGCGTTTTCTTCCCCAGGCACCAAAAAGGCTCAATTTTTAAAAAGTGGAAGCAACACCATTTTTAGACATGGAATTTCATCGTGAAACTCATCGTGGTGTCCGTTTTTGCATTTGGCTTGAAAAAAAAAATTAGCTTCAAAAAACAATTTAGTTCCTGGGCAGCATTTTTTCTGACAGCGGAGTCATGCCTTTTCTTCCCCAGACACCAAAAAGGCTCGATTTTTAAAAAGTGGAAGCAACACCATTTTTAGACATGGAATTTCATCCCGAAACTCATCCTGGTGTCCGTTTTGGCATTTGGCTTCAAAAAAAAATTTAGCTTCAAAAAACATTTTGGTTGCTGGGCAGCATTTTTTCTGACTGCGGAGTCACGCGTTTTCTTCCCCAGGCACCAAAAAGGCTCGATTTTTAAAAAGTGGAAGCAACACCATTTTTAGACCTGGAATTTCATCCCGAAACTCATCCTGGTGTCCGTTTTTGCATTTGGCTTCAAAAAAAAAATTTAGCTTCAAAAAAGCTTTTGGGTCCTGGGCACCATTTTTTCTGACCGCGGAGTCACGCGTTTTCTTCCCCAGGCACCAAAAAGGCTCGATTTTTAAAAAGTGGAAGCAACACCATTTTTAGACATGGAATTTCATCCCGAAACTCATCCTGGTGTCCGTTTTGGCATTTGGCTTCAAAAAAAAAATTTAGCTTCAAAAAACATTTTGGTTCCTGGGCAGCATTTTTTCTGACCGCGGAGTCACGCGTTTTCTTCCCCAGGCACCAAAAAGGCTCGATTTTTAAAAAGTGGAAGCAACACCATTTTTAGACATGGAATTTCATCCCGAAACTCATCCTGGTGTCCGTTTTTGCATTTGGCTTCAAAAAAAAAATTTAGCTTCAAAAAACATTTTGGTTCCAGGGCAGCATTTTTTCTGACCGCGGAGTCACGCGTTTTCTTCCCCAGGCACCAAAAAGGCTCGATTT
Organism: Pituophis catenifer annectens; assembly: GCF_029215685.1. NCBI lineage: Eukaryota > Metazoa > Chordata > Lepidosauria > Squamata > Colubridae > Pituophis > Pituophis catenifer. Next base: position 14,262,917 of record NW_027256896.1, on the reverse strand, counting down.
TTAAAAAGTGGAAGCAACACCATTTTTAGACATGGAATTTCATCCTGAAACTAATCCTGGTGTCCGTTTTTGCATTTGGCTTCAAAAAAAAAAATTCAGCTTCAAAAAACATTTTGGTTCATGGGCAGCATTTTTTCTGACTGCGGAGTCACGCGTTTTCTTCCCCAGGCACCAAAAAGGCTCGATTTTTAAAAAGAGGAAGCAACACCATTTTTAGACATAGAATTTCATCCCGAAAGTCATCCTGGTGTCCGTTTTTGCATTTGGCTTGAAAAAAAAAAAGTTTAGCTTCAAAAAACATTTTGGTTGCTGGGCAGCATTTTTCCTGACCGCGGAGTCACGCGTTTTCTTCCCCAGGCACCAAAAAGGCTCGATTTTTAAAAACTGGAAGCAACACCATTTTTAGACATGGAATTTCATCCCGAAACTCATCCTGGTGTCCGTTTTTGCATTTGGCTTCAAAAAAAAAATTAGCTTCAAAAAACATTTTGGTTCCTGGGCAGCATTTTTTCTGACCGCGGAGTCACGCGTTTTCTTCCCAAGGCACCAAAAAGGCTCAATTTTTAAAAAGTGGAAGCAACACCATTTTTAGAAATGGAATTTCATCCCGAAACTCATCCTGGTGTCCGTTTTTGCATTTGGCTTCAAAAAAAAAATTTAGCTTCAAAAAACATTTTGGTTCCTGGGCAGCATTTTTTCTGACTGCGGAGTCACGCGTTTTCTTCCCCAGGCACCAAAAAGGCTTGATTTTTAAAAAGTGGAAGCAAAACCATTTTTAGACATTGAATTTCATCCCGAAACTCATCCTGGTGTCCGTTTTTGCATTTGGCTTAAAAAAAAAAATTAGCTTCAAAAACATTTTGGTTCCTGGGCAGCATTTTTTCTGACCGCGGAGTCACGCGTTTTCTTCCCCAGGCACCAAAAAGGCTCGATTTTTAAAAAGTGGAAGCAACACCATTTTTAGACATGGAATTTCATCCCGAAACTCATCCTGGTGTCCGTTTTTGCATTTGGCTTCAAAAAAAAAATTTAGCTTCAAAAAACATTTTGGTTCCTGGGCAGCATTTTCCTGACCGCGGAGTCACGCGTTTTCTTCCCCAGGCACCAAAAAGGCTCGATTTTTAAAAAGTGGAAGCAACACCATTTTTAGACATGGAATTTCATCCCGAAACTCATCCTGGTGTCCGTTTTTGCATTTGGCTTCAAAAAAAAAATTTAGCTTCAAAAAACATTTTGGTTGCTGGGCAGCATTTATTCTTACCGCGGAGTCACGCGTTTTCTTCCCCAGGCACCAAAAAGGCTCAATTTTTAAAAAGTGGAAGCAACACCATTTTTAGACATGGAATTTCATCCTGAAACTCATCCTGGTGTCCGTGTTTGCATTTGGCTTCAAAAAAAAAATTTAGCTTCAAAAAACATTTTGGTTCCTGGGCAGAATTTTTTCTGACTGCGGAGTCACGCGTTTTCTTCCCCAGGCACCAAAAAGGCTCGATTTTTAAAAAGTGGAAGCAACACCATTTTTAGACATGGAATTTCATCCCGAAACTCATCCTGGTGTCCGTTTTTGCATTTGGCTTCAAAAAAAAAATTTAGCTTCAAAAAACATTTTGGTTCCTGGGCAGCATTTTTTCTGACCGCGGAGTCACGCGTTTTCTTCCCCAGGCACCAAAAAGGCTCGATTTTTAAAAAGTGGAAGCAACACCATTTTTAGACATGGAATTTCATCCCGAAACTCATCCTGGTGTCCGTTTTTGCATTTGGCTTCAAAAAAAAAATTTAGCTTCAAAAAACATTTTGGTTCCAGGGCAGCATTTTTTCTGACCGCGGAGTCACGCGTTTTCTTCCCCAGGCACCAAAAAGGCTCGATTTTTAAAAAGTGGAAGCAACACCATTTTTAGACATGGAATTTCATCCTGAAACTAATCCTGGTGTCCGTTTTTGCATTTGGCTTCAAAAAAAAAATTCAGCTTCAAAAAACATTTTGGTTCATGGGCAGCATTTTTTCTGACTGCGGAGTCACGCGTTTTCTTCCCCAGGCACCAAAAAGGCTCGATTTTTAAAAAGAGGAAGCAACACCATTTTTAGACATAGAATTTCATCCCGAAAGTCATCCTGGTGTCCGTTTTTGCATTTGGCTTGAAAAAAAAAAAGTTTAGCTTCAAAAAACATTTTGGTTCCTGGGCAGCATTTTTCCTGACCGCGGAGTCACGCGTTTTCTTCCCCAGGCACCAAAAAGGCTCGATTTTTAAAAACTGGAAGCAACACCATTTTTAGACATGGAATTTCATCCCGAAACTCATCCTGGTGTCCGTTTTTGCATTTGGCTTCAAAAAAAAAATTAGCTTCAAAAAACATTTTGGTTCCTGGGCAGCATTTTTTCTGACCGCGGAGTCACGCGTTTTCTTCCCAAGGCACCAAAAAGGCTCGATTTTTCAAAAGTGGGGGCAACACCATTTTTAGACATGGAATTTCATCCTGAAACTCATCCTGGTGTCCGTTTTTGCATTTGGCTTGAAAAAAAAAATTAGCTTCAAAAAACAATTTGGTTCCTGGGCAGCATTTTTTCTGACAGCGGAGTCATGCCTTTTCTTCCCCAGGCACCAAAAAGGCTCGATTTTTAAAAAGTGGAAGCAACACCATTTTTAGACATGGAATTTCATCCCGAAACTCATCCTGGTGTCCGTTTTGGCATTTGGCTTCAAAAAAAAAATTAGCTTCAAAAAACATTTTGGTTCCTGGGCAGCATTTTTTCTGACCGCGGAGTCACGCGTTTTCTTCCCCAGGCACCAAAAAGGCTTGATTTTTAAAAAGTGGAAGCAACACCATTTTTAGACCTGGAATTTCATCCCGAATCTCATCCTGGTGTCCGTTTTTGCATTTGGCTTCAAAAAAAAAATTTAGCTTCAAAAGAGCTTTTCGGTCCTGGGCACCATTTTTTCTGACCGCGGAGTCACGCGTTTTCTTCCCCAGGCACCAAAAAGGCTCGATTTTTAAAAAGTGGAAGCAACACCATTTTTAGACATGGAATTTCATCCCGAAACTCATCCTGGTGTCCGTTTTGGCATTTGGCTTCAAAAAAAAAATTTAGCTTCAAAAAACATTTTGGTTCCTGGGCAGCATTTTTTCTGACCGCGGAGTCACGCGTTTTCTTCCCCAGGCACCAAAAAGGCTCGATTTTTAAAAAGTGGAAGCAATACCATTTTTAGACATGGAATTTCATCCCGAAACTCATCCTGGTGTCCGTTTTTGCATTTGGCTTCAAAAAAAAAATTTAGCTTCAAAAAACATTTTGGTTCCAGGGCAGCATTTTTTCTGACTGCGGAGTCACGCGTTTTCTTCCCCAGGCACCAAAAAGGCTCGATTTTTAAAAAGAGGAAGCAACACCATTTTTAGACATGGAATTTCATCCCGAAAGTCATCCTGGTGTCCGTTTTTGCATTTGGCTTGAAAAAAAAAAAGTTTAGCTTCAAAAAACATTTTGGTTCCTGGGCAGCATTTTTCCTGACCGCGGAGTCACGCGTTTTCTTCCCCAGGCACCAAAAAGGCTCGATTTTTAAAAACTGGAAGCAACACCATTTTTAGACATGGAATTTCATCCCGAAACTCATCCTGGTGTTCGTTTTTGCATTTGGCTTCAAAAAAAAAATTTAGCTTCAAAAAACATTTTGGTTCCTGGGCAGCATTTTTTCTGACCGCGGAGTCACGCGTTTTCTTCCCCAGGCACCAAAAAGGCTCGATTTTTAAAAAGTGGAAGCAACACCATTTTTAGACATGGAATTTCATCCTGAAACTCAACCTGGTGTCCGTTTTTGCATTTGGCTTGAAAAAAAAAATTAGCTTCAAAAAACAATTTGGTTCCTGGGCAGCATTTTTTCTGACAGCGGAGTCATGCCTTTTCTTCCCCAGGCACCAAAAAGGCTCGATTTTTAAAAAGTGGAAGCAACACCATTTTTAGACATGGAATTTCATCCCGAAACTCATCCTGGTGTCCGTTTTGGCATTTGGCTTCAAAAAAAAAATTTAGCTTCAAAAAACATTTTGGTTCCTGGGCAACATTTTTGCTGACTGCGGAGTCACGCGTTTTCTTCCCCAGGCACCAAAAAGGCTCGATTTTTAAAAAGTGGAAGCAACACCATTTTTAGACATGGAATTTCATCCCGAAACTCATCCTGGTGTCCGTTTTTGCATTTGGCTTCAAAAAAAAATTTAGCTTCAAAAAACATTTTGGTTCTAGGACAGCATTTTTTCTGACCGCGGAGTCACGCGTTTTCTTCCCCAGGCACCAAAAAGGCTCGATTTTTAAAAAGTGGAAGCAACACCATTTTTAGACATGGAATTTCATCCCGAAACTCATCCTGGTGTCCGTTTTTGCATTTGGCTTCAAAAAAAAATTTAGCTTCAAAAAACATTTTGGTTCTAGGACAGCATTTTTTCTGACCGCGGAGTCACGCGTTTTCTTCCCCAGGCACCAAAAAGGCTCGATTTTTAAAAAGTGGAAGCAACACCATTTTTAGACATGGAATTTCATCCCGAAACTCATCCTGGTGTCCGTTTTTGCATTTGGCTTCAAAAAAAAATTTAGCTTCAAAAAACATTTTGGTTGCTGGGCAGCATTTTTTCTGACCGCGGAGTCATGCGTTTTCTTCCCCAGGCACCAAAAAGGCTCGATTTTTAAAAAGTGGAAGCAACACCATTTTTAGACATGGAATTTCATCCCGAAACTCATCCTGGTGTCCGTTTTTGCATTTGGCTTCAAAAAAAAAATTTAGCTTCAAAAAACATTTTGGTTCCAGGGCAGCATTTTTTCTGACCGCGGAGTCACGCGTTTTCTTCCCCAGGCACCAAAAAGGCTCGATTTTTAAAAAGTGGAAGCAACACCATTTTTAGACATGGAATTTCATCCCGAAACTCATCCTGGTGTCCGTTTTTGCATTTGGCTTCAAAAAAAAAATTTAGCTTCAAAAAACATTTTGGTTCCAGGGCAGCATTTTTTCTGACTGCGGAGTCACGCGTTTTCTTCCCCAGGCACCAAAAAGGCTCGATTTTTAAAAAGAGGAAGCAACACCATTTTTAGACATGGAATTTCATCCCGAAAGTCATCCTGGTGTCCGTTTTTGCATTTGGCTTGAAAAAAAAAAAGTTTAGCTTCAAAAAACATTTTGGTTCCTGGGCAGCATTTTTCCTGACCGCGGAGTCACGCGTTTTCTTCCCCAGGCACCAAAAAGGCTCGATTTTTAAAAACTGGAAGCAACACCATTTTTAGACATGGAATTTCATCCCGAAACTCATCCTGGTGTTCGTTTTTGCATTTGGCTTCAAAAAAAAAAATTTAGCTTCAAAAAACATTTTGGTTCCTGGGCAGCATTTTTTCTGACCGCGGAGTCACGCGTTTTCTTCCCCAGGCACCAAAAAGGCTCGATTTTTAAAAAGTGGAAGCAACACCATTTTTAGACATGGAATTTCATCCTGAAACTCAACCTGGTGTCCGTTTTTGCATTTGGCTTGAAAAAAAAAATTAGCTTCAAAAAACAATTTGGTTCCTGGGCAGCATTTTTTCTGACAGCGGAGTCATGCCTTTTCTTCCCCAGGCACCAAAAAGGCTCGATTTTTAAAAAGTGGAAGCAACACCATTTTTAGACATGGAATTTCATCCCGAAACTCATCCTGGTGTCCGTTTTGGCATTTGGCTTCAAAAAAAAAATTTAGCTTCAAAAAACATTTTGGTTCCTGGGCAGCATTTTTTCTGACCGCGGAGTCACGCGTTTTCTTCCCCAGGCACCAAAAAGGCTCGATTTTTAAAAAGTGGAAGCAACACCATTTTTAGACATGGAATTTCATCCCGAAACTCATCCTGGTGTCCGTTTTTGCATTTGGCTTCAAAAAAAAATTTAGCTTCAAAAAACATTTTGGTTCTAGGACAGCATTTTTTCTGACCGCGGAGTCACGCGTTTTCTTCCCCAGGCACCAAAAAGGCTCGATTTTTAAAAAGTGGAAGCAACACCATTTTTAGACATGGAATTTCATCCCGAAACTCATCCTGGTGTCCGTTTTTGCATTTGGCTTCAAAAAAAAATTTAGCTTCAAAAAACATTTTGGTTCTAGGACAGCATTTTTTCTGACCGCGGAGTCACGCGTTTTCTTCCCCAGGCACCAAAAAGGCTCGATTTTTAAAAAGTGGAAGCAACACCATTTTTAGACATGGAATTTCATCCCGAAACTCATCCTGGTGTCCGTTTTTGCATTTGGCTTCAAAAAAAAAATTTAGCTTCAAAAAACATTTTGGTTCCTGGGCAGCATTTTTTCTGACCGCGGAGTCACGCGTTTTCTTCCCCAGGCACCAAAAAGGCTCGATTTTTAAAAAGTGGAAGCAACACCATTTTTAGACATGGAATTTCATCCCGAAACTCATCCTGGTGTCCGTTTTTGCATTTGGCTTCAAAAAAAAATTTAGCTTCAAAAAACATTTTGGTTCTAGGACAGCATTTTTTCTGACCGCGGAGTCACGCGTTTTCTTCCCCAGGCACCAAAAAGGCTCGATTTTTAAAAAGTGGAAGCAACACCATTTTTAGACATGGAATTTCATCCCGAAACTCATCCTGGTGTCCGTTTTTGCATTTGGCTTCAAAAAAAAATTTAGCTTCAAAAAACATTTTGGTTCTAGGACAGCATTTTTTCTGACCGCGGAGTCACGCGTTTTCTTCCCCAGGCACCAAAAAGGCTCGATTTTTAAAAAGTGGAAGCAACACCATTTTTAGACATGGAATTTCATCCCGAAACTCATCCTGGTGTCCGTTTTTGCATTTGGCTTCAAAAAAAAATTTAGCTTCAAAAAACATTTTGGTTGCTGGGCAGCATTTTTTCTGACCGCGGAGTCATGCGTTTTCTTCCCCAGGCACCAAAAAGGCTCGATTTTTAAAAAGTGGAAGCAACACCATTTTTAGACATGGAATTTCATCCCGAAACTCATCCTGGTGTCCGTTTTTGCATTTGGCTTCAAAAAAAAAATTTAGCTTCAAAAAACATTTTGGTTCCAGGGCAGCATTTTTTCTGACCGCGGAGTCACGCGTTTTCTTCCCCAGGCACCAAAAAGGCTCGATTTTTAAAAAGTGGAAGCAACACCATTTTTAGACATGGAATTTCATCCTGAAACTAATCCTGGTGTCCGTTTTTGCATTTGGCTTCAAAAAAAAGATTCAGCTTCAAAAAACATTTTGGTTCATGGGCAGCATTTTTTCTGACTGCGGAGTCACGCGTTTTCTTCCCCAGGCACCAAAAAGGCTCGATTTTTAAAAAGAGGAAGCAACACCATTTTTAGACATGGAATTTCATCCCGAAAGTCATCCTGGTGTCCGTTTTTGCATTTGGCTTGAAAAAAAAAAAGTTTAGCTTCAAAAAACATTTTGGTTCCTGGGCAGCATTTTTCCTGACCGCGGAGTCACGCGTTTTCTTCCCCAGGCACCAAAAAGGCTCGATTTTTAAAAACTGGAAGCAACACCATTTTTAGACATGGAATTTCATCCCGAAACTCATCCTGGTGTCCGTTTTTGCATTTGGCTTCAAAAAAAAAATTTAGCTTCAAAAAACATTTTGGTTCGTGGGCAGCATTTTTTCTGACAGCGGAGTCATGCCTTTTCTTCCCCAGGCACCAAAAAGGCTCGATTTTTAAAAAGTGGAAGCAACACCATTTTTAGACATGGAATTTCATCCCGAAACTCATCCTGGTGTCCGTTTTTGCATTTGGCTTCAAAAAAAAAATTTAGCTTCAAAAAACATTTTGGTTCCAGGGCAGCATTTTTTCTGACCGTGGAGTCACGCGTTTTCTTCCCCAGGCACCAAAAAGGCTCGATTTTTAAAAAATGGAAGCAACACCATTTTTAGACATGGAATTTCATCCCGAAACTCATCCTGGTGTCCGTTTTTGCATTTGGCTTCAAAAAAAAAATTTAGCGTCAAAAAACATTTTGGTTCGTGGGCAGCATTTTTTCTGACAGCGGAGTCATGCCTTTTCTTCCCCAGGCACCAAAAAGGCTTGATTTTTAAAAAGTGGAAGCAACACCATTTTTAGACATGGAATTTCATCCTGAAACTCATCCTGGTGTCCGTTTTTGCATTTGGCTTGAAAAAAAAAATTTAGCTTCAAAAAACAATTTGGTTCCTGGGCAGCATTTTTTCTGACCGTGGAGTCACGCGTTTTCTTCCCCAGGCACCAAAAAGGCTCGATTTTTAAAAAGAGGAAGCAACACCATTTTTAGACATAGAATTTCATCCCGAAAGTCATCCTGGTGTCCGTTTTTGCATTTGGCTTCAAAAAAAAAAATTCAGCTTCAAAAAACATTTTGGTTCATGGGCAGCATTTTTTCTGACTGCGGAGTCACGCGTTTTCTTCCCCAGGCACCAAAAAGGCTCGATTTTTAAAAAGAGGAAGCAACACCATTTTTAGACATAGAATTTCATCCCGAAAGTCATCCTGGTGTCCGTTTTTGCATTTGGCTTGAAAAAAAAAAAGTTTAGCTTCAAAAAACATTTTGGTTCCTGGGCAGCATTTTTCCTGACCGCGGAGTCACGCGTTTTCTTCCCCAGGCACCAAAAAGGCTCGATTTTTAAAAACTGGAAGCAACACCATTTTTAGACATGGAATTTCATCCCGAAACTCATCCTGGTGTCCGTTTTTGCATTTGGCTTCAAAAAAAAAATTAGCTTCAAAAAACATTTTGGTTCCTGGGCAGCATTTTTTCTGACCGCGGAGTCACGCGTTTTCTTCCCAAGGCACCAAAAAGGCTCGATTTTTCAAAAGTGGAAGCAACACCATTTTTAGACATGGAATTTCATCCTGAAACTCATCCTGGTGTCCGTTTTTGCATTTGGCTTGAAAAAAAAAATTAGCTTCAAAAAACAATTTGGTTCCTGGGCAGCATTTTTTCTGACAGCGGAGTCATGCCTTTTCTTCCCCAGGCACCAAAAAGGCTCGATTTTTAAAAAGTGGAAGCAACACCATTTTTAGACATGGAATTTCATCCCGAAACTCATCCTGGTGTCCGTTTTGGCATTTGGCTTCAAAAAAAAAATTAGCTTCAAAAAACATTTTGGTTCCTGGGCAGCATTTTTTCTGACCGCGGAGTCACGCGTTTTCTTCCCCAGGCACCAAAAAGGCTTGATTTTTAAAAAGTGGAAGCAACACCATTTTTAGACCTGGAATTTCATCCCGAATCTCATCCTGGTGTCCGTTTTTGCATTTGGCTTCAAAAAAAAAATTTAGCTTCAAAAGAGCTTTTGGGTCCTGGGCACCATTTTTTCTGACCGCGGAGTCACGCGTTTTCTTCCCCAGGCACCAAAAAGGCTCGATTTTTAAAAAGTGGAAGCAACACCATTTTTAGACATGGAATTTCATCCCGAAACTCATCCTGGTGTCCGTTTTGGCATTTGGCTTCAAAAAAAAAATTTAGCTTCAAAAAACATTTTGGTTCCTGGGCAGCATTTTTTCTGACCGCGGAGTCACGCGTTTTCTTCCCCAGGCACCAAAAAGGCTCGATTTTTAAAAAGTGGAAGCAATACCATTTTTAGACATGGAATTTCATCCCGAAACTCATCCTGGTGTCCGTTTTTGCATTTGGCTTCAAAAAAAAAATTTAGCTTCAAAAAACATTTTGGTTCCAGGGCAGCATTTTTTCTGACTGCGGAGTCACGCGTTTTCTTCCCCAGGCACCAAAAAGGCTCGATTTTTAAAAAGAGGAAGCAACACCATTTTTAGACATGGAATTTCATCCCGAAAGTCATCCTGGTGTCCGTTTTTGCATTTGGCTTGAAAAAAAAAAAGTTTAGCTTCAAAAAACATTTTGGTTCCTGGGCAGCATTTTTCCTGACCGCGGAGTCACGCGTTTTCTTCCCCAGGCACCAAAAAGGCTCGATTTTTAAAAACTGGAAGCAACACCATTTTTAGACATGGAATTTCATCCCGAAACTCATCCTGGTGTTCGTTTTTGCATTTGGCTTCAAAAAAAAAAATTTAGCTTCAAAAAACATTTTGGTTCCTGGGCAGCATTTTTTCTGACCGCGGAGTCACGCGTTTTCTTCCCCAGGCACCAAAAAGGCTCGATTTTTAAAAAGTGGAAGCAACACCATTTTTAGACATGGAATTTCATCCTGAAACTCAACCTGGTGTCCGTTTTTGCATTTGGCTTGAAAAAAAAAATTAGCTTCAAAAAACAATTTGGTTCCTGGGCAGCATTTTTTCTGACAGCGGAGTCATGCCTTTTCTTCCCCAGGCACCAAAAAGGCTCGATTTTTAAAAAGTGGAAGCAACACCATTTTTAGACATGGAATTTCATCCCGAAACTCATCCTGGTGTCCGTTTTGGCATTTGGCTTCAAAAAAAAAATTTAGCTTCAAAAAACATTTTGGTTCCTGGGCAGCATTTTTTCTGACCGCGGAGTCACGCGTTTTCTTCCCCAGGCACCAAAAAGGCTCGATTTTTAAAAAGTGGAAGCAACACCATTTTTAGACATGGAATTTCATCCCGAAACTCATCCTGGTGTCCGTTTTTGCATTTGGCTTCAAAAAAAAATTTAGCTTCAAAAAACATTTTGGTTGCTGGGCAGCATTTTTTCTGACCGCGGAGTCATGCGTTTTCTTCCCCAGGCACCAAAAAGGCTCGATTTTTAAAAAGTGGAAGCAACACCATTTTTAGACATGGAATTTCATCCCGAAACTCATCCTGGTGTCCGTTTTTGCATTTGGCTTCAAAAAAAAAATTTAGCTTCAAAAAACATTTTGGTTCCAGGGCAGCATTTTTTCTGACCGCGGAGTCACGCGTTTTCTTCCCCAGGCACCAAAAAGGCTCGATTTTTAAAAAGTGGAAGCAACACCATTTTTAGACATGGAATTTCATCCTGAAACTAATCCTGGTGTCCGTTTTTGCATTTGGCTTCAAAAAAAAGATTCAGCTTCAAAAAACATTTTGGTTCATGGGCAGCATTTTTTCTGACTGCGGAGTCACGCGTTTTCTTCCCCAGGCACCAAAAAGGCTCGATTTTTAAAAAGAGGAAGCAACACCATTTTTAGACATGGAATTTCATCCCGAAAGTCATCCTGGTGTCCGTTTTTGCATTTGGCTTGAAAAAAAAAAAGTTTAGCTTCAAAAAACATTTTGGTTCCTGGGCAGCATTTTTCCTGACCGCGGAGTCACGCGTTTTCTTCCCCAGGCACCAAAAAGGCTCGATTTTTAAAAACTGGAAGCAACACCATTTTTAGACATGGAATTTCATCCCGAAACTCATCCTGGTGTCCGTTTTTGCATTTGGCTTCAAAAAAAAAATTTAGCTTCAAAAAACATTTAGGTTCGTGGGCAGCATTTTTTCTGACAGCGGAGTCATGCCTTTTCTTCCCCAGGCACCAAAAAGGCTCGATTTTTAAAAAGTGGAAGCAACACCATTTTTAGACATGGAATTTCATCCCGAAACTCATCCTGGTGTCCGTTTTTGCATTTGGCTTCAAAAAAAAAATTTAGCTTCAAAAAACATTTTGGTTCCAGGGCAGCATTTTTTCTGACCGTGGAGTCACGCGTTTTCTTCCCCAGGCACCAAAAAGGCTCGATTTTTAAAAAATGGAAGCAACACCATTTTTAGACATGGAATTTCATCCCGAAACTCATCCTGGTGTCCGTTTTTGCATTTGGCTTCAAAAAAAAAATTTAGCGTCAAAAAACATTTTGGTTCGTGGGCAGCATTTTTTCTGACAGCGGAGTCATGCCTTTTCTTCCCCAGGCACCAAAAAGGCTCGATTTTTAAAAAGTGGAAGCAACACCATTTTTAGACATGGAATTTCATCCTGAAACTCATCCTGGTGTCCGTTTTTGCATTTGGCTTGAAAAAAAAAATTTAGCTTCAAAAAACAATTTGGTTCCTGGGCAGCATTTTTTCTGACAGCGGAGTCATGCCTTTTCTTCCCCAGGCACCAAAAAGGCTCGATTTTTAAAAAGTGGAAGCAACACCATTTTTAGACATGGAATTTCATCCCGAAACTCATCCTGGTGTCCGTTTTTGCATTTGGCTTCAAAAAAAAAAATTTAGCTTCAAAAAACATTTTGGTTGCTGGGCAGCATTTTTTCTGACCGCGGAGTCACGCGTTTTCTTCCCCAGGCACCAAAAAGGCTTGATTTTTAAAAAATGGAAGCAACACCATTTTTAGACATGGAATTTCATCCCGAAACTCATCCTGGTGTCCGTTTTTGCATTTGGCTTCAAAAAAAAATTTAGCTTCAAAAAACATTTTGGTTGCTGGGCAGCATTTTTTCTGACCGCGGAGTCACGCGTTTTCTTCCCCAGGCACCAAAAAGGCTCGATTTTTAAAAAATGGAAGCAACACTATTTTTAGACATGGAATTTCATCCTGAAACTCATCCTGGTGTCCGTTTTTGCATTTGGCTTCAAAAAAAAAAAATTTAGCTTCAAAAAACATTTTGGTTCGTGGGCAGCATTTTTTCTGACTGCAGAGTCACGCGTTTTCTTCCCCAGGCACCAAAAAGGCTCGATTTTTAAAAAGTGGAAGCAACACCATTTTTAGACATGGAATTTCATCCCGAAACTCATCCTGGTGTCCGTTTTTGCATTTGGCTTCAAAAAAAAATTTAGCTTCAAAAAACATTTTGGTTGCTGGGCAGCATTTTTTCTGACCGCGGAGTCACGCGTTTTCTTCCCCAGGCACCAAAAAGGCTCGATTTTTAAAAAGTGGAAGCAACACCATTTTTAGACATGGAATTTCATCCCGAAACTCATCCTGGTGTCCGTTTTTGCATTTGGCTTCAAAAAAAAAATTTAGCTTCAAAAAACATTTTGGTTGCTGGGCAGCATTTTTTCTGACCGCGGAGTCACGCGTTTTCTTCCCCAGGCACCAAAAAGGCTTGATTTTTAAAAAATGGAAGCAACACCATTTTTAGACATGGAATTTCATCCCGAAACTCATCCTGGTGTCCGTTTTTGCATTTGGCTTCAAAAAAAAAAATTTAGCTTCAAAAAACATTTTGGTTCGTGGGCAGCATTTTTTCTGACCGCGGAGTCATGCCTTTTCTTCCCCAGGCACCAAAAAGGCTCGATTTTTAAAAAGTGGAAGCAACACCATTTTTAGACATGGAATTTCATCCCGAAACTCATCCTGGTGTCCGTTTTTGCATTTGGCTTCAAAAAAAAAGTTTAGCTTCAAAAAACATTTTGGTTCCAGGGCAGCATTTTTTCTGACCGTGGAGTCACGCGTTTTCTTCCCCAGGCACCAAAAAGGCTCGATTTTTAAAAAGTGGAAGCAACACCATTTTTAGACATGGAATTTCATCCCGAAACTCATCCTGGTGTCCGTTTTTGCATTTGGCTTCAAAAAAAAAATTTAGCTTCAAAAAACATTTTGGTTCGTTGGCAGCATTTTTTCTGACAGCGGAGTCATGCCTTTTCTTCTCCAGGCACCAAAAAGGCTCGATTTTTAAAAAGTGGAAGCAACACCATTTTTAGACATGGAATTTCATCCCGAAACTCATCCTGGTGTCCGTTTTTGCATTTGGCTTCAAAAAAAAAATTTAGCTTCAAAAAACATTTTGGTTCCAGGGCAGCATTTTTTCTGACCGTGGAGTCACGCGTTTTCTTCCCCAGGCACCAAAAAGGCTCGATTTTTAAAAAATGGAAGCAACACCATTTTTAGACATGGAATTTCATCCCGAAACTCATCCTGGTGTCCGTTTTTGCATTTGGCTTCAAAAAAAAAATTTAGCTTCAAAAAACATTTTGGTTCGTGGGCAGCATTTTTTCTGACAGCGGAGTCATGCCTTTTCTTCCCCAGGCACCAAAAAGGCTTGATTTTTAAAAAGTGGAAGCAACACCATTTTTAGACATGGAATTTCATCCTGAAACTCATCCTGGTGTCCGTTTTTGCATTTGGCTTGAAAAAAAAAATTTAGCTTCAAAAAACAATTTGGTTCCTGGGCAGCATTTTTTCTGACAGCGGAGTCATGCCTTTTCTTCCCCAGGCACCAAAAAGGCTCGATTTTTAAAAAGTGGAAGCAACACCATTTTTAGACATGGAATTTCATCCCGAAACTCATCCTGGTGTCCGTTTTTGCATTTGGCTTCAAAAAAAAATTTAGCTTCAAAAAACATTTTGGTTGCTGGGCAGCATTTTTTCTGACCGCGGAGTCACGCGTTTTCTTCCCCAGGCACCAAAAAGGCTCGATTTTTAAAAAGTGGAAGCAACACCATTTTTAGACATGGAATTTCATCCCGAAACTCATCCTGGTGTCCGTTTTTGCATTTGGCTTCAAAAAAAAAGTTTAGCTTCAAAAAACTTTTTGGTTCCAGGGCAGCATTTTTTCTGACCGTGGAGTCACGCGTTTTCTTCCCCAGGCACCAAAAAGGCTCGATTTTTAAAAAGTGGAAGCAACACCATTTTTAGACATGGAATTTCATCCCGAAACTCATCCTGGTGTCCGATTTTGCATTTGGCTTCAAAAAAAAAATTTAGCTTCAAAAAACATTTTGGTTCGTGGGCAGCATTTTTTCTGACAGCGGAGTCATGCCTTTTCTTCCCCAGGCACCAAAAAGGCTCGATTTTTAAAAAGTGGAAGCAACACCATTTTTAGACATGGAATTTCATCCCGAAACTCATCCTGGTGTCCGTTTTTGCATTTGGCTTCAAAAAAAAAATTTAGCTTCAAAAAACATTTTGGTTCCAGGGCAGCATTTTTTCTGACAGCGGAGTCATGCCTTTTCTTCCCCAGGCACCAAAAAGGCTTGATTTTTAAAAAGTGGAAGCAACACCATTTTTAGACATGGAATTTCATCCTGAAACTCATCCTGGTGTCCGTTTTTGCATTTGGCTTGAAAAAAAAAATTTAGCTTCAAAAAACAATTTGGTTCCTGGGCAGCATTTTTTCTGACAGCGGAGTCATGCCTTTTCTTCCCCAGGCACCAAAAAGGCTCGATTTTTAAAAAGTGGAAGCAACACCATTTTTAGACATGGAATTTCATCCCGAAACTCATCCTGGTGTCCGTTTTTGCATTTGGCTTCAAAAAAAAATTTAGCTTCAAAAAACATTTTGGTTGCTGGGCAGCAATTTTTCTGACCGCGGAGTCACGCATTTTCTTCCCCAGGCACCAAAAAGGCTCGATTTTTAAAAAGTGGAAGCAACACCATTTTTAGACATGGAATTTCATCCCGAAACTCATCCTGGTGTCCGTTTTTGCATTTGGCTTCAAAAAAAAAGTTTAGCTTCAAAAAACATTTTGGTTCCAGGGCAGCATTTTTTCTGACCGTGGAGTCACGCGTTTTCTTCCCCAGGCACCAAAAAGGCTCGATTTTTAAAAAGTGGAAGCAACACCATTTTTAGACATGGAATTTCATCCCGAAACTCATCCTGGTGTCCGTTTTTGCATTTGGCTTCAAAAAAAAAATTTAGCTTCAAAAAACATTTTGGTTCGTGGGCAGCATTTTTTCTGACAGCGGAGTCATGCCTTTTCTTCCCCAGGCACCAAAAAGGCTCGATTTTTAAAAAGTGGAAGCAACACCATTTTTAGACATGGAATTTCATCCCGAAACTCATCCTGGTGTCCGTTTTTGCATTTGGCTTCAAAAAAAAAATTTAGCTTCAAAAAACATTTTGGTTCCAGGGCAGCATTTTTTCTGACCGTGGAGTCACGCGTTTTCTTCCCCAGGCACCAAAAAGGCTCGATTTTTAAAAAATGGAAGCAACACCATTTTTAGACATGGAATTTCATCCCGAAACTCATCCTGGTGTCCGTTTTTGCATTTGGCTTCAAAAAAAAAATTTAGCTTCAAAAAACATTTTGGTTCGTGGGCAGCATTTTTTCTGACAGCGGAGTCATGCCTTTTCTTCCCCAGGCACCAAAAAGGCTTGATTTTTAAAAAGTGGAAGCAACACCATTTTTAGACATGGAATTTCATCCTGAAACTCATCCTGGTGTCCGTTTTTGCATTTGGCTTGAAAAAAAAAATTTAGCTTCAAAAAACAATTTGGTTCCTGGGCAGCATTTTTTCTGACAGCGGAGTCATGCCTTTTCTTCCCCAGGCACCAAAAAGGCTCGATTTTTAAAAAGTGGAAGCAACACCATTTTTAGACATGGAATTTCATCCCGAAACTCATCCTGGTGTCCGTTTTTGCATTTGGCTTCAAAAAAAAAATTTAGCTTCAAAAAACATTTTGGTTGCTGGGCAGCATTTTTTCTGACCGCGGAGTCACGCGTTTTCTTCCCTAGGCACCAAAAAGGCTTGATTTTGAAAAAATGGAAGCAACACCATTTTTAGACATGGAATTTCATCCCGAAACTCATCCTGGTGTCCGTTTTTGCATTTGGCTTCAAAAAAAAATTTAGCTTCAAAAAACATTTTGGTTGCTGGGCAGCATTTTTTCTGACCGCGGAGTCACGCGTTTTCTTCCCCAGGCACCAAAAAGGCTCGATTTTTAAAAAGTGGAAGCAACACCATTTTTAGACATGGAATTTCATCCCGAAACTCATCCTGGTGTCCGTTTTTGCATTTGGCTTCAAAAAAAAAATTTAGCTTCAAAAAACATTTTGGTTCCAGGGCAGCATTTTTTCTGACCGTGGAGTCACGCGTTTTCTTCCCCAGGCACCAAAAAGTCTCGATTTTTAAAAAGTGGAAGCAACACCATTTTTAGACATGGAATTTCATCCCGAAACTCATCCTGGTGTCCGTTTTTGCATTTGGCTTCAAAAAAAAAATTTAGCTTCAAAAAACATTTTGGTTGCTGGGCAGCATTTTTTCTGACCGCGGAGTCACGCGTTTTCTTCCCTAGGCACCAAAAAGGCTTGATTTTGAAAAAATGGAAGCAACACCATTTTTAGACATGGAATTTCATCCCGAAACTCATCCTGGTGTCCGTTTTTGCATTTGGCTTCAAAAAAAAATTTAGCTTCAAAAAACATTTTGGTTGCTGGGCAGCATTTTTTCTGACCGCGGAGTCACGCGTTTTCTTCCCCAGGCACCAAAAAGGCTCGATTTTTAAAAAGTGGAAGCAACACCATTTTTAGACATGGAATTTCATCCCGAAACTCATCCTGGTGTCCGTTTTTGCATTTGGCTTCAAAAAAAAAATTTAGCTTCAAAAAACATTTTGGTTCCAGGGCAGCATTTTTTCTGACCGTGGAGTCACGCGTTTTCTTCCCCAGGCACCAAAAAGTCTCGATTTTTAAAAAGTGGAAGCAACACCATTTTTAGACATGGAATTTCATCCCGAAACTCATCCTGGTGTCCGTTTTTGCATTTGGCTTCAAAAAAAAAATTTAGCTTCAAAAAACATTTTGGTTGCTGGGCAGCATTTTTTCTGACAGCGGAGTCATGCCTTTTCTTCCCCAGGCACCAAAAAGTCTCGATTTTTAAAAAGTGGAAGCAACACCATTTTTAGACATGGAATTTCATCCCGAAACTCATCCTGGTGTCCGTTTTTGCATTTGGCTTCAAAAAAAAAATTTAGCTTCAAAAAACATTTTGGTTCCAGGGCAGCATTTTTTCTGACCGTGGAGTCACGCGTTTTCTTCCCCAGGCACCAAAAAGGCTCGATTTTTAAAAAGTGGAAGCAACACCATTTTTAGACATGGAATTTCATCCCGAAACTCATCCTGGTGTCCGTTTTTGCATTTGGCTTCAAAAAAAAAGTTTAGCTTCAAAAAACATTTTGGTTCCAGGGCAGCATTTTTTCTGACCGTGGAGTCACGCGTTTTCTTCCCCAGGCACCAAAAAGGCTCGATTTTTAAAAAGTGGAAGCAACACCATTTTTAGACATGGAATTTCATCCCGAAACTCATCCTGGTGTCCGTTTTTGCATTTGGCTTCAAAAAAAAAATTTAGCTTCAAAAAACATTTTGGTTCGTGGGCAGCATTTTTTCTGACAGCGGAGTCATGCCTTTTCTTCCCCAGGCACCAAAAAGGCTCGATTTTTAAAAAGTGGAAGCAACACCATTTTTAGACATGGAATTTCATCCCGAAACTCATCCTGGTGTCCGTTTTTGCATTTGGCTTCAAAAAAAAAATTTAGCTTCAAAAAACATTTTGGTTCCAGGGCAGCATTTTTTCTGACCGTGGAGTCACGCGTTTTCTTCCCCAGGCACCAAAAAGGCTCGATTTTTAAAAAATGGAAGCAACACCATTTTTAGACATGGAATTTCATCCCGAAACTCATCCTGGTGTCCGTTTTTGCATTTGGCTTCAAAAAAAAAATTTAGCTTCAAAAAACATTTTGGTTCGTGGGCAGCATTTTTTCTGACAGCGGAGTCATGCCTTTTCTTCCCCAGGCACCAAAAAGGCTTGATTTTTAAAAAGTGGAAGCAACACCATTTTTAGACATGGAATTTCATCCTGAAACTCATCCTGGTGTCCGTTTTTGCATTTGGCTTGAAAAAAAAAATTTAGCTTCAAAAAACAATTTGGTTCCTGGGCAGCATTTTTTCTGACAGCGGAGTCATGCCTTTTCTTCCCCAGGCACCAAAAAGGCTCGATTTTTAAAAAGTGGAAGCAACACCATTTTTAGACATGGAATTTCATCCCGAAACTCATCCTGGTGTCCGTTTTTGCATTTGGCTTCAAAAAAAAATTTAGCTTCAAAAAACATTTTGGTTGCTGGGCAGCATTTTTTCTGACCGCGGAGTCACGCGTTTTCTTCCCCAGGCACCAAAAAGGCTCGATTTTTAAAAAGTGGAAGCAACACCATTTTTAGACATGGAATTTCATCCCGAAACTCATCCTGGTGTCCGTTTTTGCATTTGGCTTCAAAAAAAAAGTTTAGCTTCAAAAAACTTTTTGGTTCCAGGGCAGCATTTTTTCTGACCGTGGAGTCACGCGTTTTCTTCCCCAGGCACCAAAAAGGCTCGATTTTTAAAAAGTGGAAGCAACACCATTTTTAGACATGGAATTTCATCCCGAAACTCATCCTGGTGTCCGATTTTGCATTTGGCTTCAAAAAAAAAATTTAGCTTCAAAAAACATTTTGGTTCGTGGGCAGCATTTTTTCTGACAGCGGAGTCATGCCTTTTCTTCCCCAGGCACCAAAAAGGCTCGATTTTTAAAAAGTGGAAGCAACACCATTTTTAGACATGGAATTTCATCCCGAAACTCATCCTGGTGTCCGTTTTTGCATTTGGCTTCAAAAAAAAAATTTAGCTTCAAAAAACATTTTGGTTCCAGGGCAGCATTTTTTCTGACAGCGGAGTCATGCCTTTTCTTCCCCAGGCACCAAAAAGGCTTGATTTTTAAAAAGTGGAAGCAACACCATTTTTAGACATGGAATTTCATCCTGAAACTCATCCTGGTGTCCGTTTTTGCATTTGGCTTGAAAAAAAAAATTTAGCTTCAAAAAACAATTTGGTTCCTGGGCAGCATTTTTTCTGACAGCGGAGTCATGCCTTTTCTTCCCCAGGCACCAAAAAGGCTCGATTTTTAAAAAGTGGAAGCAACACCATTTTTAGACATGGAATTTCATCCTGAAACTCATCCTGGTGTCCGTTTTTGCATTTGGCTTCAAAAAAAAAATTTAGCTTCAAAAAACATTTTGGTTGCTGGGCAGCATTTTTTCTGACAGCGGAGTCATGCCTTTTCTTCCCCAGGCACCAAAAAGGCTCGATTTTTAAAAAGTGGAAGCAACACCATTTTTAGACATGGAATTTCATCCCGAAACTCATCCTGGTGTCCGTTTTTGCATTTGGCTTCAAAAAAAAAATTTAGCTTCAAAAAACATTTTGGTTCCAGGGCAGCATTTTTTCTGACCGTGGAGTCACGCGTTTTCTTCCCCAGGCACCAAAAAGGCTCGATTTTTAAAAAGTGGAAGCAACACCATTTTTAGACATGGAATTTCATCCCGAAACTCATCCTGGTGTCCGTTTTTGCATTTGGCTTCAAAAAAAAAGTTTAGCTTCAAAAAACATTTTGGTTCCAGGGCAGCATTTTTTCTGACCGTGGAGTCACGCGTTTTCTTCCCCAGGCACCAAAAAGGCTCGATTTTTAAAAAGTGGAAGCAACACCATTTTTAGACATGGAATTTCATCCCGAAACTCATCCTGGTGTCCGTTTTTGCATTTGGCTTCAAAAAAAAATTTAGCTTCAAAAAACATTTTGGTTGCTGGGCAGCATTTTTTCTGACCGCGGAGTCACGCGTTTTCTTCCCCAGGCACCAAAAAGGCTCGATTTTTAAAAAGTGGAAGCAACACCATTTTTAGACATGGAATTTCATCCCGAAACTCATCCTGGTGTCCGTTTTTGCATTTGGCTTCAAAAAAAAAGTTTAGCTTCAAAAAACTTTTTGGTTCCAGGGCAGCATTTTTTCTGACCGTGGAGTCACGCGTTTTCTTCCCCAGGCACCAAAAAGGCTCGATTTTTAAAAAGTGGAAGCAACACCATTTTTAGACATGGAATTTCATCCCGAAACTCATCCTGGTGTCCGATTTTGCATTTGGCTTCAAAAAAAAAATTTAGCTTCAAAAAACATTTTGGTTCGTGGGCAGCATTTTTTCTGACAGCGGAGTCATGCCTTTTCTTCCCCAGGCACCAAAAAGGCTCGATTTTTAAAAAGTGGAAGCAACACCATTTTTAGACATGGAATTTCATCCCGAAACTCATCCTGGTGTCCGTTTTTGCATTTGGCTTCAAAAAAAAAATTTAGCTTCAAAAAACATTTTGGTTCCAGGGCAGCATTTTTTCTGACAGCGGAGTCATGCCTTTTCTTCCCCAGGCACCAAAAAGGCTTGATTTTTAAAAAGTGGAAGCAACACCATTTTTAGACATGGAATTTCATCCTGAAACTCATCCTGGTGTCCGTTTTTGCATTTGGCTTGAAAAAAAAAATTTAGCTTCAAAAAACAATTTGGTTCCTGGGCAGCATTTTTTCTGACAGCGGAGTCATGCCTTTTCTTCCCCAGGCACCAAAAAGGCTCGATTTTTAAAAAGTGGAAGCAACACCATTTTTAGACATGGAATTTCATCCTGAAACTCATCCTGGTGTCCGTTTTTGCATTTGGCTTCAAAAAAAAAATTTAGCTTCAAAAAACATTTTGGTTGCTGGGCAGCATTTTTTCTGACAGCGGAGTCATGCCTTTTCTTCCCCAGGCACCAAAAAGGCTCGATTTTTAAAAAGTGGAAGCAACACCATTTTTAGACATGGAATTTCATCCCGAAACTCATCCTGGTGTCCGTTTTTGCATTTGGCTTCAAAAAAAAAATTTAGCTTCAAAAAACATTTTGGTTCCAGGGCAGCATTTTTTCTGACCGTGGAGTCACGCGTTTTCTTCCCCAGGCACCAAAAAGGCTCGATTTTTAAAAAGTGGAAGCAACACCATTTTTAGACATGGAATTTCATCCCGAAACTCATCCTGGTGTCCGTTTTTGCATTTGGCTTCAAAAAAAAAGTTTAGCTTCAAAAAACATTTTGGTTCCAGGGCAGCATTTTTTCTGACCGTGGAGTCACGCGTTTTCTTCCCCAGGCACCAAAAAGGCTCGATTTTTAAAAAGTGGAAGCAACACCATTTTTAGACATGGAATTTCATCCCGAAACTCATCCTGGTGTCCGTTTTTGCATTTGGCTTCAAAAAAAAAATTTAGCTTCAAAAAACATTTTGGTTCGTGGGCAGCATTTTTTCTGACAGCGGAGTCATGCCTTTTCTTCCCCAGGCACCAAAAAGGCTCGATTTTTAAAAAGTGGAAGCAACACCATTTTTAGACATGGAATTTCATCCCGAAACTCATCCTGGTGTCCGTTTTTGCATTTGGCTTCAAAAAAAAAATTTAGCTTCAAAAAACATTTTGGTTCCAGGGCAGCATTTTTTCTGACCGTGGAGTCACGCGTTTTCTTCCCCAGGCACCAAAAAGGCTCGATTTTTAAAAAATGGAAGCAACACCATTTTTAGACATGGAATTTCATCCCGAAACTCATCCTGGTGTCCGTTTTTGCATTTGGCTTCAAAAAAAAAATTTAGCTTCAAAAAACATTTTGGTTCGTGGGCAGCATTTTTTCTGACAGCGGAGTCATGCCTTTTCTTCCCCAGGCACCAAAAAGGCTTGATTTTTAAAAAGTGGAAGCAACACCATTTTTAGACATGGAATTTCATCCTGAAACTCATCCTGGTGTCCGTTTTTGCATTTGGCTTGAAAAAAAAAATTTAGCTTCAAAAAACAATTTGGTTCCTGGGCAGCATTTTTTCTGACAGCGGAGTCATGCCTTTTCTTCCCCAGGCACCAAAAAGGCTCGATTTTTAAAAAGTGGAAGCAACACCATTTTTAGACATGGAATTTCATCCCGAAACTCATCCTGGTGTCCGTTTTTGCATTTGGCTTCAAAAAAAAATTTAGCTTCAAAAAACATTTTGGTTGCTGGGCAGCATTTTTTCTGACCGCGGAGTCACGCGTTTTCTTCCCCAGGCACCAAAAAGGCTCGATTTTTAAAAAGTGGAAGCAACACCATTTTTAGACATGGAATTTCATCCCGAAACTCATCCTGGTGTCCGTTTTTGCATTTGGCTTCAAAAAAAAAGTTTAGCTTCAAAAAACTTTTTGGTTCCAGGGCAGCATTTTTTCTGACCGTGGAGTCACGCGTTTTCTTCCCCAGGCACCAAAAAGGCTCGATTTTTAAAAAGTGGAAGCAACACCATTTTTAGACATGGAATTTCATCCCGAAACTCATCCTGGTGTCCGATTTTGCATTTGGCTTCAAAAAAAAAATTTAGCTTCAAAAAACATTTTGGTTCGTGGGCAGCATTTTTTCTGACAGCGGAGTCATGCCTTTTCTTCCCCAGGCACCAAAAAGGCTCGATTTTTAAAAAGTGGAAGCAACACCATTTTTAGACATGGAATTTCATCCCGAAACTCATCCTGGTGTCCGTTTTTGCATTTGGCTTCAAAAAAAAAATTTAGCTTCAAAAAACATTTTGGTTCCAGGGCAGCATTTTTTCTGACAGCGGAGTCATGCCTTTTCTTCCCCAGGCACCAAAAAGGCTTGATTTTTAAAAAGTGGAAGCAACACCATTTTTAGACATGGAATTTCATCCTGAAACTCATCCTGGTGTCCGTTTTTGCATTTGGCTTGAAAAAAAAAATTTAGCTTCAAAAAACAATTTGGTTCCTGGGCAGCATTTTTTCTGACAGCGGAGTCATGCCTTTTCTTCCCCAGGCACCAAAAAGGCTCGATTTTTAAAAAGTGGAAGCAACACCATTTTTAGACATGGAATTTCATCCCGAAACTCATCCTGGTGTCCGTTTTTGCATTTGGCTTCAAAAAAAAATTTAGCTTCAAAAAACATTTTGGTTGCTGGGCAGCAATTTTTCTGACCGCGGAGTCACGCATTTTCTTCCCCAGGCACCAAAAAGGCTCGATTTTTAAAAAGTGGAAGCAACACCATTTTTAGACATGGAATTTCATCCCGAAACTCATCCTGGTGTCCGTTTTTGCATTTGGCTTCAAAAAAAAAGTTTAGCTTCAAAAAACATTTTGGTTCCAGGGCAGCATTTTTTCTGACCGTGGAGTCACGCGTTTTCTTCCCCAGGCACCAAAAAGGCTCGATTTTTAAAAAGTGGAAGCAACACCATTTTTAGACATGGAATTTCATCCCGAAACTCATCCTGGTGTCCGTTTTTGCATTTGGCTTCAAAAAAAAAATTTAGCTTCAAAAAACATTTTGGTTCGTGGGCAGCATTTTTTCTGACAGCGGAGTCATGCCTTTTCTTCCCCAGGCACCAAAAAGGCTCGATTTTTAAAAAGTGGAAGCAACACCATTTTTAGACATGGAATTTCATCCCGAAACTCATCCTGGTGTCCGTTTTTGCATTTGGCTTCAAAAAAAAAATTTAGCTTCAAAAAACATTTTGGTTCCAGGGCAGCATTTTTTCTGACCGTGGAGTCACGCGTTTTCTTCCCCAGGCACCAAAAAGGCTCGATTTTTAAAAAATGGAAGCAACACCATTTTTAGACATGGAATTTCATCCCGAAACTCATCCTGGTGTCCGTTTTTGCATTTGGCTTCAAAAAAAAAATTTAGCTTCAAAAAACATTTTGGTTCGTGGGCAGCATTTTTTCTGACAGCGGAGTCATGCCTTTTCTTCCCCAGGCACCAAAAAGGCTTGATTTTTAAAAAGTGGAAGCAACACCATTTTTAGACATGGAATTTCATCCTGAAACTCATCCTGGTGTCCGTTTTTGCATTTGGCTTGAAAAAAAAAATTTAGCTTCAAAAAACAATTTGGTTCCTGGGCAGCATTTTTTCTGACAGCGGAGTCATGCCTTTTCTTCCCCAGGCACCAAAAAGGCTCGATTTTTAAAAAGTGGAAGCAACACCATTTTTAGACATGGAATTTCATCCCGAAACTCATCCTGGTGTCCGTTTTTGCATTTGGCTTCAAAAAAAAAATTTAGCTTCAAAAAACATTTTGGTTGCTGGGCAGCATTTTTTCTGACCGCGGAGTCACGCGTTTTCTTCCCTAGGCACCAAAAAGGCTTGATTTTGAAAAAATGGAAGCAACACCATTTTTAGACATGGAATTTCATCCCGAAACTCATCCTGGTGTCCGTTTTTGCATTTGGCTTCAAAAAAAAATTTAGCTTCAAAAAACATTTTGGTTGCTGGGCAGCATTTTTTCTGACCGCGGAGTCACGCGTTTTCTTCCCCAGGCACCAAAAAGGCTCGATTTTTAAAAAGTGGAAGCAACACCATTTTTAGACATGGAATTTCATCCCGAAACTCATCCTGGTGTCCGTTTTTGCATTTGGCTTCAAAAAAAAAATTTAGCTTCAAAAAACATTTTGGTTCCAGGGCAGCATTTTTTCTGACCGTGGAGTCACGCGTTTTCTTCCCCAGGCACCAAAAAGTCTCGATTTTTAAAAAGTGGAAGCAACACCATTTTTAGACATGGAATTTCATCCCGAAACTCATCCTGGTGTCCGTTTTTGCATTTGGCTTCAAAAAAAAAATTTAGCTTCAAAAAACATTTTGGTTGCTGGGCAGCATTTTTTCTGACCGCGGAGTCACGCGTTTTCTTCCCTAGGCACCAAAAAGGCTTGATTTTGAAAAAATGGAAGCAACACCATTTTTAGACATGGAATTTCATCCCGAAACTCATCCTGGTGTCCGTTTTTGCATTTGGCTTCAAAAAAAAATTTAGCTTCAAAAAACATTTTGGTTGCTGGGCAGCATTTTTTCTGACCGCGGAGTCACGCGTTTTCTTCCCCAGGCACCAAAAAGGCTCGATTTTTAAAAAGTGGAAGCAACACCATTTTTAGACATGGAATTTCATCCCGAAACTCATCCTGGTGTCCGTTTTTGCATTTGGCTTCAAAAAAAAAATTTAGCTTCAAAAAACATTTTGGTTCCAGGGCAGCATTTTTTCTGACCGTGGAGTCACGCGTTTTCTTCCCCAGGCACCAAAAAGTCTCGATTTTTAAAAAGTGGAAGCAACACCATTTTTAGACATGGAATTTCATCCCGAAACTCATCCTGGTGTCCGTTTTTGCATTTGGCTTCAAAAAAAAAATTTAGCTTCAAAAAACATTTTGGTTGCTGGGCAGTATTTTTTCTGACAGCGGAGTCATGCCTTTTCTTCCCCAGGCACCAAAAAGGCTCGATTTTTAAAAAGTGGAAGCAACACCATTTTTAGACATGGAATTTCATCCCGAAACTCATCCTGGTGTCCGTTTTTGCATTTGGCTTCAAAAAAAAAATTTAGCTTCAAAAAACATTTTGGTTCCAGGGCAGCATTTTTTCTGACCGTGGAGTCACGCGTTTTCTTCCCCAGGCACCAAAAAGGCTCGATTTTTAAAAAGTGGAAGCAACACCATTTTTAGACATGGAATTTCATCCCGAAACTCATCCTGGTGTCCGTTTTTGCATTTGGCTTCAAAAAAAAAATTTAGCGTCAAAAAACATTTTGGTTCCAGGGCAGCATTTTTTCTGACCGTGGAGTCACGCGTTTTCTTCCCCAGGCACCAAAAAGGCTCGATTTTTAAAAAGTGGAAGCAACACCATTTTTAGACATGGAATTTCATCCCGAAACTCATCCTGGTGTCCGTTTTTGCATTTGGCTTCAAAAAAAAAATTTAGCTTCAAAAAACATTTTGGTTCGTGGGCAGCATTTTTTCTGACAGCGGAGTCATGCCTTTTCTTCCCCAGGCACCAAAAAGGCTCGATTTTTAAAAAGTGGAAGCAACACCATTTTTAGACATGGAATTTCATCCCGAAACTCATCCTGGTGTCCGTTTTTGCATTTGGCTTCAAAAAAAAAATTTAGCTTCAAAAAACATTTTGGTTCCAGGGCAGCATTTTTTCTGACCGTGGAGTCACGCGTTTTCTTCCCCAGGCACCAAAAAGGCTCGATTTTTAAAAAATGGAAGCAACACCATTTTTAGACATGGAATTTCATCCCGAAACTCATCCTGGTGTCCGTTTTTGCATTTGGCTTCAAAAAAAAAATTTAGCTTCAAAAAACATTTTGGTTCGTGGGCAGCATTTTTTCTGACAGCGGAGTCATGCCTTTTCTTCCCCAGGCACCAAAAAGGCTTGATTTTTAAAAAGTGGAAGCAACACCATTTTTAGACATGGAATTTCATCCTGAAACTCATCCTGGTGTCCGTTTTTGCATTTGGCTTGAAAAAAAAAATTTAGCTTCAAAAAACAATTTGGTTCCTGGGCAGCATTTTTTCTGACAGCGGAGTCATGCCTTTTCTTCCCCAGGCACCAAAAAGTCTCGATTTTTAAAAAGTGGAAGCAACACCATTTTTAGACATGGAATTTCATCCCGAAACTCATCCTGGTGTCCGTTTTTGCATTTGGCTTCAAAAAAAAAATTTAGCTTCAAAAAACATTTTGGTTGCTGGGCAGCATTTTTTCTGACCGCGGAGTCACGCGTTTTCTTCCCTAGGCACCAAAAAGGCTTGATTTTGAAAAAATGGAAGCAACACCATTTTTAGACATGGAATTTCATCCCGAAACTCATCCTGGTGTCCGTTTTTGCATTTGGCTTCAAAAAAAAATTTAGCTTCAAAAAACATTTTGGTTGCTGGGCAGCATTTTTTCTGACCGCGGAGTCACGCGTTTTCTTCCCCAGGCACCAAAAAGGCTCGATTTTTAAAAAGTGGAAGCAACACCATTTTTAGACATGGAATTTCATCCCGAAACTCATCCTGGTGTCCGTTTTTGCATTTGGCTTCAAAAAAAAAATTTAGCTTCAAAAAACATTTTGGTTCCAGGGCAGCATTTTTTCTGACCGTGGAGTCACGCGTTTTCTTCCCCAGGCACCAAAAAGTCTCGATTTTTAAAAAGTGGAAGCAACACCATTTTTAGACATGGAATTTCATCCCGAAACTCATCCTGGTGTCCGTTTTTGCATTTGGCTTCAAAAAAAAAATTTAGCTTCAAAAAACATTTTGGTTGCTGGGCAGCATTTTTTCTGACAGCGGAGTCATGCCTTTTCTTCCCCAGGCACCAAAAAGGCTCGATTTTTAAAAAGTGGAAGCAACACCATTTTTAGACATGGAATTTCATCCCGAAACTCATCCTGGTGTCCGTTTTTGCATTTGGCTTCAAAAAAAAAATTTAGCTTCAAAAAACATTTTGGTTCCAGGGCAGCATTTTTTCTGACCGTGGAGTCACGCGTTTTCTTCCCCAGGCACCAAAAAGGCTCGATTTTTAAAAAGTGGAAGCAACACCATTTTTAGACATGGAATTTCATCCCGAAACTCATCCTGGTGTCCGTTTTTGCATTTGGCTTCAAAAAAAAAATTTAGCGTCAAAAAACATTTTGGTTCCAGGGCAGCATTTTTTCTGACCGTGGAGTCACGCGTTTTCTTCCCCAGGCACCAAAAAGGCTCGATTTTTAAAAAGTGGAAGCAACACCATTTTTAGACATGGAATTTCATCCCGAAACTCATCCTGGTGTCCGTTTTTGCATTTGGCTTCAAAAAAAAAATTTAGCTTCAAAAAACATTTTGGTTCGTGGGCAGCATTTTTTCTGACAGCGGAGTCATGCCTTTTCTTCCCCAGGCACCAAAAAGGCTCGATTTTTAAAAAGTGGAAGCAACACCATTTTTAGACATGGAATTTCATCCCGAAACTCATCCTGGTGTCCGTTTTTGCATTTGGCTTCAAAAAAAAAATTTAGCTTCAAAAAACATTTTGGTTCCAGGGCAGCATTTTTTCTGACCGTGGAGTCACGCGTTTTCTTCCCCAGGCACCAAAAAGGCTCGATTTTTAAAAAATGGAAGCAACACCATTTTTAGACATGGAATTTCATCCCGAAACTCATCCTGGTGTCCGTTTTTGCATTTGGCTTCAAAAAAAAAATTTAGCTTCAAAAAACATTTTGGTTCGTGGGCAGCATTTTTTCTGACAGCGGAGTCATGCCTTTTCTTCCCCAGGCACCAAAAAGGCTTGATTTTTAAAAAGTGGAAGCAACACCATTTTTAGACATGGAATTTCATCCTGAAACTCATCCTGGTGTCCGTTTTTGCATTTGGCTTGAAAAAAAAAATTTAGCTTCAAAAAACAATTTGGTTCCTGGGCAGCATTTTTTCTGACAGCGGAGTCATGCCTTTTCTTCCCCAGGCACCAAAAAGGCTCGATTTTTAAAAAGTGGAAGCAACACCATTTTTAGACATGGAATTTCATCCCGAAACTCATCCTGGTGTCCGTTTTTGCATTTGGCTTCAAAAAAAAAATTTAGCTTCAAAAAACATTTTGGTTGCTGGGCAGCATTTTTTCTGACCGCGGAGTCACGCGTTTTCTTCCCTAGGCACCAAAAAGGCTTGATTTTGAAAAAATGGAAGCAACACCATTTTTAGACATGGAATTTCATCCCGAAACTCATCCTGGTGTCCGTTTTTGCATTTGGCTTCAAAAAAAAATTTAGCTTCAAAAAACATTTTGGTTGCTGGGCAGCATTTTTTCTGACCGCGGAGTCACGCGTTTTCTTCCCCAGGCACCAAAAAGGCTCGATTTTTAAAAAGTGGAAGCAACACCATTTTTAGACATGGAATTTCATCCCGAAACTCATCCTGGTGTCCGTTTTTGCATTTGGCTTCAAAAAAAAAATTTAGCTTCAAAAAACATTTTGGTTCCAGGGCAGCATTTTTTCTGACCGTGGAGTCACGCGTTTTCTTCCCCAGGCACCAAAAAGGCTCGATTTTTAAAAAGTGGAAGCAACACCATTTTTAGACATGGAATTTCATCCCGAAACTCATCCTGGTGTCCGTTTTTGCATTTGGCTTCAAAAAAAAAATTTAGCTTCAAAAAACATTTTGGTTGCTGGGCAGCATTTTTTCTGACAGCGGAGTCATGCCTTTTCTTCCCCAGGCACCAAAAAGGCTCGATTTTTAAAAAGTGGAAGCAACACCATTTTTAGACATGGAATTTCATCCCGAAACTCATCCTGGTGTCCGTTTTTGCATTTGGCTTCAAAAAAAAAATTTAGCTTCAAAAAACATTTTGGTTCCAGGGCAGCATTTTTTCTGACCGTGGAGTCACGCGTTTTCTTCCCCAGGCACCAAAAAGGCTCGATTTTTAAAAAGTGGAAGCAACACCATTTTTAGACATGGAATTTCATCCCGAAACTCATCCTGGTGTCCGTTTTTGCATTTGGCTTCAAAAAAAAAATTTAGCGTCAAAAAACATTTTGGTTCGTGGGCAGCATTTTTTCTGACAGCGGAGTCATGCCTTTTCTTCCCCAGGCACCAAAAAGGCTTGATTTTTAAAAAGTGGAAGCAACACCATTTTTAGACATGGAATTTCATCCTGAAACTCATCCTGGTGTCCGTTTTTGCATTTGGCTTGAAAAAAAAAATTTAGCTTCAAAAAACAATTTGGTTCCTGGGCAGCATTTTTTCTGACAGCGGAGTCATGCCTTTTCTTCCCCAGGCACCAAAAAGGCTCGATTTTTAAAAAGTGGAAGCAACACCATTTTTAGACATGGAATTTCATCCCGAAACTCATCCTGGTGTCCGTTTTTGCATTTGGCTTCAAAAAAAAAATTTAGCTTCAAAAAACATTTTGGTTGCTGGGCAGCATTTTTTCTGACCGCGGAGTCACGCGTTTTCTTCCCCAGGCACCAAAAAGGCTTGATTTTTAAAAAATGGAAGCAACACCATTTTTAGACATGGAATTTCATCCCGAAACTCATCCTGGTGTCCGTTTTTGCATTTGGCTTCAAAAAAAAATTTAGCTTCAAAAAACATTTTGGTTGCTGGGCAGCATTTTTTCTGACCGCGGAGTCACGCGTTTTCTTCCCCAGGCACCAAAAAGGCTCGATTTTTAAAAAGTGGAAGCAACACCATTTTTAGACATGGAATTTCATCCCGAAACTCATCCTGGTGTCCGTTTTTGCATTTGGCTTCAAAAAAAAAATTTAGCTTCAAAAAACATTTTGGTTGCTGGGCAGCATTTTTTCTGACCGCGGAGTCACGCGTTTTCTTCCCCAGGCACCAAAAAGGCTCGATTTTTAAAAAGTTGAAGCAACACCATTTTTAGACATGGAATTTCATCCCGAAACTCATCCTGGTGTCCGTTTTTGCATTTGGCTTCAAAAAAAAAAATTTAGCTTCAAAAAACATTTTGGTTCCTGGGCAGCATTTTTTCTGACCGCGGAGTCACGCGTTTTCTTCCCCAGGCACCAAAAAGGCTCGATTTTTAAAAAATGGAAGCAACACTATTTTTAGACATGGAATTTCATCCTGAAACTCATCCTGGTGTCCGTTTTTGCATTTGGCTTCAAAAAAAAAAAATTTAGCTTCAAAAAACATTTTGGTTCGTGGGCAGCATTTTTTCTGACCGCGGAGTCACGGGTTTTCTTCCCCAGGCACCAAAAAGGCTCGATTTTTAAAAAGTGGAAGCAACACCATTTTTAGACATGGAATTTCATCCCGAAACTCATCCTGGTGTCCGTTTTTGCATTTGGCTTCAAAAAAAAAATTTAGCTTCAAAAAACATTTTGGTTCCAGGGCAGCATTTTTTCTGACCGTGGAGTCACGCGTTTTCTTCCCCAGGCACCAAAAAGTCTCGATTTTTAAAAAGTGGAAGCAACACCATTTTTAGACATGGAATTTCATCCCGAAACTCATCCTGGTGTCCGTTTTTGCATTTGGCTTCAAAAAAAAAATTTAGCTTCAAAAAACATTTTGGTTGCTGGGCAGCATTTTTTCTGACAGCGGAGTCATGCCTTTTCTTCCCCAGGCACCAAAAAGGCTCGATTTTTAAAAAGTGGAAGCAACACCATTTTTAGACATGGAATTTCATCCCGAAACTCATCCTGGTGTCCGTTTTTGCATTTGGCTTCAAAAAAAAAATTTAGCTTCAAAAAACATTTTGGTTCCAGGGCAGCATTTTTTCTGACCGTGGAGTCACGCGTTTTCTTCCCCAGGCACCAAAAAGGCTCGATTTTTAAAAAGTGGAAGCAACACCATTTTTAGACATGGAATTTCATCCCGAAACTCATCCTGGTGTCCGTTTTTGCATTTGGCTTCAAAAAAAAAATTTAGCGTCAAAAAACATTTTGGTTCGTGGGCAGCATTTTTTCTGACAGCGGAGTCATGCCTTTTCTTCCCCAGGCACCAAAAAGGCTTGATTTTTAAAAAGTGGAAGCAACACCATTTTTAGACATGGAATTTCATCCTGAAACTCATCCTGGTGTCCGTTTTTGCATTTGGCTTGAAAAAAAAAATTTAGCTTCAAAAAACAATTTGGTTCCTGGGCAGCATTTTTTCTGACAGCGGAGTCATGCCTTTTCTTCCCCAGGCACCAAAAAGGCTCGATTTTTAAAAAGTGGAAGCAACACCATTTTTAGACATGGAATTTCATCCCGAAACTCATCCTGGTGTCCGTTTTTGCATTTGGCTTCAAAAAAAAAATTTAGCTTCAAAAAACATTTTGGTTGCTGGGCAGCATTTTTTCTGACCGCGGAGTCACGCGTTTTCTTCCCCAGGCACCAAAAAGGCTTGATTTTTAAAAAATGGAAGCAACACCATTTTTAGACATGGAATTTCATCCCGAAACTCATCCTGGTGTCCGTTTTTGCATTTGGCTTCAAAAAAAAAGTTAGCTTCAAAAAACATTTTGGTTGCTGGGCAGCATTTTTTCTGACCGCGGAGTCACGCGTTTTCTTCCCCAGGCACCAAAAAGGCTCGATTTTTAAAAAGTGGAAGCAACACCATTTTTAGACATGGAATTTCATCCCGAAACTCATCCTGGTGTCCGTTTTTGCATTTGGCTTCAAAAAAAAAATTTAGCTTCAAAAAACATTTTGGTTGCTGGGCAGCATTTTTTCTGACCGCGGAGTCACGCGTTTTCTTCCCCAGGCACCAAAAAGGCTCGATTTTTAAAAAGTTGAAGCAACACCATTTTTAGACATGGAATTTCATCCCGAAACTCATCCTGGTGTCCGTTTTTGCATTTGGCTTCAAAAAAAAAAATTTAGCTTCAAAAAACATTTTGGTTCCTGGGCAGCATTTTTTCTGACCGCGGAGTCACGCGTTTTCTTCCCCAGGCACCAAAAAGGCTCGATTTTTAAAAAATGGAAGCAACACTATTTTTAGACATGGAATTTCATCCTGAAACTCATCCTGGTGTCCGTTTTTGCATTTGGCTTCAAAAAAAAAAAATTTAGCTTCAAAAAACATTTTGGTTCGTGGGCAGCATTTTTTCTGACCGCGGAGTCACGGGTTTTCTTCCCCAGGCACCAAAAAGGCTCGATTTTTAAAAAGTGGAAGCAACACCATTTTTAGACATGGAATTTCATCCCGAAACTCATCCTGGTGTCCGTTTTTGCATTTGGCTTCAAAAAAAAAATTTAGCTTCAAAAAACATTTTGGTTGCTGGGCAGCATTTTTTCTGACCGCGGAGTCACGCGTTTTCTTCCCCAGGCACCAAAAAGGCTTGATTTTTAAAAAATGGAAGCAACACCATTTTTAGACATGGAATTTCATCCCGAAACTCATCCTGGTGTCCGTTTTTGCATTTGGCTTCAAAAAAAAAATTTAGCTTCAAAAAACATTTTGGTTCGTGGGCAGCATTTTTTCTGACTGCAGAGTCACGCGTTTTCTTCCCCAGGCACCAAAAAGGCTCGATTTTTAAAAAGTGGAAGCAACACCATTTTTAGACATGGAATTTCATCCCGAAACTCATCCTGGTGTCCGTTTTTGCATTTGGCTTCAAAAAAAAAATTTAGCTTCAAAAAACATTTTGGTTGCTGGGCAGCATTTTTTCTGACAGCGGAGTCATGCCTTTTCTTCCCCAGGCACCAAAAAGGCTCGATTTTTAAAAAGTGGAAGCAACACCATTTTTAGACATGGAATTTCATCCCGAAACTCATCCTGGTGTCCGTTTTTGCATTTGGCTTCAAAAAAAAAATTTAGCTTCAAAAAACATTTTGGTTCCAGGGCAGCATTTTTTCTGACCGTGGAGTCACGCGTTTTCTTCCCCAGGCACCAAAAAGGCTCGATTTTTAAAAAGTGGAAGCAACACCATTTTTAGACATGGAATTTCATCCCGAAACTCATCCTGGTGTCCGTTTTTGCATTTGGCTTCAAAAAAAAAATTTAGCGTCAAAAAACATTTTGGTTCGTGGGCAGCATTTTTTCTGACAGCGGAGTCATGCCTTTTCTTCCCCAGGCACCAAAAAGGCTTGATTTTTAAAAAGTGGAAGCAACACCATTTTTAGACATGGAATTTCATCCTGAAACTCATCCTGGTGTCCGTTTTTGCATTTGGCTTGAAAAAAAAAATTTAGCTTCAAAAAACAATTTGGTTCCTGGGCAGCATTTTTTCTGACAGCGGAGTCATGCCTTTTCTTCCCCAGGCACCAAAAAGGCTCGATTTTTAAAAAGTGGAAGCAACACCATTTTTAGACATGGAATTTCATCCCGAAACTCATCCTGGTGTCCGTTTTTGCATTTGGCTTCAAAAAAAAAATTTAGCTTCAAAAAACATTTTGGTTGCTGGGCAGCATTTTTTCTGACCGCGGAGTCACGCGTTTTCTTCCCCAGGCACCAAAAAGGCTTGATTTTTAAAAAATGGAAGCAACACCATTTTTAGACATGGAATTTCATCCCGAAACTCATCCTGGTGTCCGTTTTTGCATTTGGCTTCAAAAAAAAATTTAGCTTCAAAAAACATTTTGGTTGCTGGGCAGCATTTTTTCTGACCGCGGAGTCACGCGTTTTCTTCCCCAGGCACCAAAAAGGCTCGATTTTTAAAAAGTGGAAGCAACACCATTTTTAGACATGGAATTTCATCCCGAAACTCATCCTGGTGTCCGTTTTTGCATTTGGCTTCAAAAAAAATATTTAGCTTCAAAAAACATTTTGGTTGCTGGGCAGCATTTTTTCTGACCGCGGAGTCACGCGTTTTCTTCCCCAGGCACCAAAAAGGCTCGATTTTTAAAAAGTTGAAGCAACACCATTTTTAGACATGGAATTTCATCCCGAAACTCATCCTGGTGTCCGTTTTTGCATTTGGCTTCAAAAAAAAAAATTTAGCTTCAAAAAACATTTTGGTTCCTGGGCAGCATTTTTTCTGACCGCGGAGTCACGCGTTTTCTTCCCCAGGCACCAAAAAGGCTCGATTTTTAAAAAATGGAAGCAACACTATTTTTAGACATGGAATTTCATCCTGAAACTCATCCTGGTGTCCGTTTTTGCATTTGGCTTCAAAAAAAAAAAATTTAGCTTCAAAAAACATTTTGGTTCGTGGGCAGCATTTTTTCTGACCGCGGAGTCACGGGTTTTCTTCCCCAGGCACCAAAAAGGCTCGATTTTTAAAAAGTGGAAGCAACACCATTTTTAGACATGGAATTTCATCCCGAAACTCATCCTGGTGTCCGTTTTTGCATTTGGCTTCAAAAAAAAAATTTAGCTTCAAAAAACATTTTGGTTCCAGGGCAGCATTTTTTCTGACCGTGGAGTCACGCGTTTTCTTCCCCAGGCACCAAAAAGTCTCGATTTTTAAAAAGTGGAAGCAACACCATTTTTAGACATGGAATTTCATCCCGAAACTCATCCTGGTGTCCGTTTTTGCATTTGGCTTCAAAAAAAAAATTTAGCTTCAAAAAACATTTTGGTTGCTGGGCAGCATTTTTTCTGACAGCGGAGTCATGCCTTTTCTTCCCCAGGCACCAAAAAGGCTCGATTTTTAAAAAGTGGAAGCAACACCATTTTTAGACATGGAATTTCATCCCGAAACTCATCCTGGTGTCCGTTTTTGCATTTGGCTTCAAAAAAAAAATTTAGCTTCAAAAAACATTTTGGTTCCAGGGCAGCATTTTTTCTGACCGTGGAGTCACGCGTTTTCTTCCCCAGGCACCAAAAAGGCTCGATTTTTAAAAAGTGGAAGCAACACCATTTTTAGACATGGAATTTCATCCCGAAACTCATCCTGGTGTCCGTTTTTGCATTTGGCTTCAAAAAAAAAATTTAGCGTCAAAAAACATTTTGGTTCGTGGGCAGCATTTTTTCTGACAGCGGAGTCATGCCTTTTCTTCCCCAGGCACCAAAAAGGCTTGATTTTTAAAAAGTGGAAGCAACACCATTTTTAGACATGGAATTTCATCCTGAAACTCATCCTGGTGTCCGTTTTTGCATTTGGCTTGAAAAAAAAAATTTAGCTTCAAAAAACAATTTGGTTCCTGGGCAGCATTTTTTCTGACAGCGGAGTCATGCCTTTTCTTCCCCAGGCACCAAAAAGGCTCGATTTTTAAAAAGTGGAAGCAACACCATTTTTAGACATGGAATTTCATCCCGAAACTCATCCTGGTGTCCGTTTTTGCATTTGGCTTCAAAAAAAAAATTTAGCTTCAAAAAACATTTTGGTTGCTGGGCAGCATTTTTTCTGACCGCGGAGTCACGCGTTTTCTTCCCCAGGCACCAAAAAGGCTTGATTTTTAAAAAATGGAAGCAACACCATTTTTAGACATGGAATTTCATCCCGAAACTCATCCTGGTGTCCGTTTTTGCATTTGGCTTCAAAAAAAAAGTTAGCTTCAAAAAACATTTTGGTTGCTGGGCAGCATTTTTTCTGACCGCGGAGTCACGCGTTTTCTTCCCCAGGCACCAAAAAGGCTCGATTTTAAAAAAGTGGAAGCAACACCATTTTTAGACATGGAATTTCATCCCGAAACTCATCCTGGTGTCCGTTTTTGCATTTGGCTTCAAAAAAAAATTTAGCTTCAAAAAACATTTTGGTTGCTGGGCAGCATTTTTTCTGACCGCGGAGTCACGCGTTTTCTTCCCCAGGCACCAAAAAGGCTCGATTTTTAAAAAGTTGAAGCAACACCATTTTTAGACATGGAATTTCATCCCGAAACTCATCCTGGTGTCCGTTTTTGCATTTGGCTTCAAAAAAAAAAATTTAGCTTCAAAAAACATTTTGGTTCCTGGGCAGCATTTTTTCTGACCGCGGAGTCACGCGTTTTCTTCCCCAGGCACCAAAAAGGCTCGATTTTTAAAAAATGGAAGCAACACTATTTTTAGACATGGAATTTCATCCTGAAACTCATCCTGGTGTCCGTTTTTGCATTTGGCTTCAAAAAAAAAAAAATTAGCTTCAAAAAACATTTTGGTTCGTGGGCAGCATTTTTTCTGACCGCGGAGTCACGGGTTTTCTTCCCCAGGCACCAAAAAGGCTCGATTTTTAAAAAGTGGAAGCAACACCATTTTTAGACATGGAATTTCATCCCGAAACTCATCCTGGTGTCCGTTTTTGCATTTGGCTTCAAAAAAAAAATTTAGCTTCAAAAAACATTTTGGTTGCTGGGCAGCATTTTTTCTGACCGCGGAGTCACGCGTTTTCTTCCCCAGGCACCAAAAAGGCTTGATTTTTAAAAAATGGAAGCAACACCATTTTTAGACATGGAATTTCATCCCGAAACTCATCCTGGTGTCCGTTTTTGCATTTGGCTTCAAAAAAAAAATTTAGCTTCAAAAAACATTTTGGTTCGTGGGCAGCATTTTTTCTGACTGCAGAGTCACGCGTTTTCTTCCCCAGGCACCAAAAAGGCTCGATTTTTAAAAAGTGGAAGCAACACCATTTTTAGACATGGAATTTCATCCCGAAACTCATCCTGGTGTCCGTTTTTGCATTTGGCTTCAAAAAAAAAATTTAGCTTCAAAAAACAATTTGGTTCCTGGGCAGCATTTTTTCTGACCGTGGAGTCACGTGTTTTCTTCCTCAGGCAACAAAAAGGCTCGATTTTTAAAAAGTGGAAGCAACACCATTTTTAGACATGGAATTTCATCCCGAAACTCATCCTGGTGTCCGTTTTTGCATTTGGCTTCAAAAAAAAAATTTAGCTTCAAAAAACATTTTGGTTCCAGGGCAGCATTTTTTCTGACCGTGGAGTCACGTGTTTTCTTCCTCAGGCAACAAAAAGGCTCGATTTTTAAAAAGTGGAAGCAACACCATTTTTAGACATGGAATTTCATCCCGAAACTCATCCTGGTGTCCGTTTTTGCATTTGGCTTCAAAAAAAAAATTTAGCTTCAAAAAACATTTTGGTTCCAGGGCAGCATTTTTTCTGACCGTGGAGTCACGCGTTTTCTTCCCCAGGCACCAAAAAGGCTCGATTTTTAAAAAGTGGAAGCAACACCATTTTTAGACATGGAATTTCATCCCGAAACTCATCCTGGTGTCCGTTTTTGCATTTGGCTTCAAAAAAAAAATTTAGCTTCAAAAAACATTTTGGTTCGTGGGCAGCATTTTTTCTGACAGCGGAGTCATGCCTTTTCTTCCCCAGGCACCAAAAAGGCTCGATTTTTAAAAAATGGAAGCAACACCATTTTTAGACATGGAATTTCATCCCGAAACTCATCCTGGTGATCGTTTTTGCATTTGGCTTCAAAAAAAAAATTTAGCTTCAAAAAACATTTTGGTTCCTGGGCAGCATTTTTTTTGACCGCAGAGTCACACCTTTTCTTCCCCAGGCACCAAAAAGGCTCGATTTTTAAAAAGTGGAAGCAACACCATTTTTAGACATGGAATTTCATCCCGAAACTCATCCTGGTGTCCGTTTTTGCATTTGGCTTCAAAAAAAAAAATTTAGCTTCAAAAAACATTTTGGTTCGTGGGCAGCATTTTTTCTGACTGCAGAGTCACGCGTTTTCTTCCCCAGGCACCAAAAAGGCTCGATTTTTAAAAAGTGGAAGCAACACCATTTTTAGACATGGAATTTCATCCCGAAACTCATCCTGGTGTCCGTTTTTGCATTTGGCTTCAAAAAAAAAATTTAGCTTCAAAAAACATTTTGGTTGCTGGGCAGCATTTTTTCTGACCGCGGAGTCACACGTTTTCTTCCCCAGGCACCAAAAAGGCTCGATTTTTAAAAAGTGGAAGCAACACCATTTTTAGACATGGAATTTCATCCCGAAACTCATCCTGGTGTCCGTTTTTGCATTTGGCTTGAAAAAAAAAATTAGCTTCAAAAAACATTTTGGTTCCTGGGCAGCATTTTTTCTGACCGCGGAGTCACACGTTTTCTTCCCCAGGCACCAAAAAGGCTCGATTTTTAAAAAGTGGAAGCAACACCATTTTTAGACATGGAATTTCATCCCGAAACTCATCCTGGTGTCCGTTTTTGCATTTGGCTTCAAAAAAAAATTTAACTTCAAAAAACATTTTGGTTGCTGGGCAGCATTTTTTCTGACCGCGGAGTCACGCGTTTTCTTCCCCAGGCACCAAAAATGCTCGATTTTTAAAAAGTGGAAGCAACACCATTTTTAGACATGGAATTTCATCCCGAAACTCATCCTGGTGTCCGTTTTTGCATTTGGCTTCAAAAAAAAAATTTAGCTTCAAAAAACATTTTGGTTGCTGGGCAGCATTTTTTCTGACTGCAGAGTCACGCGTTTTCTTCCCCAGGCACCAAAAAGGCTCGATTTTTAAAAAGTGGAAGCAACACCATTTTTAGACATGGAATTTCATCCCGAAACTCATCCTGGTGTCCGTTTTTGCATTTGGCTTCAAAAAAAAAATTTAGCTTCAAAAAACATTTTGGTTCCTGGGCAGCATTTTTTCTGACAGCGGAGTCATGCCTTTTCTTCCCCAGGCACCAAAAAGGCTCGATTTTTAAAAAGTGGAAGCAACACCATTTTTAGACATGGAATTTCATCCCGAAACTTATCCTGGTGTCCGTTTTTGCATTTGGCTTCAAAAAAAATTTAGCTTCAAAAACCATTTTGGTTGCTGGGCAGCATTTTTTCTGACCGCGGAGTCACGCGTTTTCTTCCCCAGGCACCAAAAAGGCTCGATTTTTAAAAAGTGGAAGCAACACCATTTTTAGACATGGAATTTCATCCCGAAACTCATCCTGGTGTCCGTTTTTGCATTTGGCTTCAAAAAAAAAAAATTTAGCTTCAAAAAACATTTTGGTTCCTGGGCAGCATTTTTTCTGACCGCGGAGTAACACGTTTTCTTCCCCAGGCACCAAAAAGGTTCGATTTTTAAAAAGTGGAAGCAACACCATTTTTAGACATGGAATTTCATCCCGAAACTCATCCTGGTGTCCGTTTTTGCATTTGGCTTGAAAAAAAAAATTAGCTTCAAAAAACATTTTGGTTCCTGGGCAGCATTTTTTCTGACCGCGGAGTCACACGTTTTC
The DNA here is from genome assembly GCF_029215685.1 of Pituophis catenifer annectens. Taxonomy (NCBI): domain Eukaryota; kingdom Metazoa; phylum Chordata; class Lepidosauria; order Squamata; family Colubridae; genus Pituophis; species Pituophis catenifer. Next base: position 14,223,308 of record NW_027256896.1, on the reverse strand, counting down.
TTCCCCAGGCACCAAAAAGGCTCGATTTTTAAAAAGTGGAAGCAACACCATTTTTAGACATGGAATTTCATCCCGAAACTCATCCTGGTGTCCGTTTTTGCATTTGGCTTGAAAAAAAAAAATTAGCTTCAAAAAACATTTTGGTTCCTGGGCAGCATTTTTTCTGACCATGGAGTCACGCGTTTTCTTCCCCAGGCACCAAAAAGCTTCAATTTTTAAAAACTGGAAGCAACACCATTTTTAGACATGGAATTTCATCCCAAAACTCATCCTGGTGTCCGTTTTTGCATTTGGCTTCAAAAAAAAAATTTAGCTTCAAAAAACATTTTGGTTCCTGGGCAGCATTTTTTCTGACCGTGGAGTCACGCGTTTTCTTCCCCAGGCACCAAAAATGCTCGATTTTTGAAAAGTGGAAGCAACACCATTTTTAGACATGGAATTTCATCCCAAAACTCATCCTGGTGTCCGTTTTTGCATTTGGCTTGAAAAAAAAAATTTAGCTACAAAAAACAATTTGGTTCCTGGGCAGCATTTTTTCTGTCAGCGGAGTCATGCCTTTTCTTCCCCAGGCACCAAAAAGGCTCGATTTTTAAAAAGTGGAAGCAACACCATTTTTAGACATGGAATTTCATCCCGAAACTCATCCTGGTGTCCGTTTTTGCATTTGGCTTCAAAAAAAAATTTAGCTTCAAAAAACATTTTGGTTGCTGGGCAGCATTTTTTCTGACCGCGGAGTCACGCGTTTTCTTCCCCAGGCACCAAAAAGGCTCGATTGTTAAAAAGTGGAAGCAACACCATTTTTAGACATGGAATTTCATCCCGAAACTCATCCTGGTGTCCGTTTTTGCATTTGGGTTCAAAAAAAAAATTTAGCTTCAAAAAACATTTTGGTTCCTGGGCAGCATTTTTTCTGACAGCGGAGTCATGCCTTTTCTTCCCCAGGCACCAAAAAGGCTCGATTTTTAAAAAGTGGAAGCAACACCATTTTTAGACATGGAATTTCATCCCGAAACTCATCCTGGTGTCCGTTTTTGCATTTGGCTTCAAAAAAAAAATTTAGCTTCAAAAAACATTTTGGTTGCTGGGCAGCATTTTTTCTGACCGCGGAGTCACACGTTTTCTTCCCCAGGCACCAAAAAGGCTCGATTTTTAAAAAGTGGAAGCAACACCATTTTTAGACATGGAATTTCATCCCGAAACTCATCCTGGTGTCCGTTTTTGCATTTGGCTTGAAAAAAAAAATTAGCTTCAAAAAACATTTTGGTTCCTGGGCAGCATTTTTTCTGACTGCAGAGTCACACGTTTTCTTCCCCAGGCACCAAAAAGGCTCGATTTTTAAAAAGTGGAAGCAACACCATTTTTAGACATGGAATTTCATCCCGAAACTCATCCTGGTGTCCGTTTTTGCATTTGGCTTCAAAAAAAAATTTAGCTTCAAAAAACATTTTGGTTGCTGGGCAGCATTTTTTCTGACCGCGGAGTCACGCGTTTTCTTCCCCAGGCACCAAAAAGGCTCGATTTTTAAAAAGTGGAAGCAACACCATTTTTAGACATGGAATTTCATCCCGAAACTCATCCTGGTGTCCGTTTTTGCATTTGGCTTCAAAAAAAAAATTTAGCTTCAAAAAACATTTTGGTTCCTGGGCAGCATTTTTTCTGACAGCGGAGTCATGCCTTTTCTTCCCCAGGCACCAAAAAGGCTCGATTTTTAAAAAGTGGAAGCAACACCATTTTTAGACATGGAATTTCATCCCGAAACTCATCCTGGTGTCCGTTTTTGCATTTGGCTTCAAAAAAATAATTTAGCTTCAAAAAACATTTTGGTTGCTGGGCAGCATTTTTTCTGACCGCGGAGTCACACGTTTTCTTCCCCAGGCACCAAAAAGGCTCGATTTTTAAAAAGTGGAAGCAACACCATTTTTAGACATGGAATTTCATCCCGAAACTCATCCTGGTGTCCGTTTTTGCATTTGGCTTGAAAAAAAAAATTAGCTTCAAAAAACATTTTGGTTCCTGGGCAGCATTTTTTCTGACTGCAGAGTCACACGTTTTCTTCCCCAGGCACCAAAAAGGCTCGATTTTTAAAAAGTGGAAGCAACACCATTTTTAGACATGGAATTTCATCCCGAAACTCATCCTGGTGTCCGTTTTTGCATTTGGCTTCAAAAAAAAATTTAGCTTCAAAAAACATTTTGGTTGCTGGGCAGCATTTTTTCTGACCGCGGAGTCACGCGTTTTCTTCCCCAGGCACCAAAAAGGCTCGATTTTTAAAAAGTGGAAGCAACACCATTTTTAGACATGGAATTTCATCCCGAAACTCATCCTGGTGTCCGTTTTTGCATTTGGCTTCAAAAAAAAAATTTAGCTTCAAAAAACATTTTGGTTCCTGTGCAGCATTTTTTCTGACCGTGGAGTCACGCGTTTTCTTCCCCAGGCAACAAAAAGGCTTGATTTTTAAAAAGTGGAAGCAACACCATTTTTAGACATGGAATTTCATCCCGAAACTCATCCTGGTGTCCGTTTTTGCATTTGGCTTCAAAAAAAAAATTTAGCTTCAAAAAACATTTTGGTTCCAGGGCAGCATTTTTTCTGACCGTGGAGTCACGCGTTTTCTTCCCCAGGCACCAAAAAGGCTCGATTTTTAAAAAGTGGAAGCAACACCATTTTTAGACATGGAATTTCATCCCGAAACTCATCCTGGTGTCCGTTTTTGCATTTGGCTTCAAAAAAAAATTTAGCTTCAAAAAACATTTTGGTTCGTGGGCAGCATTTTTTCTGACAGCGGAGTCATGCCTTTTCTTCCCCAGGCACCAAAAAGGCTTGATTTTTAAAAAGTGGAAGCAACACCATTTTTAGACATGGAATTTCATCCCGAAACTCATCCTGGTGTCCGTTTTTGCATTTGGCTTGAAAAAAAAAATTTAGCTTCAAAAAACAATTTGGTTCCTGGGCAGCATTTTTTCTGACAGCGGAGTCATGCCTTTTCTTCCCCAGGCACCAAAAAGGCTCGATTTTTAAAAAGTGGAAGCAACACCATTTTTAGACATGGAATTTCATCCCGAAACTCATCCTGGTGTCCGTTTTTGCATTTGGCTTCAAAAAAAAAATTTAGCTTCAAAAAACATTTTGGTTGCTGGGCAGCATTTTTTCTGACCGCGGAGTCACGCGTTTTCTTCCCCAGGCACCAAAAAGGCTTGATTTTTAAAAAATGGAAGCAACACCATTTTTAGACATGGAATTTCATCCCGAAACTCATCCTGGTGTCCGTTTTTGCATTTGGCTTCAAAAAAAAATTTAGCTTCAAAAAACATTTTGGTTGCTGGGCAGCATTTTTTCTGACCGCGGAGTCACGCGTTTTCTTCCCCAGGCACCAAAAAGGCTCGATTTTTAAAAAGTGGAAGCAACACCATTTTTAGACATGGAATTTCATCCCGAAACTCATCCTGGTGTCCGTTTTTGCATTTGGCTTCAAAAAAAAAGTTTAGCTTAAAAAAACATTTTGGTTCCAGGGCAGCATTTTTTCTGACCGTGGAGTCACGCGTTTTCTTCCCCAGGCACCAAAAAGGCTCGATTTTTAAAAAGTGGAAGCAACACCATTTTTAGACATGGAATTTCATCCCGAAACTCATCCTGGTGTCCGTTTTTGCATTTGGCTTCAAAAAAAAAATTTAGCTTCAAAAAACATTTTGGTTCGTGGGCAGCATTTTTTCTGACAGCGGAGTCATGCCTTTTCTTCCCCAGGCACCAAAAAGGCTCGATTTTTAAAAAGTGGAAGCAACACCATTTTTAGACATGGAATTTCATCCCGAAACTCATCCTGGTGTCCGTTTTTGCATTTGGCTTCAAAAAAAAAATTTAGCTTCAAAAAACATTTTGGTTCCAGGGCAGCATTTTTTCTGACCGTGGAGTCACGCGTTTTCTTCCCTAGGCACCAAAAAGGCTTGATTTTTAAAAAATGGAAGCAACACCATTTTTAGACATGGAATTTCATCCCGAAACTCATCCTGGTGTCCGTTTTTGCATTTGGCTTCAAAAAAAAATTTAGCTTCAAAAAACATTTTGGTTCGTGGGCAGCATTTTTTCTGACTGCAGAGTCACGCGTTTTCTTCCCCAGGCACCAAAAAGGCTCGATTTTTAAAAAGTGGAAGCAACACCATTTTTAGACATGGAATTTCATCCCGAAACTCATCCTGGTGTCCGTTTTTGCATTTGGCTTCAAAAAAAAAATTTAGCTTCAAAAAACATTTTGGTTCGTGGGCAGCATTTTTTCTGACAGCGGAGTCATGCCTTTTCTTCCCCAGGCACCAAAAAGGCTTGATTTTTAAAAAGTGGAAGCAACACCATTTTTAGACATGGAATTTCATCCTGAAACTCATCCTGGTGTCCGTTTTTGCATTTGGCTTGAAAAAAAAAATTTAGCTTCAAAAAACATTTTGGTTGCTGGGCAGCATTTTTTCTGACCGCGGAGTCACGCGTTTTCTTCCCCAGGCACCAAAAAGGCTCGATTTTTAAAAAGTGGAAGCAACACCATTTTTAGACATGGAATTTCATCCCGAAACTCATCCTGGTGTCCGTTTTTGCATTTGGCTTCAAAAAAAAAATTTAGCTTCAAAAAACATTTTGGTTCGTGGGCAGCATTTTTTCTGACAGCGGAGTCATGCCTTTTCTTCCCCAGGCACCAAAAAGGCTTGATTTTTAAAAAGTGGAAGCAACACCATTTTTAGACATGGAATTTCATCCTGAAACTCATCCTGGTGTCCGTTTTTGCATTTGGCTTGAAAAAAAAAATTTAGCTTCAAAAAACAATTTGGTTCCTGGGCAGCATTTTTTCTGACAGCGGAGTCATGCCTTTTCTTCCCCAGGCACCAAAAAGGCTCGATTTTTAAAAAGTGGAAGCAACACCATTTTTAGACATGGAATTTCATCCCGAAACTCATCCTGGTGTCCGTTTTTGCATTTGGCTCCAAAAAAAAAATTTAGCTTCAAAAAACAATTTGGTTCCTGGGCAGCATTTTTTCTGACAGCGGAGTCATGCCTTTTCTTCCCCAGGCACCAAAAAGGCTTGATTTTTAAAAAATGGAAGCAACACCATTTTTAGACATGGAATTTCATCCCGAAACTCATCCTGGTGTCCGTTTTTGCATTTGGCTTCAAAAAAAAATTTAGCTTCAAAAAACATTTTGGTTCGTGGGCAGCATTTTTTCTGACTGCAGAGTCACGCGTTTTCTTCCCCAGGCACCAAAAAGGCTCGATTTTTAAAAAGTGGAAGCAACACCATTTTTAGACATGGAATTTCATCCCGAAACTCATCCTGGTGTCCGTTTTTGCATTTGGCTTCAAAAAAAAAATTTAGCTTCAAAAAACATTTTGGTTCCAGGGCAGCATTTTTTCTGACCGTGGAGTCACGCGTTTTCTTCCCCAGGCACCAAAAAGGCTCGATTTTTAAAAAGTGGAAGCAACACCATTTTTAGACATGGAATTTCATCCCGAAACTCATCCTGGTGTCCGTTTTTGCATTTGGCTTCAAAAAAAAATTTAGCTTCAAAAAACATTTTGGTTCGTGGGCAGCATTTTTTCTGACAGCGGAGTCATGCCTTTTCTTCCCCAGGCACCAAAAAGGCTCGATTTTTAAAAAGTGGAAGCAACACCATTTTTAGACATGGAATTTCATCCCGAAACTCATCCTGGTGTCCGTTTTTGCATTTGGCTTCAAAAAAAAAGTTTAGCTTCAAAAAACATTTTGGTTCCAGGGCAGCATTTTTTCTGACCGTGGAGTCACGCGTTTTCTTCCCCAGGCACCAAAAAGGCTCGATTTTTAAAAAATGGAAGCAACACCATTTTTAGACATGGAATTTCATCCCGAAACTCATCCTGGTGTCCGTTTTTGCATTTGGCTTCAAAAAAAAAATTTAGCTTCAAAAAACATTTTGGTTCGTGGGCAGCATTTTTTCTGACAGCGGAGTCATGCCTTTTCTTCCCCAGGCACCAAAAAGGCTTGATTTTTAAAAAGTGGAAGCAACACCATTTTTAGACATGGAATTTCATCCTGAAACTCATCCTGGTGTCCGTTTTTGCATTTGGCTTGAAAAAAAAAATTTAGCTTCAAAAAACAATTTGGTTCCTGGGCAGCATTTTTTCTGACAGCGGAGTCATGCCTTTTCTTCCCCAGGCACCAAAAAGGCTTGATTTTTAAAAAATGGAAGCAACACCATTTTTAGACATGGAATTTCATCCCGAAACTCATCCTGGTGTCCGTTTTTGCATTTGGCTTCAAAAAAAAATTTAGCTTCAAAAAACATTTTGGTTCGTGGGCAGCATTTTTTCTGACTGCAGAGTCACGCGTTTTCTTCCCCAGGCACCAAAAAGGCTCGATTTTTAAAAAGTGGAAGCAACACCATTTTTAGACATGGAATTTCATCCCGAAACTCATCCTGGTGTCCGTTTTTGCATTTGGCTTCAAAAAAAAAATTTAGCTTCAAAAAACATTTTGGTTCCAGGGCAGCATTTTTTCTGACCGTGGAGTCACGCGTTTTCTTCCCCAGGCACCAAAAAGGCTCGATTTTTAAAAAGTGGAAGCAACACCATTTTTAGACATGGAATTTCATCCCGAAACTCATCCTGGTGTCCGTTTTTGCATTTGGCTTCAAAAAAAAAATTTAGCTTCAAAAAACATTTTGGTTCGTGGGCAGCATTTTTTCTGACAGCGGAGTCATGCCTTTTCTTCCCCAGGCACCAAAAAGGCTCGATTTTTAAAAAGTGGAAGCAACACCATTTTTAGACATGGAATTTCATCCCGAAACTCATCCTGGTGTCCGTTTTTGCATTTGGCTTCAAAAAAAAAATTTAGCTTCAAAAAACATTTTGGTTCGTGGGCAGCATTTTTTCTGACAGCGGAGTCATGCCTTTTCTTCCCCAGGCACCAAAAAGGCTCGATTTTTAAAAAGTGGAAGCAACACCATTTTTAGACATGGAATTTCATCCCGAAACTCATCCTGGTGTCCGTTTTTGCATTTGGCTTCAAAAAAAAAATTTAGCTTCAAAAAACATTTTGGTTCCAGGGCAGCATTTTTTCTGACCGTGGAGTCACGCGTTTTCTTCCCTAGGCACCAAAAAGGCTTGATTTTTAAAAAATGGAAGCAACACCATTTTTAGACATGGAATTTCATCCCGAAACTCATCCTGGTGTCCGTTTTTGCATTTGGCTTCAAAAAAAAATTTAGCTTCAAAAAACATTTTGGTTCGTGGGCAGCATTTTTTCTGACTGCAGAGTCACGCGTTTTCTTCCCCAGGCACCAAAAAGGCTCGATTTTTAAAAAGTGGAAGCAACACCATTTTTAGACATGGAATTTCATCCCGAAACTCATCCTGGTGTCCGTTTTTGCATTTGGCTTCAAAAAAAAAATTTAGCTTCAAAAAACATTTTGGTTCGTGGGCAGCATTTTTTCTGACAGCGGAGTCATGCCTTTTCTTCCCCAGGCACCAAAAAGGCTTGATTTTTAAAAAGTGGAAGCAACACCATTTTTAGACATGGAATTTCATCCTGAAACTCATCCTGGTGTCCGTTTTTGCATTTGGCTTGAAAAAAAAAATTTAGCTTCAAAAAACATTTTGGTTGCTGGGCAGCATTTTTTCTGACCGCGGAGTCACGCGTTTTCTTCCCCAGGCACCAAAAAGGCTCGATTTTTAAAAAGTGGAAGCAACACCATTTTTAGACATGGAATTTCATCCCGAAACTCATCCTGGTGTCCGTTTTTGCATTTGGCTTCAAAAAAAAAGTTTAGCTTAAAAAAACATTTTGGTTCCAGGGCAGCATTTTTTCTGACCGTGGAGTCACGCGTTTTCTTCCCCAGGCACCAAAAAGGCTCGATTTTTAAAAAGTGGAAGCAACACCAATTTTAGACATGGAATTTCATCCCGAAACTCATCCTGGTGTCCGTTTTTGCATTTGGCTTCAAAAAAAAAATTTAGCTTCAAAAAACATTTTGGTTCCAGGGCAGCATTTTTTCTGACCGTGGAGTCACGCGTTTTCTTCCCCAGGCACCAAAAAGGCTCGATTTTTAAAAAATGGAAGCAACACCATTTTTAGACATGGAATTTCATCCCGAAACTCATCCTGGTGTCCGTTTTTGCATTTGGCTTCAAAAAAAAAATTTAGCTTCAAAAAACATTTTGGTTCGTGGGCAGCATTTTTTCTGACAGCGGAGTCATGCCTTTTCTTCCCCAGGCACCAAAAAGGCTTGATTTTTAAAAAGTGGAAGCAACACCATTTTTAGACATGGAATTTCATCCTGAAACTCATCCTGGTGTCCGTTTTTGCATTTGGCTTGAAAAAAAAAATTTAGCTTCAAAAAACAATTTGGTTCCTGGGCAGCATTTTTTCTGACAGCGGAGTCATGCCTTTTCTTCCCCAGGCACCAAAAAGGCTCGATTTTTAAAAAGTGGAAGCAACACCATTTTTAGACATGGAATTTCATCCCGAAACTCATCCTGGTGTCCGTTTTTGCATTTGGCTCCAAAAAAAAAATTTAGCTTCAAAAAACAATTTGGTTCCTGGGCAGCATTTTTTCTGACAGCGGAGTCATGCCTTTTCTTCCCCAGGCACCAAAAAGGCTTGATTTTTAAAAAATGGAAGCAACACCATTTTTAGACATGGAATTTCATCCCGAAACTCATCCTGGTGTCCGTTTTTGCATTTGGCTTCAAAAAAAAATTTAGCTTCAAAAAACATTTTGGTTCGTGGGCAGCATTTTTTCTGACTGCAGAGTCACGCGTTTTCTTCCCCAGGCACCAAAAAGGCTCGATTTTTAAAAAGTGGAAGCAACACCATTTTTAGACATGGAATTTCATCCCGAAACTCATCCTGGTGTCCGTTTTTGCATTTGGCTTCAAAAAAAAAATTTAGCTTCAAAAAACATTTTGGTTCCAGGGCAGCATTTTTTCTGACCGTGGAGTCACGCGTTTTCTTCCCCAGGCACCAAAAAGGCTCGATTTTTAAAAAGTGGAAGCAACACCATTTTTAGACATGGAATTTCATCCCGAAACTCATCCTGGTGTCCGTTTTTGCATTTGGCTTCAAAAAAAAATTTAGCTTCAAAAAACATTTTGGTTCGTGGGCAGCATTTTTTCTGACAGCGGAGTCATGCGTTTTCTTCCCCAGGCACCAAAAAGGCTCGATTTTTAAAAAGTGGAAGCAACACCATTTTTAGACATGGAATTTCATCCCGAAACTCATCCTGGTGTCCGTTTTTGCATTTGGCTTCAAAAAAAAAGTTTAGCTTCAAAAAACATTTTGGTTCCAGGGCAGCATTTTTTCTGACCGTGGAGTCACGCGTTTTCTTCCCCAGGCACCAAAAAGGCTCGATTTTTAAAAAATGGAAGCAACACCATTTTTAGACATGGAATTTCATCCCGAAACTCATCCTGGTGTCCGTTTTTGCATTTGGCTTCAAAAAAAAAATTTAGCTTCAAAAAACATTTTGGTTCGTGGGCAGCATTTTTTCTGACAGCGGAGTCATGCCTTTTCTTCCCCAGGCACCAAAAAGGCTTGATTTTTAAAAAGTGGAAGCAACACCATTTTTAGACATGGAATTTCATCCTGAAACTCATCCTGGTGTCCGTTTTTGCATTTGGCTTGAAAAAAAAAATTTAGCTTCAAAAAACAATTTGGTTCCTGGGCAGCATTTTTTCTGACAGCGGAGTCATGCCTTTTCTTCCCCAGGCACCAAAAAGGCTTGATTTTTAAAAAATGGAAGCAACACCATTTTTAGACATGGAATTTCATCCCGAAACTCATCCTGGTGTCCGTTTTTGCATTTGGCTTCAAAAAAAAATTTAGCTTCAAAAAACATTTTGGTTCGTGGGCAGCATTTTTTCTGACTGCAGAGTCACGCGTTTTCTTCCCCAGGCACCAAAAAGGCTCGATTTTTAAAAAGTGGAAGCAACACCATTTTTAGACATGGAATTTCATCCCGAAACTCATCCTGGTGTCCGTTTTTGCATTTGGCTTCAAAAAAAAAATTTAGCTTCAAAAAACATTTTGGTTCCAGGGCAGCATTTTTTCTGACCGTGGAGTCACGCGTTTTCTTCCCCAGGCACCAAAAAGGCTCGATTTTTAAAAAGTGGAAGCAACACCATTTTTAGACATGGAATTTCATCCCGAAACTCATCCTGGTGTCCGTTTTTGCATTTGGCTTCAAAAAAAAAATTTAGCTTCAAAAAACATTTTGGTTCGTGGGCAGCATTTTTTCTGACAGCGGAGTCATGCCTTTTCTTCCCCAGGCACCAAAAAGGCTCGATTTTTAAAAAGTGGAAGCAACACCATTTTTAGACATGGAATTTCATCCCGAAACTCATCCTGGTGTCCGTTTTTGCATTTGGCTTCAAAAAAAAAATTTAGCTTCAAAAAACATTTTGGTTCGTGGGCAGCATTTTTTCTGACAGCGGAGTCATGCCTTTTCTTCCCCAGGCACCAAAAAGGCTCGATTTTTAAAAAGTGGAAGCAACACCATTTTTAGACATGGAATTTCATCCCGAAACTCATCCTGGTGTCCGTTTTTGCATTTGGCTTCAAAAAAAAAATTTAGCTTCAAAAAACATTTTGGTTCCAGGGCAGCATTTTTTCTGACCGTGGAGTCACGCGTTTTCTTCCCTAGGCACCAAAAAGGCTTGATTTTTAAAAAATGGAAGCAACACCATTTTTAGACATGGAATTTCATCCCGAAACTCATCCTGGTGTCCGTTTTTGCATTTGGCTTCAAAAAAAAATTTAGCTTCAAAAAACATTTTGGTTCGTGGGCAGCATTTTTTCTGACTGCAGAGTCACGCGTTTTCTTCCCCAGGCACCAAAAAGGCTCGATTTTTAAAAAGTGGAAGCAACACCATTTTTAGACATGGAATTTCATCCCGAAACTCATCCTGGTGTCCGTTTTTGCATTTGGCTTCAAAAAAAAAATTTAGCTTCAAAAAACATTTTGGTTCCAGGGCAGCATTTTTTCTGACCGTGGAGTCACGCGTTTTCTTCCCCAGGCACCAAAAAGGCTCGATTTTTAAAAAGTGGAAGCAACACCATTTTTAGACATGGAATTTCATCCCGAAACTCATCCTGGTGTCCGTTTTTGCATTTGGCTTCAAAAAAAAAATTTAGCTTCAAAAAACATTTTGGTTCGTGGGCAGCATTTTTTCTGACAGCGGAGTCATGCCTTTTCTTCCCCAGGCACCAAAAAGGCTCGATTTTTAAAAAGTGGAAGCAACACCATTTTTAGACATGGAATTTCATCCCGAAACTCATCCTGGTGTCCGTTTTTGCATTTGGCTTCAAAAAAAAAATTTAGCTTCAAAAAACATTTTGGTTCGTGGGCAGCATTTTTTCTGACAGCGGAGTCATGCCTTTTCTTCCCCAGGCACCAAAAAGGCTCGATTTTTAAAAAGTGGAAGCAACACCATTTTTAGACATGGAATTTCATCCCGAAACTCATCCTGGTGTCCGTTTTTGCATTTGGCTTCAAAAAAAAAATTTAGCTTCAAAAAACATTTTGGTTCCAGGGCAGCATTTTTTCTGACCGTGGAGTCACGCGTTTTCTTCCCTAGGCACCAAAAAGGCTTGATTTTTAAAAAATGGAAGCAACACCATTTTTAGACATGGAATTTCATCCCGAAACTCATCCTGGTGTCCGTTTTTGCATTTGGCTTCAAAAAAAAATTTAGCTTCAAAAAACATTTTGGTTCGTGGGCAGCATTTTTTCTGACTGCAGAGTCACGCGTTTTCTTCCCCAGGCACCAAAAAGGCTCGATTTTTAAAAAGTGGAAGCAACACCATTTTTAGACATGGAATTTCATCCCGAAACTCATCCTGGTGTCCGTTTTTGCATTTGGCTTCAAAAAAAAAATTTAGCTTCAAAAAACATTTTGGTTCCAGGGCAGCATTTTTTCTGACTGTGGAGTCACGCGTTTTCTTCCCCAGGCACCAAAAAGGCTCGATTTTTAAAAAGTGGAAGCAACACCATTTTTAGACATGGAATTTCATCCCGAAACTCATCCTGGTGTCCGTTTTTGCATTTGGCTTCAAAAAAAAAATTTAGCTTCAAAAAACATTTTGGTTCGTGGGCAGCATTTTTTCTGACAGCGGAGTCATGCCTTTTCTTCCCCAGGCACCAAAAAGGCTCGATTTTTAAAAAGTGGAAGCAACACCATTTTTAGACATGGAATTTCATCCCGAAACTCATCCTGGTGTCCGTTTTTGCATTTGGCTTCAAAAAAAAAATTTAGCTTCAAAAAACATTTTGGTTCCAGGTCAGCATTTTTTCTGACCGTGGAGTCACGCGTTTTCTTCCCCAGGCACCAAAAAGGCTCGATTTTTAAAAAATGGAAGCAACACCATTTTTAGACATGGAATTTCATCCCGAAACTCATCCTGGTGTCCGTTTTTGCATTTGGCTTCAAAAAAAAAATTTAGCGTCAAAAAACATTTTGGTTCGTGGGCAGCATTTTTTCTGACAGCGGAGTCATGCCTTTTCTTCCCCAGGCACCAAAAAGGCTTGATTTTTAAAAAGTGGAAGCAACACCATTTTTAGACATGGAATTTCATCCTGAAACTCATCCTGGTGTCCGTTTTTGCATTTGGCTTGAAAAAAAAAATTTAGCTTCAAAAAACAATTTGGTTCCTGGGCAGCATTTTTTCTGACAGCGGAGTCATGCCTTTTCTTCCCCAGGCACCAAAAAGGCTTGATTTTTAAAAAATGGAAGCAACACCATTTTTAGACATGGAATTTCATCCCGAAACTCATCCTGGTGTCCGTTTTTGCATTTGGCTTCAAAAAAAAATTTAGCTTCAAAAAACATTTTGGTTGCTGGGCAGCATTTTTTCTGACCGCGGAGTCACGCGTTTTCTTCCCCAGGCACCAAAAAGGCTCGATTTTTAAAAAGTGGAAGCAACACCATTTTTAGACATGGAATTTCATCCCGAAACTCATCCTGGTGTCCGTTTTTGCATTTGGCTTCAAAAAAAAAATTTAGCTTCAAAAAACATTTTGGTTGCTGGGCAGCATTTTTTCTGACCGCGGAGTCACGCGTTTTCTTCCCCAGGCACCAAAAAGGCTCGATTTTTAAAAAGTTGAAGCAACACCATTTTTAGACATGGAATTTCATCCCGAAACTCATCCTGGTGTCCGTTTTTGCATTTGGCTTCAAAAAAAAAAATTTAGCTTCAAAAAACATTTTGGTTCCTGGGCAGCATTTTTTCTGACCGCGGAGTCACGCGTTTTCTTCCCCAGGCACCAAAAAGGCTCGATTTTTAAAAAATGGAAGCAACACTATTTTTAGACATGGAATTTCATCCTGAAACTCATCCTGGTGTCCGTTTTTGCATTTGGCTTCAAAAAAAAAAAATTTAGCTTCAAAAAACATTTTGGTTCGTGGGCAGCATTTTTTCTGACTGCAGAGTCACGCGTTTTCTTCCCCAGGCACCAAAAAGGCTCGATTTTTAAAAAGTGGAAGCAACACCATTTTTAGACATGGAATTTCATCCCGAAACTCATCCTGGTGTCCGTTTTTGCATTTGGCTTCAAAAAAAAATTTAGCTTCAAAAAACATTTTGGTTGCTGGGCAGCATTTTTTCTGACCGCGGAGTCACGCGTTTTCTTCCCCAGGCACCAAAAAGGCTCGATTTTTAAAAAGTGGAAGCAACACCATTTTTAGACATGGAATTTCATCCCGAAACTCATCCTGGTGTCCGTTTTTGCATTTGGCTTCAAAAAAAAAATTTAGCTTCAAAAAACATTTTGGTTGCTGGGCAGCATTTTTTCTGACCGCGGAGTCACGCGTTTTCTTCCCCAGGCACCAAAAAGGCTTGATTTTTAAAAAATGGAAGCAACACCATTTTTAGACATGGAATTTCATCCCGAAACTCATCCTGGTGTCCGTTTTTGCATTTGGCTTCAAAAAAAAAAATTTAGCTTCAAAAAACATTTTGGTTCGTGGGCAGCATTTTTTCTGACTGCAGAGTCACGCGTTTTCTTCCCCAGGCACCAAAAAGGCTCGATTTTTAAAAAGTGGAAGCAACACCATTTTTAGACATGGAATTTCATCCCGAAACTCATCCTGGTGTCCGTTTTTGCATTTGGCTTCAAAAAAAAAAATTTAGCTTCAAAAAACATTTTGGTTCGTGGGCAGCATTTTTTCTGACTGCAGAGTCACGCGTTTTCTTCCCCAGGCACCAAAAAGGCTCGATTTTTAAAAAGTGGAAGCAACACCATTTTTAGACATGGAATTTCATCCCGAAACTCATCCTGGTGTCCGTTTTTGCATTTGGCTTCAAAAAAAAAATTTAGCTTCAAAAAACATTTTGGTTCCAGGGCAGCATTTTTTCTGACCGCGGAGTCACGCGTTTTCTTCCCCAGGCACCAAAAAGGCTTGATTTTTAAAAAATGGAAGCAACACCATTTTTAGACATGGAATTTCATCCCGAAACTCATCCTGGTGTCCGTTTTTGCATTTGGCTTCAAAAAAAAAAATTTAGCTTCAAAAAACATTTTGGTTCGTGGGCAGCATTTTTTCTGACTGCAGAGTCACGCGTTTTCTTCCCCAGGCACCAAAAAGGCTCGATTTTTAAAAAGTGGAAGCAACACCATTTTTAGACATGGAATTTCATCCCGAAACTCATCCTGGTGTCCGTTTTTGCATTTGGCTTCAAAAAAAAAATTTAGCTTCAAAAAACAATTTGGTTCCTGGGCAGCATTTTTTCTGACCGTGGAGTCACGTGTTTTCTTCCTCAGGCAACAAAAAGGCTCGATTTTTAAAAAGTGGAAGCAACACCATTTTTAGACATGGAATTTCATCCCGAAACTCATCCTGGTGTCCGTTTTTGCATTTGGCTTCAAAAAAAAAATTTAGCTTCAAAAAACATTTTGGTTCCAGGGCAGCATTTTTTCTGACCGTGGAGTCACGCGTTTTCTTCCCCAGGCACCAAAAAGGCTCGATTTTTAAAAAGTGGAAGCAACACCATTTTTAGACATGGAATTTCATCCCGAAACTCATCCTGGTGTCCGTTTTTGCATTTGGCTTCAAAAAAAAAATTTAGCTTCAAAAAACATTTTGGTTCGTGGGCAGCATTTTTTCTGACAGCGGAGTCATGCCTTTTCTTCCCCAGGCACCAAAAAGGCTCGATTTTTAAAAAATGGAAGCAACACCATTTTTAGACATGGAATTTCATCCCGAAACTCATCCTGGTGTCCGTTTTTGCATTTGGCTTCAAAAAAAAAAATTTAGCTTCAAAAAACATTTTGGTTCGTGGGCAGCATTTTTTCTGACTGCAGAGTCACGCGTTTTCTTCCCCAGGCACCAAAAAGGCTCGATTTTTAAAAAGTGGAAGCAACACCATTTTTAGACATGGAATTTCATCCCGAAACTCATCCTGGTGTCCGTTTTTGCATTTGGCTTCAAAAAAAAAAATTTAGCTTCAAAAAACATTTTGGTTCCTGGGCAGCATTTTTTCTGACCGCGGAGTCACGCGTTTTCTTCCCCAGGCACCAAAAAGGCTCGATTTTTAAAAAATGGAAGCAACACTATTTTTAGACATGGAATTTCATCCCGAAACTCATCCTGGTGTCCGTTTTTGCATTTGGCTTCAAAAAAAAAAAAATTTAGCTTCAAAATACATTTTGGTTCGTGGGCAGCATTTTTTCTGACTGCAGAGTCACTCGTTTTCTTCCCCAGGCACCAAAAAGGCTCGATTTTTAAAAAGTGGAAGCAACACCATTTTTAGACATGGAATTTCATCCCGAAACTCATCCTGGTGTCCGTTTTTGCATTTGGCTTCAAAAAAAAATTTAGCTTCAAAAAACATTTTGGTTGCTGGGCAGCATTTTTTCTGACCGCGGAGTCACGCGTTTTCTTCCCCAGGCACCAAAAAGGCTCGATTTTTAAAAAGTGGAAGCAACACCATTTTTAGACATGGAATTTCATCCCGAAACTCATCCTGGTGTTCGTTTTTGCATTTGGCTTCAAAAAAAAAAAATTTAGCTTCAAAAAACATTTTGGTTCCTGGGCAGCATTTTTTCTGACCGCGGTGTCGCGCGTTTTCTTCCCCAGGCACCAAAAAGGCTCGATTTTTAAAAAGTGGAAGCAACACCATTTTTAGACATGGAATTTCATCCCGAAACTCATCCTGGTGTCCGTTTTTGCATTTGGCTTCAAAAAAAAAATTTAGCTTCAAAAAACATTTTGGTTCCTGGGCAGCATTTTTTCTGACAGCGGAGTCATGCCTTTTCTTCCCCAGGCACCAAAAAGGCTCGATTTTTAAAAAGTGGAAGCAACACCATTTTTAGACATGGAATTTCATCCCGAAACTCATCCTGGTGTCCGTTTTTGCATTTGGCTTCAAAAAAAAAATTTAGCTTCAAAAAACATTTTGGTTGCTGGGCAGCATTTTTTCTGACGCGTTTTCTTCCCCAGGCACCAAAAAGGCTTGATTTTTAAAAAGTGGAAGCAACACCATTTTTAGACATGGAAGTTCATCCCAAAATTCTTCCTGGTGTCCCTTTTTGCATTTGGCTCCCAAAAAAAAAATTAGCTTCAAAAAACATTTTGGTTCCTGGGCAGCACTTTTCCTGACCGCGGAATCACGCATTTTCTTCCCCAGGCACCAAAAAGGCTCAATTTTTAAAAAGTGGAAGCAACACCATTTTTAGACATGGAATTTCATCCTGAAACTCATCCTGGTGTCCATTTTTGCATTTGGTTTAAGGGAACAAATTTGACTTCAAAAAACATTTTGGTTCCTGGGCAGCATTTTTTCTGACCGCGGAGTCATGCGTTTTCTTCCCCAGGCACCAAAAAGGCTCAATTTTTAAAAAGCAGAAGCAACACCATTTTTATACATGGAATTTCATCCCAAAACTCATCCTGGTGTCCGTTCTTGAATTTGGTTTAAAGAAACAAATTTGACTTCAAAAAACATTTTGGTTCCTGGGCAGCATTTTTTCTCAATGCGGAGTCATTCCTTTTCTTCCCCAGGCATCAAAAAGGCTCGAGTTTTAAAATGTGTAAGCAACAGCATTTTTAGACATGGAATTTCATCCCGAATCTCAACCTGGTGTCCATTTTTGCATTTGGTTTCAAAAAAAAATTTGGCTTCAAAAAACGTTTTGGTTCCTGGGCAGCATTTTTCCTGTCCGCGGAGTCACGCATTTTCCTGTGGTTTAAAATCAAAAACGTCCACGTTTAAAATCCCACAATGCTTTGTGGTAGCAGGCCTATCTTACCCTCCACCTCCAGCTTCAAAGGAAACTCACTCAGCACTCCTGCCCATATCCAGTCTCAGCTACTTTCGCCTATCTATTTAAACTCTCCGAGTCCCACCGGATTCAATTCAAATTTTATGTAAAGGGTTGCTTATGTAAATCTGAATAAATTTAGAAAAACTGGATCTGAGCAGGATTGGGGAGATGGGAACTAGGCTTGGGCTAAAACTGTTTTTGTGGGATTTGTACCATGAAATTGAAGGAGAGTTTCAAACGGCACCGAATGGTCACTCAACAAGCGTGGTAATTCAGGAGCTGGGAGAGAGTTCAAAAGTACTACAAGTTTATTTCATGTTACCTAGACACAGGATTTGATCTCTTCTTTTTTCCAAAGAAGCAGAAGGCAGGACAAAAAATAATGGATGGCAACTAATCAAGGAGAGAAGCAACCTGGAATTAGGGAGAAACTTTCTAACAGTGAGAACAATTAACCAGTAATTTAACAACTGGTTCTCTGCCCTAATTATTTCCTCGAACAACCAGTTTGCCAAACTGCTCAGAAAATTAACAATCAATTCTCCCGAAGTGTTGCAAACTGGGTGAATCCCACCACTGCAAGATTCAGGGGTGGCATTCATTTACTTTCGCTACCAGTTTTGCAAATGTGAACGCATGCGCCGTCCTCCACACATGCTCAGAGGGTAAAAAAATGGGACATGATGACAGCTGGGTGGGTGGGAGGAGCCTCCCATCACCGGCGCTACCAGATTGCATGATCCGGATAGAGCCAGCTGAATTTCACCACTAGCAAGATTCTTTAAATTCAAAATATATTTGAAGGGACTGGAAGCCCCTTCAGATAGGATTTGAAGCCTCCCTCCCCACCCGTTCATCTTTTATCTTATTTTTTTTTTCCCCAAGGCAAATCTGCCTTTCCAAGCAAGAGAATAAACGGACCTTCCTTGTTGCCGCCAACAAAAAGGAAATTGAAAAAGCCGAAGAAAATGAACACGTTTAAAATAAATGAAAATAGCTTTGGCTGTCATAAAAGGAGGGAGGAATGCAATATCATAGCTAAGTCCTCCCAGGGACGATGACAATTGCCTTTTCATATATTTTTTTTCTCTGAGTTCCCATTGAATTTCATTCCTCACCCTGCCCTTCCCTCCATTTTCAAGAGATGGCTTTTGTTGACCTGTGGACTTCTGGTTCTGCACTTTTCTCCAGCAACTTTGCAAAGTGGTCAAACTCAAGAGGTGCAAATTGGTCACACTCACTCACTCTCTCCCTCCCTCCCTCCCTCCCTCCCTCCCTCTCTCTCTCTCTCCTTGGCCACTTGTACTGTCAGAGTTTCTTGCAAAAATCAAATCCAGAAAGGACACACAGGCAAACTGATTCAGCAGGATTCATTAACTTCTTTATATACATAATAACACATAAAGTAAATTTACAATACCAACAGCAGAGAACAGTTTCAGTTCAGTTCAGATCAGCAGACAAACAAGTCCAGTCTAGTTTCATTTTAGAGCTGAGCACAAAGCTCAGAAGCTGAAGACTAAGAGATGCCCTGGCTCCTGTCTGTCTCAGCTCCCAAACAGCCCTCATTGGCTGCTATGACTTAGTTGACTTAGTTGCTATGCCTGTACATTGGCTGACCTTGTTACCATGACCTATTCCAGTTGATGAATATACTCTGACATGTACCATCCTCAAAGCCTTGTTTATTGCACCAGGAGCTCTGCAAAAATGGCCAAATAATGGAAAGCAAAATAAGAAGTTCCCTATATGCCATTTGTCTGGTACAAACACAAGATTCATTTTTCTCGCCATGGACATGTATACATCCGAACTAGACTGTGTTGCTTCTCTGCGTCATATAATACATGTGGGTATGCGCATAATTTTGGGTTGTGCAAGTCCTATTGTATTTCAACTCTTGTGCAAACCAGCCACTGTGGTTTGAAAAACCTGGGCTTATCCCTTTACGTTATATTCCAAGTTACTACTAATAAAATCTGAACCTGATTATTATTTTATTGTGGAAGGAATCAAGCTCTTCTCCAAAGCACCTGAGGGCAGGACAAGAAGCAATGGATGGAAACTAATCAAGGAGAGAAGCAACTTAGAACTAAGGAGAAATTTCCTGACAGTGAGAACAATTCATCAGTGGAACAACTTGCCTCCAGAAGTTGTGAATGCTCCAACACTGGAGGTTTTTAAGAAGAGGTTGGATAACCATTTGTCTGAAGTGGTGTAGGGTTTCCTGCCTAAGCAGGGGGTTGGACTAGAAGACCTCCAAGGTCCCTTCCAACTCTGTTATTTTGTGACCAGAAATGGTCAGCCAAGTCTAACTGTTGAGTTCAGTTCCTCTAAAATGAAGCATTTGATCATTTCTTCCTTGGTTCACTTTTAAGGTTACAACTTGATGGTTGCTTTAGAGATCTCTGTGGGGCACCCAAATGTTCCTAGCCCTATACTATTATTATTATTATTATTATTATTATTATTATTATTATTATTATTATTATTATTATTATTATTATTATTATTATTATTATTCCACCACTAAACCAAAGAGAAATGTTCTGACCTAGGCTTCCCAAGTGCACGAAACAGACTCCTTGTCCCGACAAAAAACCCTTTTTCTTAGGTTACTGTGAATTCTTCTCATTCACATCCAGCAAAGTCTTTCAAGGGTGAATTTACAGTCACAGACCTTATCTGGCTTGGGGAGGTGCCAGGCTGATATCTTCAAAACTTGACAAGGAGTCACGAACCAATTAAGCAAACTAATTGTCTCCTGCAAACTCGCCTCCCCTTTCGCTCCTCTTTTATTCCCTCTGGGAGGGGTCATTCATCGTCCACTTGTGGCCTTACTCCCAAGTCGACCCTTGTTCTTTAGCTGTTCCCTTCGTCTGGCAACTCTGCGCATGCGCACACTGGGAACAGGCTCCAGCTGTTCTTCTGCCTGACTGATATCTGACTCCGAAGGCAGCTGATAACTGTCAGACGGCCCTGGCCTCCTCTCTGCCTCCGACACAGAGCCTTCATCAGAGTCTTCCCCAGACTCCAGGACTGGCCCAGGTTCCTCCCCAACCTCCTCACTGTCCGAATCTGCTGCCAGATCCACTGGCCACTGGCGGGCCAGAACAAGAAGCCTTGGTTGGCTTACAAAGTCCCTTCCATTCCTATGGTTCTCTAGGACAGCCAACCCCAAGAATTTTTGACAAACCATATACTTAGTCACCTTTCAAGGAGGAAGGTTATTCACAAGTCAGCTCTGGATTCTTCCTTCTCTTTCTACTGGAAGTCTTTTAAAAGATGGAGAGGGAGCACAAGCACACAATGTCATCCACACCTTGAGTCTGCATAGCTTCCAAGCAGCAAGGAGAACCTGAAGCAAAGATTACATTGGGCCTTTAAAAAATTCTCTAAAGAAATTCTCTAAAGATGAATTTCAATGCCCCTCACGCCTGCAGGAAGCGTGTGGCCAGTATTCATAAAGAGTCTGGCAAAGTCAATCAATGACTTTGAAGTTCATTAGTTTGCTAGTTAAACAATCAAAGCTTTCAGCTTCAGCACTCCCCCTCTGCCTCAAGGGGTAAGGGAGATTTCCAGATGTCGTCTTCTTCTAGATTCCGGAGAAGTGAACTGCCTGGTTAGGATTCAAAGCAGAGCGGATCTCTTAGGAATTTTCTCCCTGATCCATTTCCTTTCGGGCTCTCCTTTTTCTGTCTGATCATCCTGCTGCCCGCAGCTTCAACTACGTTGACTTGAATAAAACAGTTATTTTAAAAAAATGGCAGAAGGGAATGTTTCATCCGTGTTTTCCAAAAGGGAGCAATTATATTATAGCTTTCTCTGATTTGAGGTTCTTGGTTAGCAAGTCGGCCTATTGACTAGGTCTACAATCTTCCGTTGTAGCCATTTTGTGAAAGAATCCATAACAGGCTCTCAAAATTCCAGATGTGTCTACTATTTAGCCCCTTTTGGTTGATTGATTTGTTACTCCTAAACATTCCTGAGCTTCTGTTGATCATCTAAATGAGAATCCAACTGATATGGTAATCAGATGACAATCTGTTGCCTGGGAGAGCTAAGAACTGAATTCAGGACCTCCTCCAAAGTTCATGATCTGCCATGGGAACTATAGAAGCTTCCCTAAATCTCAGAGTAGTGCAGAGGTCACCAATTTATCACCTACAATTACCAGTAGTTGCCTTATTAAAAAAAATACATAACACAGCAAGAATGGTCTAATGCAGGAGTGGGATTCTACTGGCATTCAGACCGGTTCAGGCAAACTGGTAGCTCGAACGATCAGCTATGAGCAAACCAGTTTGCTCCAACGATCAGCTGGGCCCATCTGCCAACTCCTGTGCTTTACTTACCTTTATCTTCGCAGCTGATTAGAGTGGCAGAGTGGATTGCTGCACCTCAGCTGTTTTAATTTCCTAGCACTAACGCAGAAGGTGATTTTTTGTTGAACTGCATGGACACACTTAGCAATCACTGAACCGGTTGTTAAACTGGAACCACTGGGTCTAATGCAGGGGTGAAATCCAGCAGGTTCTGATAGGTTCTGGAGAACCGGTAGCAGAAATTTTGAACAGTTTGGAGAACCGGTAGCGGAAATTTTGAGTAGTTCAGAGAACCGACAAATACCACCTCTGCTGGCCCCAGAAGTGGGGAGGGAATGGGGATTTTGCAGCATCCTTCCCCTGCCACCCCTACCAAGCCACAACCACAGAACTGGTAGTAAAAAAAATTGGATTTCACCACTGGTCTAATGCTGTAGGTCAGTGTTTCCAACTTCTAGTCTCCAAGGATACTCAGATAATCCATAGTAGGGTTACTAAAATGAAAGTGACTGTTTTTGAAAGATAGTTCAAAAACTCAGCAGATTGTTTATTTGATACCTTACAAAAATGGCTGCCATCTGGGTTTTGGTAGAATCAGGCAGATGGGATCACCTCAAATCCAAGACAGCATCCTTTTAAGAAACATTCAGGAGAATCAGAGAACTGTTGTGGCCCGATGAAGTGACCTGAGCATAATTAGCCTTGAGCAGAAAATATTGGAAAGAGTATGAGAGCATTTTTCAAATATTTGAAATGTCATTCGTCCAACAGTGGAAGGATCAAGGTCTCTTCTCCAAGCAAAATCATGGATTTAACTTGTAGGGAACCATGGAAACAAGGATCTAGAGATGGTCTCCTCCCAGATTATGCCCATTTGGAGACTAGACAGCCTTCTGACTACGGTATTTTAACGTGGATTCCTGCACGAATCGAGTGGTTGGACTCAACTTTTCCAATTCATTTTTGTCAGGTGTGAAGAGGCAGGACCACAAGTTAAATTTCAGTTAATCTGATTTATTACTCATGCTTATACATAAGAATCTAGTTAAGTAATGGTTTTAGCACTAAATTGGTGCTAGACGAGAGTCAACCGAATTCAAGGTGGGATGAATTTCGATTGCTTGTGGGAATGTAATGATTCTAGGCCAGGGGTCGGCAACCTTAAACACTCAAAGAGCCATAAAGGTCTTAACCGGAAGCCCCTGTTCAATTCTAGAGCCGACCGGAAGTCCGATTCCCCCACCATAGAGTCTCCTCCTAGCACGGCGTCCTTTTTCCTCTGCCGACTGGAAGTCAGTTCCCACACCATAGAGTCTCCTCCTAGCATAGCCTCCTTTTTCCTCTACCTGTCCTAACCAAAAGCCCTAGCAATTGTGGAGCCGACTAGCAACAGGGAGCCGCAGCAGAGGGATGAAAGAGCCACATGCGGCTCCAGAGCCGCAGGTTGCTGACCCCTGTTCTAGGCTGATTACTTGCTTGACTCCACCCCCAAACTCTGCCTGCTCTTTTACTGCATCATTCTGATTCTAGGATCTTAATTTGTTGATCTAGAAATCCAGGTAGAACTCTAAGACCTTCTAATGAAGACCACGAGGCTACGCAATGATGCCGCATGCAAGGCATCAAGAATCCATCTTTCTGAACAGGGTTTTAATTATTGAGGAATTCAATATTTAATTGTTTTAATATTTAATGGCTATTTCAATAGCTCTGAGTTTATCCCTGGGTTTATATTTTTACTGTAAACTCCTAGGAGACAGAGAGAGCTGGAATTCTAAATAGTTGAAGCCAATCGCAACTACGTGCCAGCTGAACAGAAATTCTACAAAGAGAGACGCTTGGTGTCTCTCGTTGCATCTAGAATAACAGAGTTGGAAGGGACCATGGAGGTCTTCTAGTCCAACCCCCTGCTTAGGCGGGAAACCAGGTGTGAAATCCAGCAGGTTCTGACAGGTTCTGGAGAACCGGTAGCGGAAATTTTGAGCAGTTCGGAGAACCGGCAAATACCACCTCTGGCTGGGTGGGCTGTACGTGGCCCTCCTGAGCTCCATTTTCACTGGCAGAGGCACTGCAGGCTGGTCCTTCACTGTTTCCAGGGCGGTCCCAGAGGCCAGATCTAAGCACCCTGCAGGCTGGATCCTGGGCCTTGAGTTTGACACACACACACACACACACAAACATATAAAATTTACATATGAAATTTATATATATATAAAAGGTAAAGGTTCCCCTCGCACATATGTACTATTCGTTCCCGACTCTAGGGGGTGGTGCTCATCTCTGTTTCAAAGCCGAAGAGCCAGCACTGCCCGAAGATGTCTCTGTGGTCATGTGGCCGGCATGACTCAACGCCGAAGATGCACGGAATGCTGTTCCCTTCCCACCAAAGGCGGTCCCTATTTTTCTACTTGCTTCTTTTACCTGCTTTCGAACTGCTAGGTTGGCAGAAGTTGGGACAAGTCACAGGAGCTCACCCCATTACGCGGGGCTTGGGAATCGAACCGCTGAACTGCCAACCTTTCGATTGACAAGCTCAGCGTCTTAGCCCCTGAGCCACTGCATCCTACACACACACACACACACACACACGTCTTTCAAGGAATCATCACAACAACATTTTCCTCCTCGAAATGGAACCAGATCTTTTCTTTTCCAAGCTTCAAAATGCCTATTTTAATACCAAGCTAACCCCTTCCCCCCCACCACCCATTTCTCTCTTCTTTTTTTCTTACACCTCAGCAAGCAAATCCTTATCCATTTTTAGCCGCGAATGAAAAATGTAATATTTATGTGGACATTAATTGCATAATTTGGGATTCCTATCTGTGATTTGAAAGGTGGTGTAATATGTGAAGATTTATCACCTTCTTTCTAATGCAGGGCAATCACATCTCTTTAGTGTCTATGGAGCTCATCTTTTTCCCTGACATTAATTTTTTTATGCCAGATATGGATTTCAATTCACCGTTTAGCGTTTTCCCCTCGTCCTGAAATAATGGACGGAGGAGGGGTAAAAAAAAAAAAAGGCTTTCTAGATGAGAAAGTGTAACTATTTAATTTTGAATAATAGAGTGAATGGAGAATATAGACAGTCCTCGACTTACGACCAGAGTGGAGCCCAAAATTCCACTCTAATCACCACCTCCCCACCAGTATTTATAGAGAGACGGCAGCTCCAATCACACTTTCCTCGCACAAGCACGAAGCCGAAGACACCAGCCTGAAGATGATGAGTGGGACCTTGTCGATATATATATATATATATATGTAGGTCTTTAGTTATTCGGGTTTTCTCCCGCGTAAAATTGGAGGTGTCTTGGCAACGTTTCGACCAAGTCTCATTCGTCATCTTCAGGCTGGTGTTCTCGGCTTCGTGCTTCTAGGAGCAATTGCTTCGTGCTTCTAGGAGCAATTGCTCGTGCTTCTAGGAGCTTCTAGGAGCAATTGCCAAGACACCTCCAATTTTACGCGGGAGAAAACCCGAATAACCAAAGACCTACATACAAACACCCACGAAAACCTCAGAAAACAAATATATATATATCACTTTTTAATTACATATCCCCTAACCATTCTTATTAAGAGAAAAATGAGGAAAAAGCTGCCTTAAAAACAAGTATTTTCCACCTCATTCTGATAGGAAGGAACAGTTTTTAGCTGTCATGTCATTAAAAGAGCTTGTTTTTAAAGCCCTTGTATTATTAGCCGATTGATATTTATTCAGGGATGTACTGTATATTTGCCCAAAGACTTAGCTGATTTTAGCCTCTTGTCTTAGGTCTCTGTCTTGCGTAGCAGAAGACCTTCAGAAGTCGTGAATGCTCCAACACTGGAGATTTTAAAGAAGAGATTGGACAACTACTTGTCTGAAATGGTATAGGGTTTCCTGCCTGAGCAAGGGGTTGGGGTTGGACTAGAAGACCTCCAAGGTCCCTTCCAACTCTGTTATTCTGTTATTCACATCTGCCCTGCCAAAAAAGGACGGAACGGGAATTCTCGGGACTTTAAATGTTGCAGAAGTTGTGTGCAAGACGTATTGTCGGCGGATTAATACCGAGGTGCTCATTCTTATTCCGTGCGGGATGCACCAAGTTAATCCTTCAAGAGATGCAAAAGGACTTGTCAAAAGCGTGTCTCCTTCTTGGATCGTGACAGGCTTCCGACAAAGAAAGAGTGACAGCTTCTTGGATCTGGGAAAGGTGTCGGGCGTCTTGTCAAGTTGAGCACATCTGCTCTCCTCCCTTTTGATGGGCTTTTCATTCGGAGGGGTCCCTCTCATTGAGATGTTGTGACAGAAGGGGACTTGTGAAAAGCATTAATGTTTCTGATGGTTGCCATCCACTCCTTCCTTCCTCTAAACCAGGGGTGGGCTGCTGGGGGTTCGCAGGGGTTCGGGAGAACCCCTATCTAAGATTCTGTGCAGTTTGGAGAACCCCCCAAATCCCATTCCTGGCTGGCCCCACACATCCTGCCCCTCGCTTCCCAGGAACCCCCTTGCAGCCTGTTTTGGATGCAGACAAGTGCAGGGCACACGGGGAGGCTCGGGGAGGGCGAAAAACGGGCCTACCGGAAGTTCGGGAAGGCTGGAAACAGGCCTGTTTCCGGCCTCCAGAGGGCCTCTGGAGCCTGGGGAGGTTGTTTTCACCCTCCCGGAGGCTCGAGGAAAGCCTCCAGAACCTGACGAGGGCAAAAAATGCCCCCCCCACCATGGTGCAGGAGGCCGACTAGGCCACGCCCACCCAGTAACCAGGAAGAGAACCCCTCGCTAAAATTTTAGAAGCCCACCCCTGCTCTAAACTAGCTCTTGTCTCACAAAAGTTGGGGGAAAGGCTGGGTTCCCACACCCCATTATAGAAACTAAACTCAGGAAGATTCAAGAAATCCTTTCAAGAAATAGACTGTACCCCAATCGATTAACTACCAACTCAGAGGAACAATCAAACATTGACTAGTACTGATTATGTTACCTAGTTAGGGTAATGAAACATCTGTAAGAAAACAAGCAAGCTCAGAGAGCACCAAGGACCCCTCACAATCAAATATTAAACAGCCTAATCATGGAGCCACCAAGAACACTTCCACCAGTACAGAACTGGGTTTGGGAAGTCTGCTGTAACTTTGAACAGTCGCTAAGTGACTGGTTGTAAGTCGAGGATGTCCTGTGCAGTCAAAACCACAGAAGCAATTATGAGTTTGAGTAAGGAAGGATAGAATATAGCCTGAAGACCACAAACTACATCTGGTCTGGAAAATTAACTTCTAGAAAAGCGTTGGACTGTCCCAAGAAGGAGAAATGGAACGTTCTGGAATATTCCAGAACATTCCATTTCTGCTTCTGCGACATTCCAACCGTTTCCAGAATATTCCACTCCTCGAGTGGCAGCTTTTCCTAGTCTCATTACCTAACAATATATTATGGATTCCTAACAATGAGTTGACCATATAAGTACAATTATCCATATTCGTAATAATTACAATAGGAATAATCCACATTCCTCAGAATAGTTTCTTTTTTCCCTCACAAAATGTCCAAGCTTCCTCATTGATCTCTGGGCATGGTGTCTGAGAATGATGGGTACTGTTATCCACCACATACATCAATGCTGAAAAGAATTGCTGTCAACCATCTAGAGTAGTTGCGCACCACATCCATCATCTGCCTACTATAGCTCACGCCAGCAGGGAACGATGGGAGTTGGGATCCCATGTAGCCATTTATTACAGAATACTTCTGCGGGCTTTTTGAGCCTTCATCTCCACATTTCATCCTATCCGCCTCAGCTTGTTCTTACTAATTAGCTACAAAACATTTCCAACACGCTGCGCCCAAATCGATCCGGTGAAGACCATGGGAGAAACTGCCAATAGCATGATGTATAGGCTAATTTAGAGCCAACCCTTGGAAAGTTATTTCCAAAATCACTTGAAATTCAGGAAAAGCCCCCCGTTGTTGTGTTGTGTTGCGAGAGAAGGGAGGAAAGTTTTATATATACAGTGTATATGTAAAGGTAAAGGTTCCCCTCGCACATATGTGCTAGTTGTTCCCGACTCTAGGGGGCGGTGCTCATCTCCGTTTCAAAGCCGAAGAGCCAGCGCTGTCTGAAGACGTCTCTGTGGTCATGTGGCCGGCATGACTAAATGCCAAAGGCGCACAGAACGCTGTTACCTTCCCACCAAAGGTGGTCCCTATTTTTCTACTTGCATTTTTTACGTGCTTTCGAACTGCTAGGTTGGCAGAAGCTGGGACAAGTAACGGGAGCTCACTCCATTAAGCAGCACTAGGGATTCGAACCGCTGAACTGCCAACCTTTCGATCGACAAGCTCAGCATCTTAGCCACTGAGCCACCACGTATATATATATCTATATATCAAATTTATATTTGCTGATAAAGAAATTTACTTGCAAATATAAATTTGGTATAAAATGGTTTGTCGTAAATGCGACTGCTTGAGGGCTCCTGGATTGGCTTCAGACAACAAGCATACATTTTGCTGCCTATTGGGAGACCAATATAGATCTATTTTGGACTGATTGGTCCTCATCAGTTAGCCACACCCTTACCATATATTCCCTCCCCGTAGAGGCTACAGATTTACTAACTGATAGGCAGCATGTTTGTTGTCTGAAGAAGCCTAGGAGAGTGGATGTGTTTTCACTGAGCTATGGATGCAATTTGAGAAACTTGGTTTATGTAGGAAAATACCCGGTATATATATATACATAACCTTACAAGATTTTGTACATTGTGGTATTTCAGGAGTGAACTTTTCATGGTGTTTTGGTTGTTTTTTTTTTTTTTTTTGCTGGATTTGAATATTCCACTTATGAAAATACATAGGATGATTTCTCCAAAGGAAAACTTTTCCCCAACCTTTTATTTTAATTTTTTTCCCCAGACAAGACAGTGAGACCAACTTTAAAAAAATAACCTCTCCAGCTTTGGGACTACAATAAGAAAATTTTAACCCAAAAAATCCTCCAAAAACTTTGTTCCTCCTGAAAAAAAAAAAAAAAAAAAGCAGAAATCTAATGCACCCTGAGCAGAATTTGGGAAAAAACAGCAAAAGTTTTTCTTTCAACCGTCAAAAGTGTTGCCTGGTATGTACATTTAGAATGCCCTCGCCCCTGTCTTTTTTGCAATTATAGTTTTTAAAACTGTTTTTATTGTATTTTAATGGCTTGGTTTTAATTAGGATTGTTTAGCTTTGTGTTTTAATTGGGTACACTGCCCAGAGTTGCAAGCATGAAATGGCAACAGCTACATAAAGTCGATAAATAAATAAAAACAAACTATTTTTGCCCCCACACAAAGGATGGACTGGGAAACGTTAGGGAAGAAATTCTCTTTTAAAGAGCAGATTTGAACACAACTATTAGCGGCAACCATTCCAAGGGTTACAGTTGCTGTCTTGCCATCCTCCAGCAGTTAAAGAGACACCCCCCCCCCAATAAGTATATTAAGAGATTAAATTGCTCATCTGTTTTTCTGCTCATCAGAAGGGATCCCTGCTGTTTTGGGGGACTGAGTGACAACCTGAACTGGCAGCCCCACAACCTTTGGAAAGTAGCAGCCCAGCGGGAAAGCTGTCAGTCGCCTAGCAGTGTCGGGGGATAAGGCGCCATCAAGGCCCCAGGAAGGCAAGCTGCCTTTAGAAATCGTTGAGTGCGACGCTTTAGGAGGTCATAATTTGGAGGCGTCAAGAGTTCTTAAAGGCCGAGGCAGGGGTTGGCTTCCTCCGTGGTTCAGCTGCTGCCAGGGGGAAAAAAACAAAAAAACAACTCAGCGAGCGGGGAAGAAGCTTCCGAAAGGATAAAAAAAAAAAACAAAATGAAAAAAAGAGGACTTGTGGAAGCCAACAAAGTTTTGCTGAAGTTTTCAAAATGACGATGGATTAAAAAAAATAAGTAAGTAGATGCTGGAGGTGGCTGGCTTCTTGAATTTTGGATGGATGGATGGATGGATGGATGGATGGATGGATGGATAGATAGATAGATAGATAGATAGATAGATAGATAGATAGATAGATAATGGTAGATAGGTAGGTAGGTAAGTAGGTAGGTATAGATAGATAGAGATAGATAGATAGATGATAGATAGATAGATAGATAGATAGATAGATAGATAGATAGATGATAGATAGATAGAGATAGACAGACAGACAGATAGATAGATAGATAGATAGATAGATAGGACAGAAGACAGACAGACAGACAGACAGACAGACAGACAGACAGACAGACAGACAGACAGATAGATAGATAGATAGATAGATAGATAGATAATGGTAGGTAGGTAGGTAGAGATAAATAGATAGATAGATAGATAGATAGATAGATAGATAGATAGATAGATAGATAGATAGATAGGACAGACAGACAGACAGACAGACAGATAGATAGATAGATAATGGTAGGTAGGTAGAGATAGATAAGATAGATAGATAGATAGATAGATAGATAGATAGATAGATAGATAGATAGATAGATAGAGATAGATAGATGATAGATAGAGATAGACAGACAGACAGATAGATAGATAGATAATGGTAGGTAGGTAGGTAGAGATAGATAAGATAGATAGATAGATAGATAGATAGATAGATAGATAGATAGATAGATAGAGATAGATGATAGATAGAGATAGACAGACAGCCAGACAGACAGATAGATAGATAGATAATGGTAGGTAGGTAGGTAGGTAGAGATAGATAAGATAGATAGATAGATAGATAGATAGATAGATAGATAGATAGATAGATAGATAGATAGGTAGGTAGGTAGGTAGGTAGGTAGGTAGGTAGGTAGATGGATGGATAGATGGATAGATAATGGTCATCCCTTCCAACTCTATTATTCTGTTCTGTTATTCCGTTATTCTTTCTATGATCCCGTATATACATCCCATCAAATGGCATAGGAGCTGCTGAGATGGTAAAACTCCGTTTTAAAGGTTCCTAAATATCAGAACTGAAGATCCCACATTAAAATCCATAACTCTAATAACCCCAAACCCTCTTTTTCTTTGTTATTTTTTGCTGATAAAATAATTGTAAGGGGGGGGGGGGAGAAACTCAGTGCCCAAGCTTTCAGGGATTGTTTGATTCCTACTTCAGTGTTTTTCCTTCAAGGATTTAAGCCTCGTTTTCCAATGATTTCATTAAGGATTGGATTTTTTTTGGTAAAGTGCCTGGAGAGAGCAGCACAAGGGGAAAAAAAAAATGCAAAACAGCAAACAGATAAATGACTGTACTAGTGGGTCTCTTCCGGCAATTCTGTTGAAGAGTGGCTCTTTTTAAAGACTTGTCTACCTTACGGCAGTTCATCACCTGAGCTCCTTCTCCGCCCTCCAATTACCGCCCCGACCACCTTGCCATTTCTCACTTCAGGAGGTTGCTAAAAGAACTCATTTGTCTCCACTCGGAGAAATTTAATCTCTGACCTTTATTTATGACGCTCCCAATTCCCCAAACAATCAAGCGATGAAGGGGAAAGAGCCGTATTGACAGACCTTTGATTTCCATCTGTCAGGTCTCCCTCCCTTGCTGGCATGTTGACGGCCAGGATGGAATTACAAGGTCAAGTTGATTGGCAAGCTTCCCCCCCCCCCCGCATGAGGGAGGTAGGAGAGGCTCCCGTCCTTTTGGCGCTCCTCAAGATGCTGGTCTTCAGCCGGTTTTGCCAAATAGCAGAGGGAAGAAACATGGGTATATCTACAGTCACCTCAATCCAGTGGTGGAATTCAATTTTTTTTTTACTATCAGTTCTGTGGGTGTGGCTTGGTGGGCGTGGTGTGGCTTGGTGGGCGTGGCTTGTGGGTGTGGCAAGGGAAGGATACTGCAAAATCTCCATTCCCACCCCACTCCCGGGGAAGGATACTGCAAAATCCCCATTCCCTCCCCACTCCTGAGAGAAGGATGTGGCAAAATCTCCATTCCCACTCCACTCCTGAGAGAAGGATGTGGCAAAATCTCCATTACCACCCCACTCCAGGGGAAGGATACTGCAAAATCCCCATTCCCTCCCCACTCCTGAGAGAAGGATGTGGCAAAATCTCCATTCCCACCCCACTCCAGGGGAAGGATATTGCAAAATCTCCATTCGCACTCCACTCCAGGGGAAGGATATTGCAAAATCGCCATTCCCACCCCACTCCAGGGGAAGGATACTGCAAAATCCCCATTCCCCACCCTCACTCCTGGGGGAAGGATATTGCAAAATCTCCATTCCCACCCCACTCTGGGGCCAGCCAGAGGTGGTATTTGCCGGTTCTCCGAACTACTCAAAATTTCCGCTATTGGTTCTCCAGAACCTGTCAGAACCTGTTGAATATCACCCCTGCCTCAATCTCTCTAAATAAAAGCCCTCAACTTATGACCATCATGGACCCCTTGGTGAAAACCAACCAAGGAATGTGATTCTATGGGACCATCGTAGTCATGTCTTCTTGTCTTCTCTCCAAAAGCATTAGCACCAAGCCTGGTCCCCTGCCAATTCTGAATGCAAAAATGTTCTTCCAATTATTAGAAGTTCAAATCCCATGTGTAGAGGATTCATCACAATTTTGATTGATTGATTGCTTGATTTTGTTTCCTCCCTTTATTTTTAGAAATAACTCAAGACGGTGAGCATATCCAACATACCCTCCTCCTCCTCCTCCTCCTCCTCCTCCTCCTCCTCCTCCTCCTCCTCCTTCTCCTCCTCCCCCCCTCCTCCTCCTTTTTTCTCTTCTCCTTCCTGAGTTCCCCAAAGCTCTGTGGTTTTTCAGGCACCATTTATGGTTGAACCACACACCGTAACATAGGGGAAAAAAACATCATTCATAGCAGCCATGCTTGATCATCTCACAATTTATGCTCGACACCAGCTCTCGCTCTAAAAGAAGACAGGCAACATAGCGTAAGGTTTTCCGGAACCTTAACCAGGATCAACGTTAGCCATGTTTAACGTCTTCCGGGAATGCTCCAGCTACGCCTTGACCCGATTTGGTTGAATGTGTATTAAAACTACAATCAATTTGTTCTCCAGCCCCACTCTTCCCGTTCGCAACCCCAAGGGGGTACAGCCTCGATGCTTGACTGTTTCAGATTCTTTGTCTGCGCACGAGTTCATTGATCATAATTAAATGCAGCAAAAACATCAATAGCTCACCAGCTGAGGCAGGCCAAGCATACACAGCTGACTGCTTCCATGCGCAGCACAATAAAAGAATTCTTCTTTCAACTTCCATCGAGAGCGAGATGGGCAGGGCGATAACTTAATAAAGAGATACTGAGCTGCTTTCAGTGTTTCATTTTCCATGGCAAGTAAAATCCACGCTTCTGCTCACCGAAGGAGAAGGGAGCCTAAAAGTCCATGGGTAGCGTTTGACATTCACAACAATATCGTTTCTCCATTCATCTGACTGACTGTTGCTCGTTGTCGCTTGAGTCGCCGGATTCTTCTTTTTTGCAAGAGACGTTTCCACATGAACCCATAAGAAACAAAAAACAGAACTAGCATCAGGAGTATAATCTACTTTACTTTTAATATAAACTTGAATGTGATAGGCCCAGTCATGAACTTCTCCAGACAGGCAATTTTTAGCAACAGCACTTAGATTTACAGAGAGTCCTCAATTTATAGTTGCAATGGATGGCTGTGAAAGTTGGACCATAGAGAAGGCTGAGCACCAAAGAATCGAGGCCTTTGAACTCCAGCAAGTCCCTTGGACTCCCAGGTGATCCAACTGGTCAGTCCTAGAGGAGATCAACCCTGACTGCTCTTTAGAAGGCCAGATCCTGAAGAGGAAACTCAAAATATTTTGACCACCTAATAAGAGGGCAGGACTCGCTGGAGAAGAGCCTAATGCTGGGAACGATTGAGGGCAAAAGAAGAAGGGGATGGCAGAGAACGAGGTGGCTGAATGGAGTCACTGAAGCAGTCGGCGTGAGCTTAAATGGACTCCGGAGGATGGTAGAGGACAGGAAGGCCTGGAGGAACGTGGTCCATGGGGTCGCAATGGGTCGGACACAACTTCACAACTAACAACAACAATTCTGACAAGTAAAGTCAATAGGGAAAACAGGTTCACTTAACAACCATGTGACTGATTTAACAACTGCAGTGATTCACTTAACAATTGTGGCAAGAAAGTTCATCAAACGGGGCAAAATTCACATAGCAAATGTCTCACTTGGCTGCAGAAATGTTGGGCTCAATTGTGGTCATAAATCAAGGACTATCTGGTTTCTAGCGTGGTATCAAACTGGCTCTTCTTAAAAGAAGTTAACAACAACAAGAACAGCAACAGCAACAACAGGATTCTACACCCTAACAAAACCTAGTTGAGTTCACACATTACACCAAGTCCTCATTTTTAAGCCACTCTTCACATCTCAAACCCATGTTCAAACCAAATTTTTTTTACTACCGGTTCTGTGCGCATGGCATGGTGGGCACGGCATGGCTTGGTGGACGTGGCTTGGTGGGCGTGGCAGGGGAAGGATACTGTAAAATCCTTATTCCACCCCGCTCCAGGGGAAGGATACTGCAAAATCCCCATTCCCACTCCACTCCAGGGGAAGGATACTGCAAAGTCCCCATTCCCATCCCATTCCAGGGGAAGGATACTGCAAAATCCCCATTCCCACCCTACTCCAGGGGAAGGATACTGCAAAATCCCCATTCCCACCCCACTCCAGGGGAAGGATACTGCAAAATCCCCATTTCCTTCCAATCAGCTGGGACTTGGGAGGCAGAGAATAGAATGGGGCGGGGCCAGTCAGAGGTGGTATTTACCGGTTCTCCGAACTACTCAAAATTTCCACTACCGGTTCTCCAGAACTGGCCAGAACCTGCTGAAACCCATCTCTGGTTCAAACCCAGCAAACGACAGAATGCTTAACTTAATCCTTGAAGAGCTCTTGAGAGGCCCATAAAGTGCTCTTTACCAGCCCTATTAGCAATGCCAAGGAGAAAACCTCTGTAATGTCCTCATGAAAAATTTTCCATCCTTGATTTACGGCCCTTAGGATGAGTCAAAAGAGGAGGCCTACAATTTATTAATAACGATTTAATCAAGCCCGGAGAGGACAGCGTGTAAGGGACACGGAAGGGAGTTGGATTACATATGAATTTAGAACCAGGGTTCTCCTGGGAAGAGAGCTTGCGTTGCAAACTCAATCTGATGCTTTTATGATACGGGATTACAATTTAAAGAGTGACAGTGGAACCGCTTAATTAATTCCAGTTAATTTTATTAAGAGACTTAGCGCATGAGTCAGCCTCCCGGGAGGGCAAGGATCCTTTTTGCTGTTCATTCACCAAAGCCTGACCAAACCTTCAGGATAATTAATAGCAACGTTATCAGCCTGCCAGATATTGATTTGCATATCTCCCTTGGACCTTGTTAGAAATTTCCATACACTCTCTTGCCTTTTGGAACAAATGCAAACTAAAGTCTGGAGGGGGGGGGGGAAACAGGTTTTCCACGGTGACTGAAAAATTTGGGGCTGACCCTTAGCAAGGGCCCTTCTTTTCCTCCATCCCAGCATTCAGGAGCCAGCATTTGTATGAATTAGGGGGTCTCCTAGCAGCCAAAATCTTGCCAGTTATCCCAGTGTTGAAGCTTTCAAGCCTAGGTAGAGAAGTTGTCTGACAACGTTTATCTATTCTAACGCCTTCTTGTTCGACCTGTTAGAAGAGGATTTGCTTTAGAAATATATGCACAAGGTTTTTTTTTTTTTTTTTGCTGCAGTTCTCGCTTACTTTGAGGAAGGGAGGGGAAGGGAGAGGGGAGAATGAATGGAAAAGAAGAGAGGGAAGGGGAGGAGAGGAGAGGAGAGGAAGAAAGGATAGAATAGGGGAGGGGAGGAGACAGGAGTGGAGGGGAGAGGGGAGGGGAGGAGAGGAGAGGAGACGAAACAGGAGGAGAGGAGACAGAAGGGGAGGGGAGAGGAGAGGAGAGGAGAGGGGAGGAGAGGACAGGACAGGACAGGGGAGGAGAGGAGAGGAGAGGATGAATGGAAAAGAAGAGAGGAGGGGAGAGGGGAGGAGAGGAGATGAAATGGGAGGAGAGGAGACAGAAGGGGAGGAGAGAGGAGAGGAGAGGGGAGGAGAGGAGAGGACAGGACAGGGGAGGAGAGGAGAGGAGAGGAGAGGAGAGGAGAGGAGAGGAGAGGATGAATGGAAAAGAAGAGAGGAGGGGAGGGGAGAGGAAGAAAGGATAGGAGGGGAGGGGAGGGGAGGGGAGGATGAATGGAAAAGAGGAGAGGAGAGGAAGAAAATATAGGATAGGATGAGAGGGGAGGGAAGAGAAGGGAAGGGAAAGGGGAGGGGAGGGGGGATGAATGGAAAAGAGGAGAGGAGAGGAGAGGAGAGGAAAAAGGAGAGGAGAGGATAGGATAGGATGGGAGGGGAGGGGAGGAGAGGAGAGGAGAGGAGAGGGGAGGGGAGGAGAGCAGAGGATGAATGGAAAAGGGGAGAGGAGAGAAAGAAAGGATAGGATAGGATAGGATAGGATAGGATAGGATAGGATAGGATAGGATAGGATAGGATAGGATAGGGGAGGGGAGGAGAGGAGAGGAGAGAAGAGAAGAGGACAGGAGGGGAGGGGAGGGGAGGAGAGGGGTGGAGAGGATGAATGGAAAAGAGAAGATGAGAGGAGGTGTTAGCAAAGGGCAACTTCAGACTGATCATTCTTGCCCTCTTTTTCTCCCACTCAACTTTCTTCTCCTAGTGTGAAGCTCTGCTGAACCACCTCTAATCAAAACCTTACCTATACATGTTATAAAGCAACAAGGATGGGGGGGGGAGAAACCTGAAAGGGGATGTGGGGGGAGGGGTGTTCAAAAAAGGAAAGAAAGAAAAGGAGGGACGTAGCCAGAAGCTATTCTGTCAAACATGTTTTTGCCTGAAGCGTTCTAGCATTTCTCCTCCTGTTGTTAAAGTGATGTCGGAAAAGCATCTGAACGGAAGATACCACAACTGCCTGCACTGCTTCTATTAGAAGGGCCGAGTGGAAACTACACTAATGAATTCTTATGTGGACCTCCCTTGACACCCCCTCCTCTCCTTCTAGACTGAATCAAAGAAAAGAGCCTTTGTGTGGACAAACAAGACTCGGTTACCCCCGAGCACAGAATTAATGCCTTCTCAGCTTTCGTTTAGCTGTTGTCGGGTTTTTTGTTTTGCAATCTGGTGCAATTTATGCCCCACCTTTAAAAAGAAAAGAAAAGAAAAAAGAAAACAAACACTGGTTTCATAAATAAACCACGTTAGTAAAACGCCCGCACTTCTAGACCGGCGAAAACTCAGCCGCGGGTGATGTTATTACAAACAAACAGGTGGTTCAGAAAATCCGTGTTTTATTTATTCAGGATGTCCGTTGCTGGAATCAGGGAGGAGGAGTCCTTGATGGGTTGCGATCACGCGCAGCAAAATCAGAAATAAGGCAAGGAAATAATACGTCGAACTGGAAAACTTATGTGGCCAACAGAGGAGAGCACTGACTTAATGATTAATACACACTGTGTTGTATCGCAGTTTAAGCACTGGGTAGGAAGGGGAGAGATGTTCATGCAAAGTGGGGCTTGATCCTCTGATGGAAACAGGGGTGAAATGCTACCGGTTTGCACCAGTTCGGGTGAACCGGTAGTAAAAAATGCTACCGGTTCAAGCGAATCGGTATTTCCGACAATCAGCTAGGCCAGGGTCAGCAATCTGCAGCTCTGGAGCTGCATGTGGCTCTTTCACTCCTCTGCTGCGGCTCCCTGTCACTCAAAATGTGTCACAACCGCCAATGTCTGACACCCGCTGGCACGCAATTTATTGAGCTTTTCAACCCTCAATAGGCCAACCATGGATAAATCCAAGAAAAGAAAAGTTTCAGAAGAAAACAGAACGTTTAATTCAACTACATATGCTAGGTTTGCGGCCGCTCAGGAAATAGTCAGGCACAGGAAGGGTTTTGTGGCTCCCGGTGTTTTCTTTTCTGTGGGAAACAGGTCCAAATGGCTCTTTGAGTGTTTAAGGTTGCAGACCCCTGAGCTAGGTAATGATCAGCTGTGACGTGCAATTTATATTAGCTAGAATCATCAGATTTCCTGCTTTCTAGCTAATCTCAATCGTATGGCACAGCGGATTTCCCCTCCCTCGCTGTTCTACTTACCTTTGCAGACTCGATAGCCTTCAAAATGTTCCTTTTTTAGCGCTGCGCAGGCACATCTCAGGCGTGCATGTGTGCAAAGCAGGCATGTGTGCAAAGCGCACATGTGTGCGAAGCGCATGTTCGGTAGCAGACTCACAGAACCGGTAGCAGACTTCAGAGGATTTCACCGCTGGGTGGGAGGGTTGTTCCACCAGCTGGGAGACACCTCAAAAAGGCGCTGTTTTTGGTACCCTACCTGTTTATGATGCCGGTTGGAAGTCACACCGCACCTAGTTCTGGTGTGGACCAGGCTGATGTGGTGTAGAGTTCAGAAAAACCCTAAGAAAAAGAATACTTTAGATGTAATAAACAGGATTATTCCGTACCGCATGCTTTTTTGGACACCCTTTGTGTGGTATCCTTCGTAGGTTCCAGTGGTGGGTTGCCCCTGTTCGGACCGGTTCTATAGAACCGGTAGTAAAACCGGCAGGAGGCTCCACCCACTGACCCTGACGTCATCAGAAGCTTCTGCACATGTGCAGAAGCAAGGCACATGCGCGAGCAAAGCAGTAGTAAAGGTAAGTAGAACCCACCCCTGGTAGGTTCCCTCTTGGACTACGTCCCGTCACCATTGAATTAGGGTGAGTATTAGGGTT
Organism: Pituophis catenifer annectens; assembly: GCF_029215685.1. NCBI lineage: Eukaryota > Metazoa > Chordata > Lepidosauria > Squamata > Colubridae > Pituophis > Pituophis catenifer. The sequence goes on along the minus strand of NW_027256896.1, from coordinate 14,184,929 downwards.
AATAGGCGAGTGGTGTGGTGGCCTAGAAGTGAAGCTCTTGCCTCACAATCAGGAGGCTGTGAGTTCGATCCTAGGTAGAGGCAATTATTTTTCTCTCTAGGCACACCGAGAATATATCAGCTGAAAAAATAACCTCTGCATTGGTGACAGGAACGGCATCCAGCCAGTAAACACTCAACTCCATTCAGTTGCCCAGACTCCACCCCGTAAGGGATTATGGGGTCATTAAAAGAGAATGATTACGGTCAATAATTTTAGTTTTAGTACTATGGGTCCTTGGTCCTCAGAGAGAGCATAGTTCGACCTTGGGCCACAAATATTCTGTGGGTACTCTATCTTTCTTACCTTGTTTGTGTGGGGAACCCTCAAACTTCTATTCTGGTATAGAGTTTCCTGCCTGAGCAGGGGGTTGGACTAGAAGACCTCCAGGGTCCCTTCCAACTCTGTTTACTCTGCTTAGTAGAGTAATGTGAACCCAGGTAGGTGTACCTCTGCTTAATAAACCCCCTTTCAACAAACCACAATTGAACAAGGACGGAATGCGATCCCGTCCCTCTTTTATCCCCTGAAAATCGCAGCCAAAAGAAGCGGAATTAAACAGAAACACAAACACAACAGCGTAGACTTGCAGGGCTGTATGGAAATCAAGCACTTTAAGCTCTTCCTACTTTCAAGAGCATTTGGATTAAATTTTTAATGAGACTTCCAAACAATTACTGCTGCAAATAAGAGTAAATAAAGAAGAAAGAGACTGTGACAGCCTTATAGCTTGACTCCGCAAATTAAAGAAATACAAACAAAAGCACAATCTTTAGGACCGAAGAGGGAAAGGAGAAATTTTTTTCCCCACCATTTGCCATTTCCTGGGGTTACATTGACACAGAGCCTTGGCATAACTTCCTTAATTAATTTAATTGTTCAAATCTTGGCTGTTCAGCCAAAGGAGGGGCGCCTCTCCTTTCACTGCTGAATTGTGGCCTCTCTTCCTTTAGCAAAAAGTTTGTTTTTCTCGGCGGTTTCCTGGAAAGAATCGGTTTGAATATTGGAGGATCCCATGCCTTAGCCCAGGGATGGCGAACCTTTTCGGCACCGAGTGCCCAAACCGTAATGTACGTGCATGTGCGTGCACCAGAGCACCGGAAACCCAAAGATCAGCTGGCTGGCATGCGCATGCCTGTCTTTTGGCCAGTTTTGGACATTTTTCAGCCTGTTAACAGGCTGTTTTTTGGGCCATTTTCAGGCCGTTTTTTGGGCTGTTTTCAGGCTGTTTTTTGGGCTGTTTTCAGGCCGTTTTTTTGGGCTGTTTTCAGGCCATTTTTGGGCCGTTTTCAGGTGTTTTTCGGGCTGTTTTCAGGCTGTTTTTATGCCATTTTCAGGCCATTTTTAGTAAGGTGACCAGATTTTGACATTGGTAAAGAGGGACATTGTGGGCGTGGCTTATTTTGTGGGCGTGGCTAGCTGGTCATGTGACTGGGTGGGCGTGGCTAGCTGGTCATGTGACCGGGTGGCCATGGCTATGTGTATAGGGTAAGGTGAACAGATTTTAACATTGGTAAGAAGGACACCATTGTGGGCGTGACTTATTGTGTGGGCGTGGCTTGGAGGCCATGTGACTGGGTGGGCGTGGCTAGCTGGTCATGTGACCGGGTGGCCATGGCTATGTGTATAGGGACTACTCAGAGGGCTGAAAAGTCATTTCTGACAGGTCCTCACACTTTTGACTGGTCCTCACACTTATGACCATCCTCACATTTATGCCCGTGCAGTATTCTTAACAACCATGTCACTCATTTCACAACTGCTTCTCTTCACCATGGTGACAAGATAGGGCAAAAACGTAAAATGTGAGGACAGTCGTAAGTTCGAGGACTGGTCAAAAGTGTGAGGACCAGTCAAAAATAACTTTTTCAGCCCTCTGAGTAGTCCATATGCACAAAAGGATACAGCAATAGAGAGGGATGAAGGAAGGGAAGGGAAATTAGAGTAGGAGTGAGGGTAAGAGGGGGAGGAAGAGAGGAGAAGGAGAAAGGAAGAGGAAGTAGGGAGGAGAAGAAGAGGGGGGAAGAGAAAGTAAGAAGGAAAGAAAAGAGAGAGGTGGTAGGTTTGAGGAGAAAGATTGCTGTACAATAAAAAAGATGAAAGGGAAGAAAGCCAACCCCAAACAAATATAAAGATATTAAGATAAAGAATGAATGGTTAAACTTTAAAGAATAAAAGAGAACAAATATGAATAAATAGCAGTAATTAGAAACACACATACAAACATACAATTTATTTTCTTTGAACAGAGTATTTGGCCGGTTCACAAATTTAAACAGTGTTTAGTCACTTCAATTAAATTTACAATTTCTATATTTCCTTTTTGCCATATTTATTCCTCATCTATTTTTTTTAAAAAACCAATATTACCCTTCATCCTCATCTCTAATCTTAATCAAATTCAATTTTTCCCTTCTATTCTATATTATACCCCTTCCCATTGTCATCTATTTTTATATCCATCCTCACATTGGTTAATTATGTAATTATGTAATACAGTTGTTTAATACAAATTCAACATTTTAATATAAATCAATTAGTTATAAAACTATCTTTTTTGTATATTAATCAATATGAACATGAATATTCCAATTATTTCCATGCAATCCAATTTCTTACAAATCAATTAATTATATTTACCAATAATAATAAACCAAATAATTTCCCCCATATATTCCTCTGAACCACAACTTAAACATTTCTGCTTTCAACACAATATACAATTAATAGTATCTCAATTCAATTATTACAATTCCCTAGTTAAATACAGCTTTTTTTTCTTTTGTGTTTTAAAATCTTGAACTCTCCTCCTAAATTTCCCATTGTTTGCAGTTTTTCACCTACCTTTTTTGGGGAGGAAAAATAAAAATAAAAATAAATCTCTCTCTGCCTCATTTTGTCACGTTGCACCAAAGATCCTGGTTTCGGTTTCGTTTCTGCAGCTTAGCTAGGGGGGAAAAAAACTGCTTCAGGAACTCTTTACACTGATTGCCTGTAGGGCGGCCCTTTGAAGCCCCGGGCAAGAGTTTAAACAGTTTTTTTTTCTTCTAGCCATCAGCTGGGGCTCAAGAGGCAGCGGGACTGAGGAGGCAGAATGAAAAATTGGGACTTTTTTGAAACGCCGCGGGACGCGGGACAAATTGCTAAAAAGCGGGACTGTCCCGCCAAAAGCGGGACGTCTGGTCACCTTATTTTTAGGGACATTTACAGGCTGTTTTTTGGGGCATTTTCAGGCCATTTTTCGGGCTGTTTTCAGGCTGCTTTTTGAGCCATTTTCAGGACTTTTTTCAGGCTGTTTTCAGGCTGTTTTTGGGGCTGTTTTCAGGCCATTTTTCAGGCCCTTTATAGGCCTTTTCTTGAGCCATTTTCAGGCCATTCTTCAGGCAGTTTTCAGGCTGTTTTTTGGGGTGTTCTCAGGCCATTTTTGGGGTGTTCTCCGGCCATTTTTTTGGGCTGTTTTCAGGCTGTTTTTCGGGCTCTTTTCAGGCTGTTTTTGTGCTGTTTTCAGGCTGTTTTTTGGGCTGTTTTCAGGCCGTTTTGAGGCCATTTTCAGGCTGTTTTTCGGGCTGTTTTCAGGCTGTTTTTTATGCCATTTTCAGGCCATTTTTAGGGACATTTACAGGCCGTTTTTTGGGGCATTTTCAGGCCATTTTTCGGGCTGTTTTCAGGCTGCTTTTTGAGCCATTTTCAGGACATTTTTCAGGCTGTTTTTTGGGCTGTTTTCAGGCCATTTTTCAGGCCCTTTATAGGCCTTTTCTTGGGCCATTTTCAGGCCGTTCTTCAGGCAGTTTTCAGGCTGTTTTTTGGGGTGTTCTCAGGCCATTTTTGGGGCTGTTTTTAGGCCATTTTATGGGCTGTTTTCAAGCAGTTTTTTGGACCATTTTCAGGCAGTTTTTCAGGCCATTTTCTAGCACTCTGGCACCTGTGAAGACCAGATGGCCAGCACGCCAGAAAACAGAAGAGCAGATGGCGATGGCGTACGTGCCCACAGAGAGAGCTCTGCGTACCACCTCTGGCATGGATGCCATAGGTTCACCATCACAGCCTTAGCCCTTCTTTTATAGTAACTTGATTCATTATCATTCCTTTAACACTCATTTTCCCATCTGGCTAGTTCACAAGTGAATGAGACACCTAGCAACACGTCATACAAAGCTGAGTTCGCACTCCCACTCTGTTTGATGTTCAGTGGGCCAACTCAACCTGCTAGTTCTATTGTGGTTCCATCAATTGTGTGAACCTAGGAAATGATTAAGCTGGGTTAGTTCTCACCTTAGTCCATTTGTTTTTTTGGGGAAGCTAGGACCTTTGACTGTTGTGGTCCGCCAGCAGCCTGCGGAGCTGGCAGCAGAATCGGACAGTGAGGAGGCTGGGGAGGAACATGGACCAGTCCTGGAGGCTGGGGAAGGCTCAGACGAGGGCTCTGCATCAGAGACAGAGAAAGGGCCATCTGGGAGGTACGTGCTGCCTCCAGAGCCTCCAGAGTCGGACCTCAGCGAGGCAGAGGAGCAGGGGGAGCCTGTTCCCAGTGCGTGCATGCACAGAGCTGCCAGAAGACAAGAACAGTTAAAACAAAAGGGACGACTCAGGAGTAGGGTTTGAAGATGATTGGCCCCTCCCATAAGACTTAAAAGAGGAGCAAAGGCACGTGGGCCTTTGCAGGAAGCAACTTTATTAATTCTGTGCAGTTTAAAGTCTGAAGCTCTGTTTGATTCTGGACTCTGTGTGGCTTTGCCAATGAGGTCTTTGGCAGCGCGTCAAGGGAGATAAAGGTGGGTGATTATCAGCCTTATCCAGAAGGACTCTTTACAACTATTGGGGACTCATCTGTGAGTGAACAGAATTCACAGCTGTTAAAATAAAACAGGTTTTTGGGACTACTCGTGTGTTTTACTGGCTCAGGAAGCCTAGGTCTGAACATTGGCAGGTACGAGAGAGAGTGGCAGTGGTGTTAAAAAAAAGGGGGAGGATGGGGAGAAGGGAGGAGAAAGTGGGACGAGCAGGAAAAGAATGTGGCAAGGGGAAACATTGGATGAATCAATGATCCCGAGCTTTGTGTGAATGCAGAAATGTGTGAATTGTAGTAGTGGAAGTTTTCCTTTGTGCCAACCCAGCTTCCCACTTTGGCTCAACACCTTTCTCCTGTCCTTGGACAGTAATAATTCACAGTTGTCTCCACTCTCGGCTGATTGCTCAAGGAAGCATTTTGAACCAGAGCCCAGAACGGTACTTAACAAATGTTGCAATTTATAGATATGCAAAATAGCACATATTTATCTATCTGCTAACATGATCGGGAAGCAGAAATCCAACCCAATGCCGCCCCTCCCTCCTTCTGCAGAATTGGATTTGCTCTTCAAAACAGCACTTTAAATGTTTGGGATGCTAATTGCAATCAAAACAGGAGAAAAGTGAGGGATAAGAGTGGACTGGATTGGCTAGACCAGGGGTCTCCATACTTGGCAACTTTAAGACTTGAGGACTTCAACTCCCAGAATTCCTCAGCCAGTCTGGCTGAAGAATTCTGGGAGTTGAAGTCCACAAGTCTTAAAGTTGCCAAGTTTGGAGATCCTCGGACTGGACTTCTGCTTTGTTCTGCCTTTCCAATTCACACATACAGACTGTCCATTCTGGTTGTCAATGATTACAGTTGTAAAGCAGGCCAGTCACGTGATTGGCCCAATTTTGTGACCTTTTTGTAGTGGTCATTAAGCAAACCAGTGGTTTGCCACAATGCAGTTTTGCCCCAAACCTGAAGTTAATACCAATTTTTGGCAAAACCACCTTAAAACGTAGTCATGTGAGCATCCGTAAATGCGGCATGGTTGATGACCGCCTGAAGTGCAGTCATATGATGGTAGGGGAGGGGCTGAGAGTTAGAAAGTCAAGCCTGGATTATAAATACTGCCCAACTACCATAGGTTCCTTAGAACTTCAAATGGTCCCTATACCACTGGTTCTAAGTCAAGGACTACCTGTAGAATATGAATTTTTCAAAAGCGCAAACTTGCATATCATTGCTAGCAGAGGTGGGTTTCAACAGGTTCTGACCAGTTCTAGAGAACCGGTAGCAGAAATTTTGAGTAGTTCAAAGAACCGGTGGTAAAAATTCTGATTGGCCCCGCCCCCATCTATTCTCTGCCTCCCGAGTCCCAGCTGATTGGGAGGAAATGGGGATTTTGCAGTAACCTTCCCCTGGATTGGGGAGGGAATGGAGATTTTACAGTATCCTTCCCTTGCCACGCCCCCCAAGCAATGCCCACCAAACCACACCACACCACGCCCACCAAACCACACCCACAGAACCGGTAGTAAAAACTTTTGAAACCCACCACTGATCGCTAGGTTCACACAGCACAGTAATTCCTAAATCTGGATTAAGGAAATACATTGGCTGCGTTCAGATCGTATATCGCACTCAGACCAATACACAACTGGTATATTATGGCTTATTGTGTTGGCTTGTTTCACATGACCCACTGATAACCCGAAGCCTAGATTTCCACAATGGGCTGAACCACCCCATTCTAGTCCACGTTAGTGCATTGTGCATAGAGATCCATGCATACAAACAACCCGGTAAACAACTTCTCTGTCTGCTCACCATGCAGACATTAGGTTCAAGACTTCCAAGGTCCCTCCCAACTCTGTTACTGTTACAATTAAAAATGGAATAATTAAATTGTGTTAAATAATTAAAAAGCATTTGTGCAAGCTGGGTTTTCTCCTATGCTGCCCTGTAGGCAAACATTTCAGCAGAAGTAAACCCCTCCAAAGCTCTTTGAAGCTTTGATCTGCCGTCACTTAAAAATATTTATGTTTCCTTTTATCCATGTGAACTAGAAGCATCTGTTGTGGCCCGTCAGCAGCCAGCAGATTCGGACAGTGAGGAGGTTGGGGAGGAACATGGGCCAGTCCTGGAGTCTGGGGAAGGCTCTGATGAGGGCTCTGCATCGGAGGCAGAGAGGGGGCCAGGGCCGTCTGACAGTTGTCAGCTGCCTTCGTAGTCGGACATCAGTGAGGAAGAAGAACAGCTGGATCCTGTTCCCAGTGTACACATGCACAGAGCTGCCAGGAGAAGGAAACAACTAAGGAACAAGGGTCGACTCAGGAGTAAAGCCACAGGTGGACGGTGAATGACCCTCCCAGAGGAAATAAAGAGGACTGAAGGGGAGGGGAGTTTGCAGAAGACAATTAGTTCATTTGAGTGAAGATCTGTTCCTGCATTCTTGCCAAGTATTGTCGGTTACAGTGTGGAGTCTGAAAGATATCGGCCTGGCCACTCTCCAAGCCTGATAAAGGTCGATAATGGTGAACTATCTTGAAAGGCTGTGGGAGAGGAAAGACTTTGCTGGAGAGGAATTCACTGTCAATTAAATAAAAGGGGTTTATCAGGACGAGGACTCGGCTTTGTGCTGCTGGGGAAGCCTAGGTCAGAACAGTATCTTCCTCTTCTCCCTTTCCAGCTTCCCTTTCTTTATCCCAACAAATCCTGCCCTATTTCAACACTTGCACAGAATTAGGTATCGTGCTTAGGTTTGGCCCAGGAGCCACGCACTGTAGAAGTCTTGCCTTCAGCTCAGCTGCTGCTTCAATCAAAGGCGAGAAGAAAGAGAGACAGATATATATAGAGAGAGTGACATTATGTCAAGGCTTAAATGAACCACCAAAGATTCCAATTTTGTTTCTCCTTTCTTCTCCTTTTCCCTAATGGTTTATAATTTGAAGAAAAGAAGAACAGTCTCATGCTATGTCATTAATGTAAAGTTATTGCTTTAAAGTTTCCCCTGGGACCTTTTCAGTGTCAAATCAATTTGTAGACGGGGTCCACAAGGCACAAAAAACAGCTTCTTCCAACAGTTGACAGAAGTTTCATTTCTCGACCTCGTTTTTTTTTTTTCCTCCCCTCGTAGCTTTGATCTTCGATGACAGGGTGAACTCTCATTTCGTCCCCCGGATTGCAATTGATTGGAAGCAGCCTTTTGAGATAAGCGCACTAATTATTTGGTTGGAAATTTAATTAAATCTTTTCACTTAGGGATAGAGGCACTAGTCCCTTCTGTGTACACTCCGCTTTCCTTGTCTTCTAAAATTACATAAGGTAAACTGTTTGCAAAGAGGACTCGCTTGATAGTTGAAGCTTTGCTTTATATTTTTTTCTCCAGATAGAAGCGAAATCTTCGGTAGGTCTTCCGATTTTTCAACACATTTTTGCGATCGTCTTTTGAAAACGAGGAGATGGTTTTTGGTTGCTAAGTTATCGACACGGTTGTTAAGCGAATCTACTTTCCCCCGTGGACTTTGCTTGTCAGAAGGTCGCCAAAGGGGAATTACGTGACCCGGGGGTCACTGCCACCGTCGTAAATACGAATCAGTTGCCAAGCGTCTGAATTTGGATCATGTGACCATGAGGATGCTGCAATGGTCATAACTGTGAAAAATGGTCAGAAGTCATTTTTTTCCTATGCTGTTGGAACTTCGAACAGTCACTCAATGAACTGTTGTAAGTCGAGGACTGTCAAGAGTATGAATATTCATCGTCTGGAATAGATCAGCCAATGGGGACTGTTTGGATAGACATGGTAACAGGACAGCCAATGGGGACTGTTTGGAAACCGAAACTTAGTATTTGCTTGTATGGGGCCATAAGAGACAGTTTGGAGTCTGGGCGTGGCTAAGACTTGCTGAACTGTATAGAGGCCAAACCACTGAAGAGTTGGTTTGGCCTCTATAATGGAAGCCTCTGTACCAGTTGTGGTATTCAGCGGCGGCTGTGGGAGGCTCTGCCCACCAGCCGAGGCATCATCACGTCCTGTTTTTGACGCTCTCCGCATGCACAGAAGGCCCTGATCACATTTGTGAACCAGTAGCGAAGGTACTGCTCTGTACAATATATTAGCCTCTGTATCTCTTTACTCTGTAATGACTTGCTTCTATGAATATTGCTTCCGTCTTCCTGATAGTGTATGCTGAATTCTCCTGTATGGTATTGCATATAAAGAAGTTTCTTATGTAATCTGAATCCTGCTGAAGTTTCATTTCATTGCGTCTGATTGTGTGTGCTGCAACGAACTCTGACAAAGACTACGTCAGCTTTGGAAGCCATATTAGCACCAGATGCTTCGCCGTTGCCAACTTCTTGCGCTTGGGAAAGTGGGAGGGGGACGACTTAGAGGAGTGATTGTAGTTAGACATAATAGCATTCTTCCCCTCGGTCACGGTCATGGTGTTTATGTACCTAGAGGAGGAGTGGTTGCAGGGATGGCTCTAGTTGGGATGGATGGTGATTGGGCCAGGTGACAGACTGATGGGTGCAGGGCCTGGATTTGAAGTTTTGATTTACTGAGGGAAAACCGGAACTCTCAGATTCGGGTTTTCCCAGATGTGCCAGTTTACCTTCTCTAATAAATGGAAGTTTGAGAAATGCCTGCCTCGGAGTTTTTACTTGGAGCTGGGGACTTTCTGGAATGCTGACAGACTACCTGTGTTGAGCAGCTCAGGAAGCAAAACAGAATCCTGAATGACAGCATATTACATCACCTCTCTTTCGAGAAGCAGCTGTTTCCAAGCAACCCCATCTGAAATCTGTTTCAGTGATGGGTCAGGGTGAGGGTTAGGATGGAGAGACCTCATCTTCCCAAAATCCAAAAGGGGATCCGAGCAGTGGTGGGATTCACCAGTTGTAACAACTGGTTTACTTCGCACATGTGTGCCAAAAGGGCACTCCGCGCAGGGGCAGTACAATTAAAATCAGCTCCAAAGCTTATCTTCTACAGCCACTGTGAGTAAAACAGCTGAGGCACAGCAAACCACACTGTCGCGCCTACCGGCTGGGCTACAGATGAAGGAAATAAAGGTAGGTATAGCGTAGGGGCGGGCGTAGTGATGGGATTCAGCCAGTTCGCACCACTTCGGGAGAACCGGTTGTTAACTTTCTGAGCAGTTTGGCAAACTGGTTGTTGGAAGAAATCATTAGGGCAGAGAACCGGTTGTTAAATTATTTGAATCCCACCACTCGGCGGGTGGGAGGGCCCAGCTGATCTTCGGAGCGAACCAGTTCGCACACAGCTGATCGTTGGAGCTACCGGAACGCCCGAACCGGTCTGAACCGGGGAAAATCCCACTTGTGCACCCGAGCGGCAAAAACCAAGAAAATAACGATGAAATCACATTTCCCTTGGGTTGGACCAATCAAGCCAGTCTCAATCTTGACGTCTACTCTGAGCCCAATTCAAAATGATTCATTTATTGAATTTATACCTGCTACGATCTAAGAGCTTACACGGTATAACAAACCACGAAACATCTAGAATTTGTTTAAAATCCCTCCCACCCCCACCCTGGCTAAGAAAAAAAAAATAAAGAGTATGAACCGTCGAGATCAAGCATTCAGAAGCAGAGAAGGAGATCTCATCTGAAATGTTTTCCCTTAACGGACGGGGTCTTTTCTCAGCCGTTTCTGCTAACACAGCACTTCGAGACGCACTCTTTCTTAATGTATTCAAATTTGTATGCATTGGGCGAGGTAGCAAATTGCTTCTCAATGCCTCAGAAAACAGCAGCAATGAATATCAACTTCTAAGCTCCACTTTTTAACCTATGAATCAGATTGCCGTTGAAATGCAACTCTTATGAATTTCTTCCTCGTCCCTGGATCCAAAGCAAGAAGGAGATGATCTCCACCAGTGGTGAAATCCAATTTTTTTTACTACTGGTTTTGTGGGCGTGGCTTGGTGGGCGTGGTGTAGTTTGGTGGGCATGGCTTGATGGGCATGGCAGGGGAAGGAAAATCTCCATTTCTACCCCACTCCAGGGGAAGGATACTGCAAAATCCCCATTCCCTCCCCATTCCTGGGAGAAGGATACTACAGAATCTCCATTCCCACCCCACTCTGGGGCCAGCCAGAAGTGGTATTTGCCGGTTCGCCAAACTTCTCAAAATTTCCGCTACCGGTTCTCCAGAACCTGTCAGAACCTGCTGGATTTCACCCCTGATCTCCACCAAGGAGAAGATGACTTTGGAAGAGTGGTCATGACTTAGCATGGGACAACAACAACTCGTTGTATTTCATGAGAAGGCTGTTAGGAAGGAAGTGTATCATCTATGGAGATTCTCAGTCCTCCAGGTCATGGTTGTCCCAAAGGTGCCTTTTCAAGAGGCAATTGGGCTTTCTTTGTTTTTCTTTGAAAACGTTTTGTTTCTCATCCAAGAAGCTTCTTCAGTTCTGACTGAATTCCTTGTAGTCATATATCGTATTTTTCGGAGTATAAGATGCACCTTTCCCCCCCCCCAAAAAAAAAAGAGGGTGAAAATCTGGGTGCGTCTTATACTCCGAATGTAGCCCTGCCCAGCCTCGCAAACGGAGATTTCAGAGGCTGAAAGAAGCTTCAGAATAAAAGCCTCTGAAAGAAGCTTCAGAAAAAAAGCCCCCACACAGAGTTTCAGAGGCTTTTTTTCTGAAGTTGTTTCGGAGGCTTTCAGAGGCAGAAAAAAAAAGCAAAAAAAAAAAAAAAAACCAAGGCACAGAGCTCACAACCAAGGAACCTGTTGCTAAAATTCATCACTGGGAACAGCTGATTGGGGGTATTCTGGGAGGCTGATCCACCTGCCAATCAGCTTTTTTCTTATTTTCCTCCCCAAAAACTAAGATTTTACTCTTTTTCCCCTTGAAGGGAATTTATTTCTCAAACAGCAGCACCTGCATTGTGCCTTGATCATTTTCATTCAAGCTAGCTATCAAAAAAATCCAAGATCCTAGGCCGAATTGATCCTTGTCAGCCCAGATTCCTTTAATGTATGTCTTCCATGACAACCTTCTTCCTGTCTGCCACCCTCCATATCATTCTTCGAAAGAAATGAAGGGAAGAATGATCATTCTTTCAGCTGAATTCCTTGCACGATGAGGTGCCTCCTCTATAAGTCAACTTCACATTTGGAGAATTGCCGTCTCTATCCAGCCCTCAGGGAAGCTTCCATAACTCTTATCAAAGCTGCCAAAAGCTGCTACAAGTCAGTCAGTTTAGTTTGAGAAAAAGATTTCTCTTTCTCCTCCTTTGCTTTCTCGCCAAGGATTCAAGAAAGACCTTCAAGAAACTCTTGGAGACACAAATGTCTCCAATAATTGTTTATCTATTACTTAACATGGCAAAAGCTATGGCAAATCTAGACAGCATTCTAAAAAGCAGAGACATCACCCTCCCAACAAAAGTGCGTATAGTCAAGGCTATGGTTTTCCCAGTTGCAATGGATGGCTGTGAAAGTTGGACCATAATGGAGGCCTTTGAACTCTGGTGCTGGAGAAGACTCCTGCGAGTCCCTTGGACTGCAAGGCGATCCAACTGGTCACTCCTAGAGGAGATCAACCCTGACTGCTCTTTAGAAGGCCAGATCCTGAAGAGGAAACTCAAATACTTTGGCCACCTAATGAGGAGGAAGGACTCACTGGAGAAGAACCTAATGCTGGGAAAGATTGAGGGCAAAAGAAGAAGGGGACAACAGAGAACGAGGTGGCTGGATGGAGTCACTGAAGCAGTCGGCATGAGCTTAAATGGACTCCAGAGGATGGTAGAGAACAGGAAGGCCTGGAGGAACGTTGTCCATGGGGACGCGATGGGTCAGACATGACTTCGCAACTAACAAGAACAACAAATTACTTAACATGCGCCGTTCAATTACAAGCATTCACTTGGAAAAAAAGGGAACTCCAGAAAAGGCAATTTGAGACATTATTTTGGTCTTCCTAATAAGGGTTATAAAAATATGCCTGTGATTAAAAAAAAAGCCTTCATTTTGCTTTATCTGTGAATCAACAGGGGGAAAAAAAGAAAAAAGAAAATATCTCTCTATGCAAGCTTAGGGCAAAATTCATGTAGAACTTATTGAAATGTTGCACCAATGGCTTAATTGTGATTAAGCATACATCAGAATAAGCACATGCGACAGAGGGAAATGCAGTGGAATACGAATGAGACTTAACTTTATTATTCTGATTTTTTTTTTTGTTTTTTACAGCCAGTTTCATGGAAGGGGGAAAAGATAGAACATTGGTTGCTGCAGCAGAGATGGTAGAAGTTTGCCCTACAAGACACTTTTGTGTCACTCCTTTGTGCTTTCTAGAACCCCTTTGATCCAGAATTGTCATAAATAAGATGCGCTGCTTTTCTGAACCTGGGAATTAAAACTGTAGTTCAAGTCCTAAAACAGACGTGTCTTTTAAAAAAAGTCAGATAACTGATTGACTGATCTTTCATGCCTAAAGCAGAACTACAACTCACAGTCTCCTGGTGATTGGCTCAAAGTCACCCAGCTGGCTTTCAGACATAAGTGAACACTAGATCTCACCATCTCCTGGTGCTTGGACCAAAGTCTCTTTGTTGGCTTTCATGCCTAAAGTGAGACTAGAATTCACCATCTCCTGGTGATTGGTCCATAGTCACCCAGATGCCTTTCATGCCAAAGACAGGACTAGAACTCACCATCTCCTGGTGCTTGGGCCAAAGTCACCCAGATGGCTTTCATACCTAAGGTGAGACTAGAACTCACCATCTCCTAGAGATTGGCCCAAAGTCAACCAGATGGCTTTCATACCTAAGGTGAGACTAGAACTCACCATCTCCTAGAGATTGGCCCAAAGTCAACCAGAGGGCTTTCATGACTAAGGCTGAACTCAAATTCTCAGACTCCTGGTTTTTAGGCCAGCACTTACCCACCACACCAAACTGGTTACACTAAACAATATGCATTATTTTCAAGATTTACCTCAAAATGATTCCTATAGAGACAGGGCTGATGATGGGTGAATAGTGGCACGGCCACTCAGAAAACATTACACAACTGGGAGTGTGCAAAATGATGTGTGAATCCTTCTTAGATCTTATGGGGGTTGTCTTTATGGCTTTTAAGCTCAAAGATCCTAGCTGAATAAAAATATGAAGGGTAAATGATATTTCCGAGGTCTCCTCCAAAGTTCAGTTCTATCAGAATTTCCAACCTGAGGCAGGAAATAGATGGGGACGGGGCCAGTCAGAATTTTTACTACCAGTTCTCCGAACTACTCAAAATGTCCGCTACCAGTTCTCCAGAATTGGTCAGAACCTGCTGAAACCCACCTCTGCCCCTAGAGTCAGGAACGACTAGCACATATGTGCAAGGGGAACCTTTACTTTTACTTTTAAGTTGAGGAGTACCTGTCTACGATCAATTAGGTTGGGTGCTTCTTAAATTTCTTCCTCTGACTGCTAAGCCACTGGAGACTTCTGAATCTCTTCTTTTTAGGAAAGCATCTCTTCCCACCATTCCCCAAGTCATCCACACATTCCATTATACCTGTATCCCTCTGGGGTTTAAAATTCCCGTAATGCTTGGAACATAAATCATACTGGATGGGCACCGAGTTGCCTATCCCCAGGCTGAGGACATAATCCTTCCCCCCCTTCGCCGCCCCATCACATATTTTTAAGACCTCCTAAGGAACTAGTTTCTCTAGGGCAGATTGCAAGGTGGGGATGATGGGGAATTACAGAGGGAAAGATGTCATTAGTGTATATCACAGAAGTAATACTGGACCTGGGACGACAAGCTACAATAATATGACACATTATTCCCTGACTGCCTGAGGTTTATATATGCTACTGTCACTTTTATATGTTCTCCACCACCAGTAATTTTCTCTCAATCTAATTTTTATTTCCCCAAGGATTTGCCAAGGTTAAAGTGCTAGAAAACCAATGACTGTTCCCTTGCCAAAGGGTGATAAATTAAGTTAACCGTCGTTGGGTGGCTAGCTTCTGGCTGGTCAGGGCTATTTATATGTAAATAAGCGTAAGGATGCTGATAGGCATGTATGTAAATTTTAACAGCCTGTTTCTCCTGCACAAGATGGTTCGAAGTTGGGTGTTTAGAATTTTCAGTGAGTTTCCTTAAAAACAAAGCCTGCTTCATTCGGCCAACATTTAAGATTCTGTGCTTCACTTCTAGCTTAATATAAAGGTAAAGGTTCCCCTCACATATATGTGCTAGTCGTTCCCGACTCTAAGGGGCGGTGCTCATCTCCGTTTCTAAGCCGAAGACGTCTCCGTGGTCCTGTGGCCGGCATGACTCAATGCCAAAGGCACACGGAACGCTGTTACCTTCCCACCAAAGGTGGTCCCTATTTTTCTACTTGCATTTTTTACATGCTTTTGAACTGTTAGGTTGGCAGAAGCTGGGACAAGTAACGGACGCTCACTCTGTTAAGCGGCACTAGGGATTCGAACCGCCGAACTGCCGACCTTTCTGATTGACAAGCTCAGCGTCTTAGACACTGAGCCACCACGTTCCCTCTATGAGTTTAATGTCATCACTGCTAAAATCTAAATTTCGTTAGCTATTTCTTTATTAGGCCTGTATGAATAATCACTTTGGAAATGTTATTCAAAGGCCGTTCGATCCATCAACTTTCCAATTTCTGAACTAATGCATAGAATTGAATTGCCCCTGATTTGGAGATTCAATGGACATTTTCTCAAACCTGTTTTTTCTGAATGGAATTGACTGGAAATCCCAGATCAGATTGATTCTCTGCCTCCCAAGTCCCAGCTGATCGGGAGGAAATGGGGATTTTGCAGTAACCTTCCCCTGGATTGGGGAGAGAATGGAGATTTTACAGTATCCTTCCCCTGCCATGCCCATCAAGCCACGCCCACCATGCCACACCACGCCCACCAAGCCACGCCCACAGAACCGGTAGTAAAAAAAAAAAAATTCACCACTGCTCCAGTCCCCCAATCATCTTTGTTGCTCTCTTCTGCATAATTTCCTTCTGACGTCAACCCTAGAATAGAGTCTGGGATTTGTTGCTAACTTGATTTCTTAGCAAACACACAATAATGCATGCTGTTGCCTACTCTTGTTCACATTGGCTGTTTGCATATAGATTTGCCCCATGTTGAAGTGAGCTGAGTGTCAGGTTTCAATGTCGTCTCAAATAAAATAAATTGCATTTCCAAACAAATAGTCTTTGAAGAAATCTTGCATTTTATTAAGCATGACAACCTGTCCCCAATTGTGGTGTAGCCAACACTGACTTCCTGACCCCAAACCTTCCCTTTCCGTTCCCCAATTCTCTGCATCTCATTGGCCCTCTTCCCAAATCACTCTCCCCATATCTACTACTTCAACTCCCAGGAATGTCCCCCCTCCCATCTCATCTCCTAGGGGATATTATCTTCAGGGAAAATAAGTAGGTGAGAAGTCAAGCGTCCTCTTGCCAGCTGCCCCTCTTCTCCTTCTTATGTCAGCACTAGAGTAAATGCAGGTTGAAGTGCTGACACTGAGACTGAGTTGATTGCAACTCTTTTCTGGACCATGTTGAACTGTTCACTAACTAGGTAGGATAAGTTGTTTCAACACGCTGAGCTAAAATGAGCGGGTTGCGCATCCGTAGCTAATAGTAAGCAAAGAAAAAAGAAAAGAAAGCTAATTGTGACTATTAAATGTTGTGGTGAGTGTAGTTAAGAGTCAATAAAATCCTCTAATAAATGCAGTGTTAATTAAGTTAGCCAAATAAGCCCACGACGTCCACTTCGAAATAGTAGCCTGATTACTGGATGAGATACTTTTAAGTTGGACGAGTCTGGAGAAAAAAAATATATACGGGAAGATTACTGATAAAATTTGATTAATTTTTTTTATTTTTTTATTTTTTTTTTTGCCAAAAACTGCCTGGCAAATGAAAAGAAATGTACATTAGGATGAAATCTCAAGTTACTAGACGTCAGTACAGCAAATTTTATTAGTACCCGATGCGTTCCTTCATTTTTGCGTTATTACATAAATGGGGCAAACATGAAATCACTACACAAATGGACACAAATAATGTTAATGTATAAGAGCCGTGGTGGCGCAGAGGTTAGAATGCAGTATTGCAAGCTGACTCTGCTGACTGCCAGCAGTTCGATCCTGACCGGCTCAAGGTTGACTCAGCCTTCCATCTTTCCGAGGTCGGTAAAATGAGGACCCAGATTGTTTGGGGACAATAGGCTGACACTTGTAAATTGCCAGAGAGGGTTGTAATACCGATAGGGTGGTATATAAATCCTATTGCTATTAATTTATGCAAATGCTATAGAGCTGTGGTGGCACAGTGGTTAGAATGCAGTACTGCAGGCTACTTCTGCTGACTGCCGGCTGCCTGCAATTTGGCAGTTCGAATCTCACCAGGCTCAAGGTTGACTTGGCCTTCCATCCTTTTGAGGTTGGTAAAATGAGGACCTAGATTGTTGGGGGGCAATAGGCTCACTCTGTAAACCGCTTACAGAGGGTTGTAAAGATCTATGAAGTGGTATATAAGTAAGTGCTATTGCTATTTGTGCAAGGCAATGCTTTTGCACAAATGTATATGGTTTATTATTTGGGTGGTCCTGGTTAGCTCTTGGCTAGGAGACTGCAGGAAAATTTCAGAGCCATAAGGAGTGATTGGAAAGTTTAAAAAAAAAAATCTGGAAAAAAGGAGTGGGAAACCAGTACTGTATTTGGAAAGTATTTCCCTTGAGTCAAGCATTTGAAACTAGACTTTTTTGGGTTACCCTTTCTAAATCTTTGCTGCTGTGCAGGTAGACCTGGATTTACAACGCTTCGTTTAGTGACTGTTCAAAGTTACAACAGCACTGAAAAAAGTAATTTATTATTGTTTTTCACATGACTGTTCCATCAACTCGCAAAGCATCCCTGGCCTGCTCTCGAGTTGCCATAGGCAAGGGGGATAAGAAAACTGGTGAAGCAGCATGGCACCCCAAAACAAAAACACATTCCAGACATATCTCTCTCAAGGCTGTCTCCCAGGGTTACCCACAGCAGCCGGAGGGGAGTGATCTCTACAACCCGAGAAATTGCTCTGTTAGTGAATGTGACTGATGACACATCCTGGGGGGAGGGGGGAAATAGGGTCATGCCTGGATCATAAATTACCTGGGGTCAGAATTGGCTTCACTTGGAACGTGCTGACATGAAGCTCCTAATAAATGACTGGATTTGTTTTGAAGCTTGGCTCGAGGCTTTGGTTTAATTAGGGCATCCGTTGGAACCCTGACATGTTGCAGCATCCCCATAGTCATGTGATCAAAATCTGGATGCTTGGCAACTTGGCATGTAATTATGATAGTTGCAGTGTCCTGGGGTCATGTGCTCCCCTTTTGCGACCTTCTGATGAGCAAAGTCAATGGGGAATCCAGATTCGCTTAACGACTGTGTCCTTAATTTAGCAACTGCAGTGATTCACTTAGCAACGGTGTCAAGAAAGGTCGTGAAACGGGGCAAAACTCACTTAACCACCATCTCCTTTGTTAGGAAATGGCTATTGTCTAACTAGTTGGTCAGGCAATATATAAACTATCAATACATGTTTGTCAAAAGGTATTATATTGCTTTAAGACTGTATTGCATCATCCTGTATCCTGATTGGCTAAGCTCTGTAGCCAATGTACTTAAGGGGAAGCCTGAATCATGGCTTAGGGACACTACACCATTTTATCTGCCTATTTGCTGCTACTCTCTACTTGTTCTCTCTGCATGATTATTGTTTGATCATTGCTACTTGTAGCTTTCTACTATTTATTGAATGTTTTAATACTGAACTTGTTCCTGTTTGAAACTCAAGAAGAACTGTTTTATTGTGTAATGACAACAACTGGTAAGAAGACTTTGTACTTGGAATATCCCTGAATTGATATTTTAACTATCGCCTTATCTGTGTATGAGTTGGATTGTTTTTGGACTTTGCTTTATTTTTTCTAAAAGTAAAGGACTACCACAACTCAGTGTGTTGGTATATTAACTGTGATTATTCACTCTCAGCCGCTTTCATGTGCATACTCAAGGGCTACTCTGCTCAATAACCCATAACATCGGTTATGAGCCAAGAATATCCTTAACATCCCTTAGCAATGGAAATTTTGACCTCCGTTGTGGTCGTAAACCGAGGAGCGCCTGCATTTTCAAAATTATGTCTACGTCGCTTTGAAAGACTGCAGCATTTCGAGCACTTCTTCTGCCTCTGACGCCTCCCAAACAGATGGAATAGACAGTTTATGTCAAAGGATCATTAACTGGACCCAATAAAGCCCAGGGTTGATTAATTTGACTAGAGAATTCAGACACTCTAT